>NC_042616.1:554152495-554814508 GCF_901001135.1 Rhinatrema bivittatum | reverse complement strand
GATCTTTCAGTCCCAATTCCTCCCATGGCACCATTATAAAAATAGATCTATATGTGGCAAAATAGCCTGAGGAGTCAGCTAGCAGCACTTTTTTAAATCACAGGTGGGGAGAGGGGGTCCCATTATCCGTGGGCCCAAACTCGGCCATCCCAAGAAGCAGAAACTGGGCTGGGGAATTGAGTTTAGATTTCTTCACATCATGAACATCATTTTCACTGATTCTGAGTCACTGAGCCAGCTCATAAAGCTACAGAATTGTATTTCTTTTACTGTTTTGTTTTTATGTAAGAAGTAGTAATAATAAAAGGCCCTTCCAGAAAATATAGGAAACATTTTTATATATAGAACTTATATTTTATTTTAATTTTTATAGGAATGCAGAATAGTTTGGAATGCATAGGATACAACTGGCTTTATTCATTCCCTTCATTATGCTTTAAAACTTTGAAGATGAGAACTCCAAAAACAGGCAATGCATATGGTCCGTCTGTTCCAGGGTGCTGTCTTCAAGAATGGAAAGCAGTGAGAGCTTGGAGGAAGTATAGAACAAACAGGGCAGGTAATACAGTTCAACTTCCACAGTTATGTTCTTCCAGTTTCTTTCTAGAAGTCATGTTTTTTGAGATTTATTGAATCCAAGTGGACATATCTAGTAAGTTAAGTAACCCATGATTGATTCATCATCCATAACTTAAATCTAATCCATTTTTATTATACTATTTGTCTTCATAACATTCTATCACAATGAATTGCATAGGCAAAATGAGCATCATGTGAAAAGGTCTTAAATCTGAAGCCTAATAGTTTCATCAGGTGCATTCTAGTTCTTGTATTCTGAGACAAATGACTCAATTTACTCAAATTTGTGACTTGGAAAACCTTATAGACATATTTTTTGCTGACTTCAGTGAATGAAAGTATTTCAATCTTGTGTTAAAAAAAATAAATGGCATAAAAACTCTGAATGTCTCAGAAAAGTGACGTAAACCCCTGTTATGCACCTTTTTATGGCAGCCTCCATTAGCCATAGTATTAACATTACTTGCTTCGTTATACTACACATTACCCTTGTTATGCCTTTCCATGTACTAATTCACTGTTTTGACATACATAGCATCTGGAATTGCAGAAAATAGGAAATAAGCATGCTCCCACCACGATGTCAGCTTGAACAAAGATCAAGAAACTAAAAATGTTGATCTACACTTTAGCCACCACTATACTTCATTTAAATATGTCTGAAAACAATTGCATGGTCCTACTAAGACATAGTGGGGTCAATTTTCAAGGGATTTAGGCTCATGACCTTTCAATTAAACTCCTAAATTGACCCTTTTGAAAATTTAGTAGGACTGAGTCCCTAAACTGAGGCTTTTAGTTTTTTGGGATGCTAAATTTAGAACCCTAAAAAGAGGATGGCTACGGGTTGGAGTTAGGGTGGATAAACAAAGTTAGAAGCTTAGCACTGACTTTCAGAACTAGGAGCCTAATTTAGGGTCCTAAGTCTAGGCAAATGAATAGCAAGTTTATATTTAGGGGTCTAAGTTTTAGGATTCTAAAAGTATGAGAATTTTCAGCTGAAAACTTAGGGACCTCAGTTCAGGTACATTGTCAGTACAATTATTTTTGTTTTGGAGCAAATATTGTTTTCATTCGTATCAAGTGGATTTGTGTGTTAGGGAAAGGGACATTTCCTACCATTCCCTGTTTTCTCTGACATAACTGAGGAGGGATAATAGAGGAGAAAGATATGGAACTTGGGTAGGTGCAGGGGTGGGATGGTTTCCTCCCCTTTCTTCCTATTCTTCTCACGTGTTTATGAACTTGCCACCTGTTGTGTGCTAGGCCACCTTATTTCATCTCCCATCTCACCTGCTGTCCACACCTTCCATCTTCCCAACCTAGTAACGGCCCCTCTTCTACCATCCCAACTCTGGCCTTTTTCTCCTTATTCTAGCCCACAATATCCTGATGAGCTAGAAAGAACTAATTCCAGTCAGGAATATCATTAGAGGATAGGAGTGGCATTATTTCTTGGACCTGAAAATCTAGGGGTGTGCCTGCCTTCTTGCTCTCCTCCGCTGTCTCTCCCTCTCCCTCTCTTTTTCCTTCCCCCTGTGCCTTCTCTTCTTTGTTTTCTCCTCCCCTCGCTCCTTTCTCCTCTATCTTTTTATGCCTTCCTGCAGCATTGCTTGCTGCAGCAGCCAAAACACCTCAGTTTTCACCCACAAACTGCCTCAGGTTAGCAAGAGGATTTTATAGTGCGTGCAGTCAGTATATAATGTTTGGTCCTGAGTGGTCAATAAATTTTTGGCATTAGCAAGCAGTCACTAAATAGCTCAAGGTTTAGTGACTAGGCTGATAGCTTTAGTGTGGATTTGCATCCCCTTTTGCTCATTAGCATGCACCTATACGCTATGGTTTATCCTCTAAAGGTGAAAAGTGTTAGGCATCTTAACATGCATATTAAGGTTATAGTGGATACAACACTATACATCATGCATGCTAAAACAGTTAGAGTGTGTGCCTACACCTTTTGGGCATAAATGAATTGGCCCCTTAATTGACTGGGCCAGACAGCTGGGCTGGAGACCAAGGGATTCAAAAGAATTTAAACAACAGAGCAGTTTGAGGCTGCAAGGCAGAAGAGATAAGAGGGATGTGACTCACACTTCAATTTTCAGTCCTAGTTCAGTGAGACAGGCAATCACAGTGGATGAATGGGTATTCATTCTTTCATACATTTCCTCTATTTGTCCACTTTGAATCTAAATATGCTTTTAAAAGTTATCCTGAATTATTGGTAAATAGAACCAGATAAGAAAAAAAAAAGAAGATTATGAAAAGAATTTGGCACAGTTATAATTATAAATGTGGGAGAGCAATCTCTCACAATTAGAGTCAGAGATGAACTTCCCAATAAGGAGACTAGGCAACTGCCTAGGGGTAGCGCCCCCCCCCCCTCCCCCACAGACACACATCCCACAAGTCCTCCCTCTCACTGTAAGTGCCAAACTGCCATTCCTGTGTGGTCCAGTCATTATTTTGGGATCACCAGCCAACATGACATCAGGGATGAAACTCTACCCCACCTCCACCCATAGGCTGCTTGCAGCTTACAATTTCAGAGGGAACACCCCTTTCTCTCTTTCTGGTAAAAGCGGGTCACCCGGCAATTCCGGCTCTCCCAATCAGCCACTAGCTGCAGTTCTGGTGACTTTAAATTAGGCCTTCCTTTATTTCTATTATATTCAGTCACTCCCTTCTTAGGCAAAGAAAACCCAAGCAAGGAAAGGAAGGCTCTAATTCTAGCTGAAAAAGAAGTAACAGCAATAATGTAAGTTGAGAAGGACTATTTCCATGCCTTATCCTATTTAAGAACATAAGAACATAAGAACATGCCATACTAGGTCAGACCAAAGGCCCATCGAGCCCAGGATCCTGTTTCCAACAGTGGCCAATCCAGGCCATAAGAACCTGGCAAGTACCCAAAAACTAAGTCTATCCCATGCTACTGATACTAGTAATAGCAGTGGCTATTTTCTAAGTCAACTTAATTAACAGCATTTAATGGACGTCTCCTCCAAGAACTTATCCAATCCTTATTTGAACACAGCTATACTAACTGCACTAACCACATCCTCTGGCAACAAATTCCAGAGTTTAATTGTGCATTGAGTAAAAAAGAACTTTCTCTGATTAGTTTTAAATGTGCTACTTGCTAATTTCATGTAATGCCTCCTAGTCCTTCTATTATCCAAAATGGTAAATAACCGATTCACATTTGCCCATTCTGGACTTCTCATGATTTTAAACACCTCTAACATATGTCTCCTCAGCCATCTCTTCTCCAAGATGAACAGTCCTTACCTCTTTAGTCTTTCCTCATAGGGGAGCTGTTCCATCCCCTTTATCATTTTGGTCGCCCTTCTCTGTACCTTCTCCATCACAACTATATCTTTTTTGAGATGTGGCATCCAGAGTTATACACAGTATTCAAGCTACGGTCTCACCATGGAGCGATACAGAGGCATTATGACATTTTCCGTTTTATTCATCATTCCACCCTTTTCCCATGTTGTCATATTTGTAAGAAACCACTGTCAATCTATTATTCAAAAGAAAATCTTTATTGGGTGCATATGGCCGCAGCATAGGTCATAGCATACAATCATTAAATATTACAAAACAATTACTTACATTCATTCAATTTACAAGACATCAATTACTAAAATATTATCAGTCTCCAGGGGTGACCATGCACTCATCTGCTGAATTTCAACTCGCTAAATGCTCAATAGAATCCTGCTACTGTCTGACAGGCATCTTCCTTGAAGGACTATCCGGCCGAATCAAGGATGAGCTGGCAGGTCGAGACCTACCAGGGGACTTGAACGATCTCATTGACATAGCTGGTAGGGTGGACCGTCGTCTCCAGCAGCAAGATAAGGAGATCCGCTTATCCCGCAGACCTCCTCCTCCATCATCTACCACTTCTAGATCCCGGGCTCTCGAGGCTTCTCCTACTCCGGTGTCTAGTGGGGAACCCATGCAGGTCGGCAGATCTCCACTGACTCCTGAGGAAAAGAAGAGACGGCGTACGCTTGGCCTCTGCCTCTATTGTGGAGGCAAGGGACATTTTCACTTGACTTTCCCGGAGCGTCCAGGAAACGCTCCTGCCTAGGCTATACTGAGGAGCTACACCTAGGCGCTCCCGGATCAGATCCTCTGTGCACATTGCCTGTAACCCTGAAGTATCCTGGAGGGGAACTCCAGGTCCGTGCGTTCATAGACTCAGGTGCAGAAGGGAACTTTATAGCGGCCGACCTGGTGGCCCAGTTCGCCCTCCCCACAGTGCAAAAGGTCCCTCCGCTGTGGATCTCATCCATCCGAGGCACTCTGCTCCCCGGGGCCATTACCTGCTCCACCGCTCCCGTTACTCTACAAACCAGATTATTCCATTCGGAGCAGATCTCTTTGCTTGTCTTAGAGCGAGCGGTGCACCCCTTGGTTCTGGGACTGCCGTGGCTCCGTCTGCATTCGCCCCTAATACAATGAGATGACTTTCAGTTGGTTCGGTGGGGGCCAGCCTGCTTTGAACACTGCTTGCAACTTCCGCATCCGCCTAGACCCCTGAACGTCTGCTCCTCCCAGCTGTTGCCTGAGCCATACCAGTCCTTCGAGGATGTTTTCTCCAAGGAGATGGCAGAGCTTCTTCTGCAGCATCGGCTGTTTGACTGCCCCATTGACTTACTGCCCGGTACCACCCTGCCTCGTGGCCGAGTGTACCCTCTGTCTTTACCCGAGACCAAGGCCATGTCGCAGTATGTGACGGAGAACTTGGCCAAAGGGTTCATCCGGCCCTCTTGCTCTCCTGCAGGTGCCGGCTTCTTCTTCGTGGCTAAGAAGGATGGTTCTCTCCGGCCATGTATTGATTACCAGGGCTTGAACGCCATTACCAAGCGGGATCGTTACCCACTCCCGTTGATCCCAGAGCTGCTGGACCGCCTTCAGGGTGCCCGTGTGTTTACCAAGCTGGACCTCAGGGGGGCCTACAACCTGGTACGTATCCGTCCTGGAGACGAATGGAAGACGGCGTTCAACACCAGGGACGGGCATTACAAGTACCTTGTAATGCCCTTCGGACTCTGCAACGCCCCAGCCGTCTTCCAACACCTCATGAATGAGGTTCTACGAGACTTCCTGAACACTCATGTTATAGTATACCTAGATGATGTACTCATCTTCTCAAAGGATTTGGATTCCCATCGTCATTACATCAAACAGGTCCTTCAGGTCCTCCGGGAGAACCACCTTTATGCCAAGATGGAAAAGTGCACCTTTGAGGCTGAATCCCTGCCGTTTCTAGGTTATATTATCTCCTCAACCGGCTTCAGCATGGATCCAGAGAAGGTAGCGGCCATCACCCAGTGGCCTCAACCCAAGGGGCTCAAGGCCCTCCAGCGGTTTTTGGGCTTCGCTAATTTCTATAGACACTTCATTCCAGGCTACTCTCACCGGGTGGCTCCACTCACAGCTCTGACCCGCAAGGGCGCCGATGCCAAGAACTGGCCTGACGCCGCTGTTACAGCTTTCTCTGATTTAAAGGAAGCCTTCCTTTCCGACGTTTGCCTCCGACACCCGGACTCCTTCAAGCCCTTCATAGTGGAGGTCGACGCCTCCAGTATCGCCGTGGGAGCCGTGCTGAGTCAGCATTCGGATTCTGGACAACTCCTACCCTGCTCCTACTTCTCAAGGAGGTTTTCCCCCGCTGAGAACAACTACTCCATTGGGGACAAGGAGTTATTGGCTATTAAGCTCGCCCTGGAGCAATGGAGGCAGAGGCTCGAGGGGGTGTTACATACCACCACGGTATATACTGATCATAAGAACCTTGAGTTTCTGTCCCAGGCCCAACGTTTGAACCCCCGCCAGGCCCGCTGGGCCTTGTTCTTTAGCCGATTCAACTTTGTCCTACAGTACCGACCGGCAGCAAAAAACGCCCGAGCAGATACTCTCTCCCGGACATCATGTAATGAAGGGGATCAGGAACAGCCTCAATTCATCCTGGACCCGAGTAAGGTCCGTCTATCAGCCCTGACGGTCCTCACCCAGGATAGGACCGTAGTTCATCGCAGGGATCACCTCACGGCGCTATGATGGGCTCACGACTCCCTCGTTGGAGGGAATGCCAGGCGTGAGAGAACAATGGAGCTCCTCAACCGATTTTATTGGTGGCCCAACCTCCGGCGGGATGTCGCCACTTATGTGAGGTCCTGTCCTATCTGCGCTCGTCAGAAACCCAGCCCGGGTTCCCCATGTGGTCTCCTTCAGCCCTTGCCAATACCCACCGAACCCTGGACACATCTGGCCACAGATTTTGTGGTAGACTTGCCTCCATCTAGCGGCCATACAGTAATCTGGGTCACTGTAGACCGCGTTTCGAAAATGGTGCATTTGATCCCTCTACCTAAGCTCCCATCAGCTTCAGAACTGGCCCTTCTCTTCACTCAGCACATTTTTAGGCTACACGGCCTTCCCCAGGATGTCGTCTCCAACCGAGGTCCCCAGTTTGTGGTACGTTACCGGAGAGCCCTTTGTAAGTGTTTCAAGGTGAAACTTAACTTCTCCACGGCCTTTCACCCGCAGAGCAACGGGCAAACCGAGCGGATGAATCGGACCCTGAAGTCCTACTTCCGGTCCTTCGTGAATGAGAAACAGGATAATTGGTCGGAACTTTTCCCCTGGGCTGAGTTCGCCAACAATAATCAGGCTCACACAGCTACTGGCAGGTCTCCATTTCAAGTGGTGTACGGGAAGCCCCTTAAGACCACCACTCCCTCTCGACACTTCCAGTGCTTCACCTGCTGCCCAAGTCACAGCACAGCAGCTGCGGGCACTGTGGCATGGAACCCAGTGCAAACTGCGCCGTGCAGCCGCCTCCGCCAAGCAAGTGGCCGATCGCCACCGACGGCCAGCTCCAGCCTACCAGCCAGGAGATCGGGTGTGGCTCAACACCAGGAATATCCATCTCCGCCTTCCATCACGAAAATTTTCACCCCGGTTCTGCAGTCCCTTCCGGTTAGCTGAGAGAGTGGGCCTGGTATCCTATCGACTGAGACTGCCGTCCACCCTACGGATCCATGACGTCTTTCATGTATCCCTGCTCAAACCCGTGGTCCTTTCACGCTTCCACCGCGCACCTCCGGATCCCACCTCTGCACCCATAGATGATGATCCTACGTATCAGGTACGAGAGGTTGTGGACATCCGTTTCCACAACCGCAGGTGGGAGTACCTCCTAGCCTGGGAGGGTTGCGGTGACGAGGATAATACATGGGAGCCCAGCCGTAACATCCTCGACAAGGATCTTCTGCAACAATTCCACCGGGACCATCCCGAGAAGCCCGGGCCTCTCAAGAGGGGCCGTAAAGTGGGGGGTACTGTTGCGGTCTGCACCGCTTCCCCTCTCTTCCCCGTGACCAGCGCCTACCTCCGCGTCTGGGGACGCCACACTCCACGGTCTCCAGGACCCAAGGACGCGCTCAGTTCCATGTGGCATCCGCCATTTGCCTGTCTCTCTCACCGCGGCCTTGTGCACGCGCGAGTACGGCCACTTTGAGCGCCCAGAACCCGGAAGTCAAGCCCCGCCTGCGCTGATGACGTCACGCTCCGAGACAGATATAACCGGCATCCGGATGTTCCCTCATCGCCTTGCAACGAGGTTCACTACAGTCTTGTAGTTCTGAGTTGCGCTTAGTCTTGCTATGTTCCTGCCGCTGACTTTGGAGTTCCTGACTACGCTCTGCCTGCTGCCTGCCTCGACCCCGGTTCGTCCCTGACTACGCTCTGCCTGCTGCCTGCCTCGACCCCGGTTCGTCCCTGACTACGCTCTGCCTGCTGCCTGCCTTGACCCCGGTTCGTCCCTGACTACGCTCTGCCTGCTGCCTGCCTCGACCCCGGTTCTTCCCTGACCACGCTCTGTTGCCGCCTGCCTTTGATCCCGGCTCGTCTCTGTTGCTGCATCAGCCTTCAGCCTTGCCTTCACCTGCTGGCTGCGGACCCCGCTCCAGGTTTCTACTTGCTCCTACTCACGTCTGCTCATTTAGAGACTCTATTATCTTTGGACTTCCTGGTTCTCTATTGCTGGATTCTCTCTCTAGTACCCAAGTCCCAAGGTGCCAGAACCCTACGGGCCCCTCCTGGGGGGTTCTGGGTACCTGGGTGAAGATCTTGTGCTAGACTCAATTACCATTGGACTTCCTGGTTCTCTGTTACGGGACTCGCTCTCTGGTACCTAAGTCCCAAGGGGCCAGGACCCTACGGGCTCCTCCTGGGGGGTTACTGGTTCCCGGGCAGTCACCTGGTGAACACTTTGAGCCTTGGCTCCACCTCCCGGCCTACCCCGCCTCTCGTGGTAGGTCGGCCCAAGGGTCCACTATTCCACAGCAGTACCCAACTCAACAGATATCACTTCTTAATCATGCCACACAATTTTGGGGTGATGCACAGGCCAATACCAGTTGTCAAAGCTGAAGACTTGACAGTCAACTCATCTCGCTGTCACCCACTGATGCAACGTAGGAGAAAGAATGCCATGCTACTTGATATTCTCTACCCAGCCAGCTTTCCAGAATTGCACAGGCCGTACACTCCGCGTCATGGTCAATCCCCGCCACAAGCCCCACGGTAGTCACACCTCACTTACCATGGGCACCCCACCAACCCAGCTGCAGCCATATCCTACAACCACTAATGCTTCCAAGTGCTAAACAACTCTTAATGCTCTTTTTCAATATCTTACCCGACATACATACTGCTCCAGAGATGGTGCCATCCCTCCAAAATTCACAAGAGGATACTGCATATTGCCACCCACACCATATCTTACAACCAACTGATGCCACCTAGAGCTTTAACAACTCTTGAATGCTCTTGTTCAATATCTTACCTGCAATGCACACTGCTCCAGAGATAGCACCATCCCTCTAAAATTCCACAGGAGGATACTGCATATTGTTACCAACCTCTGTGATTGCCTCTATTCCAGAATGAGCTGAATTTCGCCACTTACCCGTCAAATCCTCTATAATGAAACCTATGGGGTTTATTATTTTGGTTGTGCTGAATGCAGTAATAATCAAATGGGAATATGGTCATCCTGAAATACCCCAACTGCCCGGGGTCCACTAAGCTCATTTCTAAAGCATAGATGAATAGCGCTCACTTGACTAGTGTTTGGTCTGGAGACCATGCCGTAAGACATATAAACACATGTGTGATGCATAATTTGAAGTCCAATAAATAAAATCAAATGGTACCTAATCTAAGTGGTATCTCCACCACATACCTGAGTACAAGATTGCTAGAGTTGCAGGATAAGCACATATCGAAATCAATGTTTTGTTTTGCCACTCGGTCTCTGGCTAGATTGAACTGCTGAATGCATGAAGGGAATATTGCATTCCTGAACTGCATCACTTTTATTTACATATGTAAGCAATAAGATTCATCAACTAATAATAATAATTATCTGACTAACAAGGAGGTCC
The DNA here is from genome assembly GCF_901001135.1 of Rhinatrema bivittatum. Taxonomy (NCBI): domain Eukaryota; kingdom Metazoa; phylum Chordata; class Amphibia; order Gymnophiona; family Rhinatrematidae; genus Rhinatrema; species Rhinatrema bivittatum. The sequence goes on along the minus strand of NC_042616.1, from coordinate 554,804,456 downwards.
ACTAAGCACCTTTCACAATCATGACTGGATAGCACACATCACAAGGCATTCAAAGGAGCTGAACTGAAATTGTGTCAAAAGCCTTATGGGGAATGTGCAGAAGGAAGGCCCCACTATAAGGATTGTAGGTTCTGAGATGAGGAAGCATCACCAGTGAGGTATGCAGGAATAGATTTTCCATAATGAAAAGCACTGGGTCCAGTCTATGTGGGAGCACACACACACACACTTCGTCAAGTGTGGGGTTGCCCAAACTGCAGGAGACCAGTTTGATATCCCTCTCATAGTATCTGAACTGCAGGGTGCCAAGTCTGAGGTATTTTGAAATCATATCCTGAAATTGCCCTATGCAGTTGGGCAGGGAATAGGAACTTTGTTACAGGGGATCCACGTAAGAACAGAATTTGTCCTACTTTGATTGCCCAAGGTATGTCCAGCCCCAGTATCCTGCTTTAAACAGTGGCTAACTAGGTCGCCAATACCTGGCAGGATCCCATAGGAGATCGATGGATTCCAATGGATTCTGCAAGACCACCTTGTTAATGGTCCATGTCCATTCAACTCCTGTCTAAGTGTGGCTACCCCAATGGCAGACAGCCAGTTGCCAAATAACAACTTTGCCACCAATCTGTGGCGAGTGGCAAAGCAGGGGAACACACAAAGAAATAAAATCTGCCTGCCAGGCCCTAGGCACTCCTCAGCAAGGCTAAATTAAGACCAAAGGTTAAGAGGAACCACGTACTGACCAGCTGCAGGCTCCCGAAGAAAAAACTAGGGGCCGAGGTAGAAAGAAAGATAGCAGGAACTTCCCTTATCCTGCAAAACCGCCGAAAGAAGAGGCTGGGGCTGGGCTGGGCTCACCTTTAAACTCTGTTTTCCGGCCCAATCCCCCAGCCCCTGCCCCCCGCCTTGCTCCAGAGGTGGAGCACCTCGCTAGTTGAGGGCGGGTCAGCCCCTTTAGTTGCTTCAAGGAAAAAAGTATAATTTCAAGGGAATATCTTAAAGACAATTGTATATATCTAATAAGTATATATAGAATTCATAGAAGAATAGTATTAGTGCTCACCATGGGCATGTCCGAAATAGGGCACTGGGTAGTGGGTACGGGGGTCACTTTAAGTGAAATAGCATAACTTTATATATTAAACTACTCTAAACAAGTTGTGAATAGATTTTTTTTAATTATTTCAGTTTGAACTGGGAGATTGTAGATCCTAGTGAATTATAGATGAAATGATTTGTGATGTCTGTAGTATGGAAGCAATGAGAAATGAAGCTGGTCTGATGCAATGAATGTAATACTGAGGAAAGCCAAAGCAATGTGAGGACATAATACAAGCTGAACAATGGCATTAATGAAAAAAAAAAATGGTGTAACTGTGGTTTCATTTAATACCCTGTGCTTGACTGAAGACAATACTTGGGCCACAGATGGATTTTCTGCCAATTTCATGAGAGACATCATTGAAAAAAACCTCTAATACACTTTAAGTAATGCATTGCTGGCAGACTATTTACAGGACTGAGAAAACTTGAATCTACCTTATTATATGCCATTGCAACTTTGAGGATCTTGAAAGTCTGTAGATCTCTTAAACACTGTATGCTTTTCTACCTACTAGCAGCAGAGAATTTCAATGTAATGGAAGTGGTGCCTGTTGTCTTATTATCTTGTTATTCTGCCTCTCCTTTAAACCTCTGTCTGTAATCAAGTGCAACATGATTTTCAAAATGATTGATGTAAGAGAAAACTAAACAAAGAAAACAGTGGAAACCTGAAAGGGTCTGTTAGTAGTTTTCCAATATGTTCTTTATAACTGCAAACCTAGTTCTAGTTAGAATAGTAAACATTATCATTAAATATTGAGTATGCCATTTTATGGGCACCACAGAACCCATGTAAAATATGCCAATATATTTTAGGATACTGTATGACAGAATTATTCATAAATCATCTGCTATGTATATACTGAGGTATTCAGCAGGATGATGAGCAGGAAGGTTACCAGAGTGAAGTTAACCCAGATAATTTTACCTGGATATTCATCAGAACATAGATGGATAAGTGGTCTGTTGAATATACCTAGTTAAAGTTACCTGTATACAGTTATCCTGCTAACTTTAAGATGGGTATTATTTTGACTAAAATTAGCTAGTAACTTTAGAAGGGTAGCCCAAAATATCACTGCTCACTGACTAAAACTTAAACATGCCCCAGAGTACCTCCATCACCGCCTCTTTTTAACCAGCTAATTTTTGTCTGGTCAATGAACATCCCAGAAAAAATTTAGTTGGACAGTGGAAGAAAATATTGAAAGCTTGGGTTTTATCCAGATCAATCAAAAAGTTGGGCAAACCATTAGAATATTGATCTCATTGCATTTTATCTAATACTGGAGGGCATTAAGAGTCAAGTTGAAAAATAAAAATAAAAAGTATGGGAATGCAAACTTGGCTTGTAACTGGAAACAGAGAAATGGTTGTAAAAAAGTCTAACTTATTATATTGACTAACATTATTTATTAGGTATTTGCATTCCTTTTAACCACATTTTCAAAACGCAATGAATAAGGGTCAATTAGTTTCATTCAGATGCATGAAACGAATTGAGGGCCCCCAACCCAAATTTTTTTGGCCTTTGCTTTTACTCTTTATACCTGGTATTTTTTTTTTCATTTTTTATTTATCAACTTTTAACAATATACAAAATAATCTTTGCATTGAAAATTCCAGAGATACAAATAATAAGATTAACAAAGCAAACTAACCCTTTACATCTCTTAAAGAGTTTATATTCAGTTTCCCAAATTTCTCTTAATACATAGGGAACTCAGAGATAAAGGAAACATAAAGAGGAGTACATAACAGAAACATTGACATAATTTGCACCCATACATCCCACCTTAATTATTGTCCTTCCCTTATCACCTCACCAGGTAGCCTCCTCCCGGCCAAAAAACTACTTAACTGGTCCGGGAAGAAGAAAATATAAGTATTTCTGGCCAGTTTGACAATGCACTTGCAGGGGTATCGCAAAACAAAGCTACCCCCAAGTACTAGGGTCTCAGACCTCATCTGTAAAAATTCCTTTCTACGCTGTTGCATAGATTTAGCTAGATCGGGGTATACACGAACCAGCCCACCACAATACAGCACATTGATATATTTAAAATAATTCTTCATTATCTTAGAGACACCCGATTCATCAAAAAAAAAAGAAACAAAAAATACAGCACGATCTTCAATCTCTGAATTGGAATTTTCTAAATATTCGGTCAGATTTTGAAAATCTGACCCTTAAACATTAGGAAATATTGAAGGAGTGCTGCTTCTTTTAGGAAGAAAAAAGAGTTTCTTAACCACAGGTATCTTTTCCTGAGGAATCTTTAAGGTCTCCATGGCATATTTCTTAAAGGATAACAGAGGTATTTCACCCATAACAATGGGAACATTGAGAAATCTTAAGTTTAAATGCCTCATATAGTTTGATCGACTCAAGTCTTCTCATCAAATAAACCTTTTTCAATTCCATTGTGGCATTAGCTTCCTGGAGACTTTTTATATCCTCATCTATCTTTTTTAGAAAATTATCGTGTTCAAAAAATGTTTTCTGTGTGTCCCGTTCCAATACTCCAACCTTAGCGGCAATATCATCTAGTTTCAGGGTTTGAATGTCTAGTTTAGCAGACATCCTGGTCATAAGGTCCCAGATTGTATCAAGGGTCACCACCATGGGTTTGTTCAATTGCAGGGGAGGAGGCCTTACCCCAAGTCCGGTAGAATCACTACCTTTTCCCGAAGATTTGGGGACGTCTGCTGCGTCATCCACTCCTCTACTCAGCAGGGAAGATACTTGGGGTTTCAAAATTCCTCCAACTGCTCCAAACGCTCCGTCAGCTTCTGGGCCTCCCAGCTGGGCAGCCTCGATGATGTCATCATTCCGCGCCTCAGCTCCTCCGTCGGCAGAATGTTGCAATGCTCTCAGCGGCATTCTAAGTTCGGGAGGGCTTAACAAAAGTTCCCCAGGAGAGTATGGCTCTCCTCCCACCAACTCTCCAGCGGGGGTAGAAACCCTTATTATAGGGGTGTGCATTCGTTTTGAACTTATATGTAAAACGCTACTTTTTTTTTTTTTAACTTAAGAAAGTAATGAGGCGAAAACGATCGAATTTCCAACTTATTCAACATAGCTATGTTGAATACTTTGGAAATCGCGATCGTTGATCCTAAATAAAAATTTAAACCCCTCACCCTCCTTAATCCCCCCCCAAGACTTACCAAAACTCCCTGGTGGTCCAGCGGGGAGTCAGGAAGACATTCCTCTATTCCTTTGCGAGGAGCACGTGACGTCCGCGTCACGTCGGAGTGACGCGGCCGTCACGTGGTCCACCGCGGTTCCGCTCCCGGACCCCTCTTTGGACACAAACGGAACTTTTGGCCAGCTTGGGGGGTTATTTAGGGAACTGGTGCACGTATGGACATAGACTCAACTTATGGAATTCTCCATATGTCCATATTGACCGAAATTGACCCCCCTTTTCGACTTATGGACTTATGAACATAAACTTTTTGTCTGCACATCCCTACCTTATTATAGGTGGAATCAAGGTGAACTCAGAAATTAATCTTTGTCCTGAGGCATTATCCGGGTCGGGTGGGTAAACCCAGACTTTGCTTTTTCTCTTATGAGGCATAATTATAGTTGAAAAAGTGTGTTAGCTTAAATTTCAGAAATCTGAGATCCTGGAGCAAACGGAGTTACTCCCTCTCAGGACGCCATCTTGCTTTCTCTCCTTCCAAGGAATAGTTGACCTGGGATTTTATCATTTAAGGAAGAAAACCTTCAGTCAGCAACTAACAATATTTTTGGTAAGAAAGACATCAGGATATTAGTTTCTATAGGGTTTCATTTCCTACATCTACCCTACAGACTCTGAATAGTATAATTGATGTCTGGATGGGAAGCAGCTGAGAGAAATTACAGTTTGGCACAGCTTCAGGTGATAGCCAATCTCTAAAGGCTTGCTGTGTCAGGGTCCTTCCCAATTATAGGTGGTGCTAGTGACTAACGCGGTGAGGTAAAGGAAACATCAGGAATCCCTAATAACTCACAGCTGGAAGCTTTATATTGAGAGTCCTCCAAAACTCCTTTTGTCTACTTGGATGGGTCCAGGCAAATCCTATGTTTTAACAGGGAGATCCTGTTAAAACATTGCAACATTCCGCCGACGGAGGAGCTGAGGCACGGAATGATGACATCATCGAGGCCACCCAGCTGGGGGGCCCAGAAGCCAACGGAGCGTTTAGAGTAGTTGGAGGAAATTTGAAACCCCAAGTATCTGCCCTGCTGAGTAGAGGAGTGGAGGAAGCGGCAGACATCCCCAAATCTTCGGGAGAAGGTAGTGATTCTACCGGACTTGAGGTAAGACCTCCTCTCCTGCAATTGACCAAACCGTGCATGGAATTGTGTGGGTGAGAGAGTGATTACAGTAGGCTCTCCTGAAAGAGATTGAACTCTGGATGGACATGGATGTTAGAAAGCATAATAAAATGACATGCACACACAGAATATACATTTTAAAATACATTTTATAAAAATATTAGAAACTAAAACATTTTACAAATAGTTAAATAAAAAGGGAGAAGGAATGGGAATAAATAGGATATAAACTATTTACATCAAATAAAATAGCCCAGGAACCTCAAGAGGGAAAGTCCTGATTGGCCTATAGGCTGTGTAACCACCTCATGCCTATCAGCTAAAAAGCAGCCGTGAAGCCACTTGAACTTGGGCAAGGCACTCCAACACCTCACCAGCCTCCCAAAGTTGCCTTGCACCCCACAAAATTCCTCCCCTATCCTCTGTACAATGTGGCCAATAACTGCTAGAAGTCAGGCTTCTGAACTAGGACCAGGTGCTCCAGCCACTGAGGCTGCCTATGCAGCCAAAGAGTGCAGTCCAGAATAGGGTAAAGGTCTCCAGTAAGCCAGTTGCCTCCCTTGCTCAGCAATGGCTGCGCAGCTTCAGGACCTATGTACATAGGACCTGGGACAGAATTGAAAGGAGGACTTACCAGTAAAGGGAGAGGGATGGGTGGCTATGCAGGCCCAGGGCCTCTCATGGGAAGGAGGACTGGCTGCTGTGCCACAGCAGGATCCACCAGTAACGGCAATTGTGTCTGCTGCTCCCCTATAGTAGGCACAGCTGCTGCAGCAACAGAAGGTTCCATGTGCTCTTCCTCTTCTTCCTACAAGTTGGTGTTATCTGTAAATAAAGCAAAAAGTGTGTTTCAACCCATTAGCTGGTGTGCTCCAGGGTGTGATGTGCAGTATCATACATAATGTTAGAGGACATTGCATTTCTGGGAGAGGCAATGGTAAGTGATCCTAGTGGAAGGACACCCATATGCTGTAGGAGGTAGCAAGGTTATAGATTGGTTCCCAGAGATACATAGGCTTCTTTTCAGCAGTCCTTTACAGCATGGTGCTTAGCTAATGGTAGGGGCTCTGAAGTAGCCTCTGTATGGGTGGTATGTGTTAGGGTGTGCTCTAGATTCCAAGCCGTCCACCACCATGATGCAGCCACAAGTCAATGGATCTTTATTTGAAGGGAAGCTTTGATATTCCCTGGTATGGGTTTTACAAGTTGTGCTTCATTGCAGTGCTGCTTTAATTTAGGGAATTGCCAAAGATGAAGCTCTAGGCAGAGACAGGGTCTTTGTAGAATGGCAGGGGAAAAGTGGGGCTTGTGATGGAAGTAGGAAATTGGCAGACCATGTTGACTTCACCCTGACAGGTATGTAATGAACTTACTTCTGCATCATCCTGCCAGGCATGCAGCTGGTTCAGCCATTCCCTTTCCTTCCAGCACAGCTGTCAGGCCTTCTTCTTGAAGTCCCCAATCTATATAGAAAAATAGGAATACAAAGCTCTTAGTTCAATGTTGCTGGTTCTGTGGCCTCCTCAAGGTATTTTCCACATTTTGAACTGAAGCCCTGACTTTGTTTCATGGTTCTTTGGTTTGCTTTCAAGCAACAATATGTGATGTCCTGCCCTCTAGGTACTTTGGCTAGTTGAGACAATCCTCAACTAGCCAAAGTACCCAGTTTCAAGAGGGAGATTGCAGGCCAGTCTAGCGTTTATTCTGATGTATTATGGCTCAAGCAGCACTGATTTCCAATGGAAGAATCTGGGACTACAGATACCACGCAGCTTTGGGGTGCAAATTTACAAGGACTGTTCCAATGTTCTCCCTCCTGGAATTGGAACACTTATCAGCTCTGCCAAAGAGGTCAACACCAAAACCAGAAATATGACCCTGAGGATGTTCTTTCCCTTACCTGGACCTTAACTTTACTTATGACCTTTCTTAATTTAGTTCCTTTTTTCCCTACTCTTTTATATTACTCTTTCAATATAATAATTTAGCAACACATGTACATTTGCCATGCCAATAAAGTTACATGAATTTGCATGCATTTTTATCAGTTGGTTCCTGCCCTAACACATGCCCTCCCACCTTTCCCTTACTCATGAAAATACCCCCTAACAACCCCCCCCCCCCAAACAACCCATCAACCCCTATCCCCATCCCCACCCACCTTCCTTCACCCACCTCCTAGTTCTCACAATGTACTTATTCTGTGGGGGTAGGAAGCTATACAAATGAAAGCAGCCTGCGGTCTTTGCCAGGCCTGCTGATTTCTTTTATTGCTCTTCATGACACCATGGATGGAGAATAGAAGGACATCATCCCTCACTACCATGGTCTCCAGCCTAGACATTTTTCTGGTGGTAAAATGTGGCTGCCTTGGCGGGGGGAGGGGGGTGCATCTTGGAATGAACCCACCACAGTAAAACATTCATGTTTCCAGGTATGCATGAACATTTCAAAGTAGGCACATATTTGTGTGCAAAATTATAAAATAGGCACATACTTTCTAGGCTATAGATATGCGTATTTTAGAAACTGTGCAGGTATATCCATACAGATTCTAAAATATTGTACTGTATATGGGGCCATGCAGAGTTGTTTGAAAGTTTTCCTCCCAGAATTTAAATATGGAAAGTTACTGATATTATATGCATTAGGGTATGAAATTCTCTATCCAAAGTAGGTCAATGTAAGTGAGCAAACTTGAAAAAAATAAATGATATATGGAGTTAAACCAAAAATCATTACCAATCCCTAATTATATGCTTGCTGTACTGATCCTGCTCTCATTTAACTTTTCAACAAATTAGATTGAAATGCACTGCAGTTTCACATATGCTTGAAAAATGTGTTTGAAACTCAACTAGAATGTATTTCATACTCATTTGAGAGGAAGTTAAATGAGAAGAGTACTGTATAAATGATGTTTAGATAAAAAAAAAAAAAAAAGAAGAAGAAGCCTACAAGGACACCACAGATTTAAAAAGAAATAAAATGTGCTACTGCTTAATACTAAAGAAAAAGAAAAACTTTACTAGAAAATAGTTTTTAGGGGCACCCACAGGGTTCTCTGAAAAATACTCCAGAGATCCTTTGGCCTCAGCAAAAATGGTGGTCAGCCAGGATTATTGTGTGGGGGGTGGGGGAAGGGGTCAGGAGGACAGTTTGATGGCCCTCATGCACTTTCGAGCAATGCAGTAGGAACAGGTCAGCTGAGGAGGGCATGGGACCAAGGGAAGAAGGGAGGATCTTAGAGAAGCTGTAAAGGGGGTGGGAGGGAATCCCATTGCTTCCTGTTGCTGCTCTGAGGGTTGTTCCTGCTCACCCACCCTCTCTCTCTCTCTCAGTTATATACTGTTTTATTGTTGGCTCTCCTTTCTGTGCTTAACTTTTTGTTGTGGTGCAGCTGAGGGGGAAGGGGGTACCGAATGTTCAGATCTGAATTTGTCAAAGATGTGTACTGCGAGATCGACTATGGGTACAGTCCTTCCAGTTGTGGGGTTTTTTTGTTGGCTGTGGTGGGTGCACGGTGCCTGTTTTGCCTTCAGGTGGGGTGATCTAGGGAATCTTGCTAGGCTGTGGTAAATAAACTGCTGGGGGATGGTCTAGTGTGGTGGTGAGCTTGCGTAATATGTGGCTCAGCTGCAGTGATATAATAAAGCTGCAGCCTTTGACCTCCAAATGTAATGTCCATATTTTGTTGTTCTGGCACGAGTGTGAGTGAGAGAATGAGCGTGTGGCAGAAGATAGATGGTCCAGGGTGCCCTTTAAATATCATAAATCTCAATTAATTTAGTACAATAACTATACAACACAACAAATACAATATTCAAATATATGTACCAACATTTTGATTCTAAAATAAAGTCATCACCTGGTTACTTAAATCTTTACCCTGCTTCCAATCCTTCCATAGCCCCACCCGTCGTTTTCAAGCCACCCAGTTGCCATGCCTCCTCAGTTTGACACTAACCTCCCTATTCCAGTCCTTATCTCTTCTTATCAGTTCTTCAAATACCGTCATCAAAATGTTCACAATTCCCACAACTGCATTCCTGCTCAAATATCTCCTACTACCAAGTGAGATTTTTACAATGCTTGTTCCCTGGTATCTAGCATTATTTTTGCTGCTAACTGCTTTACATCCTTTGTTCTATTCCCATTGGCTATTTCTAAAATCTAGCTAACTTCCTACACCACTGTCTCTTTATTTAGTCTATTTCACTCAGTTTCTCTGTTCCCTTATACTTCTCATCTATATGACCACAGAAGTGGCATTAGCCTCTTGACTTTTACATAAGAACGTAAGACATGCCAAACTGATTCAGACCAAGGGTCCATCAAGTCCGGTATCTTGTTTCCAACAGTGACCAATCCAGATTACAAGTACCTGACAGGATCCCAGATAGCAGTTTGATTACATGCTGCTTATGCCCAAATAATAATGGTTTATGGGCTTTTCCTGCAGAAACTTATCCAAACATGTTTTAAATCCAGCTACATTAAGTGTCGTTAGCACTAGAGATGTGAATCATGTGCCAGATCGTCTTAATGATCAGGTTCGGCTGGGGGGGGGGGGGAAATCTGATCGTTAAGATATGTGAATTGGAATCATTTCCGATTCCAATTCACATCGCTAATTTTTTTTTTTAGGGAGGCCCGCGCCGCTAAAAAAAAAACCCACCCGACCCTTTAAATCAACCACCCTCCCGACCCCCCCAAAACCTTTTAACATTACCTGGTGGTCCAGGGGGGCCTCGGGGGACGATTTCCCATTCCCAGGCATCAGCTGTGCTAAAATAAAATGGCGCCGATGCCCCTTTGCCCTTACCATGTGACAGGGTATCCGTGCCATTGGCTGGCCCCTGTCACATGGCAGGAGCACTGGATGGCCGGCGCCATCTTTAAAGATGGCACCGGCCATATTTTATAGGGGCTGATGAGTAAAGATGGCCGGCGCCATCTTTAAAGATGGTGCTGGCCAACCAGTGCCACTACCATGTGACAGGGGCCAGCCAATGGCACAGATACCCTGTCACATGGTAAGGGCAAAGGGGCATCTGCGCCATTTGTTTTTAGTGCAGCTGATGCCTGGGAACGGGAAATCGTCCCCCGAGGCCCCCCTGGACCACCAGGTAATGTTAAAAGGTTTTGGGGGGGGTTGGGAGGGTTGGGAGGGTGGTCAATTTAAAGGGTCGGGTGGGGGTTTTTTTTTATCGGGCCATCGGGCGCCATTTTAATTAGTGGCAGCCAAAATGATGCAGGTGGCCCGAGAGCGGGAGATCGCGCCATGACTCCCTCATTGGACCACCAGGTAATTTAACATTTTGGGGGGGTTCGGGAGGGTGGGGAAGGGTAAGGAATTGGTTTTAAAGGGTCGGGGTGGGTTTAAGGGTTGTTTTGGTGTGCCGGTTTTCCCGCCCTCCCCCAAATAATTCCCGTGCCCTATTTAACGATTTAGGACGATTTATGGCGATAAATCAGGGGCATTTGTATTGTATCGTGCACTCTGACGATTTAGGACAATTTTAAAATTATCTGACGATAATTTTAATCATTCAAAAACGATTCACATCCCTAGTTAGCACATCCTTTGCCAATGTATTCCAGAGATTAATTGTGCATTGAGCGAAAAATTATTTTCTTTGATTTGTTTTAAATGTACTACTTAGTAATTTCATGAAGTGTCCCCTAGTTCTTTCACTTTTTGAAAGAGTAAACAACCGATTCACCTTTACCCATTCTAATCCACTCATGATTTTATAAACATCTATCATATCTACCCTCAGCCATTTCTTCTCCAAGCTGAACAGCCTTAACATCTTTCACCTTTCCTAATAGGGGAACTGTTCCATCCCCTTTATCATTTTTGTTGCCCTTCTCTGAACCTTTTCCAGTTTAGGTATAACTTTTTTGAGATGTGGCAACCAGGTTTGCACAGAGCACTATAGATCTGGTTATACCGCAGAGCACTACAGAGGTATTATATTATTCTTTCTTTTATTCACAGCTTCTTTCCCAATAATTCCTAACATCCTATTTGCTTTTTTGATCGCTGCTGCACACTAAGCTAAGAATTTCAATGTATTTTCCACAGTGATGCATAGATCCTTTTCCGGGTGGTGACTCCTTGTATGGAAGGTAACATCATGTAACTGCAGTTTGGATTAATTTCCATATATGCATAACTTTGCACTTGCCCACATTAAATTTCATCTATTTGGATGCCCAGTTTTCTAGTCTCATAAGATCCTCCTGTAATTTTTCATGAACCACTTGTGATTTAACAATTCAGAATAATTTTGTTTCATCTGCAAATGTGATCACCTCACTCCTTGTTCCTTTTTCCAGATCATTGATACATATATTAAATGGCTCCAGTTCCAGCATGGATCCTGGAAGCACTCTACTATTTAACTTTCTCCATTGCGAAAACTATTTAGTCCTACTCTCTGCATCCTATCTTTGAACCAGTCTGCAATGCACAATAGGTCATCGTCTCATATCCCATGATTTTTTAATTGTCTCAGAAGTCTCTCATGAAGGACTTTATCAAACACCTTCTGAAAATCTAAATATGCTACTGGCTCACCATTTTCTTCTTTCTTTCTTTCTTTATTCTGTTATACCACACAACAGGTATCAGATCTGGCCAGAGTAGTGCACAATTATGATATACAGTCATAAAACAACATTATTTTTTTTAATTTAGATTTTTTTATTATTATTTTTTAATTTATACTTTATTGATTTTTCATTTCAAAAGTAAGACATTCTTACTAACAGAACGTAGGAACACATTATCCTGTAACCATCCAATTCAAAACAAATATATAAGTTAACAAATCATTAATATTCATATTGATATATGTTCCTCCCTTAGGCATGTAAGAATGTAAGTCTTTAAAAAGAAAGCAATAGGGGGTAAGATGGTGGCATACAGCAGTTCAGAAAAAGTGGTCCTGAGATTTTATCCTGGAACTTAAGCAATGCCTGCGAAACATAAGGGTAAAACACGGGTTTACTCCTCTGCTCCCCCCCCCCCCCCCAATGGAGGGACAATGCTTAATTACTACCTACTCACCTGGACAGACAACGATAAGGGAGATGAATACCCCTGCTAAGGCGATCGAGGAGGGAGCCTCGGTGTCTTTGGGAGATGTGACTGAGTCCTCCAGAAATACGGTGCCCAGTGATGACGTACTCTACCGGTCTCCCAGCTGCTGCTGAGAAGCAGCTTACCGAAGAGTCAACTGCATTATCGGCAGGAGGAGAGCAGAGAGGAGAAATTCTCAGCATCCCCCTGTCCCCCAATGGAGCCTCAGAGGTGGGAGAAAGAGGAAGCGAGGCTGAGCCACGAACATCTACTCCAGAAGGAGGAGGAAAGGAGACCGGGAAAAATTTGGCTGTTCCGGCGGAGTATAAACTGGCAAAGAAAGTTGGTGAGTTTAGCCACTTTCAGATAACACCTAAGCCAACTAATGTGACTCTAGATGTGCTCTTGGACTTAGTATCCTGTTTAAGTGTAGCATTTCAAGGCTTCAATACAAAAGTAGAGGGAATTAGCACAAAAGTTGCAGATTTGGAAATAAAAGCTAACTGCATGGAACCTCGGATTGAAGTGGTCGAGGCCTCACTGAAAGCTAACAGTGAGTGTAATACAAAATTGATTAAAGATCTAACAAGTGCCTCGCGGAGGATTGAGAATTTAGAGAACTATTTGCGGCATCTTAACCTAAGATTTTTAAATTTTCCAAAAATTGTAGGTCAAAGTTTAGAAATTACCTTGAAGAAATTTTTCTTGGAAAATTTAAAACTCGAGGAGTCAAAAATGCCCTGTATTGCTAAGATGTTCTTCCTCCCGGTTTCACGGAAGGACAGACAGCAGGCAGAAAATCAAGCATGAATGCTGGAAAATCTCACCCAGTATCTCGAGGATTCCGCTGTGGAATTATGTGATCGAGCTACCCTTTTGGTGACTTTTGTTTCAGAGCAGGATATGGATGTTGTTATGAGAAGTTTCTTTAAGAATTTGTCGATACCATTTTATGGGGCATTAGTAAGATTATACCCAGATTTCTCTCAACTTACGCAACAAAGAAGAAGGAAGTTTGTGCTACTTAGGGGGCAAGTAATATCATTGGGTTACTCGTTTGTGCAAAGATACCCTTGCAAATGTATTGTGAAGCACCAGAGAGATTATTTTGTGTTTTATTATCCTGAACAACTTAAATTGTTTTTAAATTCTAGGATGATTACAGTAATATCTCCTAGTTAATACTGAGTGGGATTAAGAAAGATAAGTAGTAAGGTAATGTCGGTAATGTTAAGCCAATTACCTTTGAATAAATAGCGAGTAATGTTTCATTACAAATTGTATCTCCCATATATTCGCCCCCATTATTTGTATTGCCTAAGGGATGAACATATATCAATATCAATATTAATGATTTGTTAATTTAGATTTTTATATTCCGCTTTTCACACATTTTTTCAGCACTTCAAAGTAGATTACATTCAGGTACTGTTAACAGTACTAATAAAATCAAGCAAAAAAGCAAAATGCCCATACATATTACCTTACCATTGGGATCTCTTGTCTAAGTGGGAAGCACAGACAAGAGCCCACAAACCACAGCAAGAAAAAAAAAATAAACATGCAGAGTTTTTTTTCTTTTCCTGGGGCTTCCCAGTTCCACTTTCCCAGCGTTGCAGAACACGCTAAGGGGGTATCCCTGCTTCTATAGTCAGGAGTCGAGGAGTGAGTAAGGACCAGATAGGCCAGAAGGTTTTTTCTTTGTTTTGTTGCTCTCCTTTCTCTGGAGTGGTACATAACTTGAAGGCAGCCCAATACGCAAGGAAAATGGAGCAGGTAGTCCAGGTCCTTGCTAATGGCCAGCAGCAATTACAAAACACCCTGCAGATACAACTTGACCACCAGCATGTGTTGCATGGCCAGGTAACACAGCAGCATATCGTTCTGCAGATAGCCCAAGCTGTGCAAATGGCCATAGCCAGATAACCTTAAGTGTCACCAACACTCCTTTAGATGAACCTTGAAGAAGATCCGGATGGCTTCCTGAAAGACTTTGAGCATACAGAATGACTGGCAGGTTGACCAGAGGACAGGTGGGCCACCTATCTGGGGAATCTCCTCACCGTCAAGATGCCTACCAAACCAGTAATCTGGAAGGGAGGACCTCCTACCTGCAAATCAAGGCAGCCATTCTAAGGAGAGGTAGGCTTACCCGAAAAACCTACTGACAATGATTCTGATGGGAATTTTATAAGTTGGAGAAAATCATAGGAACCTGTTCCTCAGGCTTAAAGATGCCACCTGAAAGAGGCTGCACCTGGAAGGGAATACTGGAGTGGACATTGTCAAAGCAGTTCTGATGGAACAGTTCCAGGACAGCCTCAATCTGCCCACAAGGCATTGGGTTTGTTGATACCCAAGCCTGATGCTTGAAAAGGCTCTAGAAATAGCAGAGGCCTATCATCAGGCCCAGACCATGTCTGAATCATCACATTTCTGAGAGAAGCTCCTCAACCCAGATAGAGGACGGCAAAATCCTAAGTCTCAGATGTCTTTACTGACAGCTGCTCGGGTCCAGCCAGATTTTTCACCTCACCTGCAACCCTCAATCAGATGCCATGCATCAGTTGTGGAGAAAGGGGCCATATTGGAAGAGACTGTCCCTGCAGGGAGGATGAGGATGATGGCATTTATGCTGCGACCACACACTTTTGTAACTTCGTAGATGTCTCCAGCCAGTGAGTTTCTAAATTCTTGATCCCAATCAAGATAGTTGGTGTTCCAGCACAAATATTAGTGGACTGTGGGAGTGTGAAAATGCACATTTGGAGGGACCTGTTGGAGCGAGACCAAATTGACTATAATAAGGTCGTGAACCTAGCATATATTCATGGGGATCATCGACAATATCCAACAAGCTGGAGTACGGGCATCACCTCTCATACCAATGCCTATAATAGAGACCCCTTTTGAAAGAGTGGGCATGGATATTATGGGGCTACTAGAGAGATTGATTTGAAGAAAAAAGTATATTCTCATTAGGGATGTGAATCGGGACCAGAATCATAGCCGAAATCTGAATCATACACGAATCGCCTGAAATTTTCATTCCTGCGATTCATAGCATTTTAATCGGATGCGCCTGAGCCGAAAAATGAAAAACTTACCCGGCCCTTAAAATCAAATTCTTTAGAATCCCCCACCCTCCCGACCCCCCAAAAACTTTCTTTAAATACCTGGTGGTCCAGCGGCCCTCCCAAACTGCCCAAAACTTTCTTAAAATACCTGGTGGTCCAGCGGGGTTCCCGGGAGCAATCTCCTGCTCTCGGGCCATCGACTGCCAGTAAATAAAATGGTGCTGATGGCCCTTTGCCCTTACCATGTGACAGGGCCTATCGTTGCCATTGGCCGGCCCCTGTCACATGGTAGGAGCAATGGATGGCCCGTGCAATGTTTAAAGATGGCGCCGGCCGTCAGTCTGAGGAGTGGTCAACAAGACAGAGGTCAGGTTCTGGAGGTCAGACAAGGTCACAAGGCAGGCAGAGGTCAGGATGCAGGCAGCAGACAGGATGGTCAAGGAACAGGCCAAGGTCAGTACCAGAGACACAGTCCGAGGGTACTACCTGGGAAGATGGACAGACAGATGCAGGAATGGAAGGACGCTGGACAAGGCTGGAACAGTAGGATGGAGGAACAAGGCTGGAACATGACTGGAACAAGGCTGGAACAAGACTGGAGCAAGACTGGAATAAGACTGTGAGCGCGGAGGCAAACTAGAACACAATACAGTGCTGACCCGATTGCCAAGGCAAGGAAGTGCAGGCAGGGACTTCCTTATATCGTTCCATCAATCAGGGCATGCTGTGGAGCTAGGACCCACCCCTGGCCCTACAAGAGTTGGGGCGGTCCACGCACATGTGTGCAGGGGCATGGCCAACACCACTGGAGATACCGAACTCCAACGTGAGGCTTGGTGCACAGTGGAAGGCCCGGCAACCACCTCTGTGGTACGCCGAGGCCTAGAGGAGCTCACAGCTGCCACTGGGGAGCCAACCCATGCCCTGCAGAGGAGCTAGCAAGGTGATCTGGCCCGTGCGTGGGCCGTGCGCAGACGGGGCATGCAACAGTACCCCCCCTTCTAGGCCTCCCTCTACGTGGCCATGGCTTGTCAGGATAGCTTCTATGGAAGGCTTTAAGGAGTTCTTTGTCGAGAATGTTATGGGAAAGTTCCCATGAATTCTCCTCGGCCCCATAACCCTCCCAGGCTAAGAGGTATTCTCATCTACCTCGACGCCGACGGACGTCAAGGACCTCTCTTGCCTATAGTGACGAGTCTGGTTCGGTAGAGGTCCATGGAGGAGAAGGATCTCTACAAGAGGGCCAGGAGAGGACCAAAGGCTTTAACAGTGAGACATGGAATGTGTTATGGATGCCCATGGTACGTGGTAGCTGGAGCTGATAAGACACTGCTCCTACTCTTCGAAGCACTGGAAACGGGCCGATGTACTTGGGAGCCAGGCGATGAGAAGGAAGTCTCAACCTTATGTGTCGGGTGCTTAACCACACCTTCTGACCAGGATGGATGCTTGGAGGCCAACTCGTGCCTTGCAGAGGAGCTAGCGAGGTGAGCAGGGCCGTGCACAGACAAGGCACGCAACAGCTTTCTGTTTTTCTCTACTTTCTATTCATCTTACCACCACCACAACACGTCTATTCACTCTACATTCTACAGCTTTCTGTTTTCCCCACACATATATGCACTCTATATTCTTTCTAGTTCCCTTATCATAACGTCTGCTTCTCTTTTTGTATACTTTTCTTTGTGACTTATTTTTCCATGTCCCCCTGATATCCAGGATTTGTGTTGCTGCTAAATTTCAGAATTAAACTTAAACCCTATTTATTCAATCTTGCTTTCTACTATCATTATCTCTTGCCTTTTCCCTCATAGTGTAAGCACTGTTGGCTGGCTGCTAGCATTGTGAATAATGATATTGGTAAGGCATGCTAGATATGGACACTGGATAAGTACATAAACAATAAGTAAATAAAAGCCCTGGAGGGGACTGTGTTAAATACTATGGGTGGATTTGTTATAATTGGTTGAAATTTTAGCTTTGCATACCCTTGACAAGTGGAATAAGGTATCAGGTGAATGTAAGTACTTTATTACCCATATTTAAAAATAGCTATCATTACAAACATGACATTTGTAGTCATGCACTTTAAACTTATCTTTGCTTTACCTAAATATTTTGATTATTTAGCTAATTATTTGTAACATAGAAATCATAATAACATAGCATGAAGCTTGTTTAATTGTAAATTTTCATAAAAGATCAGTCAATAGAAAATAAAGGGAATAGTTATCTTCAGTCATTAAATATAAATGTTATGGAGAAATGACTAGAATAGTTGAAATCCCATTTCTTTCCTGCTTTGCCTTTTCTTGCCTCTCTTATTTTACTCTAGTGAAATGAATTGATCATATCTCTAAGAAGGTAATTGAAATAGTAAGAGCAAAGAGGATAGTATTAAAAAAAAAAAAAAAAACTCTACAACAAAACTCCCTACAAGAGGAAGGAGGGCAGGCACAATTATCAAGAAAAATAAGAAGAGGCAGCAGAGACAGCTAGAACTGCAAAGACCAAAAATGAAGAAGAAAATTGTCCAATCGATAAAGAGAGGAGATAAATTATTTAGATATATAAGGGAGAGGAAAATAAAACAAACTAATAGGTAAGATAAAAGGAGTCACTGGGATTTGTGTCGAGGAGGGCAGACACAAAGGCAGAACACTTAAATAAGTTCTTTTGGTGCTGAATTTATAAAAGAAATGGAAGGTGATGGATCAAAGGTGGGAAATTGCATTGATAAATGTGAAATTATTTGAAATCAAAATACAGATGAAGTATGTAAGAAAATAAGGATGAAAAAAGCCATGGGGCTCAGTGATATTCACCCCAGAATACTGAATGAGCTGAACAATATGATGGCCAGAAACTCTTATAATTTGATTTTACATGTTTGGCTTTTGTGGTGAATCTGCTCTCCTGATTTGGGCAACTTTGTTAGCAGCACGATCCCTACACTCTGCCTTGTTCCGATCGGCGCTATATGCTGGAATGATGACAAAATCTGCTAAAAAGGAAAAGAAAAGGCGAAGGGGGCTGTTACAAAATTGGCTGACGTGCCCGAATCTAATCTGGGAACATAAAGCCCAGATTTACAAAGCTCCGACATTGCAGCGGCAGTCATTACAGCTCTGGAGGGTAGGTTTGTTCATCTTTAGAGCCAAATCACAAGGGTGAGTACCCTGTTGACAGCCATACAGCAACAGCTTCAGATGGTGAAGCAGCGTTTAGCCGATGTGGAGGATGCCTCCAAAGGAATGTAGCAAGATTTACAATGGCCACAGACCACTTGTGAAACGCTGCAAACCAAAGTTGATGATTTCAAAAATCTTTCATGTAGGAACAATCTGCGGGCTATAGGAATGCCTAAAAAAGTCCCACAACATGCTCTGAGTGAACATATGAAAAAGTGCCTTAAAATTGAATATTAAAAATGGTGCCTTGAGGATTGAGAGGGCCCATCATCTGGGGCCCATACAAACTGGAGATGCGGCTTCCACCAGACCATGTACAGTCATATTTTGGATCCTTAATTTTTCCCATAAAGTTGATATGTTAAGGGTTTACAAGCGCCAAAAGATCTGATTTTTCAATGGCGAAAAAATACTCCTGTTTCAAGATTATTCAACATCGGTGGCTTCATGTAGGAAGGCATTTTTTCCTGACTGGAATCAGCCTCTGCAGTTGTGTATCTGTTCAACATTGCTGTTCCCTGCAAAATTAAAAATCTTTCACGTGAGAAGGGGGCAAGATGGCCGTCGCCCAGTAGGTCTGCGAGGAACGTCAGTGAAAGGCTGGCTATTCTTTTGATTTATTTCTAAAATAATTATGCCCTATACTAAGAAGAAGGGGAGACTGAGGGGGTGAATGACAGCTTAACCCCCAGGAGTCCTCTCAGCCCCGAATCGATGGATTTTTCATGGGTGCAACAGCCTCCACGCCAGTGAGATTGGTCACTGGGAGAGAGATGCTAGAGCATGTGTCCTCATCCCTAACCTTAGATATCTCTTTGAGCCCCAGAGAGATGAAGCGGCCCGCACTTCCAAGCGACATTGACGCGGAGCCTGGCAGACCGGTTGCGATGGAAGCTCCTCAGGCAGTGTACCTGGGTGGAGCAAGCTTGGCAACACAAAAAGGAGAGTCCAGTGGAGTGCGAGAGGAGGAAGCTTACCGGGGAAAAACTTTGGAGGAGGCTGTATCGCGCCCGTTGGAAGGGAAACATCAGGGAGTGGTAATCCCTAATCTGCAAGGTATCGTGCGATGCGAGCAAAGCAATATGGAGGACGGAGAAAACCGCTTAAGAGCTATGACTGCAGGGATTGGAATTTCAACTTCGACTACGAATACATTAGAAGGTATTTGGACTGTGCTGAAATCTATAGAACAATCGATTAAATCTCTCTCTCAAATAACTTTAGATACCAGAGAGCAAACGATATCTAACAACAAGTTGATAATGTCATTTAATGGAAAAATGGAAGAAGTGGAAAAAGGGGATGATTAAATAGAAAAAATACAACAGAAGTTACTAATAACTGAAAAAATAACCAGTAAAATATTGGAGGGAGTAGAGAATTCATTGAGAGCCCACAATTTGAGAGTTAACAATTTTCCTGTACAGCATTTAACTTCTCCCTTGGGTATGTTCAAGATTTATATGAATTGTGTTCTTAAGATTCCAGAAGCAGCGACATCAGTTATCGTCAAGGCTTATTACTTACAGCAAAGAGATCTAACAATGGAGCAAGCTTTAGCTGGGCCTCAAGTAGGAAATTTGGACTTAACTAATTTTCTTGAAACCTCACTGGATTCAGAGATCAATCAAAGGAAGCCTATGCTTATCTCATTCACTTTTCTTTCTGAAAGAAATTATATATTGAAATTATTTCTAAGAAATAGGCAGGTATCCTTTTTTTGTTGTTGGAAAACACGGAATATTTTTTTTTATTACTATTAAGTGCGACACTATCTTCAAACACTCCAGGTTAAGGAATTACAAGCTTCAAACTGGTAGTTTTTACTGGAATGGTTTAACTGGGAGGAACCTAAATGTCACTCTGACTTACAATATTTAAATGCCCCAGTTCAACTTTTGGAATTGACTATGGCAATTTAATCTTCAGCTTTATGTACATTTCTGGGCACGGATGGTCTGCCTAATGAATTTTACAAGATTTTATCAGACTAAGGGGGTCATTTCCAAGGTGTTATCGCGGGAGATAATACCGCAAATCGCGCTCAGAAAATTAGATTCTCCATGTTTTCTAAATGATTCATTAAAATGGAGTTTTCTTCTATGATGTTATATTGAAGATTTCTCATTTCTTTCACTTCATTCTCAACCTTTTCACATTTTTCCATTTGCTTATTCATATCTTCCTCTAGTTTTCCCATTCTCACCGTAATAGTATTTAACACAGAAGCCAGAGGAGGTTCCAGCATCCCCTTCCCTTGAATAAGTTGTGTTCTACAAAATTCCCAGATTCTGGAGCCCAGTTCTCACATCCCAATGCTACACATACCTGCATTCCTTCCACCCTCCACACACACACCAAACCACACACCACCAAACCAACACAACCCATAGAACCCAAGTGACCACCCTCCCAGACCCTACCCCATCCCCCCTCACCCTTGCCCCTATCCACCCTAATTTCCCCATATCTATTGACAAACAACCTGTCCCCCTTCCTTATCAGGGGTACAAAGGAATGGTTTGAATACGGGAGAGCCCCCTATTGCAACTTGTTAAGAGAGATGGCATGATACATTTCCTGCCGATGTTCACAGTAATGGTTTGAATATGGGAGAGTCCCCGATTGCCACTTATTAAAAGTGAAGGCATTACACAATTCGGAAACTTGATCAATTATTCCAACACTGTTTTGAGTGGCATTGACTGCACCCACAGCGCTAAGTTTTTGATACTTAGTCAATCACATATGGCACATATCTTTACACGTCAGTGATATTGACTGCACAGATATACTTAAGAATTATTTTCAGTGTTTTGTGATGGTGTTACCTTGAAGTTGATTGATCTAAAAGAAGCCATTTGCACAGTAGCCCCTGAGTCAGCTCATACATGAGCGAAACTCGGCAAGAGTCAGGCTCTTAGGTAGAAAGATTAAATCCAGAACCTCCAGGGTAGCATTCTCTGAAATGCTCCCTGTTCCACGCGCAGGTCACCAGAGGCAGGCAGAGCTCCGGAGTCTCAATGCGTGGATGAGACGATGGTGCAAGGAAGAGGGATTCAGTTTTGTTAGGAACTGGGGAACCTTTTGGGGAAGGGGGAGTCTCTTCCGAAGGGATGGGCTCCACCTTAACCAGGGTAGAACCAGACTGCTGGCGCTAACCTTTAAAAAGGAGATAGAGCAGCTTTTAAACTAGAACAAAGGGGAAAGCCGACAGTCGCTCAGCAGCGCATGGTTCGGAGAGATGTATCCTTAAAGGATACTAATGATGCATTAGAATTAGGGCATCCCGACAGTGAGGTTCCAATAATTAGAAAAGTAGTCCAAGTGCCTGTAACTAAAAACTCACCTGAGCTAAAAAATTCTAACTTATCCCTATCAATTAAAAAGCAGAATAAAAATACAAACAAAAAACAAACTTTGAAATGTTTGTATGCTAATGCCAGAAGTCTAAGAAGTAAGATGGGAGAATTAGAATGTATAGCAGTAAATGATGACATAGACTTAATTGGCATCTCAGAGACATGGTGGAAAGAGGATAACCAATGGGACAGTGCTATACCGGGGTACAAATTATATCGCAATGACAGAGAGGAGCAGTCGGGAGGAGGTGTGGCGCTTTCTGTCCGGGATGGCATAGAGTCCAACAGGATAAACATCCTGCATGAGACTAAATACAAAATTGAATCTTTATGGGTAGAAATCCCTTGTGTATCAGGGAAGACTACAGTGATAGGGGTATACTACCGTCCACCTGGTCAAGATGGTGAGATGGACAGTGAAATGCTAAGAGAAATTAGGGAAGCTAACCAAATTGGTAGTGCAATAATAATGGGAGACTTCAATTACCCCAATATAGACTGGGTAAATGTATCATCGGGTCACGCTAGAGAGATAACGTTCCTGGATGGAATAAATGATAGCTTTATGGAGCAATTGGTTCAGGAACCGACGAGAGAGGGAGCAATTTTAGATCTAATTCTCAGTGGAGCACAGGACTTGGTGAGAGAGGTAACTGGTGGTGGGGCCGCTTGGCAATAGTGATCATAATATGATCAAATTTGATTTAATGACTGGAAAAGGAACAGTGTGCAAATCCAAGGCTCTCGTGCTAAACTTTCAAAAGGGAAATTTTGATAAAATGAGAAAAATTGTTAGAAAAAAACTGAAAGGAGCAGCTACAAAAGTAAAAAATGTCCAAGAGGCGTGGTCATTGTTAAAAAATACCATTCTAGAAGCACAGTCCAGATGTATTCCACACATTAAGAAAGGTGGAAAGAAGGCAAAACGATTACCGGCATGGTTAAAAGGGGAGGTGAAAGAAGCTATTTTAGCCAAAAGATCTTCATTCAAAAATTGGAAGAAGGATCCAACAGAAGAAAATAGGATAAAGCATAAACATTGGCAAGTTAAATAAAAGACATTGATAAGACAGGCTAAGAGAGAATTTGAAAAGAAGTTGGCTGTAGAGGCAAAAACTCACAGTAAAAACTTTTTTAAATATATCCGAAGCAGAAAGCCTGTGAGGGAGTCAGTTGGACCTGTTAGATGATCGAGGGGTTAAAGGGGCACTTAGAGAAGATAAGGCCATCGCGGAAAGATTAAATGATTTCTTTGCTTCGGTGTTTACTGAAGAGGATGTTGGGGAGGTACCCGTAATGGAGAAGGTTTTCATGGGTAATGATTCAGATGGACTGAATCAAATCACGGTGAACCTAGAAGATGTGGTAGGCCTGATTGACAAACTGAAGAGTAGTAAATCACCTGGACCGGATGGTATACACCCCAGAGTTCTGAAGGAACTAAAAAATGAAATTTCAGACCTATTAGTAAAAATTTGTAACATCATTAAAATCATCCATTGTACCTGAAGACTGGAGGATAGCAAATGTAACCCCAATATTTAAAAAGGGCTCCAGGGGCGATCCTGGAAACTACAGACCGGTTAGCCTGACTTCAGTGCCAGGAAAAATAGTGGAAAGTGTTCTAAACATGAAAATCACAGAACATATAGAAAGACATGGTTTAATGGAACAAAGTCAGCATGGCTTTACCCAGGGCAAGTCTTGCCTCACAAATCTGCTTCACTTTTTTGAAGGAGTTAATAAACATGTGGATAAAGGTGAACCGGTAGATATAGTATACTTGGATTTTCAGAAGGCGTTTGACAAAGTTCCTCATGAGAGGCTTCTAGGAAAAGTAAAAAGTCATGGGATAGGTGGCGAGGTCCTTTCGTGGATTGCAAACTGGCTAAAAGACAGGAAACAGAGAGTAGGATTAAATGGGCAATTTTCTCAGTGGAAGGGAGTGGACAGTGGAGTGCCTCAGGGATCTGTATTGGGACCCTTACTGTTCAATATATTTATAAATGATCTGGAAAGAAATACGACGAGTGAGATAATCAAATTTGCAGATGACACAAAATTGTTCAGAGTAGTTAAATCACAAGCAGATTGTGATAAATTCCAGGAAGACCTTGTGAGACTGGAAAATTGGGCATCCAAATGGCAGATGAAATTTAATGTGGATAAGTGCAAGGTGATGCATATAGGGAAAAATAACCCATGCTATAATTACACGATGTTGGGTTCCATATTAGGTGCTACAACCCAAGAAAGAGATCTAGGTGTCATAGTGGATAACACATTGAAATCGTCGGTTCAGTGTGCTGCGGCAGTCAAAAAAGCAAACAGAATGTTGGGAATTATTAGAAAAGGAATGATGAATAAAACGGAAAATGTCATAATGCCTCTGTATCGCTCCATGGTGAGACCGCACCTTGAATACTGTGTACAATTCTGGTCGCCGCATCTCAAAAAAGATATAATTGCGATGGAGAAGGTACAGAGAAGGGCTACCAAAATGATAAGGGGATTGGAACAACTCCCCTATGAGGAAAGACTAAAGAGGTTAGGACTTTTCAGCTTGGAGAAGAGACGACTGAGGGGGGATATGATAGAGGTGTTTAAAATCATGAGAGGTCTAGAACGGGTAGATGTGAATCGGTTATTTACTCTTTCGGATAGTAGAAAGACTAGGGGACACTCCATGAAGTTAGCATGGGGCACATTTAAAACTAATCGGAGAAAGTTCTTTTTTACTCAACGCACAATTAAACTCTGGAATTTGTTGCCAGAGAATGTGGTTCATGCAGTTAGTATAGCTGTGTTTAAAAAAGGATTGGATAAGTTCTTGGAGGAGAAGTCCATTACCTGCTATTAAGTTCACTTAGAGAATAGCCACTGCCATTAGCAATGGTTACATGGAATAGACTTAGTTTTTGGGTACTTGCCAGGTTCTTATGGCCTGGATTGGCCACTGTTGGAAACAGGATGCTGGGCTTGATGGACCCTTGGTCTGACCCAGTATGGCATTTTCTTATGTTCTTATGTTCTTAAGTTTGAATAAAGAATCCTTTGGTACACCGATCCTTTTTAAGAACATAAGAACATAAGAAAATGCCATACTGGGTCAGACCAAGGGTCCATCAAGCCCAGCATCCTGTTTCCAACAGTGGCCAATCCAGGCAATAAGAACCTGGCAAGTACCCAAAAACTAAGTCTATTCCATGTTACCATTGCTAATGGCAGTGGCTATTATCTAAGGGGCGGATTTTCAGAGCCCTGCGCGCCGGGAAGCCTATTTTACATAGGCCTCCCGGCGCGCGCAGAGCCCCGGGACTCGCATAAGTCCCGGGGTTCTCCGAGGGGGGCGTGTCGGGGGCGTGTCGGGGGGCGGGCCCGGTCGTCACGGCTTTTCGGGGGCGTGTCGGCAGCGTTTTGGTGGCGGGTACGGGGGCGTGGCTACGGCCCGGGGCGGTCCGGGGGCGTGGCCGCGCCCTCCGTACCCCCCCCAGGTCACGGCCCGGCGCGCAGGAGGCCCGCTGGCGCGCGGGGATTTACGCCTCCCGGAGGGAGGCGTAAATCCCCCGACAAAGGTAAGGGGGGGTTTAGACAGGGCCGGGCGGGTGGGTTAGGTAGGGGAAGGGAGGGGAAGGTGAGGGGAGGGCAAAGGAAAGTTCCCTCCAAGGCCGCTCCGATTTCGGAGCGGCCTTGGAGGGAACGGGGGTAGGCTGCGCGGCTCGGCGCGCGCCGGCTATACAAAATCCATAGCCTTGCGCGCGCCGATCCAGGTTTTTAGCAGATACGCGCGGCTCCGCGCGTATCTACTAAAATTCAGCGTACTTTTGTTTGCGCCTGGAGCGCAAACAAAAGTAGGTATTCGCGCGCCTTTTAAAATCCGCCCCTAAGTGAACTTAATAGCAGGTAATGGACTTCTTCTCCAAGAACTTGTCCAATCCTTTTTTAAACACAGCTATACTTAGTGCACTAACCACATCCTCTGGCAACAAATTCCAGAGTTTAATTGTGCATTGAGTAAAAAAGAACTTTCTCCGATTAGTTTTAAATGTGCCCCATGCTAACTTCATGGAGTGCCCCCTAGTCTTTCTATTATCCGAAAGAGTAAATAACCGATTCACATCTACCCGTTCTAGACCTCTCATGATTTTAAACATCTCTATCATATCCCCCCTCAGCCGTCTCTTCTCCAAGCTGAAAAGACCTAACCTCTTTAGTCTTTCCTCATAGGGGATCTGTTCAATTCCTCTTATCATTTTGGTAGCCCTTCTCTGTACCTTCTCCATCGCAATTATATCTTTTTTGAGATGCGGCGACCAGAATTGTACACAGTATTGAAGGTGCGGTCTCACCATGGAGCGATACAGAGGCATTATGACATTTTCCGTTTTATTCACCATTCCCTTTCTAATAATTCCCAACATTCTGTTTGCTTTTTTGACTGCTGCAGCACACTGAACTGACAATTTCAAAGTGTTATCCACTATGACGCCTAGATCTCTTTCTTGGGTTGTAGCACCTAATATGGAACCCAACATTGTGTAATTATAGCATGGGTTATTTTTCCCTATAATCATCACCTTGCACTTATCCACATTAAATTTCATCTGCCATTTGGATGCCCAATTTTCCAGTCTCACAAGGTCTTCCTGCAATTTATCACAATCTGCTTGTGATTTAACTACTCAACAATTTTGTGTCATCTGCAAATTTGATTATCTCACTCGTATTTCTTTCCAGATCATTTATAAATATATCGAAAAGTAAGGGTCCCAATCCAGCCAAATATGAATGTAAATTATATTTTGGATTACTTTTGGAATGTGGTGGTGTTTGTTTTGAAAGCTGTAAAGAGATGTAATGTAAAATGGTTGATGGAGGAGATTGATACGGATGCAGAAATGTGAGAAATCTGAAGGAGACAACTGAATTTACAGCCACAGAAGTACTATGCCTGGTAATGGATGAAAGCATTGCACCTATTAGGTCCCTTTGTTTTCTTTCAAAGTGTTTGCTCATTTTAATTGCAAATGTTTTAAATTAAATAAATTCCTTAAATTCTAAAAGAGGTTTCTGCCATAACACAAATGGAATTCCAATTCCAGAATCCACAGACACATAAGATTCAAGATTATTTCTTTCTGTTGTTAGCTTTTGAATATGATGAATATTGTATTTAATGTCATATGCATTCTATTTGTATTGCAAAATGGATTATCACAGTCAAAGAAACATTTCACTGATTGCCTGAGCCCACCAGTCAAATTTCTGATTAAACATTCAGTGTAGCTTGTGTAAAGAGGGATTGAAATTTCAGCACTTAATTACTTTAGCCAGTTGCCATCTGTTGTTTGATTGCAGATCTTTCTTTCCCACTCCAGGCTACATCAAGTGTCTGAAGACCAAGTCAATTAGGTCACGGATGTTTCATGCTGGCAATATAGCCAGCGTAATGTCCACCTGCAGAATCGTATTTCTGGAATTTGAGAGTGAAGACACAGAAATATGCAGTTATACAACCTACAACTGGAAGGCAAATAGATAATTTCTTATATCTTTATTTTATTTTTTTTTTAATTTCAGTATTTCTATCAAAATGTCTAGGTGGTTTACTTGCTTAGTACTTTAACATTGTGGCACATCCAATGGCGCTACAATAACTTTTTGATTTTCTTTCAAATATAAACATTTGATAACATGTACTATAATACAAGGAGAAAAAAATCAGGCAAATGTACTGCTGATAATACTCAGAATTAAAGGCCAGACCCCTTTCTTTGTATTGTTGTGTTTTCACTGTACCACAATAAACAGATTTTGAAAATAAAAGAATTAAAGACCAGTGCAGTATATTACTATGCAGAAGACTTGAGTTTGCTTTCCAAGCCAAGATTCTGCTCCCCAGGCTAATCAGGCCTGGGAATGGTCAGGTAGTGGTTTTCAGAGTCTCTAGATGGGCAGGGACTACCAGCCGTTGCTCTAGAGCAGCACCTACTGCCCAGATTCAGAGTTCACATTACTAGGTATCACAAACACACAGCAGATGCAATCAAACAAACCTATAAAAATTTGATTTCCTTTTTCAATCTTTGAATTAGTAAAACTTTATCTGTCCACATTTACCAAGCCAGCAAAGCAAAATTCCTTTCAAATTATTCAGGAACATATCCTATTAGTATCTGAGAGAATCCCTTTTTTGTCAGTTTCTGCAAATGAGAAGAACTTGCAGCTTGACAGATTATTAAAAAATGCAGTGCGTATTCTAGTGCTAAATTGGTACAGAGAGGTTATTCTCTGAGTTGCATTAGTTAGCTATATTTAGTAGATTATGAGTTGTAAAAGACTGTGGGAAAATGTTACAATATTCTCTTTCCATAGGAACAGTGGCAGGGTATTCCAGAAACAAGGAGCTAAACAAGAAAAAATGTTTTCTTATATTTGTTCTACACCAATTTCCTTGTGAGAAGGTAGTCTAAGTAATTCAGATTGACAGGAGCATAATGTCCTTGTAGGCTGATATGGAACCAGAAGGCTCTTTATTGTAATCAAAATGTATTGTTTCATCCTAATTGTGATGTTACATTGGGTCAACAAAGCACTGTTACTTGTGTCCTCAGATATTCTTTGTTATCTTCCAGGACTGTGCAAAGCTTTAAGAAACATTTGGCCAATGCTATGGCTACTTCCTTGTTTTTCCTCATAGCATATTAGATTAGCTTTCAAACAAGATAGGAGCCTGATGGAAAGAGTGTGTCTATTGACAGTGGCTTCCACAATTCAACCAGCTTTATGAACTAATATATAAAGGGAAATATCCCTTGGGCATTTAATATTCAGTCACTATTCAATTTGTCTAGTTACTGTCACATTTAAAACATTCTTCTAATCCTGAAACCAAGTGAGTGAATAATTTACATCATTTTACTACCTCTGCCAGAGTATTTGTGGTTTCTATTATCTTGTGTCCATGCTTGAAGCTATGCTTGGAAAAAAACAAGTGGTCTATCTGCACTAGAATGTTGGAATATTATGCTCTCATTTAAAGAGAACGGAAACACCCATAGTATCTCACTGTGTTCAGTATCAGCATGATTTTACTTAACTGAAATGTTTTGTGATTGTCCATGTCTTGCAGCATCCTTGTGGCAGAGATCATGATCACCACTTTAATTGCTTGAAACAAAAGTCAATTTTTCAACTTCAGTCTCTAGAACTTAGTGGTTTGAATTCTAACATTGAATGGCATATGTTTTCCTGTTTGTTTTATTTTTTACTGTAGTTTCTGATTAACCAAATTGATTATAGATGTGGGATCCTCCCATTTTCAATGCTGAGAATTTGCTTGGAAGTCTTAGATGCTTATTGTCAACTTGTAGATTAGATTGTCTGAAGACCTTTTTTGATTTTCCATTGGCTGTGCCACTCCTTTTAATAATGTTCTTTTGCCATTAAACTGTGCCCTTTCTATATTTTTTAGGCAGCAGTATGCCACGATATTCATGATGGGTTCCAGTGGCTTGCAAGTAATCTAAACAGTTGTATTTTATTGTTTGGATTTTGCTCATTTTTAAATTTCTGTCCACTTTTTGAACTGCAGGAGTGTTTCTCAACCCTCTTCTGGAGGCACACCTAGCTAGTTGGGTTTTTAGGGTTGCTACAATTAATATGCATGAGTTAGATTTACATTTACTGGTTCTTCAATCTATGCAAATCTGTCTGATGCATATTCATTGTGGATATCCTGAAAACCCAGCTGGCTAAGTGTGCCTCCAAGAGAGGGTTTGGAAACAATGATTTACTGAATGATGCCTAGAAGCAGCTTTCAGCGAAATGTGGGCCATATCAGCTTTGCTAGTCATGTCTGTTGGTTCATCAATCAACATTTTTATCTGATCTCTTTTAAAACACTCGCTACATAGTCAAATAAGTAATCTTGATCTTCAGATTTTCTGAATGTATTGGGTCAATAAGAGTATATCTGCTGTCTATCATACCTACATGATAATTTATTAGAGATCAGCATTGTGCATTTTTATTAGAACAATCTGTTTTCTCTATATATGATCACTAAGATCTACTCTGAACAGTATGCCTTTTTGACTAACTTTCTATCATCATTATAGACTTTATACATTTTTGAGCATTAACTAATGAGGATATTTGCATATTTTGTTGAGGTATATTTATATAGATCACTTGGTAACATAGAAGAAAATCCAAAGCTAAGGCTAGAAGCAACTAGATATAAGTTCTGTGTTTCTCCAAAACAACTGTTACTTTTTCACTTTAGACCAGTCATTACAAATGGGATTTTCCTCCTCCTCAGCCAATGCAGACAGGGGATACACCTTTTCATGACTTCACTCAGACATATAAAGGAGGTGTGGCCCTAGCCAAAACCACTAGTCCTCTGTTTCCGACAACAATGGACACATGAAGAAGATGTAACTCCCAAAGGCAGGGTGTCCCCTGGGCTGGCTGAGTCCTTGTTGCTCCTGGAATAACTACTCCTAGAGGTTACTTCTCGCAGTGGGAGCAATCTCCCAGGTCCTACCCTGGTTGAACTCCTGAGTCATCCCAGTGGTAGCAGTTTCCCAGGCCTTGCCTGAGGTCCCAGAGGTCCTTCCCAATTGTCTGTGGGTTTACAAAACCCCTAGAGGACTGTGCATGGCCCCCAGTACCTTGCAGGGGCTATAGTGTTGCCAGAGCACAATGGTGGACCCCTCTCTGCAGAGAGTGGTCCTGGGTTCTCAGGAAACTTGCAAGACACTCTCGCTCTCTCCACCCCTTCCTCTCTCTCAAGGTGAAGGAGTAGCAGAGGTAAGTAGAAACTGGATCAGCTATCAGTAGGCTGGAGCTTGGTCTGGAGGTGGTAAGTAACGACTGAGCTGCTTTTTCTTATGGATATAAACATGCTGGGGAGAGGGCAGTAGCAGCATAGTCAGCAACTGCAGTGGAAGGTATAACTCCCTGCTGTCAGGCTATTCTTCTGGCTGTTTCTATAGCATTAAATGCTACAGTAATGTAATACACCTACTAGTTCCCCTCACACACCAGGTAAAGCTGGTAAGAATACTGCAAGGCTGAAGCCTCACTCAGGTGGGCATGACAATCAGCGGGCACATGGGTTAACTGGTGCCTAGCTGAGCAAGCCAGGATAACAAGCCCAAATATTCAGAGCTGGTAAGTCCTTAATTGGATAAAGCTCTGAACAAGTATCACCCATTGCAGAACCTCAGGGTTTATTCAGGGGCGGACCCTTCAGCAAGTGGTTGCTCAAGGGGCTGAAATTTGAGAATCCCTGTAACAGACCATTACAAGGTCTGGGGGTGAGTGGATTTATACTGAGAGATGAAAAGAGCTGTTAATGACTTTATTAACTCCAGCTGCAGATTAAAACCACAAGCAAGCTCCCTGACCACACCCTCTTCTAATGCTGATGGGGTGTGCTTTGATGAAAAGCACTTGTATGCAAGTCAGAGGAAATGTGACCCTTAGGGAGATTACATAGAGTTTGCATTGAACAATCCAGGTCAGCCCTGCAGCCCTGGCTATGAAGCAGGCAGTGGTTCCCTGCATGCTCCCCCTTGAGTGATTAATGTTATAGCTATGGAGCAGGCAGGGTCAGCCCTGCATGGTCTTCTTGAAGGTTAAAATCTTTGGCTTTGTAGCAAGCAGGTGACAGGCTAGCAGACTCCTCTTAAGGTGGGTTTCCTTCTCCTCCCCACCCACCCCCACCAGCAAGGTTTCCTCCCAGTACCTATCCTGGTGGAACCACTGGAAGTTAATCCCAGTTCCCTAGGGAGACCTGTGGAGCCTTTAGAGAGTAAGAGCTAACCCAAGCCCTCAGACAGGTCTGTGGAGCTTCGAGAAAGCAGTTCCTTGATGTGGTAACATGGAAGCCCTTATTAAAAAAAAAAAAAAAAAAGAGAGAGAGAGAGAGAATCATGGTGCAGTTAATGCTCCTTCTCTCTCTCTCTTTCTCCCCCCCCCCCACCCTTCTCTATCCCCTCCCTGTCAAAGAAACAGAAGTAGTAACTAGAAGCTGTGTCTGTCAGCAGGCGGGGGCTCTTAGGAAGAGGTGAATAAGGAACCTTTTTATTCTCATGTAAAAGAAAAAAAAAAGGAAAAAGCCAGACTATAGTAGGCATGTGCATTCATTTTTCATGAATTAGACAATTTCAATGAAATTGTCTAATTTGTCATAGTTTGGGGGTACCGAAAAATGAATGAACTATGGTTATCACGCACTAACACGAAAATCGGGACCCACAAAAAAAAACCAAAAAAACGAACCACAGGAAAAATGAAATTTCCCATGGGGGCCTGAAAATGAAACCCGAACCGATACAAATAAACAATGCACATCTCTAGACTATAGTGCTTTGTGACTGCTATGAATCTGCCCATGGCTGAGAGAGAGCAATGGCTGTGAGTGTTGATTGATTATGGGGAAGGGAAGCCCAACTCCCCATGATGCTGCTGGACTCTAGTTGTCTCAGAGGCGTGACAGCAATAGCTGTAACCTTGTATTAGGTGCACAAAGGGCCAGTAGTATACTGCTCTGTCTGAACATTACCCATTTCAGATGGGGAAAAGGTAGAAATGTAGTCCCTGCCTCTCAATGGCTATCCTCACTTCTATGCTTGCTGGCCATGGAGCCCCGCTCCAGTCCTCACTTCCCCGATGCCATGCCGCCGCCGCCACCGATAAAGGTCTGGGCTCCCTGGTAGCAGCAGGGAGCTGCTGCCCATCATCTTTGTGTCCCTGAGTGCCTCTGTTGCTTCCATGCTGCTCGGGGTGCTACTGATACCACCGCTGCCTTCTTTGCAGCTGGGAACACTGCCAACATCCTGCTCTAGCATCCGATCTCCTAGGTGCGCACCTCTCTTCTAAATTTAAAGGGCCTTCAGGGGGAAAAGCCTAGTGGCCCTTGCTGATAACATCATCTACCCAGGTCTATATAAGGTTGGATCCTGCCTCCAGGCTTTGCCTTGTCAATAGATGTCCTCGCTTCTGAATAGTGGATTGCCGTTCCTGAGTTTCTGATTTCCTTCCTGCCTCCCATGTTCCTCGCCTTCCTTCTACTTTCCTCCAACTAATTTGGCTTTGACTTCGGACTTGACCTTGATCTTGCTCCATGCCACCTGTCTCCACCCTTGCCTGGACCTTGACCATGAGCTATGCTGCCTGCCTCGACCCTTACCTGGACCTTGACTATGAGCTGTGCCGCCTGCCTCAACCCTTGACTGGACTTGTGACCATGAGCTATGCTGCCTGCTTCGACCATTTCCTGACCTCTGACCTTGAGCTTGCTCTTTGTTCTGAACCTCAGCTTGAGCCCCAGCTTCATTTCTACACCAGAACTTCCATCACCGCAGAGGCCCAACCTAAGTCTAGCAGGCCCTGGCACCTGAGGGCTCAACCTAAGAGAAATGTGTGCTGGTAGTGGTAAAGCTCCAGCTGGGCCTCTGCTTTCCATCAGCCTTGCCTACCGATAGTGGGGAACTGTTAGGCTCATCCCCACAGGTAGCGCCAATTCCTCCTTGGTCCAAAGGTCCACCAGCATAACATCCTTGCCCTGAAAGTAGGAGGGGCAAGTAACAAATATTCTAAATAAAATAAGTAAGTATAAGACACCAAAAACTTGGCAGTTCACTGGTTAATTGATAATTAGCAGAGCATGATTATCTCAGACCTTAGACATTTTTAGCCCACAGTGGTACAGTTCAATGTCCTACAGGGCTACGGATTGACCATTCTGCAAGAGGTAAGAAGTGTGGTGAAAATGACCCAAATGGCTTACCTCTGACTGCATTTATTGCTGCGCGCCCCATCCGCGTCCGGCCCACTCACGGGCCTGCTTACCTCTCTGGCTCCTCTGCAGGTCCCGGGTTGGCCTCCCCAGCAGCAGCCGTGAGCTCCTCCAGGCTTCGGCATCCCACAGTGGCGGTAGCCGGGCCTTCCACTGTTCACCAGGCCTCACGCCAGAGTTTGGCGTCTTCCGTGGCATTGGCCACGCTCCTATGCGTGCGCGTGCGGACCGCCTGGCCTCTTGTAGGGCCAGGGGTGGGTCCTAGCTCTGTGGTGCACTGATTGAAGGAACTACTTAAGGAAGTCACTGCCTACATTTCCTTGCCTTGGCAATCGGGTCGGCATTGTATTGTGTGCTAGATTGTCACTGCATACTAAGCCTTGTTCCAGTCTATTCTTGTCTTGTTCCAGGATCCTAATGTTCCAGCCGTGTTCCTGCATCCTACTGTTCCAGTGTCCCTCTATTCCTGCGTCTGTCTGTCCATCTCCCATGTAGTACCCTTGGACTGTCTCTCTGGTACTAACCTCGGCCTGTTCCTTGACCACTCTGTCTGCTGCCTGCCTCCTGACCTCTGCCTGCCTTGTGACCTCATCTGACCTCCGGAACCAAACCTCTGCCTTGTTGTCTACTCTTCGGACTGACCCTTGGATTCTGACCTCTGCCTGATTGACCACGCCTCCTGATTCTGGCTCTGTCCCTTGCCTTGTCATCGCCTACGCTGTTCTGGTCTTCCTTGCTCCATCAGACCTACATCCTCTAGTCCGACCACCTCCCTTGCTGTCTGTGGGCACGCCTGTCTACTATCTCTCCAGGAGTCCCTGCAAGGTTCACCTAAGTCCAAGCGGCCTGGGTCCCTACGGGCTCCACCCGGGGGGACCGTGGGCTTCCAGTGGTGAAGCTCATCCTAGCCTCTGTCTCCTCCAGTGCTCCGCCCCCTGCGGGGAGATGCTTCCTGGTCCCTACCAGGGAGCCGTTCTCCACTGCTCCAGGACAAGGGTCCACCCCCAAGCGCAACACTTGTGTGATCTTCTTTGGTTCACATTGCCTTTGTTTAGCAGCTGAGCCTGAACTATCTAAAACAAGGAGTATGTATGAGCTCAATGTAATTCAAATAGCTCCATACTAATAATGGAGAACAGCAAGCACAGTGGTTCACTCCTTTAAAAAGTGTTTTCAACTAACCTAAGGAAAACCATACAATCAATCAGAAAGTAGTTAGCTCACCTTCGTTTGTAACAGAATGGCATATCCCCAGCTACAAGGCGCACCTAAGAGCTAGTTTGTTTAAGATAATATTGCATTTGGGCTACAGTCCATGCCTCCTTAGTTGGAGGCTGGCAATCTCAGCACCAGCAGCCCATAAAATGGCATGTGCAACTCGTAGCCCTGCAGTGATTCAGCCTAACTTAGCATGTGTTGTATTGAGCTTTGGATACAGCTGGAAGCTGAGAAGGCTCCAGCTATGAAATTAAGCAAGGGCCCAGCCCCATAGAGGCCTGCTGCCTCAAGGGGAAAGTTTAGCCGGGTAGTTTGAAGGCAACAGCCATCATTGGATTACTCAAGCTAGGTAAAAGCAATCGAGAGTGGAGCAATTGGCCTGATCCAGGGCAGACACTACAGGATCAGAACAATTCAGAACCATCAGTAGAAAATAATCTGTGGGTCTGTGAGAACATGCTAGGGGCCGGCCCCATGATGATATCCAGGGAACCCCCCCCCCCCTTCATCCCAAAAAATTTCCAGGAGGACAAGAGTTCCCTGGCTAGGAACTCTTTATCAGAACTTGAGATTAAGGCACAAAGCTCATTTAGCACTTCCTGGTCCTATAAGTTCTTTTCTCTTGGGTCCTGAGGAAGGAAACACTCAGCTTCCAGAGGCAGCCATTGAGGATGAATCCTAAACCCCATGTAAAGGGACTCTTGAGCCCTGGGCCTCCAGGTTCCTGGAGGAAGAAAGGGAGCTACCATTACATATTGATGACCCCTATATAATATGCCATTTGCAGGGAAAAGGGAACTGGCAATCCTCTTTTTTCTAGGATAATGGCATGAGAAAATTCATTTGCTCCTGCAAATGTCTTTTGGCAATGGAAGGGGACCTTTTCCTCTAGGGTAGTGAGAAGTCTTCAAGGATGCCCCCAAAGGAACAAGGATGCTCACTGAAGTTTGTGTGTGTGTATGTGGCGGGGGGGGGGGGAATAGTGCTAGGTTATTTGATCCCCTGCTGCATGAGGTTTGGAACAGTCCACTCACAATCTCCCGAGCAGATGATTATTCTCAGCAGGTATGCTTAAGACTTGCATCATGATAGGGGGCGGGGGGAGGGGGGGGGATCAGCACTGAAAGTCAATATATTGACCATAATAGGCCCCTCTGGGTGAGAGCTCTGCAAGCCTCCATTTCTGGAGGCAGTGGGGCCTAGGCAAACCTAGTATGGGGGACCAGGCACAGATGGCAATAGCCTTGGCATTATGGGCATGGGCTAGGTATCACCTGGTGAGGATTCTTTCAAGGACTCTGATCCCAGAAGTCCTAAGAAAGTGACAGTCCTAGGAACATGTCATACAAAGTATAGTGAAAAAAAAAAGGCTGTCACCAGTTACCAACAGGTGCCCCATGGTTCGATGGAAGCAACTGTTGGGAGTATCACTGGGGAGGCTAGGAGCTTTCCAAATGTCCGGACTTGGCAGGTCTTCACCATCATATTCCCAGCTAAGTGTTTCACCAGAGCCGGGAAAGGCTTTGTGTATGGGGCAACCAGGACCACTTCCAGGGGTGGAGTCAACCTAGCAACAGCCCCTGAAATCTTCATAAAGGTTATGGTATTGAGGCCAGAAGCTTTGCAAATGCAGGGCTCTATGCCGCACTCATATTTAAAATTTTCAATATTCAGCTAGAAAAGAGCTCCTAAATAGATCTGTCTAGCAACCGTCATAAATAGCCTCAAAGAATGTGTGGCTTATGAGTAAAGCCTGTAATACTTAAGGCTTGGTATAATCATAGGTTGCAGATAGATTTGTTTATGCACCTACCGGTGCGATAAGGCTGGAGCACAATCACTGTATGCTTAAAGTCACTAGTGAGTGCACTTATCTTAAAAATGCCGCGTAGAGAGAGTTGGCTTGCACGGTCCTGAAGGTGCCTCCGTCACTAAAGTGTTTCGGAGTGTTGTACTCCTTCCTCAGGGATCTCCAGGTAAGAACGAGCCATCTACATGGATCTGCGTGGAAGATAATACAGCATGAGAGTTCTTTGTATGTCAAACGACTAAAGCAATGTGTATAATGGCGGTCAGAGATGGAAAAAGAACTTACTCCATGATGCCTGGTCAGTACTTAGCTTTAGAGCGGCGAATGCTTATGCGCTGTAATGATTAAAAAATAAAAAATAAAAAATGATGGAAATAAGAGAAACATTCATTGAATGTGAGGAAACAACTTCAGTATATTAGGATCGATATGGGTGGTTGTGCAGTTGTACTTACGTGCACTAGAATGAAGTGACCTGCCAGCGTGCCGTCTCAATTACTGACAGCTCGGGCGTCGAAAAGACGCCGAATTTAAAGAAATTCCATCGACCAAAGCGGTCGGAGGAAGTGACGTAAGTATAGCATCGTAGTGTGATCCTTAAAAGGTGATCGACGTCAGGTGGGGATATCCTTAATTGTTGATACCAAATATGGTTGATGACGCGATATGGCGGCCATATTGGCTGGGGGAATACCTGTTTGTTAATACCAAATATGGTCAATGACGTGGCTGAGGCAGCCATTTTGAAAGAAGTGAAAGAGGAACTCATCCGGGGAGTAGAGCGAACTGCCTTAGGGAATGTTTTTGTTCAGATCAGGGAAAACCACTCAACCTTCTCATTGAGTCCTTGAGGTTCAACAGATCGCAAACGAAAAATCCATCGATTCTCTTTAAAATTAAGTAGAGTCGAACGATCTCCCCCTCTCCAATTCGGGGGGATGTGTTCCAAAATGACCCACTTAAAATCCGCAAATGTATGCGGACATGTGATGCAGTGTTGAACTAAAGGTGCTTTTAAATCTTTAGTATTGATCCTGCTGCGATGTTCTGTCAAACGGGTGCGGATCTTGCGTCTGGTGCGTCCCACGTAGACTCTGTTGCAGGGACATTGGAGAGCATAGATGACAAACTCAGTGTTGCAATTCACTTTATATTTGATGGGAATCTTAAGACCAGTTTGGGGGTCTTGCCACTGTGTGCCAATGTATGCCTGAGAGCAGACTGAACAATTGCCACATGCTGTTTGCCCAGCCCCCTGTGGGTAAAAAGGGAGGACCCTATCGACTGCCCGAACTATCCTTTGTTTGATGTTGGTACCTCGGGAATATGCAAACATGGGAGGGTCTCGGAAAATGGCATGGGGACTGAGTACGTGCCAATTGTCATTGACCATATTTGGTATTAACAAACAGGCATTCCCCCAGCCAATATGGCCGCCATATCGCGTCATCAACCATATTTGGTATCAACAATTAAGGATATCCCCACCTGACGTCGATCACCTTTTAAGGATCACACTACGATGCTATACTTACGTCACTTCCTCCGACCGCTTTGGTCGATGGAATTTCTTTAAATTCGGCGTCTTTTCGACGCCCGAGCTGTCAGTAATTGAGACGGCACGCTGGCAGGTCACTTCATTCTAGTGCACGTAAGTACAACTGCACAACCACCCATATCGATCCTAATATACTGAAGTTGTTTCCTCACATTCAATGAATGTTTCTCTTATTTCCATCATTTTTTATTTTTTATTTTTTAATCATTACAGCGCATAAGCATTCGCCGCTCTAAAGCTAAGTACTGACCAGGCATCATGGAGTAAGTTCTATTTCCATCTCTGACCGCCATTATACACTAGAGATGTGCAATCGTTTATCACGAATTAGGCAATTACAAAGAAATTGCCTAATTCGTCCTGGTTCGGGAGCCCCGAAACCCGAAAAGGATTTTCCCCGAACTTCGGGGAAAATCAATTTTTCAGGTTTGTATGGGGAGAGAGGCACTTTTTTTTTTTTTAAATTAAAAACCACCCCAAACATTAACATTAACTATAATAACACCCCACCCCCATCCCGATCCCTCCCCAAGACTTACCAACATCCCTGGTGGTCCAGCGGGGTCCCGGGTGCCATTTGTCCCTCCGTGGCGTGCCCAGTGTGCTAGTGCTAGCCACGCTCAAAATGGTGCCGAATAGCCTCTGAACTACTATGTCACAGGGGCTACCGGCGCCATTGGTCAGCCCCTGTCACATGGTAGGAGAACCGACCAATGGCGCCGAAAGCCCCTGTGACATAGTATGGGCAAAGGCTATCGGCGCCATTTTGATTATTGGCAGCCGACGATGACATCGCTCCCGGACCCCTGCTGGACCCCCAGGGATTATTGGCAAGCTTTTTGGCCAGCTTGGGGGGGCCTCCTGACCCCCCCAAGGCTTGCCAATAATCCCTGGGGGTCCAGTGGGGGTCCTGGAGCGATGTCGTTGTCGGCTGCCAATAATCAAAATGGCGCCGATAGCCTTTGTTCATACTATGTCACAGGGGCTTTCGGCGCCATTGGTCGGTTCTCCTACCATGTGACAGGGGCTGACCAATGGCGCCGGTAGCCCCTGTGACATAGTAGTTCAGAGGCTATTCGGCACCATTTTGAGCGTGGCTAGCACTAGCACACTGGGCACGCCACGGAGGGACAAATGGCACCCGGGACCCCGCTGGACCACCAGGGATGTTGGTAAGTCTTGGGGAGGGATCGGGATGGGGGGGGGGGGTGTATGTAATGTATTAAAATTAATTTAAATGCGTGGGGTGGGGTTTTTTTTTTAGCTTTGTTTTCCCGCGTCGTTTTTTGGCCCGGTTTCGGTTTTCCCCGTTTAGTTTTTTTTTTTTTTCAAAAAAACTAAACGATAAAAACCGAACTTTACCACGAAGTATCCGAGTCAAAAAACGACCCGGTAGCAAAACACGAAGCACATCTCTATTATACACATTGCTTTAGTTGTTTGACATACAAAGAACTCTCATGCTGTATTATCTTCCACGCAGATCCATGTAGATGGCTCGTTCTTACCTGGAGATCCCTGAGGAAGGAATACAACACTCCGAAACACTTTAGTGTCGGAGGCACCTTCAGGACCGTGCAAGCCAACTCTCTCTACGTGGCATTTTTAAGATAAGTGCACTCACTAGTGACTTTAAGCATACAGTGATTGTGCTCCAGCCTTATCGCACCGGTAGGTGCATAAACAAATCTATCTGCAACCTATGATTATACCAAGCCTTAAGTATTACAGGCTTTACTCATAAGCCACACATTCTTTGAGGCTATTTATGACGGTTGCTAGATAGATCTATTTAGGAGCTCTTTTCTAGCTGAATATTGAAAATTTGAAGTATTCTGTTTTTCAGCTGTACCTTTGGGTTACATTGGCACTCATATTTAGGCATTTGCCCGAAGCAGTTCAGGAGTCATCAGGCCTCTAGAATAAGTGCACCACCTTCCCTTAGTAGTCAGGCCAGGTTGGGAATAGAGTCCAATAGCATTTTGATACTAAAGGTCTGGGGCAGGTAACCCCTTGGGCCATTTAATGACCACCCATTCCAGGAATGGTCCTACTTGAAGGAATTCACTTGGCTAAGACGCAATTGAGGGGCAGGCTCAGTGCTGCAGAGATTTTTACCCAGGAATGTTCCAAGGCCCAATTCCATCTTCTACCCAAAACTGGTGCTGCGCATCCTGGCTGCGCAGGTGCCGTGACTGGGCCTGCTCACCTCAGGCTCCCCTCCACGAGCTCCGTCCTGTCCTCCCTAGCAGCAGCCGCCAGCTCTCGGCGATCCCAGCACCTGCCCCGAATGCCTCCATCATCACAGGCCTCTCTACAGAGCTCCCGCAGGGGCTCTGCGTCCTCAGCCCTGTCCCTAGGCGCGCGCACAGCCAGCACTCCTTCTTTTAAAGGGCCCAGGGTGGTAACTTTGACCCGGACGCCTCCCGATGACATCACATAAGCATCCTATATAAGGCGAGGGCCTTCCCCAGTTCCTCGCCTTGGCAAACGGGTCGTCACACTTGTGTGAAGCTAGTTGCCATCCTGTGTTCCTGCGTTCCTTGTTCCTGTGCTTGTTCCAGTGCTTGTTCTAGTGTTCCTGCGTTCCTTGTCCTTGTGCTTGTTCCAGTGTTCCTGTGTTCCTGTGTCTTCCAGTGCTCCTGCGTTCCTGTGTTCCCGTGGTCTTTCTTGTGTTCCAGCATCTGTTCCTGATTCCTGTTTCATGTTCCGCTACCCAGGTTGTACATTCTCGGACTGATATACGGTACTGTCCTCGGCTTGCCTCTGACCACGTTTGGACCACTGCCTGGATCTGACCTCAGCTTGCTACTGACCATGCTTGGACTGATACCTGGAACTGACCTCTGCTTGCCTGACCACGTTTGGACCACTGCCTGGATCTGACCTCTGCTTGCTACTGACCATGCTCGGACTGATACCTGGAACTGACCTCTGCTTGCTACTGACCACACTTAGACCGATACCTGGAACTGACCTCTGCTTGCTATTGACCATGCTCAGATGGATACCTGGAACTGACCTCTGCTTGCCACTGACTACGCTTGAACTGATACCTGGAACTGACCTTTGCTTTGGCTGACTACCCTCAGATGGATACCCTGGCTTTGACCCTTTCGCTCCATTCGGACACTCTCCTTGCTGCTCCTGTGACCACCAGGCCTGCCTGTTCTGACATTACCTGTGGCCTTCTTCAAGCTATACCACTAGGCGCTGCCTATCCTGACCAGAGGACCTTCAGTTCCTGTTCTGTTCCAGTGGTCTCCGGTACACTCAGTTCCGGTCTAGCTTAACTGTTCTCCCCTAGCCATGCACCTTTGTTCTTGGTGGGCACACCTCTCTGCTACCTCTCTGGGAGACCCTCAGAGGCCCACCTAAGCCCAGGTGGTCCAGGTATCCAAGGGCTCAACCCACGGAGCCCCCGGACTGTTATTGGCGAAGCTCCAGCTAGCCTCTGTTTTCTCGTGTGCTCCGCCTTCTGGCGGCAGACACCCTCTGGGAACCCTCAGAGAGCCGTACCTTTCCTGCTCCAGGCCAAGGGTCCACCTCCAGTGCAACACCTAGGTTAGCATTCTATGGGAAGCAGAAACCCATCCAGTCAGCAGCAGCAGTTGCCGTCAAAGAAAATTTAAAACCTGGGTTTATTAAAAATGTATAGGATTCTCTTGTCATACCTACCATTATAGAAGAATAGTTACGTGTTCTAGATACTTAGTGCCCAAGAGGGGGTAGATGGTCTCTAGGGCCACCATACCAGAGAGATCAAGGAAGCAATAGAACTAGCCTATCTATTCTTAAGATAGCAGATCTTGGTAGGACTTCAAGCTCATTCTACAAAGGCAAAAGCCCCATCCTGGGCAGAGGCGTATCAGTCTCCCCAAAATAAACTGGCAAGGATGTGATCATCGTTGCACCTTCTTGAACACAAGAAATTGGTCACACACTCCTATCAGTCACTGCCTTTAAGGCAAGGATTGGTAAGGCAGTCCTGTCTTCCTCTCCCAGCTAAGGTAGAGCTTTTGTACATCCCATTTGTATTGACTGGTCTAGCAGGCTGATAAGGACGTTGCAGATTCACCATGTTGCCTGATGACCTAGGGCACGCGCATGCACGCTCTGATTGAAGTACCAGCAAGGGCGCGAATCTCAGGGGCGTCCCCCTGAGATGACGTCATCCGCTTCCAATATTTAAAGGTC
Organism: Rhinatrema bivittatum; assembly: GCF_901001135.1. Lineage (NCBI taxonomy): Eukaryota > Metazoa > Chordata > Amphibia > Gymnophiona > Rhinatrematidae > Rhinatrema > Rhinatrema bivittatum. The sequence continues at coordinate 554,761,701 of NC_042616.1, read as the reverse complement.
TCTAATTCACTATCTAACTGAGTTAGCAAGGGGATTGCTTTGGCTTTACTCCCAAGCTACTCTGCCTCCTCGGACTTACCAGAGGTACCCGCTCCTCGGGGGCTTCGTTCTTTTCTTTACTTTCAGATTACAGATAGGAACCGGTACTTGCTCCTCGAAGGCCCATGTCCCTGGACATTCTGAAGATTCTCTACTGCCTGGAAGCTATTGCTGCTAAAAACAATTGTGAGTTACCATCGCTCTCTCAGAGCTTTCCCTGGAAACAGGTATTCGCTCCTCGAGGGCCTAAACCTTTCCAGCTCCTGAGCTTCCTTGAGACCTTATGTGAGTTTTGTCATCTAGTTCTGTTCATGAACCTTTTCTACACTACCTACTCACTTTCTACAGTTTCTCAAAAGCTCAGCCATCCTGGATTGCGGTTCCAGTGCCTGAGGGACTACAGCCCTGCCGGGCATATCAGCTCACTACTGCCACCTCTGGTGGTTTCCAAAATCTGTTTAATATAAGAACTATGTGTGTCTGTCTCCATACTCAAGCTTAGCCAGTGGTCCCTCTCGGGATATCCTCCCGGGGGTGTGGTCATCTGCCACCATCCCAGGGATTCACCACTACTATCTCAGATTCTTAACAGATATAACAGATTGCTAAACACCAGCTCTAATACAGAGCTTTCACAATAGATTGCTAACTCCACAGTCTAACTAACAGCAGATTTATTACAGATTGCTAACTCCTTAGCAAGACGATATCTGAGATATTACAGATTGCTAACTCCTATATGATTGCTCTTCCCATCAGATAGCGGTTTCATAACAGATTGCTAACTCCTCCCTCTTTCAGGAACCCGCAACACAGATTCATATCAAAAGGTCACTGACTCCTGGTGAAAAGCGCACTTCTCGAACTTCGCATAAAGGCGATTGTCACGTAGCTTTTGTAGTACCTTTATCACGTCTTCCTGGTGTGTCTGGAAGTCCTGAGAGAAAATCAGGATGTCATCTAAATATACCACCACGCACTGGTGCAGTAAATCTCGCAGAATATCATTCATCATATTCTGAAACACCGCTGCTACATTGCACAGTCCAAAGGGCATGACTAAGTATTCAAAGTGTCCATCACGGGTGTTAAAAGCTGTTTTCCATTCATCCCAGTGACGGATTCGGATCAAGTTGTAGGCCCCTTTTAAATCCAGCTTAATAAACATCTTGGCCCCCTGGAGTCTGTTGAACAGCTCGGTTATCAACGGTAGAGAGTAGCAATCTTTGATGGTGATTTCATTGAGACCTCTGTAATCGATACAAGGGTGAAGGGATCCATCTTTTTTCCCAACAAAAAAGAACCCTGTGCCAGTCAGGGACTTAGAAGGTTTAATGAACCCTTTTTGCAGGTTTTCTTGGATATAGGCCGGCATGGCCTCAGTCTCTGTTATTGAGAGGGGGTATACCCTTCCCTTGGGAAGCTCCGAGTTAGGCTTTAGATTTATCACACAATCAAAGGTCCTCTGCGGAAGTAATACGTCTACTGCTTGCTTGGAGAAAACATCCTGAAAAGACACATATTGCACTGATAGACCAAGTAGTGAGGGAGTCGTTGACATGCAAGGCAGTGGTGAAACTTTGGCTAGACAACGATCGTGGCAGCCAGGGCCCCACTCAGAAAGCTCCATGGTGGTTCAGTTGAACTGAGGTGTGTGTTCCTGTAGACACGGCAGGCCGAGTACTATGGGGTGAATGGCCTTCTCAAGGAGCAGGAAGGAAATGTTCTCAGTGTGTAAGGCTCCTGTGTGAAGGCATATGGGTTGCGTGGTAAGTGAGACCTCCCTTGGAAGTGGTTCTCCATGTATAGAAGACAGCAGTAAAGGAGTAGCTATTGGTATAGTGGGAATATGGAGATGGTCTGCAATTCTCTTTATCATAAAATTTCCTCCAGCACCTGAGTCCACGATTGCGAGTGTTGAAAATTCAAGGCCTCCAGAGATTAGAGAGACGGGGAGAGATAATAGAGGAGAAGGTACAGTTAGGCCTAGAAGAAGTCCTCCAGCAGATCCTAGGTCTGGCCTTTTCCCGGGCAGATAGGGCAGGTCTGGATAGCATGTCCGGATTGTCCGCAGTACATACAGAGGCCTGAGCGTCTGCGAAAACGTCTCTCTTTAGAGGTCAGGTGACTGCATCCTAACTGCAAAGGTTCTTCTTCTTCTTCACTGGGCACAGAAGATTGGGCTGAAGTCATGTGCATGGCTTGAGGGCGATTACCTCCCATAGAGTGTTGAAGATGAAGAAGAGTAGACCCTGCGATGGTCTGACATGCTGGATCATCAAATACTGATTTGAACAGGTTCAAGAAGTCAGTCAGATCATTTAAAACAGGGTCGCTGCTTTCCCAGAGAGGTGAAGCCCAGGCCAGGGCTCTTCCATTGAGTAGCTCTAGGATATAGGTAGTCTTGGAAACAGCATTGGGAAAGTAGTTCGGTTGCAACGAGAAGTGCATACAGCACTGATTAATAAAATCCCTGCATATCTGGGCATCACCAGAGAAGCATGTAGGAGCTGGAAGCAGTACAGTGGTGCGAACTGCAACCACTTGAGGAGAAGAATCTTTCTCTGGAACCTTCGGCATATTCAGTCGGACATTCAACTAATTGAAAGGGTCGGCTAGTGTCTCCAGAGATTTCTGTTGCTCTGCAATCCGCTGGGCCAGGTCAGGAATCGCCTGTAAGGCTGAGAGCTGAGCCAGGTCCTTGGAGTTAGCAATCTGTTGTGTTTTGGACATTGAAGCGTGGGCCCTTGGTCGCTGCAAGAGATGGCACCTCCCACAGGGCGAAGCCCTGCGGGGACTTGCAGCGATAGGCTAGCTATGAGCAGAGATGGACACAGAGAAAGTTAGTCTTTATTATACTGCAACGTAGATGGTAACCCAAGGAACGGGCAATGATCCCAGCCAGAAGAGATGTCTGATGGCAATGTTCCTTCTGAAGGCTGCAGAGTGGAAAAGGCAGTTACACAGTCTCACCAGGTCCCGAGAGGGAGATGGGTCCGGTAGTGGTCCGTGAAGCGGGGTAGGCCAAGATTCCAGGCCTAGATGGAAAGGCCAGTGAGAGTAGATCCGGTAGTGGTGCGGAGTAGGCCGAGAATCTATGTAGAGAGAGATGAGACAATGCAGAGACAGAACTGGAGTGGTAGTACTCACTCTGATGCTAGCAGTTGTAGTAGGAGAGAACCCTCGAAGAGCGGAGGTCCAGGATAAAATCAGGCCCCCAAGGAGTGGGTACCTTAGGTGTCCTTGTAGGTGGCAGGCAACCCCAGGATGTAGACAGGAGCGAGGTAAAGCCCCCTAGGAGTGGGTACCTTAGGCGTCCTAGTTGGTAGCAGATAAGCCCGGAGGGTGTAGAGGAGCGAGGGAAGTCCCTGAGGAGCGGGTACCTAAGTCGTCCTGGAGCGAGAGTACACAGAGCAGAAATGTCTGGTAACGTAGAGAGATCAGCATGGAGGATTCTTTGCTAACTCGTATTAGGAATCTTGAACGGAGTTTAAATATCAGAGCTTGTGACATCATGCGGTGGGGACGCCCCCGCGGTTCCCTCCTTAACACACGTAAAGGACGGGGCTGCACGTGCGCGTATGCCCTAGGTGACTCTGGGAGAAAGATGGCGAACGCAATTGCCTATGCCGGACCGAGGATGCCGGAGGGGTCAGCGTGGAGAAGTGGAGGCAGCCATCTTCCCAAAAGGAACTGAGTCAGGCAGAAAAAAGGTGAGCAATAGAGGGCGCAGCCATCTGTGACCGACGGGCACAACACCAACTAACTCTGATAGTCAGAGTTAGCCAGCTAAGTCTGGTCATGCAAAAGAGCTGTCCAAAACTTAGCCAGCATACTTTAAGATAACAGGCTATATTCATTAATGTGGCTGCCTTATTAATATACCTTTAACATATGAAGTCCATTCTCAACTCAGCACCAGTTTCCTTCACACATACACACTGTTGATTAACCTTGCCACTGAACCCTATTTCAACCACTGCCCTCTATATCTGCCCCATGAATCTCTGAACTCTGCTACAGTGCTAGCTTCCATCAATTTCACCAGTAGACCACTACAGGCATCCATCACCATTCAGCAAAGAAGTACCTCATCATGTTTCATCTGAGATTGATATGATGGCAGATAAGAATAAATTGGCCTATTTTTCTATCTGGCTATTTCTGTCATATTCTGTTAATGATATATCACAACCATCAGCAATAGAAATTCAGCCTCTGAAAATATTAATTCTTATCCAAGTCAGTTTTTGTTGTCTTCCACTTTGGTTCTTAAAATTTCATATGTAATACTTATATTTTATCAAACACCCAGGCCCTACCGCATGCTTTCCCACGAACTTTGTAATAATCTAAATTAGGAATGTACATTTGTTTTAAAGAATGGGTAAAAAGTGAAAATTGAATCAATTTTCATTTTGTTATAAACAAAATGAATCTCAGCTTATTCATTTTCAGCAATTTGGGCACATAAATTACAAACTGCACACACAAATTGCAATTTGTGCGCTGAAGTTGCTGAAAACAAATAATCCTAAAATATGAAGAAAAAAAAAGAAATGAAATCCGTTACAAAATGCACAGAAAATGAAAAAATACTAAAAATTGTTTATGTCCACTCCCCTAATCTAAACATTTAACCAAAATTAGTGAGGCTGCTTTCTGAAAAATCCAGCCATCATGTATTCATTGATATTAGATTCATAACAATAGCCACTCCAAGATTAATCTAGCCTTTTTGGAAACGTTAAAGCAGCTGTATTGGAACCATATCTTCTGTCTCCATATCCCTTAAGTTTGCTTACTCCATTGTCTCTTTAAGGAATGGCTGCTTCCTTGATTCTTTGAAAGAGACATTAATAAAGCTTCTTCTAAAAAAAAAAATCTTTGCTTGATTCATCCATTTCAGTTAATTTCAGGGTAGTATCAAATACTGAATATGTTTCCCTGCTAAGATATGTAAAAAATCTATGGGGCAGATCTTTAAACCTGTGCGCAGGCATAGATTTGTTTGCGCAACCAGGTGCGAAGAAATCTATGCCCGGTTTTATAACATGCACGCGCTGTAGCGCGCTTGTTATAAAATCCAGGGTTGGCGCATGCAAGGGGGTGCACAATTGTGCAACTTGCACGTACCGAGCCGCGCAGCCTTCCTCTGTTCCCTCCGAGGCTGCTCCGAAATTGGAGCAGCCTCGGAGGAAACTTTTCTTTCCAGCCCCCGCTCCTTCCCCTATCTAACCTGCCCCCCAGCCCTATCTAAAACCCCCTCCATACGTTTATCGGGAAAGTTATGCCTGCCTCTGGGCAGGCGTAACTTGCGCGTACCGACTGGCGGCTGGCGCGCCATCCCCCAGCACAGCACTGTTCCGGAAGCCTCGGTCCCGCCCCTGGAACGTCCCCGGGCTGGCACCCCGCCCACAGTCCCGCCCCCAGAACGCCCCTTTTTTGAAGTCCCGTGACATACACGCGTCCTGGGGCTGGCGCGCGCCACCGAGCCTATGCAAGATATGTAGGTATTTGTATCCCTATGGTTGGCCCACCTAGTAACTCGAGGTGGGGATTAGGTAAGAGTGTAGGGGGTTAGGGGCCACTTTGACATTCTACGTGACACCTACGAACAGAACAGTGGTCTCTTGTGAAGATTTGATGGCCTTCGGTGTGAGGAAACTCACTCCAAGATGAGATTTGAGCAATGTTCTCTCAACCTAGCTTGATGTTACCCAGGTAGAGAGTCCATCAAGCTAGGTTGAGAGAACCTTGCCCAAATCTCATCTTGGAGTAAGTTTTCTCACTCCAAAGGTCATTAAATCTTCATGAGACCACTGTTCTGTTCGTAGGTGTCACGTAGAATGTCAAAGTGGCCCCTAACCCCCTACACTCTTACCTAAACCCCACCTCGAGTTACTAGGTGGGCCTACCATAGGGATACAAATACCTACCTATGGAATGACACTATGGCCAGGTGCTCTCTCTCTCTCTCTCTCTCTCTCTCTCTCTCTCTCTCTCTCTCTCTGTCTCTCTCTCTCTCTCTCTCTCTCTCTCTCTCTCTCTCTCCCTCCCCCTCCCCCTCCCCCTTCCCCTTCAATTCACCTGAAATAGGCCTTATATGAAACCTTACCACACAATTCAAAGCGGTGTAGTTAAAATCAGCATTACAGCTGTGCAATAGCTCCAGGCTAACCCAGCCCACTCTCTACCCCTAACCCCTCCTATTTTCTGAATTTGCATCGCACCATACAATATGGTGTGATCGCATGCATTAAACACAAAAACGCCTTATCGCATTTTGATAAATGACCCCCTAAGTTATTCAGATATAGAGTTAGCCATATAATTTATCCAGCTAGCTCTGGGCATGTCATAGAATAGTCCTAAAGATAGCTGGATAAACTTAATCAGCTAAATTTAAGATAAGTGAACATATTCAGTGGGGTGGCCATACTGGGTCCAAGTGACGTACTTTTTGCATGGCCTTAGGCATTGAGAGTGACTATTTGCATATTCGATTGTAGGGACAATGTAGGGACAATTGTAGGGACAATGTAGGGACAATGTAGGGACAATGTAGGGACAATGATCATTTGTATGTAACAAGGAGATGGCTATATATATATATATATATATATATATATATATATATATATATATATATATATTTATATACACATATATAAATACAGAGAGATATGCATATACATATGGACATACATCATATAGCAATGGATGGCACATACATACTTTCATTGTATTTCACAGCCTAACAAGATTATCTCCCTCACAGCATAACTTTTAATGTTTTATTACATCCATCTCAATGGCAAAAGGAGGCAAGCGAAGGCTAAGCTTGCAGCAAGGTAAATGAGCACATGGGCTTCAAAGAGGCCTGCAATAGTTGGGCAAAACACAACCCATACAAAGGCTCCAATCTGCAGAACCACTGGTACCTATGCACTTTCGCTCAGGTCCTCAACTGGTCAATACAGAAGGGATGTTTCATGCAAGTAAAAAGTCCAATGAGTCAGAAATGCCTTGATTGATTGCACCAGCAACCTAGTGATTGGTGCTAGTAACCAGTCAGTTAAAATGGATGATAATTCAGGTAAGTTGGCATCTGCCAAATGTCCACAGCACATTACTTCTACCTTGGAAGATAGTAACGAGGAGCTGGATTTGGCCAGCGTTATGCAGAACACCTTAAAAGGTATTTTTAAAAAGAGAGCAGCGTTAAAAGACTCAGGACATTCTATAAAGGCAATCAACCTCAGAATAGGTATTGTCTAGATGCCCTGATTAATAATCCAGGATGGGCATCCAAATGAGGATGTACTATGCAGAGTAAGCATGCTTGTACCAGATGAAGGCTTACCAAGACCCTTAACTCTTCACTCAACCTTCCTTACTTACCCCTCTACGTTCACCATATCACATGTTATCTCCTTGATGAATTGCTCTTATATATATTTTTCTTTTAATGTATTTTTATCTACATTTTAATTAAATATTGTATTTATATGTTTTAGAAATTGTATATCATTCTTTGGCTTTACCGAACAATGGTATACAAAATCAATAAATAAATAAAATAAATAAATGTGCCCAAAAAATTAAAAAAGAAAATATGGATGCATGAGTTTACCAATATTTTTTCATTCCTATTCAGAGAATATCAGTAGTTAGCTTTATAAGTTATATAGCTAACTTACTCTGCCCCGATCCTGCCAGTACACGCCTACTTTATGTGCATGTAACTTTTAGGTGTATAAGAGACTTATATGGCTAAGTGGCAGCCGCTGAATGTTGAGTGGAGTGCCTCAGGGATCTGTACTTGGATCAGTGCTTTTTAATAGAGATGTGAATCGTGTCCTCGATCGTCTTAACGATCGATTTCGGCTGGGAGGGGGAGGGAATCATATTGTTGCCGTTTGGGTGTGTAAACTATCGTGAAAATCGTTAAAATTGTGAGCCGGCACACTAAAACCCCCTAAAACCCACCCCCGACCCTTTAAATTAAATCCCCCACCCTCCCGAACCCCCCCCCCCAAATGCTTTAAATTACCTGGGGATCCAGCGGTGGTCCAGAATAGCGGCGGTCCGGAACGGCCCCCTCAATTGAATCCTGTTGTCTTCAGCCGGCGCCATTTTGCAAAATGGCCGCCGCAAAATGGCGGCGGCCATAGACCAAAACGATTCGACGCAGGAGGTCGTTCCGAACCCCCGCTGGACTTTTGGCAAGTCTTGTGGGGGTCAGGAGGCCCCCCCCCAAGCTGGCCAAAAGTTCCTGGGAGTCCAGCGGGGTTCCGGGAGCGATTTCTTGCCACGAATCGTTTTCCGTACGGAAAATGGCGCCGGCAGGAGATCGACTGCAGGAGGTCGTTCAGCGGCGGTCCGGAAACCCCGCTGAACGACCTCCTGCAGTCGATCTCCTGCCGGCGCCATTTTCCGTACGGAAAACGATTTGCGGCAAGAAATCGCTCCCGGAACCCCGCTGTACTCCCAGGAACTTTTGGCCAGCTTGGGGGGGCCTCCTGACCCCCACAAGACTTGCCAAAAGTCCAGCGGGGGTCCGGAACGACCTCCTGCATCGAATCGTTTTGGTCTATGGCCGCCGCCATTTTGCGGTGGCCATTTTGCAAAATGGCGCCGGCTGAAGACAACAGGATTCAATTGAGGGGGCCGTTAAGGACCGCCGCCGTTCTGGACCACCGCTGGATCCCCAGGTAATTTAAAGCATTTGGGGGGGTTCGGGAGGGTGGGGGATTTAATTTAAAGGGTCGGGGTGGGTTTTAGGGGGTTTTAGTGTGCCGGTTTTCCTGCCCTCCCCCTTCCCCCGATTTACGATTTTTTAACGATAAATCGGGGGAATTGGTATTGTATCGTGGCCCTAACGTTTTTTGACGATTTAAAATATATTGGACGATATTTTAAATCGTCAAAAAACGATTCACATCCCTACTTTTTAATGTATTTATAAATGATCTGGAAAGAGATACGAAGAGTAGGGGTGTGCATTCGTTTTGAACTTAAATGTAAAACACAACTTATTTTTTTTTTTAACTTAAAAAAGTGATGAGGCGAAAACGATCGGATTTCCAACTTATTCAACATAGCTATGTTGAATAATTTGGAAATCGCGATTGTTGATCCTAAATAAAAATTTAAACCCCTCACCCTCCTTAATCCCCCCCCCCCCCCATGACTTACCAAAACTCCCTGGTGGTACAGCAGGGAGTCAGGACGCCATTTCTGAACTCCTTTGCGAGGAGCACGTGACGTGGCGTCACGTGATTCCCCACGCGATTGCTCCGGGGGACCCTCGTTGCACCCAAAAGGAACTTTTGGCCAGCTTGGGGGGGCCTCCTGACCCCCCCAAGCTGGCCAAAAGTTCCTTTTGGGTGCAACGAGGATCCCGGAGCAATCGCGCGGGGAATCACGTGACGTCACGTCGCAGTGACGCGGCGTCACGTGATTCCCCGTGCGATCGCTCCGGGGGACCCTCGTTGCACCCAAAAGTTCCTTTTGGGTGCAACGAGGGTCCCGGAGCGATCGCGCGGGGAATCACGTGACGCCGCGTCACTCCGATGTGACGCCGACGTCACGTGCTCCTCGCAAAGGAGTTCAGAAATGGCATCCTGACTCCCTGCTGTACCACCAGGGAGTTTTGGTAAGTCTTGGGGGGGGGGGGGATTAAGGAGGGTGAGGGGTTTAAATTTTTATTTGCACGTATGGACATAGACTCAACTTATGGAATTCTCCATATGTCCATATTGACCGCAAATGGGACCCCCTTTCTACTTATGGACTTATGAACATAAACTTTTGCTCTGCACATCCCTAACGAAGAGTAAGGTGATAAAACTCTCTACATCAAGCTAGGTTGAGAGAACATTGTACAAATCTCATCGTTGTGTGAGTTTACTCTCTCTGAAGGACATCAAATCTTCACAAGAGTGTACTGTTCTGTTCGTATGTCTCACTCTGCATGTCAAAGTGGTCCTTTTCTACTATCATTTCTATGTTTCTATGAAATATAATGTGGACAAGTGAAGGGTGATGCATATAGGAAAAAATAATCCATATTGTAGCTACATGATGTTAGGTTCCATTTTAGGAGTTACCACTCAGGAAAAAAATCTGGGCATCATAGTTGATATTACATCGAAATAGTCAGCTCAGTGCGCTGTGGTGGTCAAAAAAGCAAACAGAATGTTAGGAATTATTAGGAAGGAAATGGCAAATAAAACAGAGGATGTCATAATGCCTCTATATCACTCTGTGGTTAGACTGCCCTTGAATACTGTGTTCAATTCTGGTTGCAGCAACTCGAAAAAGATATAGTTGCATTGGAGAAAGTACAGAGAAGGGCAACCAAAATGATAGAATATGGAATGGCTCTCCTATGAGGAAAGGCTAAACAGGTTAGGGATTTTTCAGCTTGGAGAAGAGACAGCTGAGGAGGAATGTGATAGAGGTCTCCAAAATCATGAAAGGGCTTGAACAGATAAATGTGAAATGATTATTTACTCTTTTGAATAACAGAAGAACTAGGGGGCGCTCTATGAAATTAGCAAGTAGCACATTTAAAACAAATCAGAGAAAATAATTTTTCACTCATCACACAATTAAACTCTGGAACTCGCTGCCAGAGCATGAGGTTAAGACATTTAGTATAGCTGGGTTTAAAAAAGGTTTGGATAAGTTCCTGGAGAAGAAGTCCATAAACTGCTACTAATCAACAGGGAATAGCCATTAGCCACTGCTTGTTGCTGTCATTAGAAGCATAGGCTCTATTTAATGTTTGGGTACTTGCCAGGTATTTGTGACGTGGATTGGCCACTGTTGGAGACAGGATACTGGGCTTGATGGACCCTTGATCAGAACCAGTATGGCATCTTATGTTCTTAAGTCTCATTTATCCAGCTAAATAACATTGAATGTGCATTGAATATCGGGCCTATTGAGAAGCAATGTGATTTCTAACTTCTTTCACTGATAGTTGACTAGATTACTGATTAATATATACAGCTTCAATTTAGATTTCAATTAAAGTCAGAAAATGATAAGACAGGAGAAAAATTAATAAACTAGTGACCTCACTCCTTTAGACTTTACAGTATAGTCTATACTTTCCTTTGGAAGCATACTTTTCGACATTTCAATTTCTTCTCTTCTCAGTTACTCCAATTACTAGGGGTGTGCATTCGTTTTGAACTTAAATGGAAAATGCAACTTATTTTTTTTTTTAACTTAAAAAAATGATGAGGCGTAAACGATCGGATTTCCAACTTATTCAACATAGCTATGTTGAATACGTTGGAAATCGCGATTGTTGATCTAAATAAAAATTTAAACCCCTCACCCTCCTTAATCCCCCCCCCCCAAGACTTACCAAAACTCCCCAAGCTGGCCAAAAGTTCCGTGAGGGTCCGGGAGCGGACGCGTGGGGAATCACGTGACGTCCGCGTCACTCCGACGTGACGCCGACGTCACGTGGTCCATCACGGTTCCGCTCCCGGACCCCTCGTTGGACCCAAACGGCACTTTTGGCCAGCTTGGAGGGGCCTCCTGACCCCCCCCAAGCTGGGGGGGGTCAGGAGGCCCCCCAGATTGGGGGGTCAAGAGGCCCCCCCAAGCTGGGGGGGGCCTCCTGACCCCCCAAGCTGGCCAAAAGTGCCTTTTGAGCCCAACGAGGGGTCCCGGAGCGAACCCGAGGGGAATCACGTGACGCCGCGTCACTCCGACGTCACGCCGACGTCACGTGATTCTCCTCGGGTTCGCTCCCAGAACCCTCGTTGGGCCCAAAAGGCACTTTTGGCCAGCTTGGGGGGGTCAGGAGGCCCCCCCAAGCTGGCCAAAAGCACGTGACGCCGACGTCACGTGCTCCTTGCAAAGGAGTTCAGGAATGGTGTCCTGACCCCGCTGGACCACCAGGGAGTTTTGGTAAGTCTTGGGGGGGGGGGGGCGGGATTAAGGCGGGTGAGGGGTTTAAATTTTTATTTGCACATATGGACATAGACTCAACTTATGGAATTCTCCATATGTCCATATTGACCGCAAATGGGACCCCCTTTCGACTTATGGACTTATGAACTTAAACTTTTGGTCTGCACATCCCTACCAATTACTCAGATTACTCAGACTGAAGAGAGTTCAATCCTCTTTTAGATTCCCAATGTTATCCCAGCTTCTTCCAACTTTAGGTGATTAGAATATAGTCCCAATACTTTATCAGAACTTAATCCTAGCTTCCATACCATTTCCTGAATTCTTCTTAAATACTTTAGTACCCTCTCATTTACTTCAGCAACATTCACAGTTCTCAGAACATCTTACCCCTTTAGATCCCTTCATTTCCTTCCATGTATGCCATTGGCAGAAATACTTGTATCCAGTAGGGATGTGAATTGTTTTTTGACGATTTAAAATATCGTCCGATATATTTTAAATTGTCAAAAACCGTTAGGGCCACGATACAATACCAATTCCCCCGATTTATCGTCAAAAAATCGTAAATCGGGGGAAGGGGGAGGGCAGGAAAACCGGCACATTAAAACCCCCTAAAACCCACCCCTGACCCTTTAAATTAAATCCCCCACCCTCCCGAACCCCCCCAAATGCCTTAAATTACCCTGGGGTAGAGCGGCGGTCCGAAACGGCCTCCTGCTATTGAATTGCGTCGTCTTCAGCCGGCGCCATTTTGCAAAATGGCCGCCACAAAATGGCGGCGGCCATAGACCAACACGATTCGACTGCTGGAGGTCGTTCCGACTGCAGGAGGTCGTTCAGCGGGGGTCAGGAACCCTCGCTGAACGACCTCCTGCAGTCGATCTCCTGCCGGCGCCATTTTCCGTACGGAAAACGATTCGCGGCAGGAAATCGCTCACGGACCCCCGCTGGACTCCCAGGAACTTTTGGCCAGCTTGGGGGGGCCTCCTGACCCCCACAAGACTTGCCAAAAGTCCAGCGGGGGTCCGCAACGACCTCCAGCAGTCGAATCGTGTTGGTCTATGGCCGCCGCCATTTTGCAGCGGCCATTTTGCAAAATGGCGCCGGCTGAAGACGACGCGATTCAATAGCAGGAAGCCGTTTCGGACCGCCGCTCTACCCCTGGGTAATTTAAGACATTTGGGGGGGGGATTTAATTTAAAGGGTCGGGGGTGGGTTTTAGGGGGTTTTAGTGTGCCGGTTTTCCTGCCCTCCCCCTTCCCCCGATTTAGCTACGGACCGCCGCTGGACCCCAGGGTAATTTAAAGCATTTGGGGGGGGGGGGTTCGGGAGGGTGGGGGATTTAATTTAAAGGGTCGGGGTGGGTTTTAGGGGGTTTTAGTGTGCCGGCTCACGATTTTAACGATTTTCACGATACTTTACACACCCAAACGGCAACAATACGATTCCCTCCCCCTCCCAGCCGAAATCGATCGTTAAGACGATCGAGGACACGATTCACATCTCTAGTATCCAGCTAGATTTCTCTACAATCCAGATTCTTTCAGGATGGAAGACATCACATTCCCAAGATTTTGGTACCAAGAGCTATCAGCTCCCAGTGAAACAAAAATAGTCTCTAAACTCGAAAAGGGGAAAAATCAAACAAAAGACAGGAAGAGTGGAATAAAATGTTCTTGCCTCAAAACTGAAGAGACAGACTGAAAAATAGTTAAATTAAAGCTGAAACTCCTCTGCATTGGGTCACTGTCAGGTCTGTCCTTTGAAAGAAAGATAGCACACTGCAGGTCTTCCCTATCCCGTGATACAGCCTTGAACATAGTGACACCCAATCTACTGTAACAAGGGGAATCAGGCTCTTACAGGGAATTCTCTGAAATTAGATTAAAAAAGTAAAGTCAAGTAGAATCAGGTCAGAATGGAGGCTGACCCCAAAAGGGAAAATTCTTTACTCATTTCCCATAAATTAGGAAAATAATTAAAAGACACGAGACAAAGAGCTCCTGCTTCAACAAAATCCAAACTAAAATCCATGAGGCTAGATGACACTTGGGAATGATAAACAGCTAGAACACACTATATGCATCTTCCACATGGGGGATCAGAACCCAAACCTCTCTTCATCAATTTCTGCTTAAACCTCCCCAACTGGTTGGTACACTCCTACAGAACTTTTATCTGAAGGCTCACCATAGCTATGGCTGGTATTACAAGAAAACAGCACAATTTCTGAATAACTAAGTCCTTAAAACAAGACATCAATGTTTATGAAAAATGTCTACTATATTTTAATGGTATGGAAGTCTGGCTGGACCTCACCAGGTTCAATAATGAATTGGAACATTTTATGAATGCATTAAGGAGAGGAGGGTTTGACATTTATTTCAGAAAATCATGGTGCATGCAGTTGTGGCCTAAAGAGTGGCACAGATTCTTAATCCCCAGGGACATAACTTTCCTTGAGTTTTTCCCTACTGTTGTTGTCCTACATATAAAGAGTAAGCAACTGCATATCAGAAGCAAGATCTTTAGGTCAGTTAATATGTCTGTTATGGAGTCCATATATAGGTTCTCAACCAAGACTGAAGGTGGGTGTTGTGCTGTTAAGGAAATTAATTCTGAGTTGATCACTGTATAACATTACACTATGTACTGCTCAGGTGCCTGGCATTGGAAATGAGATAACTGATTTTCTCTCTCCCCTTTTAAGTGGTCTTCTTTTAAGACCCTGGCCCCAGAGGCTGTTATGCTTCCGGGGTGTGAACCCTTGGTCCAGCGAAGAACGAATGTTCAGTCGCTGATTGGCGAAACCTCGACCCGGACTATCCCGAAGATCTGGATGCAAGCACTTCCAACAGGGCGAGGTATAAAGCTGAGCTGGCGCCTCCAGCAGGTCGTGGACTCAAAGGTGGATGTCCTCAGCAGGTCGTGGAAAGTAAAGCTGAGCTGGCGCCTCCAGCAGGTCGTGGACTCAAAAGGTAAAATAGTTCAGGGAATGAGAGTTTGAGGGAGTTCCACAGCCAGTCCAAGGGTCGAGAGCCAAAGAGTACCTCACAGCCGGTCCAGGAATCAGAAGCCAGAGAATACTCCACCGCCGGTCCAGAGGTCGGAAGCCAGAGAAGATGCCGCAGCCGGTCCAGGGGTCAGATGCCAGAGAATACGCCAAAGCCGATCCAGGAATCAGGAACCAGAGAATACGTCACAGCCGGTCCAGGGGTCAGAAGCCAAAGAAGATGCCACAGCCAGTCAGAAGTCACTACCGAAGATCAGGAACCACAACAGGAACAAGCCAGGAGCCGAGATGAAGTCAAGGCAAGGTCTGAGGTGCAGGACCTGCCTTTAAATAGCTCCCAACAGCTGGCACACCAGGGGAGAGCCAATCCCGATGCGGGAGGCATCCTGCAGCGAATCAGAGGCAGTGATGTAAGCCCCTGAAGGGGGCGGAGCCAGCAACCGGGAAGAGGAGCTGAAATGCCGCGGCCATGTTGTGCCGTGGCCCGCGGCCCCGGACCCAAGACCCAGCACATCTTCAATGTAAACGCGGCGGTCTGCTGCGCTGGTAAGCAGCGGTTTCCGGTCGCGGCGAGCCGCGACCGCGGCTCCTAACAGAGGCAGACTAGATTGGGATACTTGTCCCTCCAGAAGTTTGCATCTTGGTCACCAGAAGTTTGGAAGATGATTATAGACTCATTTCTGGACAAAACTAAAAACAGGAGTTACTTGAATGTGATATTATTTTCTTGCTGGGGAAGATTGTGAACTTTCATGGCCTGACTCTGTGCAGTCATTAATTAAATATATCCTGCAGCACAAACAGGAGGTCATTGCCAGATCTTCAGTAGGGGCTCATTTAATTGATATATCTTTCTTCTCAAAAGCATTAGGCTATAAAAACCCAGTAACTACTTGCACAAGAAAAATATGTAGGGATAGGCTATATCTATAGAAA
Source organism: Rhinatrema bivittatum (assembly GCF_901001135.1). Lineage (NCBI taxonomy): Eukaryota > Metazoa > Chordata > Amphibia > Gymnophiona > Rhinatrematidae > Rhinatrema > Rhinatrema bivittatum. Next base: position 554,745,770 of record NC_042616.1, on the reverse strand, counting down.
AAAAAGCAGGATATGAGCTGCCCCATTATAAATAAATGCTTGGGGAAGTTAATGTGAACACTTGAAAATGTTTTCTACAGTAGCTTTGAGATCTAACTCTTCTGCTATACCTTCTCATTAGCCTTTTTTCTGTTGCCTTGTGAGTCAGTCAGCTTCTTCCTCAGTCTTCACTAAGGCTGCAGTCTTCTGGCCTTAGGTTCAAGGATGTTCTCATGGTTCGCAAAGTATGAGCATCACCATCCACAGATCCAACATTGACCAGAAGTCGAAGGGTGCCAAGATAGAACTGCATAGATTAATACAGGAGAGTACCTTCCTCGTAAAGAATTTGAATAGTTTCTTGTGCAAAAGATCTAATTGACCTGAAATGCTGCTAGTCCACTAAAGCAGACACCCCTTGTTGAGCTTTCAGTTTACATGTGTCATGCGGAAAACTCTAAAGGCAGCAGGTATTGGGGGAAGCGAGTATACCTCACACTCATTTTGAATAGGAGCTTCAACTATAGGTCTCTCAAAAGAAGTGATAATGAATGTGAAAAGATGGCAGACTCAGAGTTACTAATTGTATCTGTGGCCCCAGGAATATTGTAATTAAAGAATTAATAGATGCACTGCATTTATTGCAGGACTGAGTCAAGGAATGTGCTACATCTGGATCATTGCGCAATCATTTGTACATTGTGCTTATAAGCAAGCAGAAGGATGGCAATTGGGAGAACATTTGGACATGGCTGTGAATCAAATTACACAAACTTCAAAATGACACAGATGGATGAGTTGGGACCAGCTGATTTTCCTAGTGCTGCACATAGAAAGGGCACAAGATTTACTCTGGGCAATAATCCTATACTTGGGAGGCAATGATTTGGCATTGATGCATAAGGTGGAACTTATGTAAAAAGATAGAGAAGCACTATATCTTGATCATGGGTTTATTCCCTGAATTACACATCACATGGTCCTGCATCACACCTAGACAAGATTGTCACACCAGGCCATTGTAAAAAACAAGAAAAAAGATCAATAAATGGATGTGCAGGTTCATGCCCATTATACAAGGCATAAGAGCAACACACAACCTGATTAAAGAAAACTGCTCCAACTTATTCCACCCAGACAGGGTGTATTTATCAGACATAGGGCTCAATATAGTCAACAGTGATCTGCAAGATGCCCTGAAAGCATTGTTAGTGAAGTCTGGCCATAGAAATTAATCAGTGGGAGACCCCAGCAAGCAAGGTTTCCTTACCAGGGCAGCAGCAGCAGGATGGCCAGCAGGCAAAGCTACTATAGCACAGAGAACAATAATGTATAATGTCTGGTGGCTGAAGTAAATGAGAACATAAGAAATTTCCATGCTGGGTCAGACCAGGGGTCCATCAAGCCCAGCATCCTGTTTCCAACAGAGGCCAAACCAGGCCACAAGAACCTGGCAATTACCCAAATGCTAAGAAGATCCCATGCTACTGATGCAATTAATAGCAGTGGCTATTCCCTAACTAAACTTGATTAATAGCAGTTAATGGACTTCACCTCCAAGAACTTATCCAAACCTTTTTTGAACCCAGATACACTAACTGCACTAACCACATCCTCTGGCAACAAATTCCAGAGCTTTATTGTGCATTGAGTGAAAAAGAATTTTCTCCGATTAGTCTTAAATGTGCTACTTGCTAACTTCATGGAATGCCCCCTAGTCCTTCTATTATTTGAAAGTGTAAATAACCGATTCACATCTACTCGTTCAAGACCTCTCATTATCTTAAAGACCTCTATCATATCCCTCCTCAGCTGTCTCTTCTCCAAGCTGAACAGCCCTAACCTCTTCAGCTTTCCCTGATCGGGGAGCTGTTCCATCCCATTTATCATTTTGGTTGCCCTTCTCTGTATCTTCTCCATCGCAACTCACCATGGAGCGATATAGAGTCATAATGACATTTTCCGTTTTATTAACCATTCCCTTCCTAATAATTCCTACTAATTTTTTTTTAAATAAAGAAATAATCATGTTTTGCCCGGTATTAGCAATGTTAGTAGATCCAAGTTCAATGCTGTTCACCACACATCATACCAACAGAAACAAATTTCCAATAGCAAACTCCACCTTAGAACTTTGCAATTTATTTGGTACTTTTTTTCTATCCAAAATCTAAAAACTGACAGACAGTTTTCCTTCTACATTATCCATCATACCCCTAGCCCTCCAGACTATACCTGGAGCACTTTTGAAACTATTGAGACAACCGAAATCCTACCTATCATCTCAAAAATGAAACCCTCTACTTATACACTTTTGCCATGCTCCACTGTGCTGCTCAAACTTACCAAAGATGATATTGTCCTACCCATAGCACACATTGTGAATTCTTCTCTTCTCTAACCACAGGTATCTTCCCAGACTCTCTAAAAAATGCAATTACTCCCATTTTGAAGAATCCAGCAAATAATAACCTAGATTTCAAAGACTATCACCCAGTCTCCTCCCTCCCATTTCTTGCCAAAATAATTGAATCTGTTATATTAAAGCAATTTACTGAATATTCAATCATTTGATACTTGACCAATATCAATTTGGTTTCACTCCTAACCCTAGCACTGAGATGCTACTATTATCTAGCACAGATGAAATCCATCAAGGATTCGACCAAGGTACATCATATATCTCAGTCTTTCTAGATCTATCTGTAGCCTTTGACAATGACAATCATGAAATCCTACTTTTCAGATTAGCTAACATTGGAATTTCAGTTACAGTGCACTCATGGTTTAAATCATACTTCTCCAATAGAATACAACAAATATTTATAAACCGTACTTCCTCCTCTCTATTTCCACTAAAAACTGGGGTACCTCAAGGCTCTGCCCTCTGTGGCCTATTCAACATTTACCCTTCACCACTATGCCAACTGGTCTCTACCCTAGGCGTCATTTACCAACTCTATGCTAATGACATCCAATTCTACTTCCCTACTCACGATAGCTGGAAATCTAGATTTCAATTTCTAACTCTATGCCTTTCTTCAATTAGCACATGGTTATCCCATAACAAACTCAGTTTAAATCTAACAAAAACAGAAATCATGATTCTGGGACATTCTCAATTCAACGACATTCCTAAAACGTTCTCTTTTGAGTATATAACTATCCCCATATCAGAAAACATTCATAATCTTGGTTTCATACTAGATCCTAAATTAGATATGCAATCCCATATTACATCTGTAGTAAAATAATCCTTCTATAAACTCCACTTGTTAAGATATATTTATTTTTCAATTCTTCTGATTTCTGTACAGTCCTCCAATCATTAATATTAACAAATATTGATTACTGTAATTCGCTCTATGATGGACTCCCTCTAATTACAATACAGCCTTTACAACTAATAGGGATGTGAATCGTGTCCTCGATCGTCTTAACGATCGATTTCGGCTGGGAGGGGGAGGGAATCGTATTGTTGCCGTTTGGGGGGGTAAAATATCGTGAAAAATCGTTAAAAATCGTTAAAAATCGAAAAATCGAAAAATCGAAAAACCGGCACATTAAAACCCCCTAAAACCCACCCCCGACCCTTTAAATTAAATCCCCCACCCTCCCGAACCCCCCCCCCCCAAATAACTTAAATAACCTGCGGGTCCAGCGGCGGTCCGGAACGGCAGCGGTCCGGAACGGGCTCCTGCTCCTGAATCTTGTCGTCTTCAGCCGGCGCCATTTCCAAAATGGCGCCGAAAAATGGCGGCGGCCATAGACGAAAAAGATTGGACGGCAGGAGGTCCTTCCGGACCCCCGCTGGACTTTTGGCAAGTCTCGTGGGGGTCAGGAGGCCCCCCACAAGCTGGCCAAAAGTTCCTGGAGGTCCAGCGGGGGTCAGGGAGCGATTTCCCGCCGCAAATCGTTTTCATACGGAAAATGGCGCCGGCAGGAGATCGACTGCAGGAGGTCGTTCAGCGAGGCGCCGGAACCCTCGCTGAACGACCTCCTGCAGTCGATCTCCTGCCGGCGCCATTTTCCGTACGAAAACGATTCGCGGCGGGAAATCGCTCCCTGACCCCCGCTGGGACCTCCAGGAACTTTTGGCCAGCTTGTGGGGGGCCTCCTGACCCCCACGAGACTTGCCAAAAGTCCAGCGGGGGTCCGGAAGGACCTCCTGCCGTCCAATCTTTTTCGTCTATGGCCGCCGCCATTTTTCGGCGCCATTTTGGAAATGGCGCCGGCTGAAGACGACAAGATTCAGGAGCAGGAGCCCGTTCCGGACCGCTGCCGTTCCGGACCGCCGCTGGACCCGCAGGTTATTTAAGTTATTGGGGGGGGGGGTTCGGGAGGGTGGGGGATTTAATTTAAAGGGTCGGGGGTGGGTTTTAGGGGGTTTTAGTGTGCCGGCTCACGATTCTAACGATTTATAACGATAAATCGTTAGAATCTGTATTGTATTGTGTTCCATAACGGTTTAAGACGATATTAAAATTATCGGACGATAATTTTAATCGTCCTAAAACGATTCACATCCCTAACAACTAATACAAAATGCAGCAGCCCAGCTACTATCCAATACCAAAATACATTATCATATTTCCCCTATTTTGTTTAATCTACACTGGCTCCCGGTCAAATGGTGGATAAAATATAAAACTCTTTCTATTATACATAACCTTATCCATAATAACAATAATGACTAGTTATCAGCTAGCCTTCACTTATACACCCCTGCCATAAATCTAAGGTCCAAAAATCAGTATCTATTGCAAACCCCTTCACCAAAATTAAATTAACAACACTAGTCACAACATGTGAACAGGCTTTTTCCATCACAGGTCCAATCCTCTGGAATTCAATACCTCTTAATTTGAGAACTCTTTCCAATTCAAAAGACTTCAAAAAAGCCATAAAACATTACTTATTCAATCAGGCATTTCCAGAACTTTGCGACCCAAAGTAATCACCATTCCTTCTGTTGTGAATTTTTTTATGCTTTCTTTCTGTGTTATTTTATCATATCTTATATTTTTATGTCTTATTGATTTATTTTTAACTGATATTGTGTTTGTGATAAATATAATGGATGTCTCGTTATAACCCACCTCAAACCTCGATGGGTGTGCGATAAAAATAAATAAATGAATAAATTCAGAGCTAACTGTCAGACCCTGGACTTTTGGCATAGGATTACCAAATTCCTGGACAGAATAGTATGAGCAACAGCTGAATGGCTTCAATAGCCAGGTAACTGAAAAGGCACTTGGATATATCTCTGCGCATTTATCCTATGATAATCTTTATGGTGGTGGTCACCCCATGGGATTAATCTGATAGGGAAAGTATTTATTTATTAAAATATTTAACTTCCACCTATGGCAGATTGACCATGCTAGGTAAATTACAATATAAAAGAAAACAGAAAATACTATCAAAATGTAATTAAAAATAACAAAACCATATATGAAATAGCGCATCAAACAAACAAATACTATACAAATAAACAGAAACTGAATAAAAACCTCATGTGCTTTCATATATCTCTTGAAAAAGGAGATCCTTCAAATGTTTACGGAAAGTTGCAACTTCTTTCATGGTACATGGCAAGGTAATCCAAACTACTGGGCCTATAGAGAAAAAAACTCATTGTCTAATTTCTAATAGATGGATAGATTTAACAGAAGGTATGACCAACATCCAACAATGATATCCCTGAGGACCACAAATTTCATGAGGAAGTATAAAAGTCAAGAAGACTTGAAAGATAAGAAGGAATTGCTAACCATACATGCTAATGTCATAAGGTGGAACTTATGCAAAAAGATAGAGATGGCTAATTGTTTTGTTCATGTATGCCGCGGCCATAGTAATGCCACAAAAAACCCCACTTTTCTTGATTCCTACTTGGCTGTGTTTTATCTTTTAATAAAGTTGTCATGTAAAGGTGGATGGAGGAAGAAGAGGATGACAATTAAATCTGGACATGTTGTGTGTCTTAATGAAAATGGGATCACAAAAACTTATTTTATTTTATTTATTTATTTATTTATGTATTTAAAGCTTTTCTATACCGGCATTCATGATACAATCATATCATGCCAGTTTACATATAACAAGGGGTGCAATAACTTTGTTCTTTTAACCAGTGTCGAGGAAGTAAAAAGTTACAATATAACAAGGTTGATGAAACTGGGAAGGAAGGAGACAGGGATAGACAAGAATTATATAATCTTTACAGAGGTAGATTATTTACATTGTGCCATAATGTCCCTTAATGGAAATTATTTACATTGTGCAGAAGTGTCTCTCAATTGTGCAGTAAGGTCTCTCAATTAGAGATGTGAATCGTGTCCTCGATCGTCTTAACGATCGATTTCGGCTGGGAGGGGGAGGGAATCGTATTGTTGCCGTTTGGGTGTGTAAAGTATCGTGAAAATCGTTAAAATCGTGAGCTGGCACACTAAAACCCCCCTAAAACCCACCCCCGACCCTTTAAATTAAATCCCCCACCCTCCCGAACCCCCCCCCCCCCCCAAATGTCTTAAATTACCTGGGGGTCCAGCGGCACACTAAAACACGGCACACTAAAACCCCCTAAAACCCACCCCGACCCTTTAAATTAAATCCCCCACCCTCCCGAACCCCCCCCCCAAATGCCTTAAATTACCTGGGGGTCTGTAGCCTTAAATTACCTCCGTAGCGGCGGTCCATAGCTAAATCAGGGGAAGGGGGAGAGCAGGAAAAGTGGCACACTAAATCGTGTAGTCTTCAGCCGGCGCCATTTTGCAAAATGGCCGCCGCAAAATGGCGGCGGCCATAGACCAAAATGATTCGACGCAGGAGGTCGTTCCGGACCCCCGCTGGACTTTTGGCAAGTCTTGTGGGGGTCAGGAGGCCCCCCCAAGCTGGCCAAAGTTCCTGGGGGTCCAGCGGGGGTCCGGGAGCAATTTCCTGCCGCGAATCGTTTTCCGTACGGAAAATGGCACCGGCAGGAGATCGACTGCAGGAGGTCATTCAGCGAGGGTTTCCGGACCCCCGCTGAACGACCTCCTGCAGTCGATCTCCTGCCGGCGCCATTTTCCGTACGGAAAACGATTCGTGGCAGGAAATCACTCCCGGACCCCCGCTGGACCCCCAGGAACTTTGGCCAGCTTGGGGGGGCCTCCTGACCCCCACAAGACTTGCCAAAAGTCCAGCGGGGGGTCCGGAACGACCTCCTGCGTCGAATCGTTTTTGGTCTATGGCCGCCGCCATTTTGCGGCGGCCATTTTGCAAAATGGCGCCGGCTGAAGACTACACGATTTAGTGTGCCACTTTTCCTGCTCTCCCCCTTCCCCCGATTTAGCTACGGACCGCCGCTACGGAGGTAATTTAAGGCTACGGACCCCCAGGTAATTTAAGGCATTTGGGGGGGGGGGGGTTCGGGAGGGTGGGGGATTTAATTTAAAGGGTCGGGGTGGGTTTTAGGGGGTTTTAGTGTGCCGTGTTTTAGTGTGCCGCTGGACCCCCAGGTAATTTAAGACATTTGGGGGGGGGGGTTCGGGAGGGTGGGGATTTAATTTAAAGTGTCGGGGGTGGGTTTTAGGGTGTTTTAGTGTGCCGGTTTTCCTGCCCTCCCCCTTCCCCCGATTTACGATTTTTTGACGATAAATCGGGGAATTGGTATTGTATCGTGGCCCTAACGATTTTTGACGATTTAAAATATATCGGACGATATTTTAAATCGTCAAAAAACGATTCACATCCCTACTCTCCATGGGTATTACCGTAGGTTCTCTCCCTGCCGTAGGATCTCTCCCTGGCTATTAGACTCGGGAAAGGCTTGTTTAAATAGCCAAGTCTTAAGCCTTTTTCTAAAAGTTAATAGGCAGGGTTCAAGTCTAAGATCCGGTGGTAAGGTATTCCAAAGAGCGGGGCCCGCTGTAGAAAAGGCCCGGTCTCTGAGAGCAATATGGTGTGTGGATTTAGTTGGGGGAACAGTCAGCAAACCTTTGTAGACTTCTCTGATGGGTCTGGATGATGTGTGTAGTCTGAGGGGAATTTGTAGATTGAGAGGGGCTTGGGAGTGGATTGATTTATGGATGATGGTGAAGAACTTGTGGAGGATTCTGTAGTGTATTGGCAGCCAGTGCAGATTTATTAGAATGGGAGAGATGTGGTCTCTTCTTCTGGTATTAGTTAGGATTCTGGCTGCCGAATTCTGGAGTATCTGAAGTGGTTTGATGGATGAAGACGGGAGACCTAGCAAGATAGAGTTGCAATAATCTATCTTGGAGAATATTACGAATTGTAGAACTGTTCTGAAGTCCTGAAAGTGTAGGAGTGGTTTCATTCTTTTGATTACTTGCAGCTTGTAGAAGCAGTTCTTGGTTGTATTGTTAATAAATGTTTTTAGATTCAAGTGTTTGTCTATTATTACCCCTAGGTCTCTTGCTTGTGTTACCATGGTGTTAATTGGAGCAATTTGTGGGGGGTTGCTGTTGTCTGGGGTGATGAGGAGGAGTTCTGTTTTAGCCGAGTTTAGAATTAGGTTTAGGTTTGCGAGGAGTCCGTTGATCTCTTGGAGGCAGTTATCCCAGAATTTAAGCGTTTTTGTGATAGATTCTTTGATGGGTATCAGAATTTGAACGTCATCCTGTATAAGTAATGTTTTAGTTGCAGGTTAGTTAACAGTTCACATAGAGGAAGAAGATATATGTTGAATAGTGTTGGGGATAGTGAGGAGCCTTGAGGAACTCCTAGTGAGGAATTGTAGCGGGGGGATTCTTTATTATTGATTTTAACTTTGTATCCTCTGTTACAGAGGAATGTTTTGAACCATGTGTGAGTGGAGCCTGTTATTCCTATATCCGAGAGGTGGTTGAGGAGGGTGGCATGGTTGACAGTGTCGAACGCTGCCGACAGGTCCAGTAGAATTAGTAGGAATGATTGTCCTTTGTCCAAGCCCATGATGAGGTGGTCTGTTAGCGATAGGAGTAGGGTTTCAGTGCTTAAATCCTTGCGAAATCCATATTGTGTGGGGTGTAGTATTTGGTGATCTTCGAGGTAAGTGGAGAGTTGTGAATTGACCAATTTTTCAAGAATTTTTGCTACAAAAGGCAGGTTGAAAATTGGGCGGACGTTGTTTGGGTTCTTGGGATCCAGTTCTGGCTTCTTTAGTAGCGGTTTAAGAGAGGCGGTTTTTAGGGCTTCAGGGAAGATTCCCTGTGTTAAGGAACAATTTATAATGTCCGCTAGCGGTTTGGAAATGGTTTTGGGTATTAGCAGAAGCAGTTTTGATGGTATTTGGTCGAAGGGATGGGAGGAAGGTTTCATTTTCTTCAACAGAGATTGGATCTCTAAGGTGGTGGTAGGTTCGAACGAATCCAGTGTGATTCTTTTGTTGAGCAGGTAGTATTTTATTTATTTTATTTGAGACTTTTATATACCGACATTAGGGTGAAACATCATACCAGTTTACATTAGAACTGACAGTTGGAGAGTACAAAAAACAGGGGAAGGGGGAGGGGAACTTAACTACACTTCCCAGATCCATAGTTAAATATTTGCCATTAATGCATCTGCATTGCATATTGTTCATTTTAACGTGCATAGTTTTTCTCCATGCTAATAAGGTTTGAGCTACTATGCATGTTTTTGCATCTCATTACCTCTTTAGTATTTATTTTGTGTTAACACTAATGCAAGTTAGTTTATGTATGTTAATAGTGCTGTGATAGATTCCACTAGTATGAATGCACATTAACACTTGTGAGTGGAAGAGTAGCCTAATGGTTAGGGCAGCAGCCTGAGAACCAGCGATGCTGATATTCCTTGTGGCTTTGGGCAAGTCACTTTACTTACCATTGTCTCAGAAACAAACATAGATTATAAGTTTTCCAGAAACAGGAAAATATCTACTGTACCTAAAATGCAACTCACCTTGAGCTATCATTGATAAAGCTTGAGCTAAATCCAAATAAATTGTATTGCTGTTACTGTGCATTAGTATATTGTCCCCTTAAATATGGTTTCGCTACAAAGATTTGTCTGAAAGAGTATTGATGGCTAGGCAGCAAAAATAGGAAAAGTAGAAGGTGATATAGAGAATAGAAACTAATAAGACTGCAACACATTCAAGAAGTCTATTTATTAAGATGCATTAAAAGATGTTAAATGCCAAATTCAAGGCTCAACACATTAAAAATGTATTAGCAGTAATGCAGAAGTCCATTCTACTGATAACATTTACATATTACAGGCAATGTGAGGTAAGAATTAAATTGTCTTGCATTCAAATGCATGCAAAACAGCTCATGGATATTGAAATAATTTAAGGCAAAGCACAATAAAACTCATGATCCATATTAAGCTTCCTAAATGTAACTACATCTGCCAATGCTCTCAGCCCTCTCCCTCTGGACCAAAATCATCAATGGGGCACATGTCTCTTACTGAACATCCCCACAGCCTCCCCTATAATATGATTCCACATCTTAGGCACATACATCTTCTGGAGATCCTTTCCAATTAGAGAGAGAGTTCCTGCATAAAGTAATGGCTGGAGAGGTGAAAATTCTCTTGTCCAAAAATAGATGTCAAAACAGTTAACTTCAACAATATGTACAAAATTCTCAAATTCCAAAACTTTATAATTCTCAAAAGAAATCCTCCAGCCTTTGTTGCTAACTGGTCACCAAGGCAAAAGATCCAGATCCCATGTCCTTTGAGATACCAGGGCTTCACCCTTCCCTCTGGTAACTTGGCCCAAAAATCCACACACAGCAATGTCTTCCAAAAATCTCTACTTCTTCTACCTTTGTGTAATCTGCGCTCGACATATGTATGGAAGATGCAGAATATAAAAAATGCTTATATAAATATTGTTAAAAATTTTCCTCTCTTCTTGGTTTGTCCACCTTGGGGATGAAAAAGACCCTCCTTTTATCTGAAACTGGTGAGCAGAGACCCAGCAAAATCCCCTTCCCTTTCTTGAGACCCAGGGACAATGTCAAGCTCCTTTCTCTTCCTGTGTCACCTTCCCTCTGATTATGGGCATGCTCACAGGGCATTTTATACCCCTGAGCTGTATGAAACACTGTATAATTAAACATTGATCAGTTAACCTGGGGCGCACTAGTCAGGCAGGCAAGTACCAGCTCCAAGTTCAACAGCACTCACCATCCATCACAGCAGGCCATCTTGGTTTAGCATGGCACAGCTTTCAGCAACTTGCCTGGCACCTAGAGAAATTTAGCTCTTTTTAGAAGTTATTAGGAGAAAGGGACATGGCCCCTTTATGAAAAGCTCTTCTCTCTGCAGCATGGCTGGGTTCACTCAATACAAGCCTCCCGGTTAGCCAGGTTCCAGTGCTGCTCTCTCTGAGGCTCACCCCATCAACCACATGCTCCTCAATCCCTGCAGGGTAAGTTTTAAATGCTGCTGCTCTTTGGGCAGGGTGGTCCTCTTCATCACTGGCTCATGAGGGAAACACTGGTTTTCCTCTGAGCCACCTACTTACAGGCTCCTACGATACTGGATTGTACCGTAATAGTGACTCTCCTTCATGCCTCACAGGTCCCACGGTACCTATGGAAACATCAGAGGCAAGAGAGGATGCCTTCAGCTGTCACTCTTCCAGTGTGGACAGACACCACAGCTCTTTTAGGCTCCTCCTTCGGTGCATCTGTGCGTCGAGGAGGGATCTATCTTAAGCATGCTCCTGTTCCCACGCCTCTCCTGATTTTCTTCCATTGTGCTAAGCCTGAACACAATGGCTTCTTATTCAGTGCAGCTCCTGCTTTTGCTGTGGCTCCTCTCTTCTGATACTAAATCGGGCCAAAACAGTGTTGCCACTTCAATTTCTGAGGAAGTCCTATTTTTGCATCACACTTATGCTGTAGCCATGGCAGCAAAGAAACCCATGGAGCACACATCACACCACTGCAGCTTCTCTGGTCATGCTTCTGTGCCCCACCACAGCTTTCTCCCTTCTTTGGTTGATCCCACAATGGGGCAGGCTTATAGTGCTGTGCTTAACTTCTCCTCATCTGACTGATAGTGGGAAGGGTTCCTCAATTTTCCAGCTGCTGGAAACATATTGGGGGCAGAGGCAAAGGGCTACTCTTCCAGGGTACTCTCTTCTTTTACTCACATCAGGGTGGCAGAGGAGGTCTAACTTCTGGGAGGGAAGTCCATCTCAGACTCTGTGAACCACATCATTTGCTGGGAGTCAGGCAAGTACCTCTTCCAGCCTCAACAGATGTCAGTCTCATCCTTAGAGACTGGAGTTCACTCCTCCTTCCTTTGTAAGGACATGGACGTCACCTCTCTGAGACAAAAGGAGTGAGGGTTTTCTTCTTGGGTCCCTCCTCGACTGGCAAGGCTGGGGGCCATCTTGGTCCCATTATTTTCTATGGGAAATGTTTCCAAGGTCCTCAAAATGTTTTTACTTCAAAAAGCATAGAATCCACCACAGGTGCCATCTATGTAGCGGGTTCCCAGTTGGAAGTCAGCTGGAACAGGAGAGGTACAAAACAAATAGGATTCATACAATGGGGAAGGGGGTGGGGGAGGATAGCCTCCTAGGCCCTGTTATGAGGATACTTTCCTGCTTCTCACTTCTCTCAGCTTCAATAGCACTGCTCAGGGGATATTCTCAATTGGTAATTAAATTCACCAATGGATTTTCACTAGCCAAAAGAGCAACAGACTCCAAGGATCGTGTTAAAATTAAAAGTTTACTTGCAGTGTAAAACAATTAGATTCAAAACAAGGTAGATAAATTAAAACAGCATCAGGAAAAATCATAATCAGAGAAGTGAAAGCTTTTTGTTTATGGTGCATCTCGTGAGTGTTCTTTCCCCAGCTAAAACAATGTCAATTCCAATAGTCCTTCCCTGTGAAGAGTAGGGTAATGTTACGTACCCCGGCCGTAGGAGACCATGGCCGGGTCCTTACCTCTCCTTGCTGCTTGCTGCTCACCAGACATGGCGTTCTCCGCTCTCCTCCGGGCCGTAGCTGGGCCTCTCTGCAGCGGCCTCACCATGAGGGAGACACCGCCGAGCTCCTGCAGGAAAGCCTGTCCCTTAGGTGCGCACAAGGGCTCGGGATTTAAAAGAGCCGTGGTGGGAAACCTTGGCCTGGCCCCTAAAATGACATCAGACGCCACTGGGTATTTAAACCCAGCCTGTGCTTTTCTTCTTTGCCTTAGCAACAGGTCGTACTTTTCTGAGTTGCTGGTTGCTGTCTCTGCATTCCTGCTCCTGTGTTTCTGATCCAGCTCCTGCTCCGTTTCTGCCTTCGTGATCCAGCTCCTGCTCCTTATCTGTTCCTGCCTCCATGTTCCAGTTCCTGCTCCGCTCCTGTTCTCGTGTTCCACTCCGCTCCTGCTCTGCTTGACTTCCTGGTTCCTGACTTTGGCTTGGCTCTGGTATTCTCTGTTCGCTGCCTGTCCTGACCTTTGGCTTGTTCCTGATCCCGCTATACTGCTGCCTGCCCCGACCTCCAGTCTGCTTCATCGTTTTGCTCCGCTGCTGCCTGCCATGACCTCTGGACCATCTCCTTTCACCCTGCTCATCTGCCTGCCTCAACTTGGACTTCCTACCAGATTCCTCTTCGCCAGGAGACCTCCGTGTAAGACCTGCTGTCCCCGGCACCCAAGGGCTCAACCTGCGGGGAATGTGGGTTGGTATAGGTGAAGGTCCTCTTAGGTCTACTTGTCCTGTACCACCTCCCGGCTATGAGTTCTGCTGCAGGCCTCCCTTCAGTGGATCCTCTACATACTCTAGCTGGCTCAAGGGTCCACGTTTCACAACAGGTAATTCTTCAAGCTCCATGATAAAGTATTTATCTATTTATTTATTTAACATTTTTATATACCGACATTCATTGGGAACATCACATCGGTTTCCATAGAACAAATAATGCAGCGTAACAGAGCTTTACAGAGAACTTAGTTTGAAATGGGGGAGGGGAGATGTAGTAAAACTATAACAGGGGGAGAGGAAGGAGTGTTGTAGAGGAAGGAGAAGAAGGGGTGGAAGGAGATGAAGTAGAAAGAGGAGCGGTAGTGTGATGAAGCTAATTACAAATTATGATCAGAAAGAGGGAGAGATTGCGGGTTACGTGTTGCTTCTGTAGGCTTGTGTGAACAGCCATATTTTGAGTGGCTTGGAGAGGAGAAAAGGGTTGAAGTGGTGAAAATCATCTTGTCCAAAAATAGATCTTAAAAAACAGTTAACTCCAACAATATGTACAAAAATTCTGAGAGTCCCAAAACTTCCAAAATTCTCAGAAATCAGCAGCCCCTTTTGTTAACTAGTCACAAGCCAAAAGATCCAAGCCCTTTGAGATACTGGGGATATACCCTTCTCTTCCAGGGCTACTGTCCAGGAGGGAAGGGTAAGGCCAGCCATCATAGTTGGTGATTCAATTATTAGAAATTAGATAGCAGGGTGGCTGGTGGATGTGAGGACTGCCTGGATCATCTTGCCTGCCTGGTGCAAAGGTGGCAGACCTCACGCGTCACCTAGATAGGAGGAGCCAGCTGGGGAGGAGCCAGCTATCGTGGTACATTGTGGGCACCAACGACATAGGAAAATGAGGGAGAGAGGTTCTGGAAGCCGAATTTAGGATTTTAGCGAGGAAAGCTGAAATCCAGAAACTCCAGGAGGGCATTTCTCTGAAATGCTTCCTGTTCCACGTGCAGGTCCCCAGAGGCAGGCAAAGCTCCAGAGTTTCAATGCATGGTGCAGGGAAGAGGGATTCAGTTTTGTAAGGAACTGGAGAAACATTTGGGAAAGGGGGGACTTTTCTAAAAGGATTGGCTCCACCTTAACCAGAGTGGAATCAAGCTGCTTGCACTAACTTTTAAAAAGGAAGATAGAGCAGCTTTTAAACTAGAACAAGGGGGAAAGCTGACGGTCACTCAGCAGTGCATTGTTTGGAGGAATGTATCCTTGAAGGATATTATTAAGGATGTGAATCGTGTGCCCGATCATCTTAACGATCGGGTTCGGCTACAGGGGGAAAAAAATCTGATCGGTGGTGATGTGAATCGGAATAGGTTCCGATTCACATCGTTATTTTTTTTTTTAGTAAGGCCCAACCCTTTAAAATTGACCCCTTACCTTCCCCTACCCTCCCGAACCCCCCCCAAAAAAACTTTTTACGATTACCTGGTGGTCCAGTGGGGGCGCGGGGACCGATGTCCTGCTCTCGGGCCATCGGCGCCATTTTGGCTGCCACTCAAAAATGGCGCCGATGGCCCAATAAAAAAAAAACCCACCCGACCCTTTAAAAATGACCCCTTAGCTTCCCCCACCCTCCCGAGCCCCCCAAAACATTTTAAAATTACCAGGTGGTCTAGTGGTGGTCTCTGGAGCAATCTCCCGTTCTTGGGCCGTCGGCTGCCACTCATAAAGATGGCGCCGATGACCCTTTGCCCTTACCATGTGACAGGGTATCCGTGCCATTGGCCGGCTCCGTCACATGGTAGGGACTGTTCCTGCCCTATAAGGGGACTGGGCGGTCCGTGTGCGTGCGCCTAGGGGCGGGGGCTGATGCCACGGAGGATGCCAAGCCCCACCGTGAGGCCTGGTGCACTGAGGAAGGCCCCGGCGACCGCCGCTGCGGGATGCCGAGGCCTGGAGGAGCTTGCAACTGCTGCTGGGGAGGCCGACCCAGGACCTGCAGCGGAGTTGGAAAGGTGTCAGGCCCGTGCGCGGGCCGAGCGCAGACGGGGCGTGCAACACTCATAATGTGCCAACCATGGAAGTGGGCAGACTTCTAGGCTTTACAATATCCTTTTTTCTTAGAGATGGATAAGGTTTGCTTACTTTGAAGCAGGGATTTCTCAAAGGAAAAGCTGAAGCTCCTGTTATTTATATGTAACCATCAAGAATTTCACTTAAACAACCTCAGATACATTTTCTCAAATTTTAATGTGGTTAAGCACTTATTAGATATGGCACAACCAAAGCTTCCTGAATATGAAAAGTCATTAGAATCTCTTATAGAGGAAAAATCTGGAAACTTTTATATTCTTCCTAGCCTTAGATAAGCTTAATGGATAAGTGAAAGCCATTTTCCTCTATTAAGTTTAATTATATGTAATAGAATATAGCTGTGTGCTGTTAATTTGATTTTGCTTTCAAAATCTTAAAAGAGAATTATTTTTCTTCTGCTCTATTTTATATTATTGTTGTGATCTTTCCTCAGCAATTGCCTTTTTCAAATTTGATTTTCTTCCTGGGTTGTGAATTGATCTGTCAAAAGGCCTAGAAGACTGAAAATGTAATTTTTAGGGGCTTGCGTCATCCCCATTTGGGACTTTGAAAAGTTATTTGTCACATCAAACAATTGAAAACAAATCATGTCCTTTGTTTATAAAAGGTAATCAAAAAACCCATGCCTCTTTGAGTAGCTGAATAAAATTCCTTTGCATGTGTTTGCGGGCCTGCCCGCACTGTTCAGCAAATTATTCATTATCTACTTCATTACAATGTGTGACATCATGAACTAAGGGCAAGAAGTTAGAAATGCTTGCCTAAACTTCAGTCCCTATATTGCACCATTTAAATATCCCCTCAAACACTTACAGGCCACTGTTTCATAGAAAGGTTGGGGAAATAGGAACTGAAAAGGTAAATTATTACAAAGATGGGTGAAATTCTTCTATACCTGAAACAAGAGCGGATTCTGGGTGGGGGTTTTTATCTAATGATCTCAAATTGGCCAAACAGGTGGCTAAGGAGGCAGCAAAAGTCAGAAAAGTGCTTAAGTGTTTAGGGCAAGGGTGGAGAACTCCGTTCCACAGCGGTCACAAACCAGTTGGTTTTTCAGGATATCTGTAATGAATGTGAATGAGAGAGATGGTCATGCACCCTGTCTCAGTTGTACACAAATCTATTTCATGCATATTCCTTAGGGATATCCTGAAAACCCGACTGGTTTCCGGCCCTTGAGGATGGGAATTACCCACCTCTGGTATAGGGAGAGGAATTTTCAGCAGAAAATAGACTTTGATATTGTCTCTAATAGTAATGGTAATTTTATTTAATATACTGATTTTTTAAACAAAATCAAACTGGTATATAATAAAAATATAAAAATTAATAAAATAATTTAAAAGCAATAAAACCCACACTGACAAACAATCAGAAATTGAAAAGAAAGAAAAAAATAGACAAAATGTAAAAACATATCCCCTAAAATCTGCCCAATGGGCCAAATAATAAATCCTTTACTAAAATACAGTTGAACTTAATTTAAAAAAACCTGTACAAGCAACCAGACTTTCAGACGCTCCCTAAATTTAAGATAAATTTCTCCCTTTTAAAATCAAAAGTGAAGGAGTTCCACATTAATGGATCCTGACAATGGAATGTTGTCGCTTTGCATTTTCTAATTTTATATTGTAAGGAGATGAAAGGTTAAACAATTCTAGTTGCAATGATTAGAGAGTCCTAGATGGTCTGTGAGGCACCAATAGGTTAGATAACTATATAGGTAACCCTCTATTTACTGTAAGAAAGTATGTCTGTAAGTAAGACAAATACCTTTAAACATAATTATATATCATACCAGCATCATAAGAACATAAGATATTGCCATACTGGGTCCATCAAATCCCAGCATCCTGTTTCCAAAAGAGGCCAAACCAGGCTACAAGAAACTGACAAGTACCCAAACTCTAAGAAGATCCCATGCTACTGATGCCGTAGTAGCAGAGACCATTCCCTAAGACAACTTGATTAATAGCAGGTAATGGACTTCTCCTCCAAGAACTTATCTAAACCATGTTAAACCCAGCTACACTAACTGCACTAACCATATCCTCTGGCAACAAATTCCAGAGTTTAATTGTGTGTTAAGTGTTAAGTGCCACATGCTAACTTCTTGGAGTGCCCCCTGGTCCTTCTATTATCCAAAAGTGTAAATAACCGATTTACATCTACTCATTCTAGACTTTTCATGATTTTAAAGACCTCTATCATATCACCTTTCAGCCATATCTTCTCCAAGCTGAACAGCCCTAACCTCTTTAGTCTTTCCTCATAGGGGAGCAGTTGCATCCCCTTTATCATTTTGTTTATTAACCCCATCAAAAAAAATGAAGCAGATTTATGAGGCAAGACTTCCTTTGGGTAAATCCTTGTTGACTGGGTTCCATTAAGCCATGTCTTTCTATATGCTCTGTGATTTTGATCTTTAGAATAGTTTCCATTAATTTTCCTGGCACTTAAGTCAGGCTGACTGGTCTATAGCTTTCCAGAGCCCTTTTTAAACATTGGGGTTACATTGGCCACCCTCTAGTCTTCAGGAACAATGGGTGATTTTAATGATAGGTTACAAACTTTAACTAATAGATTTGAAATTTCATTTTTTATTTTCTTCAGAACCCTGGGATGTATACCATCCAGTCCAAGTGATTTGCTACTCTTTAGTTTGTCAATCTGGTTTATTACATCTTCCAGGTTTACAATGATTTTGTTCAGTTCATCTGACTCATCAACCTTGAAAACCATGTCCAGAACTGGTCTCTCCCCAACATCATCATTAGTAAACACAGAAACAAAGAATAAATTTAGACTTTCTGCAATCGCCTTATCTTCCCTAAGAGCCCCTTTAACCTCTTGGTCATCTAACAGTCCAACCAACTCCCTCACTAGTTTCTTGCTTCTGATATTTGTAAAAATGTTATTACTATGAGTTTTATCCTCTTATGTCAATCTCATTTCAAATTCTCTCTTCGCCTGTCTTATCAATGTTTTACACTTAACATGATAATGCCTATACTTTTTCCTATTTTCTTCTGATGGATCCTTCTTCCAATTTTTGAAGGATTTATTTGGCTAAAATAGCCTCTTTCACCTCACCTTTTAACCATGCTGGTAATTGTTTTGCCTTCCTTCCACCTTTATTAATGCATGGAATACATCTGGACTGCACATCTAAGATTGTATTTTTAAACAATGTCCATGCTTGTTGAACACTTTTAACCTTTGCAGCTGCACCTTTCAGATTTTTTCTAACTGAACAGTGGTATTAACACAATAATAGTGTCACATGCTCAAGTTTTGATACACCAAAGATAATCCTAGCCACTTTGTTCAGTAAGAAAGATACCCTCCTCATAAAAACCCCTCTAATACCCAAATATAGAGCATTACAGTAATCAAGGTGAGATAGTAAAAATATACAGGTTAAAGTGCAAATATTAGCTTTTTCTAAAATGGCCTTCGTCTCCGAATCAATTGAAGTAAGGAAAAAACTGATTTACTCAAACTAGATATCAGTTTTGGCATACATAAAGAACTACCCAGAGACATCCCTAGTACTTTAATCACTTCTACTAAAGGAATATTTGTATCTAGCATCTGTGGATGAGACCTCATTTCAAATACTATGTATTGTTCTGGAGACCACATCTTCAAAAGGACATAAACAGGATTGAGTCGGTCAAGAGGGTGACTATGAAAATAGTCATTAGTCTTCATTATAAAGCATATGGGGACAAATTTAAAGATCTAAACATGTATATCCTAGAGGAAAAATCAGGATGGGATATAAGATAGAGGCATATTAATACTAGGGATGTGATTCAGCCGAACCTTTGGCCTTTGTAATCGGCCCGCCGTGGGAAATTTTGTTTTCCCGCGGTTCGGGATGATTTTTTTTTGGCTGCCCTGAAACGAAATTTCGGGATAATCTGCTTCACGCATCCCTATAATCCCCCCACCCTCTCGACCCCCCAAGACTTACCGAAAGTCTCTGGTGGTCCAGCGGGGATCCTGGGAGCGATCTCCCCTCTCAGGCCATCGGCTGCCACTAATCAAAATGGTGCCGGTGGTTCTTTACCCTTACCATGTGACAGGGGCTACTGGTGCCATTGGTCGGCATGGGTCATCCATTGCTCCTACCATGTGACAGGTGATTACTGGCAGCTGATGACCCCTGCTGGACCACCAGAGACTGGCAGCTGATGACCCCCACTGGACCACCAGGGACTTTCAGTAAGTCTTGGAGGGGTCGGGAGGGTTGGGGTTTGTAATTAATTTAATTTTAAGGGTTGGAGTGGGTTTGGGGGTTTGGTTTTTTTTAAGTGTGCCCTTTCTCCCCCCCCCAAAAAAAAAAAAAACCCAATAGGAAAACCACATGACATTTTGTGGGTTTTCCTTTCATTTTGTCAGGCCCCCGAAATGCAACAAAATAGGAAATATCGTCTTTATTTCCTATTTCTTTGCAAATGAATGCACATCCCTAATTAATACCTCTGAGGTATCAATGCACAGAAGTTGGCCCACTACTTTTTCTTTTTCTTTTATAAGTTTTTACATTAACAAGATACAAAGCCTTTTGAAACCAAAACAACAGAGCTAAGAAAGGGGGGAAAAAGGAAAGAAAATTCATAAATAACATTAATTAAAAATTTAAAAATACTCAAAATTCAAATGTTCAACTTCCTATTCTCATTTTGAAGGACAGGCACTTTTCAGAATCCCAAAATATATATGAAGTAATGCATAAATGAAGCTTGTATTTACAAGGATAATGCCATCTAAATTCTGCTCCTTTTTTAATACTTCATATTTTAATTCAAAATACTGTTTTCATCTTAACTGTGTAGCTCATAATACATTGGTATATATTCAAATTCTACAGTCCAAAAACAAAGAACCAATTTTTGTATAAAGCAGTGTTTCCCAACCTTCTCCTAAAGGCACACCTACCCAGTTGTGTTTTCAGGATTCCCAGAGTGCATGAGATAAATGTGCATATATTGCAATTCAAATCTATACCATGTATATTCTAACATAGGAATGTTCAATCCGGTCCTGACAGGCCCCCCTCCCCCCCCAGCCAGTTGAGTTTTCAGGATATTTCTAATGAATATGCATGAGAAATATTTGCATGCACAGGAGGTACTGCATGCAAATAAATCTCATGCATCTTCATTAGGGATATCATGAAAATCTGACTGGTTGGTGGGGGGCCTGTAAGGCTGGTTTGAGCATCCCTGATCTAACAGTTTCTTTAGATCAGGGGTTCTCAAACCTGGCCTGAGGACCCCTCAGCCAGTTGGGTTTTCAGGATGTCCACAATGAATATGCGTGAGCTAAATTTGCATATAATGGAGACTCTGTATATGTAAATTTATCTCATGCATATTCATTGTGGATATCCTGAAAACTTAACTGGCTGTGAAGTCCCCAGGGCAGATTTGGGAAGCCCTACTTTAGAAAAAAGATATTAGAACATACTACATGCCATATTGGGTCAGGCCAAAGGTCCATCAAACCCAGTATCCTGTTTATAACAGTCCAGGTCAGAAGTGTCTGGCAGGATCCCAAGGGGGTAGATAGATTCCATGTTGCTTATAGGGGTATGCATTCATTTTCGACGTATTGGCAATCCGCAATGTATATGTTCCTATTTGTTCTATTCGTGGGGTCAAAAAACATATGGTGAACCCCCAAGAATACAACATATCTAACGAATAAACCCCCTCACCCTCCTGACCCCCCTAAGACTTACCAAAAGTCCTTAGTTGTCCAGCGGGGGGTCCTGGTGCGATCTCCTGCACTTGGGCTGTCGGCTGCCAGTATTCAAAATGGTGCCAATAGCCTTACATAAGAACATGCCATACTGGGTCAGACCAAGGGTCCATCAAGCCCAGCATCCTGTTTCCAACAGTGGCCAATCCAGGCCATAAGAACCTGGCAAGTACCCAAAAACTAAGTCTATTCCTTGTTACCGTTGCTAGTAATAGTGGTGGATATTATCTAAGTCAACTTAATTAATAGCAGGTAATGGACTTCTCCTCCAAGAACTTACTTAACCCTTTTTTAAACACAGCTATACTAACTGCACTAACCACATCTTCTGCCAACAAATTCCAGAGTTTAATTGTGCGTTGAGTGAAAAAGAACTTTCTCCGATTAGTTTTAAATGTGCCACATGTTAACTTCATGGAGTGCCCCCTAGTCTTTCTATTATCCAAAAGAGTAAAAAACCGATTCACATCTACCCATTCTAGACCTCTCATGATTTTAAACACCTCTATCATATCCCCCCCTCAGCCATCTCTTCTCCAAACTGAAAAGTCCTAACCTCTTTAGTCTTTCCTCATAGGGGAGCTGTTCCATTCCCCTTATCATTTTGGTCGCCCTTCTCTGTACCTTCTGCATTGCAATTATATCTTTTTTGAGATGCGGCGACCAGAATTGTACACAGTATTCAAGGTGCAGTCTCACGATGGAGTGATATAAAGGCATTATGACATTTTCCGTTTTATTCACCATTTTAATAATTCCCAACATTCTGTTTGCTTTTTTGACTGCCGCAGCACACTGAACTGAAAATTTCAATGTGTTATCCACTATGATGCCTAGATCTTTTTTTGTTGGGTGGTAGCACCTAAAATGGAACCTAACATTGTGTAACTATAGCACGGGTTATTTTTCCCTATATGCATCACCTTGGACTTATCCACATTAAATTTAATCTGCCATTTCAATGCCCAATTATCCAGTCTCACAAGGTCCACCTGCAATTTATCACAATCTGCTTGTGATTTAATTACTCTGAACAATCTTGTATCTGCAAATTTGATTACCTCACTCGTCCTATTTCTTTCCAGATCATTTATAAATATATTGAAAAGTAAGGGTCCCAATACAGATTCCTGAGGCACTCGACTGCCCACTCCCTTCCACTGAGAAAATTGTCCATTTAATCCTACTCTCTGTTTCCTGTCTTTTAGCCAGTTTGTAATTCACGAAAGGACATCGCCACCTATCCCATGCCCTCACTATGTCACAGGGGCTACCAGTGCCATTGGTCGGCCCCTGTCACATGGTAGGAGCACAGGATGGCGCTGGCTGTTCATTGCTCCTACCATGTGACAGAACTCTACCAATGGCACTGGTAGCCCCTGTGAGGACAAAGGCTATCGGCGCCATTTTGAATACCGGCATCCGACAGCCCAAGTGCAGGAGATCGCACGAGGACCCCTGCTGGACCACCTGGGACTTTTGGTAAGCCTTGGAGGGGTCAGGAGGGTGGGGGGTTGTAGTTAATTCAATGTAAAGGGTTGGGATGGGTTTTTTTGGGGGAAACAAATACATTAATAACTAATGAACGGATCGTGGTTCCCTGAGAACGGATGCAACGGATTTGGCTCCCCACGAATACGAATACCGAATGGGACAAATCCGTCCCTGCTGCACATCCCTAGTTGCTTATCCCAGTGGATTTCACTAAGACTTCTTAGGGATCAACAAACACTCAAACATATGCTTTTTAAATAATTCTTGAGAGGAAATCCTTTTGGCACAGGAAATGTAATCAATCTAATATTCTAATATATTAGTACAGTCTCACAGTTCTCAATCCTTCTTCAAAATAATACATTATCTTATATTAACTTGTTTACCACTGCATCAGTTACTTCAGACTTTGTTTTCCAAAATTCCCATAGTCCCTTGATATTATGTAAATTGTTCCTTTAGTTCTTTGATAGCTTTATCCAGAGCATTAACTTTAGGAACCAGCACTTATTTAATCTGTAAAATGGCTTATCAAATTTACTCAAGCCTGAAGAGTTCCAGAGGATCTTGATCCTTTCACAATTTTATGTGGATAGTGCTGCAATTCAGAAAGCATTGCTACTGCCGACAATTCCTCTGAATGAAAGCTCCTCAAAGCCACTGCTAGAATAGGCTTAATTACTCCACCTGTACATCGCTGGTGGAATCCAAAGAAGCAGCTGGCTGAGCCAGACCCTCTGAGGCTATTCAAAATGCCTTGGTGGTAGAAGTGGATCTGATGATTTGCTTACAATTAGGAAAGCTCAACTCAAGTGAAAAAACAAGCTGCTTGCAAGGAGCCATGTTCAGGGAACTGGCAGAACTTTAAAGATAGAGAACCAAATGCAGTAGCTGAAAGCTAGATGAGTTGCCAAAGGCAGATAAACACTTAGAACTTGGAAGCAAGCTGCCTTCTTTGTAAAGAATCCTTGTTTGTTGAGGGAAAGTGCAGTCAGCCAGCATTTTGGTGGCTGGCAAAACAGAGAGATGAGAATATGAAGCCTGAGTAGAATCATCAGGAATCAGGAATTGCAAATAAAATGACTACTTTACTGAGAACTGGCTATCTGGAATAGTTCTTACTCTGAAGCATTAGCTGGGGTGAACCACTAACCCCTTTACAAGTGGTGGTAGTGGTAGGAATTGTACATAAAACTCAAAACCAGAGGGAACAAACATATGGTACATGGAAGATAAAACTCTGCCAACTTCCTTCCAGAATCCAGAAACAGTCTAGGGTGCAGGAGACCCAAGGAAATATTTCCTACCAACAAAACAGATGGAGAGCGGGGAGGGGAGGGCTCCTGCTGGCATAGCAAACCATACGTGGAATTGCATTTCTTTGTTGCAGGAGTATAATGGAGGAGTTCATAAGGCCCCTGGTGAAGCAGCAATAGCAGCAACAGTTTCAAATCCACATCCTACAACAACTCCCAACTAAGCAAAATCTTCAACAGCAGCTACTCTGAGCCCATGAAACTAAGATTCTTGTGACCTATATTACCAGATCTAGTCAATTCCTAGGAAAAATGTCTAGTTATGTCAACATAAAGGCCTGCCTTACTGCTTTTGAATATACTGCTACAGGAGAGTCATAGTCCCAAAGCCAGTAGGCCAGTTTTACTGCCCCTTTCTTGATAGGGGATGCTATGAAAGCCTTCTAAAATCTAAGTTCTGACCGGGTAATCAACTGTGAAGTTTTTAAAAGCAGAGATCCTCACCTGGTTTGGAATATTGACCACATCAGTATCATTCCTGGTGGTTTAAGCCTCATGTGACTTATTGACTTATTCTATTTGGCCCAGCAGTAGCTGTGACATGGGAACAATAACCCCACAGAGTGCTGTGGAGATAGTCATCTTGGGCCAGTTTCTCTGGGAGCTGCCTCCCATCCTCAAGGAAGGAGTGGCATAGGAGGACTCCCCTGGGTTTGAGTACCATTTAGAAAGACTTTTGGCTACCTGAGTGCTGAATCAGATCTCACCTTCTGAATGTACCCCACTATTCCGAAAAGTGTGAACTGAAGGTACCCAGAATACAATGAAATTTATCACAAGCACCTCAAAACAAAGAATCCTCATCACAGTTAAAGTATATCAGACCCAAATGAATTTGCTAATCTTGATTATGGATGACAAACATTGTCATCCATAATCAAGATTAGATGAGTTATAGGAATCTTTTGGACAGCATTCAGTACATCCCAGGGTCTGTTCTAGAATTCTGTTCTGCCATTTGGGCTCCATGAAGCCCTCACCGTATGTGAACGACAGATGATATAGTTAGGCACCATCATGTTTATACCAACAACATCCAAATGGCAGATGAAATTTAATGTGGATAAGTGCAAGGTGATGCATATAGGGAAAAATAACCCATGCTATAATTACACGATGTTGGGTTCCATATTAGGAACTACAACCCAAGAAAGAGATCTAGGTGTCATAGTGGATAACACATTGAAATCGTCGGTTCAGTGTGCTGCGGCAGTCAAAAAAGCAAACAGAATGTTGGGAATTATTAGAAAAGGAATGATGAATAAAACGGAAAATGTCATAATGCCTCTGTATCGCTCCATGGTGAGACCGCACCTTGAATACTGTGTACAATTCTGGTCGCCGCATCTCAAAAAAGATATAATTGCGATGGAGAAGGTACAGAGAAGGGCTACCAAAATGATAAGGGGAATGGAACAACTCCCCTATGAGGAAAGACTAAAGAGGTTAGGACTTTTCAGCTTGGAGAAGAGTCGACTGAGGGGGGATATGATAGAGGTGTTTAAAATCATGAGAGGTCTAGAACGGGTAGATGTGAATCGGTTATTTACTCTTTCGGATAGTAGAAGGACTAGGGGACACTCCATGAAGTTAGCATGGGGCACATTTAAAACTAATCGGAGAAAGTTCTTTTTTACTCAACGCACAATTAAACTCTGGAATTTGTTGCCAGAGAATGTGGTTCGTGCAGTTAGTATAGCTGTGTTTAAAAAAGGATTGGATAAGTTCTTGGAGGAGAAGTCCATTACCTGCTATTAAGTTCACTTAGAGAATAGCCACTGCCATTAGCAATGGTTACATGGAATAGACTTAGTTTTTGGGTACTTGCCAGGTTCTTATGGCCTGGATTGGCCACTGTTGGAAACAGGATGCTGGGCTTGATGGACCCTTGGTCTGACCCAGTATGGCATTTTCTTATGTTCTTAAGACTAGAGCACCAGTTGCTGTCAAATCGAAAAAGGAAGCCAAAGAAGCTTTCAGAGATTTGAGAAAAACCCTTTGCAATGAACCTGTATTGACCAAACCCAATTTTAAGAGTCAGTGTATAGTACAAGTTGATGTATCTGATGTTGGACTTGGGACTGTACTGGATCAGTCCATTATGTACCTGTAACACACTGATGACTGTAAGGTGCTGCACAGTGGTCCTGAGTCCAGCAAGGTCCCTGTGTCCTGATCCTCTGATGTATCCTGCAGCTCTTTGTAGGGGCCTATACAACTCAGTAGTGCATAGGATTGCCTCTGGGTATGCCCAAATGACATTATTACTACCCTCCTATAAAAAAGAAGCTCAGTCCTCAGTGCCAATGCCTGAGCTACAGGTTTGGTTCCATGAGTTCCTATTATCATTGCTGCCTTTCTCCTGTGACCCATCTTGTTCCCTGACTCTGTCTTATCCACTGCTTTCCCTGACCTGTTGCTTGCCTCCTGACTTTGCATGAATTCTGCCTGCCTTATGCCTGCCTGTCTGACCATGCTTTTGTCTTCTGCTTCTCTTCTGGTGCCTTGATCCTGATTGTCAGCTGTTGTGAGTCCACCCACTAGTTTGTGACAGTACCTAGGCAGGAAAATGTCTTTATAACAGCAGAAATATGCAATAGTGGAATGAAAAGGTCTTAATAATAAATTGAACCACAGAGCACTACCTTATGGGCAGAGAGTTCATCTTGGAGACATACCATAAATCCCTTAAACAAATGTACCAGAATATGAAAAGAACACAAGTGTTAGCCTCTAGCTCATGACACATCAACCTTTTAAATTTAAGACATTAAGCAGGAAATGAAAACGGCAATGCAAATGGTCTATCCAGAAAGCACTGTCTCCCAGCCTGCCTCACTTAAACCTATCCTGTTGATTTGTGGAGGTTGAAGTGCAACTGTGTGCTGCGTAACAGCTAAAAATAGCCAGAGATTATTTGATCTCTTAGAACAGGAATGATTGTGTTCCCATAGAAGAGGAGAAGGGAAAACAGAAAGAAACAAAAACCAAGGAAGCATGATGAGTAAATTAATTGCATGTGCTGACAAAGTCATAAAAGGGTTCCCCAGTTTGCTGGGGGGGGGGGGGGGTGTCTACCTGGCAGAAAATGGGGCAGGACTCCAAGCCACCTTTGTTTAGGTGGTTGTAATTATTTGAAAATAAAACTTTATTGGAGCTGTAATTCTCAAACAGCTTGACCTTGCAAATGGTTACCTGAAGCCAACTAGGGAAGCTTAACTTGAGTTAAAAACCGTATCATGGGGTGCTAGCTGAGTGGTGAGAGGCAGAGAACCAAATGAGCTGAAAGCTAGCTGAGTTGCAAGAGGCAGGCAGACTGAATTTAGAGACGAGTTGCTTCTTTTACAATATCCCCTTGTATTGAGGGAAAGGGCAGTAGACAAGCTTGTTGGTAGCTGGCAATACAGAGAGAGTGAACAGGCCTGCGACTGGCATGTTCCACATCATGTTTTGATCTTTATTATTGTAGTTTGTTCTTTATGTTGCCTTCCTACTCAGCGTGGAACCAACAGGAACCTGGGAATTGTAAATGAAAAGAATGTTTTCCCAAGGACTGGCTACATGGAATAGATCTTATCCTGATGAATCAGCTGGGGTGAACTAGTGTTTCCTTTACAAGAGGTGAGACCGCACCTTGAATACCATGTACAATTCTGGTCACCACATCTCAAAAAAGATATAGTTGCGATGAAGAAGATACAGAGAAGGGCAACCAAAATGATAAAGGAGATGGAACAGCTCCCCTATGAGGAAAGGCTGAGGAGATTAGGGCTGTTTAGCTTGGAGAAGATACGGCTGATGGGGGATATGATAGAGGTCTTTTTTTTTTTTTGTCCATTCTTTATTTATTATTATTTTCATTTCACATGTACAGGAAAAACAATTCAGATCCATTAATATATTCTAGATAATCAAAGAAGAATAAGGAAAATAAAATATTTAAGAATCCTTCTTAAATATTGTATATCTGAAAACAAAACATTTAGCTAATCATTTAAATGAAAAAGAGAGGCTGATTAAGGAAAACTAAAGTAAAATATGGAGATAATTTTGCTAGAACAACATAGAAAGTCTTACAAAGTCAACTGGAGTATTCTATATGCCCTTCTTTAGCTACTCACTAGTTGGTAAGACATTTGAGGGAGATGATTCTGCAATAGAAAATGCTGATATAACCATGGGTTGTTGAGCTTCCAGAAACTGTTGTATCTGATCTATTTGATAGAAAACATATGTGGTTTTCCCTTCTTAATTTTGCATCTACATGGATAACGTAGAAAGAAAGTGAACCCTAATGAAATAATCTGTTGCCGTACAGCCAGAAATTCTCTTCGCCTTGTTCTAGTAATCGGCGCTAAATCTGGGTACATTTTTACCACTTGCCCATGAAACATCGTAGGAAATTTCTTAAAATACATTTTCATTACACTGTTTATATCTTGAGTTGTTTTAAATGATACAATCAGTGTGTTCCTATGTACGACATCCAAATTTGAGTCTTCTAAGAAATAAGTTAAATTTTCGGGCACTGGGGATTTTTGAGAAAGGAAATAACAAGTATTAATTGGAGGAATTTCTTCCTCTAAATATGATAATATTTCTCTAAAATATCATTTTAGAGAAATATAAGGTATCTCACCCAGGACCTGAGGGAAATTAGTTATCCTTACATTTAGGTGTCATACACGGTTCTCTAGCAATTCTAAATGTCGTGCGCTAGCAATCTGGTCTTAAATTAAAAAACATTCACTTTCTGCAAAGACTGTATGTTCCTTTCATTCTCATTTACTTTACATAATGTCTCATTATTTTGGTTTTGAACAGTCAGTAATTTTCCTTGAAAATCAGATGACACCCCATCAATCTTTCCTTCTAATCTTGCCACAGCTGTCCTCAATCTGTTTACTGCTTCCCATATCAATTCAAGTGTTACCTTTCCAGTCAAAGGTGGAGTTTGCAGGAGATCTTCTACTTTATGGACTGACACTCCCTCCTGTCCTGTTGCAGTTTCCCCTTCCTTGGGTAGCAGCAGGATCACAGCATTGTCCATACTGTGTTGAGCTGGAGGTGGGCGGCTATCTGGGCTGAGGGATGCTTCTTCTTGGGAGCTACCCAAATCTCCATTTTGTGTGGCTCCAACAGATTCCTCAGCTCCCCGATTTTCCAATTGTGTCAATAATTTGTTTATTTCAAGTTGAGTTAGGGTAGAAGATGTAGGCACCAAGGGAAACACCCTAATCTTCCCCTTCCTCCTTGCAGGCATATTCCAAAAGTCTTTCCAATATCTTGACTACTATGTCATCGTTCCTTATTCTGGGGAGAATCCAAGGAAATGTTTAAATTATTAACAGCAAATACAGCTAATACCGCTAAGTCAGACTAAGTCAGACAAAGTCTTGGTGACACATCCGCGGCAGCAACGCACTGCAGGAGCGCACCCTTTATCCAGTTCTTCTGGCGCCTCCCTCTGACATCAGGACCAGTGTTTCACTAGGCAAAATTCCACAGGTAAATGCTGTTTTTTCTCTGCACAAGAAAAGGAAATGTCTCTCACCGGCAGCCTCCAATAAATCGCTGCAGGAGCGCGCCCTTTATCCAGTTCTTCCGGCGCCTCCCTCTGACGTCAGGACCAGCATTTCACTAGGCAAAATTCCACAGGTAAATTCTGTTTTTTCTCTGCACAAGAAAAGAAAATGTCTCTCACCGGCAGCCTCCCAGAGGTCTTTAAGATCATTGTTAGAAACAGGATGCTGGTCTTGATGGACCCTTGGTCTGACCCAGCATGGCAATTTCTTATGTTCTTATGTTTTTAAGAGGGAACAGCAAACTAACAAAATCATAGATGGAGGATAAAACATTGGTGTAGTTGGCATTCATTTAATCACTGTTTTATGATATTCAAAATTGGGTGGTAAACATATTGAGAAAAACAATCTTTTCAGAAAGGATAGATTAGATATAAAAAAAAAAGAAAGGACTAGCTATATTTGTAATGACCAAAATACAACTATTGAGATATAAATTGGAGAAGCAGTTGAATTGCTGTGGAGATTCTTGGAGAACATGAAGGGATCTTTTATTTTTATTTACAGTTTCTTATATTCTGCCCATCTCAACAAAAGCCATTCTAAGAACATCACACTGTGTAATTTGGTTACTTGTTAAAGATCTATATCTTTTGGTGCACCCATTGTGCAGCAGAAAAGAGGAGTGTATTGTGTAGAGATGTGCATTCGTTTGCAACGTATTGGCAATCCACAATGTTCTGTTAAAATTTGTGGGTTCGCGAAACGGATCGTGATCCCCCACGAATACAAACATAACATGAGACCCAATCAGTATTGAAGAGAATGAAACCCTCCTCCCACCCATTCGATCATATTCCTTCCAAACTACTGCTGCTAATACCAGATACCATCTCCAAAGCCCTGACTGACATTATCAATTGTTCTTTAGCCCAAGGAATCTATCCAGACGACCTGAAAATTGCCTCCATCAAACCACTCTTAAAAAAACCTAATTTAAATCCCAAAGACCCTTCCAACTTTCGCCCAATCTCCCTTTCATTGCTAAGGTAATGGAAAAATTAGTTAACGCCAGATTATCAGTCTACCTCGAAGACCACAATTTATTATTCCCCACTCAATATGGCTTCCGAAAATCTTTAAGTACCGAATCACTTCTCATATCCTTAACAGATTACCTCATCGTGGGCCTCGATAAAGGTCATGCCTACCTACTGATACTCCTCGACCTATCGGCTACCTTTGATACTGTTAATCACACCCTCCTCCTAAATCAACTAGCGAACATTGGAATAACAGGCTCTGCTCTTGCCTGGTTAAAATCATTCCTAGGAAACAGAGGATACAAGGTCAAAATACACAACAAAGAATCTCAGTTTTATCCTTCCACGCTAGGAGTTCCGCAGGGCTCCTCCCTCTCTCCCATGCTCTTTAACATTTACCTCCTCCCCCTATGTCAACTATTAACTAAACTTAACCTCAAATATTTTCTATACGTGGATGACGTCCAAATCGTCATCCCTATCAAAGAATCCCTCACAAAAACTATTAAACTCTGGGAAAATTGCCTGCTAAAAATTGACAACCTCCTCTCAAGCCTAAATCTAATCCTAAATTCTTCAAAAACCGAACTTCTTCTAATTTCCCCCGAAAATAGCAACCTCACCTCAAATCCACCAACTGGCTTTCAAACATCACAAGTAAGAGACCTAGGAGCTATCATTGATAATCAGCTAAATCTTAAATCTTTTATTAATCAAACTACCAAGGACTGCTTTCATAAACTTCACGTCTTAAAAAGAATTAAACCACTTTTCTACTTCCACGACTACAGAACAGTCCTGCAATCAATAATCTTCTCTAAGTTAGATTATTGCAACTCCATTCTATTAGGTCTCCCATCTTCTCACACTAAACCCTCCAGATGGTTCAGAACACAGCGGCCAGAATACTGACAAACACAAGAAAAAGAGACCACATATCTCCTATTCTAAAAGACTTGCACTGGCTGCCAGTTCACTACAGAATCTTATATAAGTCCATTACCATCATCTACAAAGCTTTCCATCAACGCTCTCCGCTTAACCTTCAAATACCATTTAAAAAATATACCTCCGCCAGACCGATCAGAGAGTCCTACAGAGATTCACTACAGGTTCCTCCTTCCAAAACCTTTCAGCACATAACTCTCAGAGACAGGGCATTCTCCTCAGCAGGACCTACTCTGTGGAACTCCATCCCACCAGAACTGAGACAGGAACCCTGTCTTCCAACATTCAGGAAAAGACTTAAAACCTGGTTATTTATGAAAGCCTTTCCAGACACCAACTGAACCTTAATTCACCTTAATTCAACTCGGACCACCCGACAGGGTAATCAAAAACTTTGCCAGGTTTGGCATTTTTCTTTTTCTCTGTTAAATTACTATCACCTCCTCACCATTCCAAGTTGTATTACATCCCTGTTTTTATTGTAACTGCTACTTTTTCTTTTAGCACCTTTTAATGTTATTATTAATTTTCCTTTTGGCACACCTTGTTAATTGTAAACTGGCATGATGTGATTCCATCGCGAATGCCGGTATAGAAAAAACTCAAATAAATATAAATAAATTTCATACGTTTCATTCTTTTGGCTCGCAGTGATTTGATTTCTTAGCGGCCTTTTGAAATAGGAGAAGGCCATGGGGGAGTATCCATAGCAAAATCCAGCCCTTTCCTGTGAGTCATAAGTGACCTCACAGCCCTGTCAGAGTGGGTCAGACAGGTTGGCAAGGAGACCAGAATGCAACCTATCAGAGCTAAGCATTTCTCTAATGCGGCCAATCGCCGCTCTCACTCAGTGCTCTGCGGCGCTATTCCTGATGACACAGCACTATTTATACGGTAAGCATGTGCATGCCACGCACTTTCTTGGCAGGGATGGTGTGGGGAGGTGGCTGAATGTCTCAAATCTGTATTCAATTACTAGCTACTATGATAGAATTTTCTATTGGAATGATATTTGTTCGATTTGGCTGCAGTGCTGCCGCTAGCTAGCCATACTATTTTTTGACCGCACTTTGTTTTATTGGTCTGGTACAGCAGTGCTCTTTTAAGCCAAGGAGGCAAGGCACTGCCTGCTCATGGAGGTCTGTGGGCAGTTTTCCAGACTCACCTATATTGGTACAGCAGTGCTCTTTTAAGCCAAGGAGGCAATGCAGTGGGGGTCTGTGGGCAGTTTTCCAGACTCACCTATATTGGTACAGCAGTGCTCTTTTAAGCCAAGGAGGCAGTGTAGTGGGGGTCTGTGGGCAGTTTTCCAGTCTCACCTATATTGGTACAGCAGTGCTCCTTTAAGCCAAGGAGGCAAGGCACTGCCTGCTCCTGGGGGTCTGTGGGCAGTTTTCCAGACTCACCTATATTGGTACAGCAGTGCTCTTTTAAGCCAAGGAGGCAATGCAGTGGGGGTCTGTGGGCAGTTTTCCAGACTCACCTATATTGGTACAGCAGTGCTCTTTTAAGCCAAGGAGGCAGTGTAGTGGGGGTCTGTGGGCAGTTTTCCAGTCTCACCTATATTGGTACAGCAGTGCTCCTTTAAGCCAAGGAGGCAAGGCACTGCCTGCTCGTGGGGGTCTGTGGGCAGTTTTCCAGACTCACCTATATTGGTACAGCAGTGCTCTTTTAAGCCAAGGAGGCAGTGTAGTGGGGGTCTGTGGGCAGTTTTCCAGTCTCACCTATATTGGTACAGCAGTGCTCTTTTAAGCCAAGGAGGCAGTGTAGTGGGGGTCTGTGGGCAGTTTTCCAGTCTCACCTATATTGGTACAGCAGCGCTCTTTTAAGCCAAGGAGGCAGTGTAGTGGGGGTTGTGGGCAGTTTTCCAGACTCACCTATATTGGTACAGCAGTGTTCTTTTAAGCCAAGGAGGCAAGGCACTGCCTGCTCGTGGGGGTCTGTGGGCAGTTTTCCAGACTCACCTATATTGGTACAGCAGTGCTCTTTTAAGCCAAGGAGGCAGTGCAGTTGGGGTCTACGGGCAGTTTTCCAGACTCACCAATATTGGTACAGCAGTGCTCTTTTAAGCCAAATCCCCAGTAGGCCTCTTTTGTAGTTACCAGTTTGTTGTGTGAAATTGAAATCCCTAGTCGGCAGTGACATTAAAATCATAATGTTAGGGAAAGTTACACGTGGTTGATTGATTGGGATTGGGAGACGAGACACCTCAAAAGGGAGTGCCAGTCCCCCATTAAAGTTAAAAAGGGACCTGTTCCAATCTAAAATCTCTGGAGGAGCAGCAGTTCCATCAAGAAAAAAATGAAATCTAATGATGATGCATCGCCACCACCTGTTTCTGACCCTGTAGTTTTGGAGGTGAGGGAAGGGGAGGCTGAGTCATGCAAGACAAAATGGCGACACCCAAAAGCAGCAGTGCAACAGCAGTCTCGACTTAGCATTGACAAT
Source organism: Rhinatrema bivittatum (assembly GCF_901001135.1). Lineage (NCBI taxonomy): Eukaryota > Metazoa > Chordata > Amphibia > Gymnophiona > Rhinatrematidae > Rhinatrema > Rhinatrema bivittatum. Next base: position 554,711,484 of record NC_042616.1, on the reverse strand, counting down.
GTAGTGCAGGCACTGTTTGCTTCTGATTCTGATGAAGAATCATCTTGTGTGGGATTCTCATCAGAAATGGAAGAAGTAATAGCTGACAAAGGTTTAGGAGGATCCATTAGTCCTGTCTTAGCCTCCACTTCAGTGCTGCAGGGGAGAGATAAAACTGATGATGATGAGGAGGAGGAAGAGCAGTCAGCGCAGGCACAGAGTGTGACTGATGCCCCTGGCATTGCTTCTCAGGGTGCACCCACTACTTCAGCTCCAATGCCAGCATCCAGCCCGAAGGGATCATGAAATACATCTGTGATCTGGAGTCACTTTAAAGTGACGTAGGACCCACGTTTTGCTCGGTGTAATTACTGTAGCAGGGCTATTAGCAGAGGCAAGCAAATGGGACATCTATCTAATTTTGGCATGACGCATCATATGAAGATGCAACACCCAACAACAGTACTGCCATCTGGGGATGGTGGCATTACCAGTTAGGAGCCCCCTTTTTCCAGGCAGCATATAGTGGTTGAAAAGGAACAGAGTCACCCAATGCCCTCAGCCCCTTCTAGCAGTCAGGTGGCAGGCCAGGAGCCCCCTGCCATGTGGCAGAAGCAACAACCCACCATGGAGGAAATGGGGTGGAGTGCAGTAAAGCTATCCCAGGGTAGGAGGCAGGCAGCCTCAAAAGTTGTAACCAGGAGCATTGGGGAAGATATTGCCCTTGATGACCAGCCCTTGCAGATTGTAGAGAATGTGGGTTTCAAGCATTTTCTGAAGCTCATACTCCCAAATTACAAAGTCCCCTCCAGAACCACATTTAGCAGAAAGGTCATCCCCAGCCTGTACAAACAGTGTCGCAGTTGCATCCAAGCACTGCTAGCTAAGGCAGAGGGGAGTGTGCATTTTACCTGCGATATCTGGACCGCCATGAATGCTGCACATTCTTACCTCTCCCTGACAGCACACTGTTGGGACCTGGCTGAGGCAGGGGCAGGCAGCATCTCTATTAGTGAACAAGTATCAGGGTGGAGGTGGGCTTTACTGCACACCCACCTGACAGACCAGGCTCATACCACCGCCAATATTCTAGCATGCATCAGACATATGCTGGAGGGCTGGAAACTACACTAGCGAGACAGGAATCCTCGGGCAGGGTTCTTTGTCACAGACAATGATGCAAACATGATAAAGGCAATAACTGACGGGCGCTTTCAGAACATCCGATGTTTTGCACACACTCTGAACCTGGTAGTGAAGTCAGCTCTGGGGTTGGAGTCCAAGCACCAAGAGAATGAATACCTGCAGGACTTAATACACAAGTGCAGGGACATAGCAGGGCACTTCCACAGAAGTGTGAAGGTGGGACAGGTTCTCCGACAAAAGCAGACTGATTTGGACATGCCTCACAAGCGTCTCATTCAAGACATTTCCACCTGGTAGAATTCCACTTATATGATGCTGCATAGGTTAGTGGAGCTGCAGCCACCCCTTCATGAACTTTCTTGTTCAATGGACATAGGTGTGCAGAATCCCCTAGGGCATCATGATTGGTTAGTCATGCGTCAGCTGGTAAAAATCCTACAGCCCTTCAAGGATGTCACAGAGGAGCTGAGTTCCAGACGTGCCACCTTGGCTGACATCATTCCTATAGTTAATTTCCTGGATGAAAATCTTTAGGGCTTTAACCAGGAAGAGGGAATGACAGCTGAGGTGCTGCATTGTCTGGATGTTTTTTAGCAGCAGGTACAAGAGAGATTAAGGCATTTACCAAAAGAGCACACATACATACTCACCACAGTCTGTGATCCCCATGTGAAAGGGAAACTCACCCTACAGTCCAATTATCTCTCATTTGTGAAGGACCTGCTGTTAGTAAAAGTCCATGATCAGGAGCACCATAGGCAGAGACAGATTAGGCATGAAGCAGAGGAGGAAACAGCAGCGGGCATTTCAGAGAGTTGTGCTAGCCCAAGCATGAACAGCACTGTCAATGACAGCTAGTACCTCCTCCTCCTCCTCCACTTCAGTACGCCAAAGTCATGTTGCCCATAAAGATTCATCTTTTGTGCTATGGGCTAGAGTGAAAGCAGCTGGCATGAGTGACTCTCAGCCCACCCAAGCAAAGGAGACACCAGCACAATTGAGCACACAAGTCCACTGTCTGGCCACACCTAGTCAATGTGGCTCAGCGATATCTGTCATGTCCACCAACCAATGTGCCCAGTGAATGTGTATTTTCAATGACAGGGGATATCATGAGCCCTCACCGCTCAAGGCTAGCAATAGAGTTGATGGAAATGCTAGTGATTTTGAAAATAAACCTGCCTTTGCTTGGGTTTACAAATTTTCCCTGTGAATGGCAAGATGAATAAAATGCTATGCCTGTCCATCCACTGTCCAGGCTGTACATCCCTACAAGGGCCTGACCTGAAATGCTGTGCCTGTCCATCCACTGTCCAGGCCATATGTTCCTACAAGGGCCTGACCTGAAACACTGTGCCTATCCATCCACTGTCCAGGCCGTACGTCCCTACAAGGGCCTGACCTGAAACACTGTGCCTGTCCATCCACTGTCCAGGCCATATGTTCCTAAAAGGGCCTGACCTGAAATGCTGTGCCTGTCCGTCCACTGTCCAGTCCATACGTCCCTATAAGGGCCTGACCTGAAACGCTGTGCCTGTCCATCCACTGTCCAAGCCGTACGTTCCTACAAGGGCCTGACCTCAAAAGCTGTGCCTGTCCGTCCACTGTCCAGGCTGTATGTCCCTCTAAGGGCCTGACCTCAAAGGCTGTGCCTGTCTATCCATTGTCCAGGCCATATGTCCCTACAAAGGCCTGACCTGAAATGCTGTGCCTGTCTGAGTTTAGTTCTGGTATTTCTAATTTCAGTTTAATGTATTTGTGCATCACTTCTTTCCAGAATATTCTTTTCCTGTTTTGCAACATTTGGAATGTAAGAACATAAAAAGCAGACTTCAGATGTTTGGAGCTCGCATAATTCATATGCTCAATAGTTCTCCTCACCTTCATAATATGGGTCATGTTCCCGAAAGTTTCTTAGGTGCCAACAGTAATGTTTCTACTACTATAGAAAACTGGTGGTAGTTGCACTCTAGTTCATCCTCTGTCTTCCCATAGTTTATAGAGGCACTGTGTAAACCACAAAGTCAACATAGGTTGGACTTGAGTAGCGTTTTTCTTATTTCTGAGAGCACTTCATGTTCCTTTGTCATCAGCTGAAGTGCATAAGTACAGTTAATAGCTTCTGGGTATTCACAAATAATATCCTGCTCAGTTCTTGCTTCACAAATGGCAGTCTCTTGCTCTACAAGCATCCTCTGTTGAAGTATCTTTCAGAAATGAAAAAGATGCCATTTTCTTCTGGCAGTGAACCAGTTCAAGAAGAAGTGACAGATCAAACCACAACATACCTGCACAAAGGAAATCCTCTAATGCTGAGCCTGTCCGTCCATGCTTTATGTCCCTAAAAGGGCTTGACCTCGAATGCTGTGCCTGTCCGCCCAGGATTTACATCTCTACAAGGGTTTGACTTCAAATGCTGTGCCTGTCCATCCAGGCCTTACGTCCCTATGTGGACTTGACCTCTATCCTTGACTGCTGTGCCTGTCCATCCAGGCCTTATGACCCTACATGGGCTTGACCTCGAATGCTGTGCCTCTCCATCCAGTTTTTATGTCCCTATGTGGGCTTGATCTCTATCCTCGAATGCTGTGCTTGCCATCCAGGCTTTATGTCCCTAAAAGGGCTTGACCTTGAATGCTGTGCCTGTCCATCCAGGATTTATGTCTCTACAAGGGTTTGACCTCAAATGATATGCCTGACCATCCAGGCTTTATGTCCTTAAAAGGGCTTGACCTTGAATGCTGTGCCTGTCCGACCATCTCTACAAGTGTTTGACCTCGAATGTTGTGCCTGTCCGTCCAGGCCATATGTCCTTACGTGGGCTTGACTTCTATCCTCAAATGCTGTGCCCGTCCATCTAGGCTTTATGTCTCTATAAGGGTTTGACCTCGAATGCTGTGCCTGTCCATCCAGGCCTTATGTCCCTATATGGGCTTGACCTCGAATGCTGTGCCTGTTCATCCAGGCTTTACGTCTCTACAAGGGTTTGACCTCAAATGCTCTGCCTGTTCATCCAGGCCTTATGTCCCTATGTAGGCTTGACCTCTATCCTCGAATGCTGTGCCGGTCCATCCAGGCCTTATGTCCTTATGTGGGCTTGACCTTGAATGCTGTGCCTGTCTGTCCAGGCTTTATGTCCCTACGTGAGCTTGACCTCTATCCTTGAATGCTGTGCCTGTCCATAAAGGCCTTATGTCCCTACGTGGGCTTGACCTCTATCCTCAAACGCTGTGCATGTCCATCCAGGCCTTATGTCCCTATATGGGCTTGACCTCAAATGCTGTGCCTGTCCGTCCAGGATTGATATCCCTAATTGGGCTTGACCTCTATCCTCAATTGCTGTGCCTGTCCATCCAGGTCTTATATCCCTAAAAGGGCTTGACCTCTAATGTTGTGCCTGACCATCCTGGAACCCTTTCCTGCACAAAAAAAAGAGAACTCTCCCTGGGGTAGCCAGCCAGCCTATCTCTTAGTACCCATTAACCCATGTTGAACCAGACCGCTGTTCACATGAAAACCTCCTCCACATCAACTCGCTACACTTTGAAGGCTCGTGCTCCACTCTAAGGGCAAACCCATTCTAGGTAGCCCTTTCCTGCACAAAGGAAAGGGAACTCTCCCCAGGGCCAGCCTGTTTTGCCTCTATCAAAACCACAGGGACCAGACTACCTCCACTCTGCCAGCCTGTCTTGCCCCTATCAAAACCACAGGGACCAGACTACCTCCCCTCTGCCAGCCTGTCTTGCGCCTATCAACTTTCTGCCACTCTGCCTTGCCTCCATACACCAGATGACTCGCTCTACTCCTTGTGGTGTTCTTGCCACTATCATGGTTCCTTAGTGTGTTGGTGCAGGTCTTTCTGCTTGCTATGTTCCCCCTTCATTGTGCTGTAGGATGTTGATGGTACTTGTCTTGCCAATTTGCCTGTCATGCTGCCTTTGAGGGTTCATGCATCTGTTATCAGTGTTCTATTTTGAAGCTGTGGTGTGTTTTTGACACTCTCGCTGCTGCTTTGCACCTCTGTTAAAGCACTCTTGCCACTCCTCGTAACCCTTTGCTCCTTTAAAGTACCTTAGGCTATTCATGCCACTTTGGTGCCACTTTGCCACAGTCTAATTACCTTAGAGCTCGTTTCTCGTTCTGATGATTGCTCCCCAGAAGTTTCATCAGAATTGATAAGAAAACTCCAATTCTGCAGCCAAAAATATGCTGCAAGTACTTCCCCCATTGACTTTAATGGGAAATTGGAAAATGAATAAAATGTATCAATGAATAGGGTTTTCCCCCTCCACAACGAATGCAACGAATATGGGTCCCGGTGAAACGAATACCGAATAGCAATGGATTTTTTCCTTCTGCAAATCCCTAGTGTTGTGTAGAGGCAATGCTTATATTTAGTTGGCAACCTTTGAAGTTCCTAAAATTATTTATTCTTTGGCCATATACAATCAGATGTGTTGAGGACCAGTGTATTGAGATTCTTAATTTAACTGCAGAATATTAGTTGCCTTCGGGATGCCTTTATTGTGTTACCCTTCAGAGATGCTTAATTGTTTTACAATAGTAAGGAAGCGATTACAACAAAATATTTCTCCCACTTTCTTACCAATTCTATTGATATAATATCCTCAGTATGTTCGGTACAAGACTTTGGTTTTGCCTCATTGTGTGCTCTTCACCACATTTAACTTTCCCCATTATTTCCTGTGGAACAGGAACAAGTAACTGTTTCAGACCATATTAAATCAAGGCAGATTAATAATTAAAGCATGGAATAGCATTTCTAGCTTCTTGCCCTTAGTGTGCACAGTCATGCCATAGGCATATTCTGTGGGCTTCCTTTTCCTAATTTCAGAAACTACTAATGTCAGCAGACCGGCTTTGTCTATCTCAGGGGTCTACAACCTTTCAAAATTCATTTCACAGGTTGTTGGGTTTTTTTTAATCTCATCTAAGACATTTTGAGAGCCACAAGCTTGTTGTAAAACATCAAAATATTCATGCAATTTTCCTCCTCCCCATTTCCTCCTCATCATTCTCTTAATCATCTCATCCACAGCAGTCATTCTCTCTCTCTCTCTCTCAGTTCTCTTATGTCTAGTGGTTAGCCACTCTCAGTTTCCATTCAACCCCAGAAATTATTTCTTTCTCAATCTCTTTCCCTGGCAATTTCTCATTCTCTCTCAGTTTATCATCCCCAGCAGTCTTTCCACCTCTCCATGACCCCAGAATCTCTCTCCTCCCTTACCCATCCATGGCAGTGTCTCTTTCTCTCTCTCTTTCTCCTTTCCCTATCCTGGTAGCCTTTTCCTCCCCCAGTCCCCAGCATTCATTCTCTCTTTTCCCCCACCTGTCCCCAGAAATCTTTCTCTGTCTCCCATGTGTCTCTGGCAGTCTATCACATACACTTTCTCTCTCTCTCTCAATCAGAAGGCACACTTTCTCCTCCCACTCAAAAGCATGGGTTGCAGCCTCCTTCCCAAGTCCAGGCACTTCACCAGCGAAGTACGCATGCCTCCTCTTCCTTACACAACATCTACGTCCAATCATTTCACCATCATAGGCCCAAGAGGCAGCCTCCTTCCCCGGGCCAGGACGTTCACCAGTAGACAAAGCTGCCTCTTGACTCCTCTTTCTGCATAGCAGTGTGGTCACAGCATCCTTGCCTCATTCAGTCACTTTATTAGCACAGAAGTCATACCAGCACTGAAGAGGAAAAAGGAAGTGTTGGCCAGAGACACTGCCTTCATGTCTATGTCTTGCCCAGGCATTTCTGAAAAGGAAAAAAACAAACAAACAGTATCCGTATCATGCATAAGTGGGGGCCATTCACACGGGTCAAAGGCATAAGACTATGCTGTCTTTTTTTTTTTCTCTTCAGCATTGACAGAGGAGGAGTCAAATTGGTGCAGAAAAACAAAACTATATGTGATTCTGGATGCATGGGTTGCTGACTTCTGGGATAATGAGATTCATACATATTGTAAGGATCCTGACCACGTGTTATACACTGGAAAACAGGGACAGGTCTACAAGCCCATTTAAAGTGGAATTTACTTTATTGCTCTAAGATATGCAGGCTTTCTTGGCTGCATTTTTTTCAAATACAGGTTTGCAACAGATTCTTACAGATTTTTTTTTTCATGTTCTAAATGGGTCTGAATTGAATCATATTATACCTTTTTCGTTTTTGCATGTGTGAATTATTTGCTCCTCTTCTTCAAAAGAATACGTTAAAAAGAACCAGAGAGTATTGACCCATGGCTTAAAAAATCTTTCCTCCTTCCACCTCAGTTTTTCTTTATTTCAAGATTATCTGTAACTGTTTGAGCTTGCAGACATCATGGCTCTGCATGGAATAGCAGCTCATGAAGCCTTCATGTCCATCTGCCCCTGAAGAAGAATCACAAATAGCATTTCCTTTCCAGTTGTTTCATTACTTTTAGACACTTAATAAATAATAATGATGCAGATGTCATACAAATTGCACCCCTTAATTAATTGCAAAATGACATATTTCTGCAAACCAAGCACAAAAGTGCCCAACACTGAACTTTACATTTCTGAGAATGTTTTTAGAAGATTCATCATCTTTGCTTTTGAAGACAGACATGGATATATTCCCATATTCCCATATTCAAGGTAGCTACACTGTGCCTTATACATGTGATTCCAATTATTTCTTTCTTGTATCTCCTGTTTGAAAACATTTTTATCCAATAATTCATTCAGATTCTTTTATTCTTTCTTTACTCTTACAGTACTAATAAGCTGCCCACATTTCACTTCTTCCTTTAGCTAAGTGTTATAACAAACCAAGAAAAAATGATGGGTAATGGCACTGAGATATCAGTGGGACGTGAAAATGAGTTGGAAAGTTGTCAGAAGTAAATTAAAAATATATGGAAATGTATAAATGAAAAAGGATTAGAAAAGGCATGTGACTTAACACATACATAAATCTGAGTTTGCAAACTTAACTTTGTGCTTAAAACAGAACATTCTAATCTTAGCGATCATAAAATGGCTCAGTTCCCATGAATGCATGGGTTCCTGATTGACTGGAAAAGAACACTATTCTCTGAACACACGTTTACATCATGGTGAGCGTGGGGAAGACAAGCTGAATGCTTATAAAAGCTAGTTTTGACATTTCCCTCAGATTGAGGATCCTTGAGGGGATCTTATACTGATCTCCTGTAGTTGCCTCATGAGGCGTGTTTGTGGAGGAGGACTGGCTTTTTCTTTTTTTCCATGTTGGAAAAGTGCAATCACAGCATACTTTTATCTTTGATCATTACATATAATAATCAATGTGATTTCAGTAACCCACACTGAATATTTTTTTCAGATTTAGCGGAATAGAAGATTCTAAATAAGTAACAAAGCCCAGCATCAGTTGAGCATAGGACTTCTTGTGACTTCTCATTTTGGGGGGAGGGGGAGAGAGAGAGGGAAAAACCTTTCCCCAGCTCTTTATTTTGCATATCAAGAGGCCTTAGTCAACTGCACAAAAACATTATATTCTTGTATTTAATAGGTACCCTTGGAGGATGGTCCAACCTGGGGAAAGAATGGGTATTTCTACTAGTAATAAACCTATCAAAATCTCTCTGTATCACTCATGCTCCTCAAAATTATATTCTAGAATATTAGCTAAAGGTTTGATTTTAAAAAGTATTTATGGTACATGCTTAAAATTGGGTTTTGCTGTGATAGTATATTATTTTTATACCTGTAACTCCTTTTAGCATACCATAGTATGGTATGTCATCTTCAAATAAAATGTTTTTTAAATCACTTCAAATTTAGAAGTGAATTTAATGTTAGAATATGAATTCTGAACATATTATATTTTTCCCATTTTAAATCATTATCAACTTAAAGTTTCAGCTGGCAAGAGAAAACAAATCAGGGTAAAACACTAGCTAGGCAATATGTGCTATCAGTGAAACAGTTATGCAGACACACCAGAAATCAGATGAACATTTGAAAGGACTAGAATGAACTAGAAAAAACACCATCAATCAAACTCACTGGGTGGCAAGAGAAAAACATGAATGTTTTAGTTGGCAAATATAACAAAAATAGAAAAGAATTGCTTTAGACAATTTTATACCACTGTTAGTAAAGCAAGGACTTTATTGTTATACAAGGCAAAATGGGTATTTGTTTGGAATAAATTATAAAAATTACACTCGTTGGAGTATAGTATAGAGCCAAATGCCGGTGTTGAATTTAACATTTCTGCAATAACAATGTTTTCATTCCAAAAAAGAGAAACAGAACATGTCAGCAGATGAGGAACTGTTTGGCTCACCCAGTCTGCCCATTTGTGTCTGCTGATTGTACAATCACAGAATTTACATTTTGTGGTCTTCTCCCTCGTTTCATCAGCAATTAAGAGGGTCCGCACTGGAAGAGGAGGAGTCGGGGTGCACCTGAAGGGGGTCCGCACCGGAAGAGGAGGAGTCAGGTCGGCGTCGGGGCGGACTCCGCAACGAGTTCGCTGACAGCAAAAAGGTAGGACACCTTATCACTGCCAGCAGCGTGCCCAATAGCGCCACCTTTCACGGTGGCGCTATTGGGTGCGAAAGCCAGCAGCGATCGCATCGCGGAGTTGCAATCGCTGCCGGCTTTTGCAGGCCCGGCCCCCACTTCGCCCCCCAGCCCCCTGGTACCGCGCGATTCATAACGGCCTGCGATCTTAGAAAATACAGGCCTAAGGGCTTCATTTTCCAGAGGGAACGCACGCGATAAGGAACGTTGCGCGCGCGAAAATCCCTTATCACGTGCATTACCAAAATGGGGGCAGAGTCAGACCCGGAAGAGGAGGAGTCGGAGCATCAACAGGGCCGACTCCACGAAGACGCCATGGACGACGAAAAGGTAAGGCCCTTTTCGCGTCCAAGTTCGCGCCCAAAAGCTACACCTTCTATGGTGGCGCTATTGGGTGCAAAACCAGCAGCGATCGCACTGTGACGATGCGATCGCTGCGGGATAGCGCAGGCCCGCCCTCCGTTTCGACCTCTCGCCCCTCATTCCCTAAAGTATTGCAGGCCTGCGATACTTTAGAAAATAAGGCCCTAAGTTTCCTAAAAAAGTATTTTCTTATATTCTTTTCGGGCCTCTTATTCTTAAGCTGCTTATGATGACCCCCTTGTCCTTGAACTTTTCATTGCATGGAAAATGTTATCTTCTGGTACCTTGTGGAAACCTGGTAGATATTGATTTTTTGTATTATTTCCCTATTTTCTCTTCTTAAGAGTAAATCTTTAGCTCCTTAAGTTTCTCAATAAAAATAGTGGCTCTACTTTTCATTTTATCTAACTTGCCAATATCCTTTTGCAGATATGGAGCCAGATAATCTAAAAAGTTTATTTTCCCCCATTTTGTGTCCATGGGAAAAATGTTTAGTACATAGGGCCCACAGTCATAAGAACATAAGAACATAAGAAATTGCCATGCTGGGTCAGACCAAGGGTCCATCAAGCCCAGCATCCTGTTTACAACAGAGGCCAAAACCAGGCCACAAGAACCTGGCAATTACCCAAACACTAAGAAGATCCCATGGTACTGATGCAATTAATAGCAGTGGCTTTTCCCTACGTAAACTTGATTAATAGCCATTAATGGACTTCTCCTCCAAGAACTTATCCAAACCTTTTTTAACCCAGCTACACTAACTGCACTAACCACATCCTCTGGCAACAAATTCCAGAGCTTTATTGTGCATTGAGTGGAAAATAATTTTCTCCAATTAGTCTTAAATGTGCTACTTGCTTACTTCATGGAATGCCCCCTAGTCCTTCTATTATTCGAAAGTGTAAATAATCGAGTCACATCTACTCGTTCAAGACCTCTCATGATCTTAAAGACCTCTATCATATTCCCCTCTCAGCCGTCTCTTCTCCAAGCTGAACAGCCCTAACCTCTTCAGCCTTTCCTCATAGGGAAGCTGTTCCATCCCCTTTATCATTTTGGTTGCCCTTCTCTGTACCTTCTCCATTGCAACTATATCTTTTTTGAGATGCAGCAACCAGAATTGTACACAGTATTCAAGGTGTGGTCTCACCATGGAGCGATATAGAGGCAATATGACATTTTCCGTTCTATTAACTATTCCCTTCTTAATAATTCCTAACATTCTATTTGCTTTTTTGACTGCTGCAGCACACTGAGCCGACGATTTTAAAGTATTATCCACTGTGATGCCTAGATCTTTTTCCTGGGTGGTAGCTCCTAATATGGAACATAACATCATGTAACTACAGCAAGGGTTATTTTTCCCTATATGCAACACCTTGCACTTGTCCACATTTAATTAAATGCCCAATCTTCAAGTCTTGCAAGTCCTCCTGTAATGTATCACAGTCTGCTTGTGATTTAACTACTCTGAATAATTTGTATCATCCGCAAATTTAATAACCTCACTCGTCGTATTCCTTTCCAGATCATTTATATATATATTGAAAAGCACCGGTCCAAGTACAGATCCCTGAGGCACTCCACTGTTTACACTTTTCCACTGAGAAAATTGACCATTTAATCCTACTCTCTGTTTCCTGTCTTTTAACCAGCTTGTAATCCACGAAAGGACATCGCCTCCTATCCCATGACTTTTTAGTTTTCATAGAAGCCTCTCATGAGGGACTTTGTCAAACGCCTTCTGAAAATCCAAATACACTACATCTACCGGTTCACCATTATCCACATGTTTATTAACCCCTTCAAAAAAATGAAGCAGATTTGTTAGGCAAGACTTCCCTTGGATAAATCCATGTTGACTATGTTCCATTAAATCATGTCTTTCTATATGCTCTACGATTTTGATCTTGAGAATAGTTTCCACTATTTTTCCCGGCACTGAAGTCAGGCTCACTGGTCTATAGTTACCCGGATCGCCCCTGGAGCCTTTTTTAAATATTGGGGTTACATTGGCCATCCTCCAGTCTTCATAATTACACACAATACTCAAGGTGGGAGTCTTACTAGAACTAATATTGTCTTCTTTGCACATATGCAAAGAGGCTTTATAAACCCAAGTTTACTATTAGCTTCCCCAACAGCCTTGTCATACTCAATGGACACATAGATGTCATTAGAGATGTGCATTCATTTAAATTGAATGGCCTATCTGCAACAAACATACAATATCCGTTTGATTTTTTTGCCACCAAAAATGTATGAGCAAGTCTCACGAATGAAACAGATGTTGTTTGTTTCCTTCGTTTATGTTTCTCCATTGAAAAGCTTTGGCTGCATGAAAAAGATGGAGTCTGAGGCTGGGCATGTCATGTAGGTGTTTCCATATCAACCAGCCCTGATGCCTATGACTCAAGTATGAGGACAGAGGAAAACCAGGATCCATTGTTTAGGAAACCAGACTGACAAAGCAAGGGAACACATCAGAGGGAAGTATTTTTCTAAAGGAGTGAATCACTGAACATTCCATTCTTCTTATTGTATTCCCTGACTGTTTTAGCTTGCAGTTGGATTATTTCACTCATGGAAGATACATCCTGCTTTGCTGTTGTATTTGAATTCTGTATTACTACAGTCTTCTGTATCAACAGTGCTTTTTGTTCAAGATTAGAACATTCCATCTGTTCTATTCCTATTAGCTGGTAGCTGCTGTCACACTGTGTTAAATTGCACAGGCTTAATTTTTTTTTTTATTCACATCTCATTGCAAGTGACATAGAAGAAGGTTTATGTTTTCCTTTATTCCCTTCTCCCCTACAGGAGGGAGGCACTGCAGGCTGCCTGCCTGGCAGTGGATCTTTTTGCTGTGATTTATTACATTTTTAACCTGTTGCTAATCAATGTATTACCAATGCTATAATTGACCTCTGCCATTCTAAATATGTATACCCTGGAGGAGAGGAGAAGCAGGGGAGATATGATACAGACCTTCAGATAATTGAAAGGTTTTAATGATGCACAATCAACAACAAATCTTTTCCGTAGGAAGGAAATCACTATCAGTAGAACTAGAGACCACAAGATGAAACTCCAGGGAGGATGACTCAGAATCAATGTCAGGAAATATTTCTTCACAGAGAGGGTAGTGAATAGGGATGTGAATCGTTTTTTGACGATTTAAAACAATCGTCAGATATATTTTAAATCGTCAAAAATCATTAGAGCCGCGATACAATAGCAATTCCCCCGATTTATCGTCAAAAAATCGTAAATCGGGGGAGGGCGGGAAAACCGGCACACCAAAACAACCCTAAAACAAACCCCGACCCTTTCAAACAAATCCCCCACCCTCCCGAACCCCCCCAAAATGTTTTAAACTACCTGGGGTCCAGTGGGGAGGTCCCGGCGCGGGAGGGGGGGAGGGCGGGAAAACCGGCACACCAAAACAACCCTAAAACCCACCCCGACCCTTTCAAACAAATCCCCCACCCTCCCGAACCCCCCCTAAATGTTTTAAATTACCTGGGGTCCAGTGGGGGGGGGGGGGGGGGTCCCGGCGCGATCTCCTGCTCTTGGGCCACGGCTGTGTTAATAGAAATGGCGCCGGTGGCCCTTTGCCCCTACCATATGACAGGGCAAAGGTAGCGCCGGCGCCATTTTGGTTCCTGTCACCCGACGTCACGAGTGTAGGAGATCGCTCCCGGACCCCCACTGGACCCCAGGGACTTTTGGCCAGCTTGGGGGGGCCTCCTTACCCCCACAAGACTTGCCAAAAGTCCAGCGGGGGTCCGGGAGCGACCTCCTGCACGCGGGCCATATTGCCAATATTCAAAATGGCGCCGGTGCTACTTTTGCCCTCACTATGTCGACATTTTGGCTGGGGGGAGAGGGAAATCTGATTGTCATGTTTTTTTTTTTTAAATCGTTAAAAATCGTAAATCGGAGGAGGGCGGGAAAACCGGCACACCAAAACAACCCTAAAACCCACCCCGAGCCTTTAAGCTAGGTTATTACTAAAAATAGGCTTAAATATAGTGAGTTAAACTTAGTTGGCTAGATTTAAACCTGCAATAGCTGTTCTTATTTTTCACCAACTATATTAGCCAACTAGCATAGAAAATTAGCACTAACCAGCAGACTCCCTGCCCCTGATCCAACCCCCACTCTAGAGACTATCTCCTTTGTTAGCACTAATAGATTTCCCAAGGGGCCAATCTAGCTCCCTAACTTTCAGGCCGACGGAGCGCACTGTTAGCCTGCTATTGGACGCGCGTTTTCCCATACCCCTTATTCAGTAAGGGGAGGAAAACGCGCATCCAACCCGCGGCACCTAATAGCGCTCTCAACATGAAAATGCATGTTGATGGCCCTGCATGTTGATGGCACAGAAAAGCAGTAAAAACTGCTTTTCTGTGCACCCTCCGACTTAATATCATAGCGATATTAAGTCGGAGGTCCCGAAGAGTAAAAAAAACCGGATGCTCAATTTTGCCGGCGTCCGGTTTCCGAGCCCGTGGCTGTCAGCGGGCTCGAGAACCAACACCGGCAAAATTGAGCGTCGTCTGTCAAACCCGCTGACAGCCGCCGCTCCTGTCAAAAAGGAGGCGCTAGGAGCGCCCTAGTGTCCCTAGCGCCTCCTTTTCCCCGTTTTTACTGCGTCACCTAATTTAAATACAGAATCGCGCGCGCCGGGAGAGCGGGCGTTCGTCCGCTTTCCCGCGGACTTTACTGAATCGGCCCGTATGTTGTTAGGTGGTTAGATCCCTTTGACCCTATAACTCATATTACCAGTCTGGTTGAAAGATGGATGAACTTGATTATTTGATATTCATTCCTTCAACACACATGGATATCTGAAATGAGTGAAGTAGAAGGTGCATATCAAGTATACTCATTCTCTGATGTATACATAGAGAATGAACATAAAACTAAAACTCACACTGAAATCTTAAGTATGGGATATTACCTATGCTGTTTCCTGCATTGCTGATCCCAGGAGGCAGACTCTCCTCCTCCTCCTTCCTCAGCAGAAATACAATGATAAAAGGGTTAAAGAAAAACAATTTCAGTCCTATCTTCATGAGCCCCTTGTTTAACCCTGTTCTTAAATATTTTCTGGAAATCTATCTAAATCTTTTCTTTACCCACCTTCCTTATTTCCTCACAAAGTAGCTTATTAATAATTATCATGGGTTTGTGCAAATTGCATTCATGCCCGGGTTAACAGGCTGATAAAGGTAAAACATAGCTATATCTCTGAAGGTGTAGTTACGTTTTGGCACTAACCTCAACAGACTAACACAAGCGCCAATGGTATCTTCCTTACCACCCCTCATCAATCAACCTTGGTGCACCAATCCTTCCTTTCCCATCATCCTGACTCCAACATACAGGGGCCAAGGAGCTCCGAGCCCTCCCAACCTCCTTCTCAGTTCAAATTCAAGGAGTTTCAGTGCCTCAATCCACTCATAATACTCCTTTTGCCAGTTGATACCCTAATCTCTCTCATCTATACCTTCCAAATTAAAAGTTGTGCTGGCAGACCTCATGCTAGGATTACCATAACGAAGCATTTCTTCACTGAAAGGAGAATCAATGCATAGAGCAGCATCCCAATGTATATGATCTCAAAATCAATACAGGGTTAAAGAAAAAAAAATGACAAGAAAAGATAGATCCAGACAGATGGGGATGCGAAGATAAAAGTCAGCGATGGAACAAGCTTGCAATAGGTGGAGTGAATGAGCAGACTAGATGGGCCTTGCAGATTTTATCTGTTGTCAATCTGCAGAATAGTTTGTTCGTTCATTATGATAACTTATTAAAGAAAAGTGACTGAGAAAGAAAATCCTAGAATGTTTTTTTTTCCTATGAAAATTGTAACTTTATCAAAATCTCAAGAGAGAGATTGTAATGTGGCTCAGGGCTGTGCTATGCATTGCCTCGTTGGGGAAACCTGAGTTTGAGCCCCACTTATGGTTTCTGCTTCTCAGGAGAGTCAGACCTGGGTATGATACAAAGACATCAATCAGAGTCCTCCTTGGGGGGGAGTAGGGGGAGTGAGTCTGATTTCTAGAACAATATCAATACTTAATGGGCTTGGCTCAGGTAGGGCTGGATTAAAGGGTGGACCAGCCAGGCAATCACCCAGGGCAGCATCCAATAGGGCACTGAAACTTGGCCATCTCTGCTGCACTGGTTGCTTCACTCCAACTCCTCCATTGTGAAAGATCCAGCGGACCCTTATTTGCCAGTGGCAGAAGGTCGGAGGAGGCTGCGGGGACAACTTCCAGTGCTAGGATCCTAATGTTGGGGCTTATTTCAAGGCAAATGAGATGCAGGCCTAAAGTTAGGGTCCCCCAAGTATTAGATCCCTTGAATATAGGGGAATTTTCAGGTCAAATCTTAGTTCCCTAAATATGACTGAAAAATCCAACTAAATTTAGGCACTGAATATGTTTTGAAAATTATACCCACAGGGCAGATTTTCAAAGGGGTACGCGTGTAACATAAGCACGTACCCCCCAAAAACCTGCCCCAAGCTCCCCCTGCGCACGCCGAGTCTATGTTGCATAAGCTGCCGGGGTGCGCAAAGCCCCGGGATGCACGTAAGTCCCGGGGCTTTCCTGGGGGGCGTGTCGGGGGCATGCCGGGGGCGTGTCACGGCTGATGCGTCATCGGGGGCGTTCCAGGGGCGGGGCTGCAGGTGTGGTTCCGGCCCAGGGGCGTGGCCGTGGCCTCCTGACCAGCCCCCAGACCGGAACATGGTACGCCGGCAGCCGACCCGGCGCACGCAAGTTACGCCTGCCTCTGGCAGGCATAACTTTTCGAACAAAGGTAGGGGGGGTTTAGATAGGGCTGGGGGGGTGGGTTAGGTAGGGGAAGGGAGGGGAAGGGAGGGGAAGGTGCGGGAGTGGAGGGAACGGAGGCAGGCTACGCGGCTCGGCGCACACAGGCTGCCGATTTTGCGCAGCCTTGCGCGCGCCGACCCTGGATTTTAAAACATATGTGCGGCTACGCGCGTATCTATTAAAATCCGGCATGCTTTTGTTTGCGCTGGTCGCGTGAACAAAAGTAAGCGTGGGCGTAGTTTTTTAAAATCTACCCCATAATGATCCCTTAAGCTTCCTTTTCTTTGAGAATGTAAGCTAAAAATGAATAGGGTTGACTGAGAATGAAAAGAAGAAAATGGCTTTATTATTTACTATTTTAGTCCAGTGAGCTTGTAATGACTCTAAATTGCATTCTAATTCAATGTGTCTCGCAGATTCAAAATATGCAGTGTCAATGACAAATGAACAGTTTATTTATTGCTTTCTTGTCTGTCTGAATATACAAAATTCAAACTGTTTGGAATGCAGCAGGATAGAATTCATCCCTTCTCATTGCAAAATAGTTAAACAGCTTGTCATGCACCACTAAGACTTGGTAAATTATGCAGAGCAGAAGAATCTGAAGGTCATGTTGCCCTCACAGTTTATCCACAGACTCAAGCTAAAAAACTAAGCACACCTCATTAAAATTCCGATAAACCCTATAACAGTTTAAAATCTAGAACATTTGAATAACAGAATGTGAAAGTTTAAAAAATGCTCCCAAGATGGTGTCTCATTTCCTCTTCCACCTACTCTCTAGTCTGTGCAAACACAGAGAATGCCATTTCCAGAATGCACTTGAAAGGAGATAGCATTTCAAAAAATGGTAATTAAAGCTTTTGTGGGACAGGGGACAGGTAACAGAGCACCATCATGCATGCAGACGTGAATCTCCAATAGAGATCAGGGCATTTGAGTAAACTAAACTGAAAATGTGGTTTGGATGCAGCTTTATTATTAACAAACATATGAAGAGACAACACTCACCTTAGTGCAGTTAAGAGTAACCATATTGGTCCTAGAGAGACCTGTGTGATCTCAACAGATCATGCACTACAACATCTCTTATTATGTTCTTTCAATAAAAGATAATCACAACCTACTAAGATATCAGTACTCACTTTATAAATAAAAGCTTCAAAAACATGCATTGTCTAATATGATTTAAAAAAAATAAAAACATTAGAATTCTGGTTTCCATGTGAATTCAGGATAAAGATCTAATTGTTGAACAACATAGGGAAATCTTATGGTATACTTTTGTAATAAGACTGATTGGATCTAACAAGAATATTTACACAATGGCATTTTTAGGAAAACTTTCCCAAGTCCCATACATTATGATTACATAAATATTAAGTACAGTAAATAAAGGCATTTCAACCCAATTCTCTAAATAAAACAGCAAAAGTAATTTCTAAAAGTGTGTAGTGTTGAGAATATAGCAATTTACATTTTGGTTTTGATTATTAAACTTGGCTCTAGCCATTAACTTCACAGAAGGTTAGGATGCTACTAAGGAAACAAAAACAGTCTCTTAAAGTATACCATATATATATATATATATATATATATATATATATATATATATATATATATATATATATATAACCTGGCCAATATTGAAATGCTACCCAATGGTATATATATATATATATATATATATAGATAGATAGATAGATAGATAGATAGATACCATTGGGTAGCATTTCAATATGTCCAGGTTGTTTAATGTTGGCAAGGTAGAAATGTCTCTTTAACATCCTATTCATAGAACATAGACATAGAAATGACGGCAGAAGACCAAACGGCCCATCCAGTCTGCCCAGCAAGGTTTGCACTTTTTTTTTCTCATACTTATCCGTTTCTCTTGGCTCTTATTAACCTTTTGGTTCTATTTCCATTCCACCCCCACCATTAATGTAGAGAGCAGTGTTGGAACTGCATCTAAGTGAAATATCTAGCTTAGTTAGGGGTAGTAACCGCCGCAATAAGCAAGCTACACCCATGCTTATTTGTTTACCCAGACTATGTTATTCAGTCCTTGTTGATTGTTGTCTGTTTATAGATCCACTTTTCTTCATTCCCCCTGCAGTTGAAGCAGAGAGCTATGCTGGATATGCGTGAAGTATCGGTCTTTCTCCCCTGCCGTTGAAGCACAGGGCTATGCTGGATATGCGTGAAATATCGGTCTTTCTCCCCGTTTTTATTGGGGAGAAATAGTGGTGTTAATATGTGTTACAATAACTTTATGAAAATGTCTGTGGGGTAATTGTCAAAATATATGCATTGGACAAGGACTCCAGATAACCTTTACTTACAGGGTTTGCTCTACATCTGAATGTGAGGGTATGTATGTTTGTACCTTTCCTATTGAAAACTGTGGTGGGTACAAAGAACACATAGGACATTTGTCCAAGCTTTTAGTACAAGGATTTTTTAAATGGAAAACACCATATGAAGATTTGTAAATGCAGTCTACATTACTACTCAGGACTTCAGAAGCAAATTTTCAACATGCTTTTATTTCTTCCATAATCAAGCATTTCAGTAGCCCTGGGAGTTTCCAGTTATCCTTTTAATACACAGGGACTAAACTTTGAAAGAGCCAGTTGGGCGCACATGTACACACGTATGCCAGCTCGCACCAAAGGGAGCGGCCATTTTATTATATGTGCGCACATATGTGTGCATGGTATAAAATAGACTGTATGCAATTACAGGTGCACAGAATATGGACGTGTGCATCTGGGTGCAAATTCTGCCTCTTCCGCGTAAGTGGAGAGGATTTTAGTAGACATGCACCGATGTAGTTACCAGTTTTCCCAGTTCATTCCCAGTTCGCCCAGATAAAGGATAGGACTTCCTAATCCCCTAGTTAATTAGCCTCCCTTTTACACCCTGTTAGCTCCAACCCTTAAAACCCTGCTGACTAGCCTTTAATTTTTTTTTTGCTTTAGGACTTAAACACCATCTATAGCAGAAGAAAAGTAATGGACAGGGGACCCCAATGCGTGTAAGCATTTATTCACTGATTTCGTTCATAAATCCTGAAATGCCCATGCCCTGCCCTTTTTTCAGAAAAAAAATGTGTGCGCATACTGGGAAATACGGGCATAAGTGGGCGCCCTTTAAAATCCACGAGATGCGCGCCAGCTTAACTTCTGCGCCTATCTTCCGACTTTGGCATGCGTGTAGGCTTTTAAAATTCACCCCTTGTGCTTAGTACACAGGTAAACAAATGTAGCATTTCTCTGTATTTACTTCCTTACATGCCCAGGGCCCTTCGGCTAACAAATGCTCATATCCTTTACTTGATCCACTCTCCTCAAGTCTTGTATGATTTTTTATTTTTATTTTTTATTTGTTTTTGTTTATTTTTTAATTTTTTATTTCTTTTGTGTCATGGTTTCCTTTTCTTTCATTTTTAGTGTGTGCTAATTCCAATAGTGCCCAGCACACTATTTGAATTAGTGCACATGTGACGTGGCATGCCCCGTGTCGGCCTTGGGCAGAACTGGTGATGCATTTGTAAATATTATTATACCACACAGTATGTAATTTCCAATGCAAATTTACTGATGTTGCTCTGATTTGAAAGTCGGACTTTGAAAGCTGCATTTTGAGTTTTATTCCCCATCCATCCACAATACATACAAGATTTGTGGTATGTGATGCTGATTCATATCTTCCAATCTAGCAGAGGACATGTACTTGCTATGGTTCTTCATTATTGTTAGGCCTTCACTACTGTTTTTAGCCTTCAGAAATAAGAGATAGAAAATCAGTGTTTCATAAATTGTCATTTTAAACGTTTTACAGTATATATCAGTTACTTAATTGAATCATAATAACTGAAGGATCATATGAGCTACAGTCAAAATGGCTACCTGACCTTTTTGCTCCTCCTGGATGTGTGTGTGGATGTTGAAGGTGGATCTATGGGGAGGCAATGTATGGAAGGGCTGTGTGTGTAAGGGCACTTGTGGAGCGTGGGGTTTCTCAGAGGCATTCCTGTGTGTGAGTAGGGTGTGTGGTTTTAGGGGGCTGTTTATATGTGTACAATAGTGCAAGTGGGAGGGTGGAGAATTGAGAAACTGCATTTCTTTTCCTTGTCTCTTTGAGGGGGTGTCAGTGTGAATGGGTGTGCTGGGAGGGGGTATGTGTGGGGGACCGTGTAGGAACGCGGTTCATTTCTTTTGTACCAGGCAGGCTAGTCCATATTTATTTATTAAAATTTGTTTGCTCACCTTTCCCTTGTATTATACATCAAATAATTTCTGCTGGTGAAATGATGAATAACCTGAAGTGAGTGAAATAATAATGACCCCCACCACCAGCACTGAGATTCAGAACTACTAGGGCAGGCACTGAACACACACACATGCACATAGTGGCACTTCAGCTGAGTGTGCACTGCAATGCTTCAGCACATGGCGGCATACAGAATAAATGATTTATTTTTCTAAAAAAGCTAAACAGTGACACCCCAGAGCATCATACTAAAGGTAAGGCAGAGCAGACAGTAACAGTCAGCCAATATACACATACTAGGAGTGCTGCTCTTTCTGTCTGTGAAATGATGAATAGCTTGAAGTGAATGAAATGATGACCCTACCAACAGCACTAAGATAATATAAATAGGGCAGATATTGAGGCCAGTGGGTCACCTGCCACAGTGCAGAGAACCCCCTACCCCAGCCCATCCTCAGCACACTCCTTAGCTAGCTGTGTACTTCTGCAAGAATCAATGGTCACAGACACAAATAAAGTGATTTCTCACACTAAAAGCAAGGCAGACGTGACATTTAGTGAGTGATTGCCTGCCTGCCATGTCCTACTGCTAATGCCCAGTGCCTATTCATAACTGCCCACATCCCTACCTGGCCTAGAGCTTTACAAGACTGACACAAAATCAAATCAATCACCAATTAATGAAATGATTAATTTGAAATCACAATAATTCTCACTCTGAAAAGAACATTGTGCTAATGCTATGGTCGCCTCAGTTCCTCCAAAGCAAAGCAGCAGACAGCCAGAGTCCCAATTTATATATCTGGTCTCGAATTAGGAAAATAAATAGCCACATGATTGAATCTGCCAAACTATATTTTTCCCACTCACCATGTCCCTTGTAGAAAAAACAAGTACCCCTTTTTAACAAGAACTGGGTATTAACTAGATCATTATGCCTTCATTACAACTTGTATTGTAAAAGTTGTTCCATTTTGCTTTTATGCCTTATGTTGGGGGTTTTAAATAAATAAAAAAATTACAAAAAAACTCTCAACAAACAAACAAAGCAGGATTCTCAGACACAAACTATGTACAGTATATTCCAAAATACCAAGCCCCTTCCTAAAATGAAGACCATGGATTGGTAAGTTCAAAATAAGCATTTGCTTACTTGCTTAGTTACCAAGTGACATATTTCTACAGCCCACCTTGAAACCTGGGCAACACAGAAAGATACAGCAGAGAGAGCGAGAGCCAATGGGTTACTCTTCCCTAAGTGATGCACTTAGGGAAGAGTAACCCAAATTATAGCTACACAATGCAAGCTTCTAACCTACAGGAAAAGAATCTGCTCAGGGTTTAGCAGCATCCAAGAAAGCAAATAGACCACTAGGGATTATTAGAAAAGGAATGGAGAATAAAACAGATAATATCACAATGCCTCTGTATTGCAATATGTGTGACCTCATCTTGCGTATTCTATGGAGTTCTGGTCACCACATCTCAAAACAGATATTGCCGAATTAGAAAAGATACAGAGAAGGGAGACCAAAATGATAAAGGGAATGGAATGATTCCCCTGTGAGGAAAGGCTAAAGAGGTTAGGACTATTCAGCTTGGAGTAAAGAAAGCTGAGGGGAGATATAATAGAGGTTTATAAAATAATGAGTGGAACGGAATGAGAAATGTTAATCAGTTGTTTACTCTTTCAAAAAGTACAAAGACCAGGGAACACATAATGAAGTTATTTGTTAATATATTTAAAACTAATAAAAGAAAATATTTTTGTACTAAATGCATAATTAAGCTCTAGAATTTGTTGCCAGAGATTATGGTAAAAGCTATGATGATAACTTTTAAACAGCTGCGTGGGCGCACGTGTGTGTGCATATGCCACCTTGCGTCCAGATTCACATCTATTTTATAACATATGCCAATATATGCATGCATGTTATAAAATAGGTTAAATATGTTTACACGTGTGCACAATTTTATATGGACATGCACATGTGCTTGCAAATCCCACGTCTACTGCATAAGAGGAAAATTTTACAAGGGGCGTGCGCCAATGCCATACCCTTTTTTCCCAGTTAGTTCCCAGTTTACCCAGTTTAGAGATATGACTTACAAACCTCCCTAATTTTATAGCCACCCTTCCCCCCCCCCTCCTCCATTAGCCTCAACCCTTAAAACCCCACTGCCTGGCCTAAATCTTTTTGTTATACTACTTACACAGATCCTCCAAAGCAGAAGTAAATTTACGTATCAAGGGACCCCGGCATAAGTATTTACATGCACATTTTTTGGTCAGCCCCAACACACTTACTCCCTGCCCAGGCCACACCTACGCTCCGCCTCCTTTTAGAAAATGTTCACTTCTGCGTGCAGCAGGAAATACGCACGTCCATGATCAGCTCATAATCACAATCCACTTGTTATACACTGATCCAAATTGTGCACATATCTCTCACTTTTGGCACATGCAGGGCTTTTAAAATCTACCTGTATTAGTGTGGCTGCATTTAAAATGGTTTGGACAAGTTCCTGGAGAAAATGTCCATAAATCATTATTAAGGTGGAGTTGCAGGTATCCACTGCTTATTCTTGGGATAAGTAGCTTAGAATCTATCTATCCCCTGGGATTTGGGTTACTAACTGGCTTCAGATTTTCAGGACAGGTTGATCCAGTCTTGGTTTTACCTAATTGCATGCTGGGACTTATTCTGATTTCCCTATTGCATTCCATAGGAAAAAGCAAGGCTATAAGTATTTGCATCCAGGGGAGTAAAACCAGGACTGGATCAACCTATCTTGAAAAACTAGAGCCAGTTGCCAATCTTACTTGGGATCCTGCCAGGTACTTGTGACCTGGATTGGCCACTGTTGGAAACAGGATACTACTGGGCTTGTTGGACTCTTGGTCTGACCCAGTATGGCAAGTCTTATGTTCTTATGAGATGCAAACAAATCACCTACCCCCATTGGTATGTTTTAAGCTGACTGACTAACATTTTAGAGTGCACTATTGATTTTGGTCTGCACTATTTGCAACAGTGCGCACTAAATGGAAATAATGGGCACTAAAAAATGCTGTATTTTATAAACATGAAACGATATATACAATCTCATTGACATTGTCTATGTTGCTTAAAAGGCAGTACTTCCCTACCATATAGTGCATGCTATCCATTTTAACAATAAGGAACAAAATATGCTCTAAACAAGATTACATAGGACCAGAACTCAGCTCTTGCACTTTTACTTTGATTCTAAGCCACATTGCACAGCCAATTCTACAAAACTGAATTACATGAAACAGTACTGATTATCCCAAAGCTGTCTGGAACAATTCATTATGCAGACATTAACTGCCCATAGTTTATAAAACTAAAACTGAACCTAAGGACTTACCTACAAAACAAGCAGCGATTGATGTTAAGAGATTCAGTAACAGCAGGATCTCTGACAAGTACCAAGGTGTCTTGAGATTGTTTGTCTCTGAATCTCTTAACCTTAAAGGACTAGACCTTATTTTCTCTAGTAAAGTCTCTTCTTCTTTAGTACAGTCTCATCTACCATAGGACCTGATTCACTAAGGGTTTTTCCCATAGACATAAAATGGGAGAAAATTGTGGGGTAGATTTTAAAAGGTACGCGTGGGCGTACATGTGCGCGCTATCTGGTGCGTGCACATGGACTCCTGATTTTGTAACATGCGTGCACAGGTGCGCGCATGTTATAAAATCGGGGGTCAGCACATGCAAGGGGGTGCACACTAGTGCATCTTGCGCGAGCCGACGCCTGCGGCCTTTCCCCGTTCCCTCCCCTGTTCCCTCCCTTCCTCTATCCTTCCTACTCCTTCCCCTAACTTTCCCACCCCCTAGCTCTATCCTAAACCCCTGACCTTTATCCTACCTTTTGCCCCTGCAGCGGCCTGCCAGCACACGATCCTCCAACACAGCGGCAAATGTCCACTGTGCCGGAGGCCTCTGGCCCCGCCCCACCCCACCCCCTGGACTGCCCCACCCCCTCCTCGCCTTTTTTTTCTAAGCCCCAGGACTTGGATGCGTCCCGGAGCTTTCTGCGCATTGCCGGGCCTTTATAAAATATGCCCAGTGCGTGTAACCCCACCATGCGTGTAAATCCTATGGATTTACGGGCATAGGGCTTTGAAAATCTGGCCCTTAATGAATCTGGCCAATCAAAACATGTCCCCTCTTAATGCAGCTAAAAGTACATGCATTGTGAAACAACACGTATATTTTTGGCTGCACTGAAGGAAGGGGGGTGTGAGATGGATGATTTACATGTCTCAAACACCTTTTACGCATGTCAACAGCTTTTTCAATCATTCTCTACACTGAATAGCTATGCACAGTACAGCACATTTTACCATGATACAGGTTTCTGTTGGCAACTATTTAATGTATAACATCTTCTGACAAACTTTGAATTATTTGGGATCTTTATCTTTGAAGAAGCAGCGAAGTACAAGCCTCCAAAAGCTTTGAGATCAGCTCAGGAACTGTATCCTCTTAAGAATTTTAAACTTAAATGAGATAGGCATTTTGAATGTCTTAGGCTTTTATTCATTTGCAATGTGTTAGCTTTTTTCCATCCTTCGGAGAAGATTGTTTGTACACTGCCAAGAGCCTAGTTGTCAGAAAGGCATTCTAAAATGAAATAAATAAATAAATACATCTTTAGCTATACTACCCTGAGTTCTAATCACATAAGATTTCAAAAATTAAGTACTGTCTTGCTAGTACTTGGAAACAAACCTCTAAACAACTTTCAGTGTAATAGGAAGTGATCTTCACACTGAATCATTAGGCAATCAATGCTCCAGCAGATAGGGAGGTCACCTTTACTACTGAAACCACTATATTTCAGACAGACCATTAAACCAAAGATCCCATGGTAATTCCCACAAGAGTAGGATTGCTAATCTCAGTGTCATATTTAAAATCCAATTATGGTTTTCCATTTTGAATTGACAATGTTCCCCATATAGAATCACCCTAACTGAAGCAAGAAAGAGCTCCCTTTTATTTAAAATATACATTATGGGGAAAATCATTATAGAAATGAACTAATAATAAGGCTAATTTACAGTTCCATTTGTTTGTTTTATAGGATATATCAGAAGTTTTTAATGCTGTATGCAACCAAATATCAATATTGACCCCACGAGACAGATAACAACAACCTAAGATGGACACCGACATGTATGTTTCAACAGAAAAATAAGATGATGAACTTTTGATGAGAATGACACTATGCGCCTAGGTTATCTGATTTGCCTCTTTAACTAAGGACTATAGCTTCTTTCCACAAATATTGCTGCACAGGTCAAGAACAGTCAGAGATGCAAAAACAACCCAAATCTGCCTGGAGTCAAAAGACAGCCTATCCACAAAGGGCAGTTTATCAGACAGGTCAGCTCACAGAAAAGCACTGACACCACAAGACAGCTCACAGGTCAAGAAGTTGCAGGACTGAGATCATATCCTGGTCAAGGGTTTTCCATGCAGCAGGAAATGTGCCCCCCTCCCCACCACCAATGGGGAAGAGGTCCAGCAGTATTAAATTGAGAAATTACCCTTCTGCTGCTTGACTATGCATGAGTTTCTTACATATTCATGCTTTGCCTGTTAAAATGAAGCTGGGAAGGGAGATCAGGGGGCCAGCAAAAGAACAACCATTAACATCTGAGGATGACACCTGAGCCAGCAATGAAGCAAATGAGCTCCAGTGTCCTGCACATCTTAGAAGCCCTACTGTTACCTGGCTGTTCATCTCAAGCCTGTCTTTTTATTCTCCAGGGCTCTGAACAGCCTTAGCCCAGCAAGCAACTGGGGCCAAGAATACTAGGGATGTGAATCGTTATCTGACGATTGAAAATATCATCCGATGTTTTCAATATCCTCAGATATCGGGGGAGGGGGCTCACCGATAGCGATAGGAAACCCTACAATTAATTTAGTGGGTTTTCTTATCGTTATGGGGGGGGGGGGGGCAGGAAGAAAGGACACAACCTAAAAACACAACCTGACCCTTTAAAATGAGTTTGTTAGTATCCCCCCACCCTCTGGACCCCACAAAATTTTTTTTTTAAATACCTGGTGGTCCAGCGGGGGTCCTGGGAGCATTCTCCAGTCCTCGGGCTGTCGGCTGCCACTAATCAAAATGGCGCCGATGGCCCTTTGCTCTTACCATGTGACAGGGGCTATCGGTGCCATTGGTCGGCCCCTGTCACATGGTAGGTGCACTGGATAGCCCATGCCATTTTTAAAGATGGTGCCAGCCATCCATTGCTCCTACCATGTGACAGGGACCAGCACATCTTCCATAGAACTTTGCAGATTTTAACGCATGTACGTAAGCGGATTTTAAAACATGCTCACATGAGGGACATTCCCAGTTTTTCCAATCAGTCCACCAGTTTGTCCAGTCATTATCGAGGTCTTCCAGACCCTTCTGGTTCTTCATCCCGTACTCCTTCAGTTGACCCAGACCCTTCATCTTGTCCTGTAACCCTAAAATGCAAGATCTACAGACTTGCTCCTGAAGAGGAGCGGCAGTAAAATTAACAGCTAACAAGCCAATGTGAGCTGCATCCTTTGGTTTTAAAATATGGTGTTACATGCATAAGATTTGGTCCTACTCATCCCTTTCTGCCCCCTTATTTTTGGGGTATGCATGAAAATGGCTACTTTTAAAATCCGCGTTGCTAATGCATGGCCCACATATGTGCATATGTGGGCATTTTTGTGCAAGCAACACTTTTAAAATTGACCTCGTAGTCACCATGACAAATGTAACTGCTTCAATTCAGGTTCATCATAAAGTTCTGGTGGTTATTTATTATATATATCATACTTTAAGGAACAATTTAACCCTTACATCATTGCAGATATCATGGAAATCTTTCTAGCTGGGGGTCACCCAGGACAGGTTTGGGAACCACTTCATTAGATAAATACTCCAATGGGAGTCAACCAATCTCCCACCCAGAATTCTACCAGGGATCTCTTTAATGACCAACAAAGCTCCATATTGGGAAACCTGTCACATTAATTTGAAATAGCACTTTTTTGCCAATTGGACTCCTATTAATGGAAATAGCCTCTGAAGAATTACCTCCTAAATCCCATTAGGATTCTACACATACATTTAAAGAGATCAGTGCATAATTGTTTTCTTCTACCTGGAGAAAAACATTTAAGATGAAACATCTTAAATTCCTTGAAAATATGAAAGAAAGAAAGCCACGTTAGATGAAAATTAATTGGAATTGTCTTCATATGTAGCCATGTCCTATTCAGTTATAAAGCTGGGATCAACTTACTTTTTGTTTTGCACTATTACTTCTTAAAAGTTTATTTTTATGCATTACAATTAAGATAAACGCCAAGCTCTTTGTTCTGCTCCTCCAATGGAATACAAATACTGTAGTTATTCAGTTTTCTTTACTGCTTTTTTTTTGTAAACTTATAAAGCTGAAATATAGAATACATGCATTTGTTTGGCTAAAGCTTAAATCTTTGCTTGACAGTAAAGAGAGACCTATAGGAACATGATATGGAAGGATGAAAGAGAGAGAGAGAGAGAGAGTGATTAAGAAATAGAATGATGCTGGTCATGGTTTCAATGATAGGATGGCAGTGAGACCTGGAGAAGATTAAATATGATGCCATGGTTCATTAAAGACTGTACTCATTAACACAGAAAGGGAGAATATTTTTAGCAGATTGGACCATGAATCATTGGTGATGGTTTTAGTTTGTGTTATAGAACAAAATGTAGAAACCTTAAATTCAGCAAGGTCATAAGGCCAATTTTAAAGACACATTGGACACAAATGGAGTTACCTACTGGTTGTTTTTAGGGACTGGCTGATACAGTACTTATTTCACTTTACAGCATTCTTTGACTTGCAATATTGCTTTTTAATAGGAAACTCAAAACTCCAAGTCCATGACCAGAGTGGAGTAAAACCAGGACTGGCTTGACTTGTCCTGAAATGATAGAGCTGCAGCTCAGTACAATGGGCACCCGCAGTGTTTAAAGAGAGTGAGCAATCAAGCAGTTAAAATATGAAAATGGTTGTCGCACATTTGTGCACACTGGGGGTGTTTGCCCTTTGAAAATAAATGATTACTGTTTATTCTGAAGTCAGACAGTAGGACTGTGTAGCTTCAGAATCAAGTAGAAAGAAGCCAGCATGCAGAAGTATGCGGCCTGCATACATTATTCCTAAATGATCTGATTCACACATCTCAGACTTCTTATTATTTCTTAAAGTAAAGCTGTACCATTTACTTTTAATAAAAACAAGTGTTAAAATAATGCTGTTTTGGAGGAGTGCAGTGCCTGTTATAAAAACCTCTTGAATTGAAAAGGCCTCAATAAAATGGATTACACATCCTGAAAAAGCAACCTCATTCTAACTTTAAGAGATGGCTTGCTGCCTGGGAAATTCATGGTAAACTTTTGAATTGTAATGGAAGCTGAAATTGCTCGAGTAATACAAAATTACTGTAATATATAATTGCAGAAAGCTAATAGAGTTGGAGAATTATGTTCTTCAATATGTTAAAGTAGATCTTCAATTGATCAGCTGTAATCTGATGCTGCTAAATTTTAATTGGATTCAAGTTTACTGTCTGTACTGAGTATTCAACTATGTTTTTATTGATTTTTATGTGGAAATTAATCAGTCCTTTTTAAAGAAATTTATCATTGATAGCAAAATATTTTGAGTACATAGAAGGATAAAATATTGAAGATAGGAATTAATCTATACATTGATAAATCTAAAAGATAAGGTAGAGGCTGTTTTTCTTTCTATGTTATAAATAACTAGAGCCCCACCCAAAATGGTCAAAGGAGAAAGAATATATTATCAATACATGACCAATGGCAACAGATGCCACACTGGGAGCAGATCTTCCCCAAAGCAGGAATACGGGTTTTTGAAACACAGACTGTGTCAGGGAGGAGTATTGAAGATGTCTTGTACTATGCTGAACTAAGTTAAATTTATATTGGCATCTAATTTTTTTTTTTATTTTTTTTTTTTAATTCTTTATTTATTATTTTAATTTCAAATTTACAAAGAAATATTGAACAAAACAGAATATTAAACCAATATCTGTATCCTATTTTACAGAAAAAGGAGAAAACATATAAATTACAAAAAGGAAAATTTACCAGTTTGACTAAACAGATCCTGTAAAATACAGATTACAAAAATACTTCTAAACCAATGAAATTTACTCCCAGTTGTAATATATTTTACAAAGAAAATGGAGGCTGAGTTAAAGTACTAAGGAATTTACGGAGATAATATTATTAATTAAGGCAGATGCCTTAACTAAATAACAACTGTTTCTATTTTACTATGCCCTTCATAGCTACTCACTTATCTGTATAACACTTGTAGGAGATGATTCTGCTATTGGTGCTTCTATTATCGGTATATTAGATTGCTGTGCTTCTACAAATTGTTGTAACTGCTCAACTTGATGAAATATATATATTTGTTCTCCCTTCTTTAATTCACATCTACATGGAAAACGCAGTAGAAACCCAAATCCCAAAGAGACAATCTGTTGGCGTAGGGCCAATAATTCCTTTCGTCTATTCCTGGTAATTGGAGCCAAATAAGGATATAATTTGACCACTTGGCCGTGGAAACTTATTGGGAATTTTGTAAAATACTTTTTCATGACGCTACTCACATCCTGAGTTGAAACAAAGGATGCAATTAGAGTGTTCCTATTGACTACATCTAGTGTAGAATCTTCTAAAAAGTTAGTCAAATCTACAGGGACCTGGGATTTTTGTGAAAGGAAATAACATGTATTTATTTGTGGAATTACTTCCTCTGTAAAGGATAATTTTTCTATCAGAAATCTTTTTAGGGATATATAGGGTAACTCTCCCAGTACCTGTGGAAAATTTATTATTCTTACGTTAAGATGTCGTGTCTTATTTTCTAGGAATTCCAATCGTCTCGCACTGGCCATGTGGTCTTTTATCAAACAAACATTTACTTGTTGCAATGATTTTATACTTTTTTCACTCTCGGTTAGCCTTCGGATTGTCTCATTGTTTTGAGCTTGTACTAGCAATAATTTCCCTTGAAAATCTGTAGTCACATTGTCCATTTTCTTTTCCATTCGAGCCATAGCACTACTTAAACTGTTAACAGCTTGTAAAATTCTTTCAAGTGTTACCTGTCCAGACTCTGATGTTGTTTGTAATAGATCTCCTTCATTCGGGACTAATGGCCCCTCTGGGTGCTGCTCCTGTTCCGGAATTTGCAGACCTGTTCCAATGTCCTCATTACGCTGAGCTGGAGGTGGGCGGCTGTCTGGGCTGAGGGAAGCTTCTTCCTGGGGGGTACCAGACTCTCCGTTTCTTGTACCTCCAACGGAGTCCTCAGCTCCTCGATTTTCCAGTTGAGTCAAAAATTTGTTGATTTCCAGTTGAGTTAGAGCAGTTGATGGGGGTACTGAGGGGAAAACCCGGATCTTGCCCTTCCTTTTCGCCGGCATCACAGATCTTATTTTTGACTGTGTATATCCTTAATCTCGGTGAGTTAGAAAGTAAACTTTCCTGGAGATAAAGGACTGCTGCAAACTCCTCAAACTCCTCGAACGAAGTCGAACAAAGTCGCGCGCGCCCCTTGGGTGAGCGCGGCTTGGCGACGCGCCGGCAGCAGCGATGCGCCGCAGGAGTGCGCCTTTTTAGGTGTTCCTTGGCGCCTCCCTCTGACGTCAGGACGGCGTCGCTGAGGAGAAACCAGGTAATTGTAGCAGTCTCTGCGATTCGGAAACAATTTCTCACCGTCAGCCTCACTCGAAACGCTGCAGGAGTGCGCCTTTTTAGGTGTTCCTTGGCGCCTCCCTCTGACGTCAGGACGGCGTCGCTGAGGAGAAACCAGGTAATTGTAGCAGTCTCTTGCGATTCGGAAACAATTTCTCACCGTCAGCCTCACTCGAAACGCTGCAGGAGTGCGCCTTTTAGGTGTTCCTTGGCGCCTCCCTCTGACGTCAGGACGGCGTCGCTGAGGAGAAACCAGGTAATTGTAGCAGTCTCTGCGATTCGGAAACAATTTCTCACCGTCAGCCTCACTCGAAACGCTGCAGGAGTGCGCCTTTTTAGGTGTTCCTTGGCGCCTCCCTCTGACGTCAGGACGGCGTCGCTGAGGAGAAACCAGGTAATTGTAGCAGTCTCTGCGATTCGGAAACAATTTCTCACCGTCAGCCTCACTCGAAACGCTGCAGGAGTGCGCCTTTTTAGGTGTTCCTTGGCGCCTCCCTCTGACGTCAGGACGGCGTCGCTGAGGAGAAACCAGGTAATTGTAGCAGTCTCTGCGATTCGGAAACAATTTCTCACCGTCAGCCTCACTCGAAACGCTGCAGGAGTGCGCCTTTTTAGGTGTTCCTTGGCGCCTCCCTCTGACGTCAGGACGGCGTCGCTGAGGAGAAACCAGGTAATTGTAGCAGTCTCTGCGATTCGGAAACAATTTCTCACCGTCAGCCTCACTCGAAACGCTGCAGGAGTGCGCCTTTTTAGGTGTTCCTTGGCGCCTCCCTCTGACGTCAGGACGGCGTCGCTGAGGAGAAACCAGGTAATTGTAGCAGTCTCTGAGATTCGGAAACAATTTCTCACCGTCAGCCTCACTCGAAACGCTGCAGGAGTGCGCCTTTTTAGGTGTTCCTTGGCGCCTCCCTCTGACGTCAGGACGGCGTCGCTGAGGAGAAACCAGGTAATTGTAGCAGTCTCTGCGATTCGGAAACAATTTCTCACCGTCAGCCTCATTGGCATCTAATTTTATTTGCATTAAAACAAAAAAATAAATAAATAAATAAATATTTAGAAAGACTGAGATCAATAGGGATCTATGATTGGAATTGGGGCAGAAATGATAGTGCTGTGTTAAAAGCACACAGCCCATAGTTACGAGGTCCTTCTGAATATAATAGATTGCTCTCAGTTTGGTTTCATACAATGAAGAGGAAGAGTTTCATTTGTGGTATATTGATGAATAGTTTTAGAATATTTGAAGCCTAAAGCAAGTATGGAGAAGCAATATGAATCAAAGCCACAGCAGTTGCTGATTGTATAACGTCATGACCGCAGATGCACTACGCACACCGACACTTCCTGTCATGGCTCCTTTAAGAGTTTCCTCTAGCAGTGCGCACGGCCCTAAGAGGCAGAGGGGGAGGAGCCAGATCGCCGTGGAGCCAAGCTGCTGACTCAGCGATGGCGGCGGCCACGGGAGAGAGGCTGCCTGCCCCCGCAGGCACCCTCAACCAAACCCGGCGATCCGGGTAAGTTTAACTCGCGGCCCTTTGCTGCGCCTGGTCTTGCCTCAGTCGTGGCCGACCGCGGCCGGCGGCCATGACACCCGGTCCCGGTCGCGGCCTTCCATGGCCGACGCCGCTAACATAAACATATTCCTTTGATTTTAGTTAGGGACAATTGTGAGGCTCAAGTCAATTTTAGGGGCACAGTATTAGATTTTTACACTTAATACTGTTGCTCCAAAAAGATTAAATGAGGACATTGAGTGGCATTCTTTCATCACCTGATCTTTTGATTACTTGAATTTTACAGTGCATTTTCATTGGTGTTTGGACTCATATGATTATTGCAACATGGAAGTGTCCTTTTTGTTTGCAGGTCTGTTAAAAGCAACCTGGCAGATTTGGAAAAATTCCCTTGATGCAGACCTTCCAAAACATGGTTCAGTGTTGGGACTTTTTTTTCTTTAAGGACTTATCATCAGACCATGGAAAAATAAGTACTTTTTTTGGAATTAATTTCTGCCTGTTGAGTGTATTTTTTTAGCAGCGCAAATTGGACTGAGTTGTTTTGTTTTTTTTAATCACAGTATTGCAAAATTAATATTGTGTGTCCTCCACGGCTAACACATTAGGTGATGACTGTTTTAAAGTTTGACATTGCCTGTGAGAGAACTCAGCTGACGCGAGCTCTTTAATTTCCTTCTTTGATTTTGCCACCAGCTTTTGACGTCAGAAGGAGGGGCCGTGCGAGGCGCTCACAAAACCGGTGTCTAGATAGTGCGCCATTGCTACCTACATTGCCTGCGAGAGAACTCAGCTGACGTGAGCTCTTTAATTTCCTTCTTTGATTTTTCCTCCAGCCTTTGATGTCAGAAGGAGGAGGCATGCTAGGCGCCCACAAAACCAGTGTCTGGATGGCGCGCCACTGCTGCTGACATTGCCTGCGAGAGAGCTCAGCTGATGCGAACTCTTTAATTTCCTTCTTTGATTTTGCCGCCAGCCTTTGATGTCAGAAGGAAGGGCTGTGTGAGGCGCCCACAAAACCGGCGTCTGGATGGCATGCCACCACCACCGGCGCGCTGTCAAAACCGTGCGTGCCTAAGGGGCGCGCGGCTTTGCCCAGCTTAGCCTGGATTTGCACGGATTTGCGAGGAAAATCTTTACTTTTAAATTCGGCAGCCATGGGACATTGGAGGAAATAAGAAAAGATTGGTGTCGAAATTGCAAGAAGTCAAGTTATAGGTATACTACCTTATTTCTTCTTAATAGTAGTGGCTATTTCTTTCCTCTTGGTGATGCCACATACTAAGAGGAAGGATACATTGAGAGAAATTTCCTCAACTCCTAAAGTTAATCTGAATCAGCCACGTATTCAGGACTGTTTTGCAAGGGACCCTTCGATGACACCAGGAAGTGAGGTCGCAGAAGGATTATACCAGGAGCAGGGGATAAACCTCCAGACATACGAAACATCCTTAAGCCCTGGTGCACCAGCAACACCAGAGGCTCCAACCAGAAAGAGAGGGGGAGAACATTTGTTTGAGGAACCCAAATTAAAGATGGATTTTACACCACTTTGCAACCAGAGAGGAGCAGAAGGGATATCCTGCTCCTTGGAGAACTCTGAAGGGCAGGGTTCCAATGAACAAAATGGTGTGTCGCAATGAAAACACCTCAGACGGTCTTCAGGGTGAAGCGTGCTCTCAGCATTTTGGGCAGCCCCCTTTTATTGTAAAATCATTACATAGCATTGCATCGGATACATACGTCACATATTTACTGCTACAATATTTCCACATAAATGTGTATGCTGACCTTTTACTACGTGGGTGCAGAGAGGTGCAAACGGTCAATCTTCAGGCAGGGAGGGGGGAGGTCATTAGCTGGTCATGAGGCAATGGTACTGAGCTACCTAGGTGTGAAACCCACAGAAATGCAAGTAGGTCATAAACTAAGCTGGTGCTGCAAAGCTTCTGCTGCAAAGCTTTTGCCCTAGATATGTTCCTTGCAGACTTCCTGTTAGCTATAGACAGGAAGTATGTTTACTTGCTAAAAACTTGCTGCGGTCGGCACAAAAACGTTTTCTTTATACTAAGAGTAGGTGTTAAGGAAAAACCAGTTAGAGATGGCAATGGAGTTTCCCCTTTCCATGACGTGGTTTTCCAGCGAGCCTGGAAAGCAGAACTCCTATCCCACATCTCGTCTTTCCTTTTTTATTTTTAGGCAGCATACAGAACGTCTCTGTATCCAGGCCGAGATTGGGGTTTTAGAATGGATACGAGATGGGGTATGCACTGAAGGCAGCAAGCCAAACAAAGAAGGAAACCTATTATCAAGAATACAACAGGAATGAGTCGTGTGATACCACCGATATTAGGAAACCAGGACCATAGCCGGTCCCAGGAGGATATCAGTGTTGGCTCCTTTGAGAGCGGAGCCTCAGCAATCATGGTCTCCATCTGCTCTATGGTATGTGTGAGATTTGCTTTATAATCTGATATATATATATATACCGCAATGAGAATAGTCTTTCTGAGACTTGGAGCCAGGAGATGTTTGTGAAATTGTGCATGTGTTCAGTGATGGTTTAAGGAAGGAGTATTTTCTAGACATGATGTGGTGCAGAATGAATGTTTGATTGCAATATGGGTATTTCCCTAGCCGGAGCCCTGTGATACTGTCATTATTTTATTCCAACAAAAACAGCATTAATTTGTACCCTACTATTCAAATACATTACTGTGTAATTGACTGGTGAATTTAGAAAAGACCCTTGTGTAAGTCCATGGGTAAGTAGTCCATCCTGATAAGTTAAAAAGAACTGCATGCATCAATAGTCCTTCTCTGGAATGGGTTGGCATGTGTATGCAAAACCCAGCAATCTGTTTTTTCAATAGTTGTGATAAAGTCTGTGCATCGGTAATGTACATATTGGATTGTCAATAGTTCTTGTTCAGACATCGCAATGGCAGGAGAGATGAAGCTAAATATGAGTATACAGAACACAATTGTTATTGAGTTGGCATTCAGGCAAGAAAAGGCAGCTAATAAGAAGTTCTCTGGAGTTTTCTCAAAGCCTTGCTGTTCCAGGAGTTGTGCAGATTGGTGGGATAGGGCTTTGATCTATCTCCAGGTCATCAGGGGCTGCTTTTTGCGGGGAGTCCGGTCTCTGACCGTCTGTGGATTGTGGAGGCTCAGGGAGAAGTTTGGGATCGGGTTTTGTGGATCCGGACACCTTTCCATCTTTCCACGGCTTCATACAATGGATTGGCACCCAAATTGGACCTGTGAAAGAAAGCACAGTAGCATGCCCAGGAATGGGACCATGCCAGACAGTATTAGGCAATACAAAACTGATGGTTGTGGGTGACTAACTTTAGTCCCATAATGATTATCGATGGCTGTGGTCTGATTTGAATTTGATATATTTAGATGATTTAAAGTGTTTTGGGGGGAAGACCAATGGCAAAGTCCAATGGCATGGCATTTCCCGCTTTCTGTTTGTTTGTGTGTATGCTCCAGGAAGAGAAGAAGCAACAGTACAAACATACTGGCTATCAGAAATAATGTTTAAATTAGCATTGATAAAAATTGCAAGGGTAGAATGACTGCAGCTAGTTCTGCTTTTTGCGCTGACTGCTGCAGCAAGTTTAATAAAATTTAATGATGTCATAGTCAATCTTACAGCAAGGTGTATCAATTTTTCATTCATCAAGGCTTAAATTGTGATATGTGTTTCTTGTAGCGTCGGGTACCTAATATAGGGAAAAAACTGAAATTCAGATTAATTAATGACATTTCATTATGGCTATAATTCTACTATTACTAAACTTATATAATGTTTTTCCACTTTATGAGTAAAAACAATGAAGCATCAGCTTAAGTGTCATAGCAAGATGTAACAGAAATAAATTAGATCAAAGATCAAAAATCAAAAGGATGTGTAAGAAATGTTTGAAAAAATTGTTAAAAGAAGCTGCAAAGTAAAGCGTTCATCTTCACATGTCTCATGACAGGAAGACTGCCAATCTGGAAAATATTAAAATCTAGCACTCAGCAAAAAATTATTAAGGCAATGATTAAAGTGAAATTGTTACATTTTGAACCTTGGAGAATTAATTCTATTATACCATTTAATAAAATCAATTTGGATTTGCAAGAAAAAACTTGGGAGGGATTGCTTTAGATGTAGCACCCTCTATGAGTAAAAATAAAAGTTCAGAATTCTGAATAAAATTTAGAAAAAGAAAATAAAACTGAAGTTTCCTGAAATAAAACTAGTATTCAAAGAATTATGAAGATAACAAAAACAATATGGTACATCTGGTAGTAACATTTGGTAGAATAACACAGTGCCTCCTAGTGGATGCACTATCATCACTTTATAGATGTTAACCTAGAATAAATTTAAGCAATAAGATTCTGAGCTGAAGTATAATGTGCAATACTAAGTATTTAGAATAATTAGAACTTAAACATCAGTTAATTATCAAATGAGTAGAGCTTGAATATGCTCCGTTTAAACAAAAGTAACTGTTTTTTTCTTATTTCCGTTCGCCGCACAAGTCACTGACAAGAATACTTCTATAAGCAGTGCTGTGCCTGTCACCACAAAACGTACTTCCTCTTTGTCTTTTTTTTTTTTTTTTCTTTGCTCAGCACTGAACTGACAGAAGCAGTTTCCTAGAACAGTGCTTTTACGGTAAAGCAACTTTTGCTTCCCTAAGAGACAGTTTAACTCTGTGGTTAAAATGTCCTTTCAGATTGTCAGTAACCTCAATTCAGTATTAACACAGTTTGAAAGCATTAAAAAGTTTTAGTTTTGAAGCTTGAGGGAAAATAGATTTGGATCAGCAGAAGATCTGAGCTTCAGCGCACAGTTAAAGAAATGTATCAGATATATACAAATACAAAATTAGAGAGATAAACTGCAGTACTAAGTTCAGTTTTTTTATTTTCAAAAGTTCTCCCTCCCCCACACGAGTTAACAACAGAAAGACAGTGTGTGGGAGGAACAGTGTTTCTCAAGAGAAAAAGAAACAGAGGAAAAAACTCCATTCAATGAATCAATAGTCAGATTTTATCCTAATCTACTTTATCCTAAACAAAACTAATTCTGTGCACTATTAATGTAATCAATAGCTATGAAATATAAGGTTCAGAATCACGAGGTCATTTTAATTTTGGTCCGATTTAACTTTGTGAAAAGGGAAACATTTCACATGAAATTTATAGTGTCTTGGCCAAATTTCAACACAGTTGTAACAATCATTGAATCTTTTTTGATGTGCGAGGGGCCCCTATCATTTCCTGTAGGGAAATGTGCTTTAAATACGTATGTTTTGTTTATTCTGGTTTCCAATAGAGCATTGTACTGTCTTATTAAATCATTTCTCTCACGTTGGAACCGTTCTTGCTTATATCGCTGCTGCGATATTAGGAGTACCTGGCCCAAGTACCTGGCTAATTTCTTGGAAGACCTGGGAGCATTTTTACTGCGTACGGCACTCCGGGCGGTATTCAATTCAATTGTTGTCAGAGATCCTTCCAGAGGACAGACTCTTTTTTGTGGGCTTAAGGCAAGCGTCCATCCATGAAATGAATCAACCCAAATGGTGACATAAAAAAATGAATGTTCTAATTTGGCAACTTGTGCTGCTGGAAGACCAGCGACAGGCGAAGGTACAATGACTTTTTCAACTTCCTCACTACTGTCCGTGCCTTCCTCATTATTCTCAAGGAAAATAGGCATGGATTGGAGGCAAGGGTTAGGTGACAGGTCAAGAGGTTCAATCAGTGACAATTCAGGAAGCTCAGGGAAACCCTGTCTCCTTGATGCTTGTGCGGAGTTAGGCAGTGACAGCTCAGGATACAGGGAATTTATGGGTGGTGAAAGAGCTTTAGGGTAAGGCGGAGAGAGACTAGCTTCTCTGATTTCAGTGTCTTTAGTTTCCTGAGGTTTTTTTCTCTGAGATGAACGCAGAGGAAACCACGGGAGCCGTGGTTGGGGACTGTGCCTTGTGAGTGTGTGTTCCCAGATGTTCTATGGATTCATATACTGTCCTTCCTAGTTCATTGGTCCTTTCTCTACTGAGAAAGACTTGAAGTCCTTCTAATAATTCTTCTCCTGTAAGATTTTCTTTGCAAATTGGACCACACTGGCCAGGTTGTGGTTCAATTGTGCCTAGGAGCTGTTTTTCTGAATCAAACTGGGAAGTCTGAATGGACTGCGTCATGGGTTCTGGCATGGGAAGCTGAGGATACAGCGAAGTTGCTGTTCCTGAGGGATTTTGCAAATCTGGTGAGGGATGAGTGTGTGTACTAGCTGTGCTGACGGACAGTCTGTCTGTTTCTTTACTGTCTGTGTCTAAGGACGCATGAACTAAAAGTGGTGGCTTGAGATTTTTAGTCCTGATGTGTTCTAAAGTCTCTGTACATTTTTTCCAGAGCAATAACTGCTTTAAAGGAGCTCGTGGATATGTATGCAGACTATTACCTATCTGGATCCAATCTTCTACATTTAGAGTTCCTGATTCGGGGTACCAGGGACAACGACAAACTATTTCTTTCATCAATTTTTCCATATCCCCTAATTTGATATGTACCCTTTCTCCCTTGGTGACTAAATAATGATTCTTCACTAATATTTTCAATTCTTCCGCATGACTTCTATGCTGAATTGAAATGCTATCTCCCATACTCACGAATGTTTGGGAACAAACTCGCTGAATAAATACTTACGACGGGTCTGTTGTAGGGAGCAAACTCGCTGAGAAAAAAAATACTTACGTTTGCAGGAGCGAGTTTTGCTGTTTTACGATGCGCATCTAGGCTTTCTGTCCAGCCGAATGAGCAGGGAGTTGTCACGTCTCGGGTCACTCCTTGGATCAAGACTTACATCACGTCGGGGTCACCACATGTCGCAATGAAAACACCTCAGACGGTCTTCAGGGTGAAGCGTGCTCTCAGCATTTTGGGCAGCCCCCTTTTATTGTAAAATCATTACATAGCATTGCATCGGATACATACGTCACATATTTACTGCTACAATATTTCCACATAAATGTGTATGCTGACCTTTTACTACGTGGGTGCAGAGAGGTGCAAACGGTCAATCTTCAGGCAGGGAGGGGGGAGGTCATTAGCTGGTCATGAGGCAATGGTACTGAGCTACCTAGGTGTGAAAACCCACAGAAATGCAAGTAGGTCATAAACTAAGCTGGTGCTGCAAAGCTTCTGCTGCAAAGCTTTTGCCCTAGATATGTTCCTTGCAGACTTCCTGTTAGCTATAGACAGGAAGTATGTTTACTTGCTAAAACTTGCTGCGGTCGGCACAAAACGTTTTCTTTATACTAAGAGTAGGTGTTAAGGAAAAACCAGTTAGAGATGGCAATGGAGTTTCCCCTTTCCATGACGTGGTTTTCCAGCGAGCCTGGAAAGCAGAACTCCTATCCCACAATGGTGTGTTTTTATTCCAACATAATGAACAGAGAAAAGCTCCAATGGAGAAAAGAAGTGAAGGAAATCAAGTAAGAACTATGATTGATTGATCATTTATCACACCTAAGAAGTTTACTATGAAAGAAATTGGGGCTAAGATCATTTCCATGCAAAAATCTATAAATAATCTAACAACTGTTGTGCAGGAGGCTTTGAATAATAATAAGATCTTGCAGACTAAGGTTGAAAAATTAGATAGTTCTGTAAATACTTTAGAGGGTAAAATTGTTGAAATTGAAAAGGTTCAGGGTAATCTAATTAGATCAGAAAAGATTAATTTAGATAAGATAGAATTGCTAGAAAATCAAATCAGGAAACCCAACCTTAGGATACTGAATTTTCCTAGGACACATTTGATTTTCTCCTATGGATTTATTCAAAAGTTATTTGATAAATATATTGAAGTATACTGAGACTGCAATACCTGCAATCTCCAGAATTTATGATATCTCCCAATTTCAGAGATTAGATAATATTCAAGATCAAAGACAGGGCAACCAATTAGATAGTAATCTGAATCTTTCGGAATTAATAGAAAAATCCTTTGAAATGAAAATCAATACATGAGCTACCCTTATAGTACAATTTTCATTTGTATCAGAAAGAGATTTAGTTCTTAGGTCATATTTTAGATATCAAAATTTAAATTTTCATGGTCAGAATGTAAGGATATTTCCAGATATTGTTCAAGATACACAAATTAGAAGGAAGGAGTTTTTACTTATGAGAACAGAGATACTACAAAGAGGGGTTAAATTTCTTTTAAGGTTTCCGTGTTGATGTATTATTATATTTCAGGATACAAAATATGTTTTCAATCAACTGGAACAACTGCGTTCCTATCTTGATTCCCATTCTTAGATTTTTCATTGATCTATCAGCTGGTGAGAAATTTGTTTAGTTGGGGTAAGACACAATAATGGAGCAAATGGAATATTACAATGTATTTAACTGCTCTTTGTTTCCTTTTCTCCAATTTCTCAATTATCCTATGAATGTAATCTTTAGATAAATACGCAGAATGTTAATATAAATTGTAGAAGTTATGTTTCTTCTGGATTATTTACAGAACATTTGTGTAATGTAGCTTAATGATATGTAAAATTTAATAAAAATAAAATAAAATAAAAATAAATAAAGTTTGACATGTGCACTTCCGCTTTCATGTGATATTTTTTCACTTCACCTGTGTTTTTCAGGATAGTGTAAGTGGACCAATGATTATAAA
Source organism: Rhinatrema bivittatum (assembly GCF_901001135.1). Classification (NCBI taxonomy): domain Eukaryota; kingdom Metazoa; phylum Chordata; class Amphibia; order Gymnophiona; family Rhinatrematidae; genus Rhinatrema; species Rhinatrema bivittatum. The sequence goes on along the minus strand of NC_042616.1, from coordinate 554,669,269 downwards.
TATGGCCTCCATTGCATAAACAGTGAGCACCAATAGCCAAGTATGTTGATCCTTCACCTTCAATTTTAATTTGAAATGTTTTCTCTGTGTAGGATAGTGTGTCTGTGTAGGATAGTGTGTCATTGCAGAGGTCTATTAGCATTCTTTAGAGGACAGTACTTGAGCTATAGCTACTTCCTCCCTCCTACCTCCATTTCGGAGACTTGGGGCCCAGTTCCACTCTTCAGAAACTTGTTGGGAGGTGCGCAAGCCCTGTCTCTCTAATCATAGTTTTAGTATGTTAAAATTGTATTTCTGGACATGTCAGTGTCCAAGCATTTCTTGGTAATCGAGTGGCCATAGCCGCCGCATGATCATTTCTGGACTTATCAATTGGGCCAAAAGCTTATTGGAGGATAAGGGGACTAAGGGCCTCATTTTCCAAGCACTTTACCGCGTGCGATAAATTCGCAAATCACATTAACAGCTGTTAACGCGATTTGCGAATGCAAATTAGTCATTTGGTTACTGCCGTCTGAGAGAGAGAGAGAGAGAGAGAGAGAGAGAGAGAGAGAGAGAGAGAGAGAGAGAGAGAGAGAGAGAGAGAGAGAGAGAGAGAGAGAGAGAGAGAGAGAGAGAGAGAGAGAGAGCGCGCCTTACTATAGTGCCTATGCCCTACATAGGTATTTTAACCCCTATAGGAGGGCCACCTACTAACTCGGGGTGGGGATTATGTATGAGCGTCGGGGGTTGGGGGCCACTTTCGCATTCCACATGAGACCTACGGACAGAACAGTGGTCTCTAGTGCAGATTTGCTGGCCGTCGGAGTGAGGACGCTCACTCCAAGCAGAGATTTGGCCAACATTCTCTCCACCTAGCATGTTGTTGCCCAGGTAGAGTGTCCATCAAGCTAGGTAGAGAGAACGTTGCCCAAACCACTTCTTGGAGTGAGCGTCCTCACTCCAACAGCCAGCAAATCTGCACTAGAGACCACTGTTCTGTCAGTAGGTCTCATGTGGAATGCGAAAGTGGCCCCCAACCCCCGACGCTCATACCTAATCCCCACCCCGAGTTAGTAGGTGGCCCTCCTATAGGGGTTAAAATACCTATGTAGGGCATAGGCACTATAGTAAGTCTCTCTCTCTCTCTCTCTCTCTCTCTCTCTCTCTCTCTCTCTCTCTCTCTCTCTCTCTCTCTCTCTCTCTCTCTCTCTCTCTCTCTCTCTCTCTCTCTCTCTCTCTCTCTCAAACAGGCTGTCTGGGACTATTGAAATATCGTGCACCGCGATAAAAGACTGAAAGAATCATTGTGCAGTGGGAAAACATTGCTGCACACAATAACCTCTCCCATGCCCACCAATCATAATTACTTCTCTTGGGCCTTTTGCACATTGGATTCCTTTTTTTTTTTTTTACATTCTCCCTCTTAATCAAGTCCAATATGACAGGACATCTTCTGACTTTGTAATTTCTCTTTCCTACTCCTCCGATATCATATTTAGGATTTCCCAGGGTTGTCTATCCAATATCAGCTTGAACAGTGAGAAGACAGTTGAGGTCTGCATGAGGTAAACAATAGGAAGGGTATCAGCTGATCCCAGCCCTGAGGTCAGCCAACAAGCACCTTTGCAGAATGCTTTTAAGTATCAGATTAAAATGTCCAACCAAGCCATCTATTTGTGAGTGGTAGACTGAAGTGTAGACTTGTTTATTGTCTAAGATATTCCAAATGTTCCGGAGCATGCAAGACTTTCAATTAGCACTTTTGTCTATAAGGACTTGCTTCAGGAGCACCTCCATAGAGAAAATGTTTATGAGTTCCCAGGAAAGGATTTTTGAAGAAGCAGAGTGAAAAGGGATCACCCAAGGGTATTGGGTGGCATAGTCTAACATTACTAGGATGTATTGCTAGTCTCACCAACTTTTTCTCCAGTGGGTCAATGATATCTACTGCCACCTAACAAACAGTTCTTCTATGACTGGTAGAGGAATCAGAGGTGCTCAAGAGGTTGGTGCAATGAGATACACTGGCATTTGTGGCAGGAAAAGCAAATCCCAAAGCAATTCTTCTCAATCTCAGTATGAAATAATCAATCTATCCCATTCTTTCGTTCATTTAGGAGGTAATTTTAACAGTCATTTATGCATGTAAAAACCAGTTATAAGTATGTAAATGATTGTGCTAGATTAGCCTGAGTTTGTGAGCTCAAACGTTTGTGCATGACTCTATACATAGAGGCATTCCATTGAGAAAGGTTGGATGGGGTTGGAACTTACCCATAACTGGTTCTGTTTTCAAAACGTAAGTCCGTAAGGGTGCATTTATTTATTTATTTTATTGAAAATGTTTGTTGTGGGCATGGACCCTTGGACTGAGATGGAGTTGGAGTGACCTGCAGGGTGGAAAAGACGGTACCTGCAGGATAGAGCCCTGCCGATCCCCAACATCAGCTGGCGGAGTCTCCTGAAAGTGTGCTTAAAGCAAACAAAGCTAGATTTTAAAAGAATCAGATGCACATCCATGTGAGCACAGACCTTGGCGCGTGCACTCATAGGTGGCTATTTTATGACGTGCGCGCATTGGCGCACACATGCTATAAAATGTGATTCCCACGCGCACATGCGTGCCAGATTTTAATGTCTGCACATGCATGTGTAGGGGGTGGTCTCCTCCACGTGTGTGGGGGGGAGATTTTAAAAGAATCACACGGCAACACAATTGGGTCTTTGCCCAGTTCCCTCCCAGTCCATTGTCCCAGCCAGCCTATTCCCCGCCCCTCCCCTCCCCACACAGACCGCACCCCCAGCTCTCCTCTTTCTTCAGGCCTGGTACTTCTGTGCGTATCGGGAGATACTCACGTGGCTGGACCTTTTTTGAAATGCGCTCAGCACGCGCAAGGCCCAGCCACGCACATGCCTCACTGATTTTAAACGCATGGGCCTTTTAAAATCTACTTGTAAGGAAATAAAAAAATCACCAATTGTCATTTCAGATTCCATCACAGAAATATAAGAATGTTGTGCACGGGATGGAGGAGAGAGAAGGCGGTGGAATTTACAACTTTTACTTGCATTGCTTGGAAGCCTGAGGGTAAAGAGAGCCCTCCCAGCCCCAGATGAACTTCCAGATGATTACTGCACTGTGCTGACATCATCAGGGTGGGACTAGCAGGACCATCATAAGCCGGCCCCCCTGCAGCGCATCGATGCAGCCGGCGCGTTGCCAAAGCTGCACGCGTCTAAGGGGCGAGCGCAGCTTAGTGAGGATTTCCAACTATCTCCTATTTACTCATATTTCATGGAAAATGGACATTACACTTCTGAAAAGTGAGTAATAAAAATTTCCTATTTAAACTATTACAACATCTTTCCCTCCACCTCCTGCCAGGAAGCAGTATATTGTTTAAAAGTGACGAGAGAGAAGTTTTTCAGCATTACATGATGCTCCATACTAAAAGAAAAGCAAAAGTTAGGGAGATAGTCACATCTTCTCCCCAAACTGGAACCCTTCAATCTCAGATACCAGCTTTTTTCTCTCCTACAACTGGTATTAAACCGGAGGATATGGCCGCAGAAGGAATGGGTGTAGAGCGGGCCTCTGTCCTTCAGGCTGAAATATCTCTCAGCCCTGGAGCCCCAAGTACTCCTCCACCACCCCAAATAATACCTTTAGATTTTCTAAAATTACAAACAGATTTAGAGGGGCAAGGAAAAGGAACCAAATCTATAGAGGGAGAACTGGAATCTGAGGAAAGACGGCACTCTTATATATTAGTTGATAAACCATCTGAAATTACAATGAACTCTCTTTTTCAAGCTATAAAAGCTTTAGAAGTGGCTATAGTAGATTTGACGAAAGTGACCAAGGACTCTAATACATGATTCATTAATATTGAGAATGCTCTTACCAGTTCAGAGGAAAAAGTGGAAAAATTGGAAAAAGAATGACAAATATGGAAAACTACCAACAAAGACTTACTAGAGTAGAGGTACTACATGAAAAAACCTAGAAGACCTAGAGAACTCGTTAAAGTATTTAAACTTAAGGATACTGAATTTTCCTAAACATCATTTAATATCTTCACAAGATATGTTCAGGGAATATTTAGCTCAAATATTAAAAATGCCCTAACAGGCTTTGCCTGTCACTTCAAAAATCTACTATGCACCGATGAGGGGCAATAATACACCAGATAGCAAATCAGAAGAGACCTCATTAAATCTGACGGGGTTAATTGAAGCAACGTCAGATACAGTTATATCTACTAGATCAATGCTTTACGTATCCTTTGCTTTTCCCACAGAACGTGATACCGTTTATCCTTGTTCCACGGAGAGAAAGTATGGATTTATCCAGATTTTTCTAGGATAACACAGGGAAAAAGAAGGAACTTTTTGGCACTAAGATCTGATATTGAAATGAAGGGAGGAAAAATGACATTAAGATTTCCCTGTAAATGTGAAGTATTGTGGCAAAATCAAAAACATCTTTTTTTTTTTAGGTATCACAGTTGCGTACCTTTCTAGATTCAAAATCCCAAGCGTCTGTACATTTGGACAAAGAGGCTAAGTAAAATTTAACCCAGTTGTATAAGTTTTCTTTTTTTTCAGTTGTTGTACTAAAGGGAATTTTTTCCCTTTTAGTTTACCTTTGGAATAACCGCTTATGATTCATACTCCTTCCTGAAATGTATTACAATAACGGATAGCAATATATATTCCTGTAAATTAAGTTTAATTTGTAGAATTATTGCAACTATCTGTATGATATTGTAAAATTACTTTGTAATATTTTGAAAATGCATAAATAATAAAAAAAAAAAAGAATGTTGTGCAAATAGCTTATTTATTTCTCACAGTAGTTATAAAAATGTGGTGCCCACAGAAGCTCTGAAGCTACTACACTAGTGTCAAATCATTTTAATTTGTCACTGTTTTAACTATATTTGTCAAAGAAATCAGGATTCATTGAAAAGTCTTTTGGGCACAGTTGAAAACTAGAGCTCTCACAATTGCTAATATTCATCAAACTGCATAAAATATAGATCAACTGGGAGAAATATTAAAGGTGAATTTTAAAAGCCGGGGGCACGTTCCAAAATCGGAAGATGTGCACACATCTAGCACATGTGTGTCCATCCCATTTTATAAGGTGCCCACCTGCACGTACAAGTACCGATGCACAAATATCTTATATCAGGAAAAAAGGGATGGAATGTGGGTGGGGAATGAGCAGGACATGGGCATTCTGGAGCAGGGCCAAAAGATATGCATGCAAGTAGCTAAATGGTCGCGCAAGTGACCAGTATATTTCAGCACAAACTTACTTCTGCTATATATGAGGTGTAAGTCTTAATAAAATTATTTTCAGGCATCTATGACATGTTTGAGGGATCTGAGTTAACTGGGCGAGATTGCAGTTTAAAGAACCAGGGAGGTTTGGAGGACCTAGCTCTAGAATGGGCAAACTGGTGAATGAACTGGTACTTCCACATCCCTAAGCCAATTTATGTTGCTGTGTGTGCACATGCTTAAAAGTAGGAGCACACATATGTGCACCAGGGCTATTTTAAAACATATGCATGCTTGTTCATCCCATTATGGTTAAGCTTTATCCCTTAGCGCACGGGATTTACACGCGTAGGGCTTTTAAAATCTGTCCCAATGTGTTTAATTCTAAAAGAATCATCCTAAATCAAGATCCATTTTTAAACAAAGCAACAACTGAAAGTAAAAAAGTGATTTTTATACCATTAAACTGAGTAGATATCACTTGTAGTCGGCTTATGGAACAGATTTACACAGAGATAATACAGGTGTCACTCTTAGAAAGTGACATATCTGAGGGCCAATTTTAATATCTTTAATCTTAAAATTTGGCTATATATAATTCTTGCTATAAAATAAGGGATGCCTTTTGTTTATTACAGCTCAGGAAAGATATTATAGTTAATAATGAACTAGTAGTGTGCTAGAACTAAATTATAGAGGTGTTATTTTGTAATTGTGTCATCAGTTCTTCATTTGAAAAAGCACTCCTTTGACAGTTTGTCTTTTTACACCCTTAACTTCCTGTAATGGCATCAATAAACAATGCATTTCTTCCTGGTAACCAAAAGAAATTAGATATAAGAAATTGTATATAAAAAAGTTACTTAAATAGATTTTTTACTTCTGTTGCCATCAGTGAATCTTGGCCATCTGTCTCAGATGTAGAGATGTCGCCAAAACCCCAGGATGCCTTTAGTTGCCATATGTACAGTTATAATCTACAGATAGCTGTTACCTTCATACTGAATTTTAGAGATTGCAGCTACAGTAAGGTTTGGTACATATGTCACTGCATATTCTGACATCAGCACCAGACTGTACTAGTCATTAGAATAATGTTTAAACTGGTTACTGGTGTTTCAGTGATTAATCTAAATGCTTTTATTGTAGAAGTAGAGGAACTAGAGCAAGGGGAAACAAAAATAAAAACTGTAAGAAGGAAGAGAAAAAGACAGTTATGAATGAGTGAGAAGCCAGGGGGATAACATAAATAGAATTCCATTTTTGAAGCCCAGATAAAATGTATTCCTTGCATTAAGAAAGGTTGAAGGAAAACCAAATGACTGCCAGCATGGTTTAATGGTAAGGCAAAAGAAACAACTAAAGCTTAAAATGGAAACAAGAAGAGATGTGAATCAGCACTGGAATCGGTTCGGATTCCTGTTCAAATTCACATGTGGGTTTTTTTTCATCGGGCCCGATCGCGGTTTTGTTTATCGGCTGCGCCCGACCCTCCTGACCTCCCCAAAAACATTTTACAGGTACCTGGTGGTCCAGTGGTGGTCCCGGGAGCGATCTCCCGCTCTCGGGCCATCGGCTGCCACTAATAAAAATGGCGCCGATGGCCTTTGCGCTTACCATGTGACAGGGTATCCATGCCATTGGCCAGCCCCTGTCACATGGAGGGAACACTGGATGGCCGACTCCCCAAATGTTTTTGGGGGGGTCAGGAGGGTGGAGAAAGCAAAGGGATTAATTTTAAAGGGTCGGGGTGGGTTTAGGGTTATTTTTGTGTGCCGTTTTTCCCGCCCTCCCCCAAAATGATAAGAGAACCCCCTCGAACAATATCGTGGGGTTTTCCTATCATTTTGGAGGAGCCCCCAATTTCAGATGATTTTGAAAATATCGACGATATTTTCAATCGTCCGAAGCCCGATTCACATCCCTAGAAAAAAGGCACAAATGAAGAAAATGGGTAAGAGAATAAGCACTGGCAAGTAAAATGTAAAACTGAACTTAAACAAACCAAGAGACACTTTGAAAAAAAGCTTGCCAGTACAAGTTTTCATTATTAGTGTTTGCCTCACTGGCACCACTGAATCGCGCGCTCTCCCGGCGCGCAATTCAGTATTTAAATTAGGTGGTGCGGTAGAAACAGGCAAAAGGAGGCGCTAGGGACACTAGCGCATCCATAGCACCTCCATTTAGCCCGGAGCGGCGGCTGTCAGTGGGTTTGACAGCCGACGCTCAATTTTGCCGGTGTTGGTTCTCGAGCCCGCTGACAGCCACGGGCTCGGAAACCGGACACCGGCAAAATTGAGCGTCCGGTTTTCGACCCGACAGCCGCCGGCCCATTTTACATTTTTTTTTCTTTTTTTTTTACTTTTTTTACTCTTCGGGACCTCCGACTTAATATCGCTATGATATTAAGTCTTCGGGACCTCCGACTTAATATCGCTATGATATTAAGTCAGAGGGTGCACAGAAAAGCAGTTTTTACTGCTTTTCTGTGCACTTTCCCGGTGCCGGCAGAAATTAGCACCTATCTTTGGTAGACGCTAATTTCTGAAAGTAAAATGTGTGGCTTGGCTGCACATTTTTCTTTCTGTATCGCACGGGAATTCCTAATAGGGCCCTCAACATGCATTTGCGCGTTTTCCGCCCCTTACTGAATAAGGGGTAAGGGAAAACGCGCATCCAAGAGCAGGTTAACAGTGCGCTCCGTCGGAGTGCACTGTACTGTATCAGTCTGATTATTAGCCATATAGACTAAAGGAAGGTATTGCTATCCCTGGGAATGAGTAACAGAAATTAGAGTTACTTTATAGGATCTGCCAGGTACTTCCAATCTGGATTGGCCACTGTCAGAGACAGGATGCTGGACTCGATGAACTTTGGTCTGACCCAGCATGGCAATTCTTATGTTCTTAAGGAAATTGGAAGTGAAATGGGAGAACATATGTTACGGCTATGGCTGCTGTGCTCACCACCAGGGGTCCCTCAAGTGCAAGCTCTCCTGGCTGGCCAAATCCATCTGCTCTATGTCCTGGATGTTCCTTTATAGCCCTGCCTACCCTAGACTCCAGTGCTTCGGCATCAAGCTTGTTTGGGCTCCCTGCTCTAACCCCCCTTGCCTTGCTGTGTGTGGCCTTCGGGCCTTCTGCCTTGCTTTGTCTTGCCGTGCGTGTGGCCTTCGGGCCTTCTGCCTTGCCTTGCTGCTGTGTGTGGCCTTCGGGCCTTCTGCCTTGCCTTGCTGTGGGTGTGTGGCCTTCGGACCTTGTGCCTTGCCCTGCCTTGCCTTGCTGTGTGTGGCCTTCGGGCCTTCTGCCTTGCTTTGTCTTGCCGTGCGTGTGGCCTTTGGGCCTTCTGCCTTGCCTTGCTGCTGTGTGTGGCCTTCGGGCCTTCTGCCTTGCCTTGCCTTGCTGTGGGTGTGTGGCCTTCGGACCTTGTGCCTTGCCCTACCTTGCCTTGCTGTGGGTGTGTGGCCTTTGGGCCTTCTGCCTTGCCTTGCTGTGGGTGTGTGGCCTTTGGGCCTTCTGCCTTGCCTTGCCTTGCTGTGTGCATGTGGCCTTCAGGCCTTCTGCCTTGCCTTGCCTTGCTCTGTGTGTGTGGCCTTCGGGCTCCCTGTCTTGCTATAAGGTTCTTGTGACCCTGCCTGGACATTGACTCTGTTTGCCTGCCAGCTGCCTTGTGACCCTGCCTGGACATTGACTCTGTTTGCCTGCCTTGACCCTGCCTGGACATTGACTCTGTTTGCCTGCCGCCTGCCTTGACCCTGCCTGAACTTTGACTTGTTCCCTGCCAGTACGCTGCTCCATATCTCAGCCATCGCCCAGCTCCATTCACTCCTGCCTGCATCTCATTCCTTCCCAGCCATTCATCACAGACCTTCCAGCTGTCTCTGTCTCTCTCCACCTGGAATCACTCCTGAAGGTGGTGTTCACAACACCGGACCACTGCCCAAACGTAACAACATATATATTTTAATTAAATAATCCATGTGTATATGTAATCTAGCTATACTTCGGTATTAAAAAACCCTTAAATAAATAAAAATTAAAATATTAATGAAATTATGGTATTTACGTATGTAAATGATGTTAAATCTACCACAGAAATGCATGTTATCTGATGATGCTAATGTGAACATTAAGCTGGGCTTTAAACTCACTGTAATAAACTAATGCAGAAAGTGATGGCATTAAAATGGATACATTAAAGTGAAAGCAGGCTTTTCATTGTTTCTGGCAAATTGTTTAGCCATCCCTGAGACTTTTTAATGTAGGCTGCAGGTGATTCAGAATAGGAAAGATGCTCCCTGTTCGACTTGTAGGTCCCCAGAGGCAGGCAGAACTCCAGAGTCTCAATGCGTGGATGAAGCGATGGTGCAAGGAAGAGGGATGCAGTTTTGTAAGGAACTGGGGAACCTTTTGGGGAAGGGATGGGCTCCACCTTAACCAGGGCGGAACCAGACTACTGGCGCTAACCTTTAAAAAGGAGATAGAGCAGCTTTAAACTAGAACAACGGGGAAAGCCGACAGTCACTCAGCAGTGCATGGTTCAGAGAGAGGCATCTTCAAAGGATACTAATGATGCATTAGAATTAGGGCATCCCGACAGTGAGGTTCCAATAATAAGAAAAGTTGTTCAAGTGCCTGTAACTAAAAACTCACCTGAGCTAAAAATTTTTAACTTATCCCTATCAATTAAAAAGCAGACTGAAAATACAATCAAAAAACAAACTTTGAAATGTTTGTATGCTAATGCCAGAAGTCTAAGATGTAAAATGGGAGAATTAGAATGTATAGCAGTGAATAATGACATAGACTTAATTGGCATCTCAGAGACATGGTGGAAGGAGGATAACCAATGGGACAGTGCTATACCGGGGTACAAATTATATCGCAATGACAGAGAGGAGCAGTCGGGAGGAGGTGTGGCGCTTTATGTCCGGGATGGCATAGAGTCCAACAGGATAAACATCCTACATGAGACTAAAAGCACAATTGAATCTTTATGGGTTTAAATCCCTTCTGTCGGGGAAGACTATAGTGATAGGAGCATACTACAGTCTACCTGGTCAAGATGGTGATACGGACAGTGAAAAGCTAAGAGAAATTAGGGAAGCTAACCAAATTGGTAGTGTGGTAATAATGGGAGACTTCAATTACCCCAGTATTAACTGGGTAAATGTATCATTGGTACATGCTAGAGAGATAAAGTTCATGGATGGAATAAATGACATTTTTATGGAGCAATTGGTTCAGGAACCAACAAGAGCGTGTTATGCTCAGCTCCTGTAGTGGGAGGCGTTAGCAATCTATTGTAATCAGCTGCTGGATACTCCTGCAGAGGGAGGAGTTAGCAATATGTTATGAGGCACCATGCGGAGTTGTAATCTGTTAGAGACAGGCTCCCATGGAAGGAGGAGTTTAGCAACATGATATGCTCCGTAGGCGGAACTAGCAATCTTGTTATGATATAGACTGCTGAATTGGCAATCTGTACCAGAGGAGTGCTAGAGAGGGTACTCAGCTGGAAAGGAATCCTTGGGCCAATGGCAGATGACAGCGCCCCCAGGAGGATATCCTGAGAGGGACCACCGGCTAGGCTTGGGTATGGAGACAGACACAGATAGTTCTTTTATTAGACAGGTTAGTAGAACCACCAGAAGTGGCAGTAGTGAGCTGATTTGCCCAGCAGGGCTGAAGTCCCTCAGATACTGGAACTAGGATCCCAGGGTTGCTGAGCTGTAGAAAGACTATAGATAGTGAGTAGACAGGGTAGGCAGTATACATAGCCAGTACTTAGATGATAACTCACATAAGGTCATAAGGTCTTGAGAAAACTCAGTAGCTGGAAAGGGTTAGGCCCTCAAGGAGCGAGTACCTGGTTCCAGGCAAAACTCTGAGAGAGCAGTGGTAACTCACGAATGTCTGTATCTGTGATAGCTTCTAGGCAGTAGAGAATCTTCAGAGTGTTCAGGAACATGGGCCCTCGAGGAGCGAGTACCGGTTCCTATCTGCAATCTGAAATAGAGAAAAGAGAGCGAGGCCCCCGAGGAGCGGGTACCTCTGGTAAGTCCGAGGAGGCAGAGAAGCTCGGAGGAATCTCCCCTTGCTATCTCAAATCGTAAGTGAAAGTGAAGACCTTTTATGTTGGAAGCAGATAATGTCAATACAGGGGGACGCCCCTGAGGTTCGCGCCCTTGCCGGTACATACTTCGGAGCGCGCGCGAGCGCCCTATGTCATCAGGAACATGGCAGATCTGTAGCGTCGGACTGTCCAGGTACACCGGAGAGAGGTGGTATAAAGATGCCATGGCAGCAAGCCGTCCATCAGACCCGGAGGGAGTCGCCACACAGGTAGAGAAGGTGGAGTGAGGTCGTAGAGCAGCCATGAACGCAACAGAAAGGGAGCAATTTTAGATCTAATTCTCAGTGGAGCACATGATTTGGTGAGAGGTAACAGTGGTGGGGCCGCTTGGCAATAGTGATCATAATATGATCAAATTTGAATTAATGACTGGAAGAGGAACAGTAAGCAAATCCACAGCTCTCATGCTAAACTTTCAAAAGTGAAACTTTGATAAAACTAGAAAAATAGAAAAAAACTGAAAGGAGCAGCTGCAAAGGTATAAAGTGTGCAAGAGGCATAGTCATTGTTAAAAAATACCATCCTAGAAGCATAGTCCAGATATATTCCTCACATTAAGAAAGGTGGAAAAATGGCAAAACAATCACAGGCATGGTTAAAAGGGGAGGTGAAAGAAGCTATTTTAGCCAAAAGTACTTCATTCAAAAATTGGAAGAAGGATCCAAGAGAAGAAAATAGGATAATGCATAAACATTGGCAAGTTAAATGTAAGACATTGATAAGACAGGCTAAGAGAGAATTTGAAAAAAAAGTTGGCTGTAGATTCAAAAACTCACAGTAAAAACTTTTAAAAATATATCCAAAGCAGAAAGCCTGTGAGGGAGTCAGTTGGACCATTAAATGATCGAGGGGTTAAAGAGGCAATTAGGAAAGATAAGGCCATTGTGGAATGATTAAATTATTTTTTTGCTTAAGTGTTTACTGAAGAGGATGTTGGGGAGATACCCATATCAGATAAAGTTTTCATGGGTGATGATTCAGATGGACTGAACCAAATCACGGTGAACCTAGAAGGTGTGGTAGGCCTGATTGACAAACTGAAGAGTAGTAAATCACCTGGACCAGATGGTATACACCCCAGAGTTCTGAAGGAACTCAAAAATGAAATTTCAGACCTATTAGTACAAATTTATAACATATCATTAAAATCATTCATTGTAACTGAAGACTGGAGGGTGGCAAATGTAACCCCAATATTTAAAAAGGGCTCCAGGGGTGATTCAGGAAACTACAGACCAGTTAGTCTGACTTCAGTTCCAGGAAAAATAGTGGAAAGTGTTTTAAATATCAAAATCACTGAACATATAGAAAGACATGGTTTAATGGAACAAAGTCAGCATGTTTTTACCCAAGGCAAGTCTTGCCTCACAAATCTGTTTCACTTTTTTGAAGGAGTTAAAAAATATGTAGATAAAGGTGAACCGGTAGATGTAGTATATTTGGATTTTCAGAAGGCTTTTGACAAAGTTCCTGATGAGAGGCTTCTAGGAAAAGTAAAAAGTCATGGGATAGGTGGTGATGTCCTTTCGTGGATCACAAACTGGCTAAAAGACAGGAAACAAGGAGTAGGATTAAATGGACAATTTCCTCAGTGGAAGAGAGTTGGCAGTGGAGTGCCTCAGAGATCTGTATTGGGACCCGTACTTTTCAATATATTTATAAATGATCTGGAAAGAAATACGACAAGAGAGATAATCAAATTTGCAGATGATACAAAATTGTTCAAAGTAGTTAAATCACAAGTAGATTGTGATAAATTGCAGGAAGACCTTCTGAGACTGGAAAATTGGGTATCTAAATGGCTGATGAAATTTAATGTGGATAAGTGCAAGGTGATGCATATAGGGAAAAATAATCCATGTTATAGTTACACAATGTTGGGTTCCATATTAGGAGCTACCACCCAAGAAAGAGATCTAGGCGTCACAGTGGATAACACATTGAAATCATCGGTTTAGTGTGCTGCGGCAGTCCAAAAAGCAAACAGAATTTTGGGAATTATTAGAAAGGGAATGGTGAATAAAACAGAAAATGTCATAATGCCTCTGTATCGCTCCATGGTGAGACCGCACCTTGAATACTGTGTACAATTCTGGTCGCCACATCTCAACAAAGATATTGTTGCGATGGAGAAGGTACAGAGAAGAGTGACCAAAATGATAAGGGGAATGGAACAACTCCCCTATGAGGAAAGACTAAAGAGGTTAGGACTTTTCAGCTTGGAGAAGAGACGGCTGAGGGGAGTTATAATAGAGGTGTTTAAAATCATGAGAGGTCTAGAACGGGTTAATGTGAATCAGTTATTTGCTCTTTCGGATAATAGAAAGACTAGGGGACACTCCTTGAAGTTAGCATGTGGCACATTTAAAACTAATCGGAGAAAGTTCTTTTTCACTCAACGCACAATTAAGCTCTGGAATTTGTTACCAGAGGATGTGGTTAGTGCATTTAGTGTAGCTGTGTTTAACAAAGGATTGGATAAGTTCTTGAAGGAGAAGTCCATTACCTACTATTCCCTCCCTGTCTGCTCCAATAAAGGAGGGGACTGGGATGGAAGTTCCTAAAACCCCTACCTACTCTGCCTGCCTTTTCTCCAACCTCCCTGACCCCTAAAACCCCATTAGCTTTTTTTTCCTTTGTTTTTAAACTTACCTGCTCCTCGGAGCAGTAGTAAGTTCCACGCACTAGCTGGCTTCTGGCACACGCTTCACCGGGACAGTGCCTAATCATGCTGTCCGGCCATCCCCTCCCCTCCCCTGCCTCACCCATACCCCACCCCCAGCCCTCCCCTTTTTTTTAAACCAGCTTTTCCACGCATACAAGAAGAAACATGCATGGCCCACAGCACGTGCACAGCCAGGCCATGCTCGTATCTCCCTGGATTGGTGCGCACCAGCATTTAAAAATTCACCCCTATTAATAAACCATAAACCATGTTTTTCCACACTGACTTCTTAACACACATTTCATGGTGCACATGTTAAAAAAAAGTTAACTACTAATGTAGTATGATAAATAAATGCATATTGCACATGAAGGTGAGTTAATGCTGGCAAAACTTTCTAAGCGTAATCCCCTTTTAGTACTCAAGGCCTGTTAACACATTTGCCCCAACTGACTTAAAACATGTTAAAACCTTCTCCCTACCTTCTTCCCAATAGCCTATAAGGCTGCCTCATATTGGCTTTCATTGTCATTGCCATAGTGGCAGGAGAGAGCTCTAGACTTAAACATGAAGAGTGAAGAGTAAAGAAATGGTAATTATTTTTTGCAGGTCCTGATCGTAAACTCTTGCACCTTCTTCTTCTTCCTTTCACTGTTTTCCATTATGTACTCTTCTTTATATAATTTCTGGAGTGATTGTGTACATGTACTGGTTTTGTTTTGTTTTTGTCTACCTTTGTATTATCTAATTCTTCTTTAGAATTTTCAAGAGATTTCAGTTTGCATAAAAAGTGAGAGCACAAGGTGTGGCAAAGAAGATGAATTTGGGAGAGCAGATGATTATGAAAGGAGAATGAGTGATGGACTAGGGGTTATGAAGAAGAGTATGGAATGGGAATAATAAAATAGAAGACCCATATTGCTCACCCCTTACAAATCATCCATCTACTACCTTCAGTTGGATGCAGGTTCAGCCCTGTCCTCTTCCAAGGCAGACCTCTTTTCTATAGATCCCTTAGAATCTAGGTCCCAGCCACTTTCTTTCCCTTTGATTCTTCAACTTTTTAATCACTTCAAAAGAGAGGGCTTTTTCCCTGTGATTTCCCAAATGTGAATGTTCCTATCCCGTCCTCCTCCTCCTCCTCTCCTCCTTCATGACATGTAAAGCCAAAGGGCATATCATGTAAGAATTATCCAGTACTTACAGTATTTGGAAAAATGACATCAGGAGATGTCAATGATGCACATCCAGGGTCTTATAGGCAGAAGTTGAGGAAGGAGACATCCAGGAATCCATGTCCTTCACTTTGGGAGAAAGAGATGAGTAGGGAGGACATCCCTGAAGACTACCTCCTGTATTTTGCTCTAGAAGCCTTTGTGGATCCACAGTAAGATGGCTTCTCTGATATTTCCCAACACCAGCCCGTGTCAAAGAAAAGGGAAAGAAAGGGAGGAGGAGGGCTCAGAAGACAACATAGGTAAATGTGTCAGGTGGTTGTGTTACGCGCCCCACCCGCGGTCGTCCCGCACACGGGACTGCTCATCTTCAGAGTCACACAATGGGTCCCTGTCCTGTCTCTCTCACAGTCCTTGCAAGTCCAGCTGGGCCCCGGTGTCCCGCGGCGGTGGTCACCGGGCCTTCAGTTGCGCACAGAGGCTCACGCCAGGCCTCGGCGTCTCAGCAGCTAGCCACACCCCTACGCGTGTGCATGCATGGACCAGCCGCCCTGATGTAGGTTCCAGGGTAGGGCCTAGTTCCGTGACGCACCCTGATTGAACTCATGTTATAAGGACGTTCCTGGCCTCACTTCCTTGCCTTGGCAATCAGGTCGGTTTGTTCCTGAGATTGCTCTTGCTCATGTTCCTGCTTGTTCCTAGTCTTGTTCCAGGATCCTTCTGTTCCAGTTCCATTCCTGCTTGTACCTGCTCCTTGCCTGCTTGTTCCTGTGTTCGTTGTCCATCTCCCTGGTCTTACTTCGGACTGACTTCTGGTAAAGACCTCAGCTTGTTCCTGACCTGCCTACCTGCCTGCCGCCTGCCAAAGACCACAGCTTGTTTCTGACCTGCCTGCCTGCCACCTGCCAAAGACCTCAGCTTGTTCCTGACCTGCCTGCCTGCCTGCCGCCTGCCAAAGACCTCAGTTTGTTCCTGACCTGCCTGCCTGCATGCCACCTGCCAAAGACCTCAGCCTGCTCTTCGACCTTGCCTGACCTCTGGATCTTGACCCTTGCTTCATTGACCACTCCTTGGACTGATTCTTGGAATTTGACCCTGCTCGCCTGACCTTGCTTGATTCTGGCTCTGTCCCTTGCCTTGTCCTCACCAAATCTATTCTGGTTCGCTCTCTTCTAACCTGTTTCCAGCTTCGAACCCAATAGTGCTCTCCCAGTGTCTGTGGGCATGCCGGACTCCCAGGAGACCCTGCGAGGCCCACCTAAGTCCCAGTGGCCTGGGCCCCTACGGGCTCCTCCCGGGGGGACCTCGGGCTTCCAGTGGTGAAGACCTACACTGCCTCTGTCTCCTTCTGTGCTCCGCCCCCTGTGGCCAGTCCCTGTACTGCCACAGGACAGTGGTCCACCCCTGAACACAACAGGTTGCCAAGGCCATGGACTTGGCAGAGTCTCCCACCTCCAGAGCCCTACCAGGACTGGACGTTACCATAAAGTAACATCACCAAGCCTTGGAGATGCTGGCTTCTTCAGTGGAGGAGCTAGGCTCTCAGTTACAAGAGACTGCTATGGCCAACCCTGTGGGCCTCTCAGCCACTATGCTTCCTAGAGCAACTCTGGCACTCCCTGCTCCCCCTAGATACAATGGAGATCCACGCTCCTTTCGTGGCTTTCTTAATCAGTGCTTTATGCAATTCGCTCTCCAGCCTTCCTTGTTCTTGAAGGAGATCACGAAGGTCACCTTCAGCCTGTCTTGGTTGGAAGCGAAGGCCTTGGCATGGGCCTTTTCCTTATGGGAACGTTCTGATCCCATCCTCTCCAAGATATCTGACTTCATTACTCTCTTCAATCAGACCATCGGAGACCCTGCTCGGATGGCTATTGCCGGTCACAATCTGCTCCATCTCCGTCAAGGGTCAAAGACCCTTTGACCCTCTCTGAATACACAGTGGAGTTCTGAACCTTAGCCACAGAACTTGAGTGGCAAGAGAATTGCCTACAAGGCAGCCTTCTTCATAGATGGACTCTCGTCTGCTCTAAAAAAATGAGTTCTCCATCCATGAGACTCTCACATCTCTAGAGGACCTGATCTCGCTTGCCGAAAGGATCGATCATCGCCTCCGGCAAAGACACCTAGTAGTAAAGGCTCCACGCTCTTCTCCAGTACAGCCTGCAAGTGTACCATGCACTCCTGCAAGGAACACAACACCACCACCTTCCTTCATGGTGAAACCCATGGTGGTGAATTGGGATCGGCTGTCTCCCACTGAACATCTCCACCATAGAAAAGAAGGGCTTTTCCTTTACTGTGGCACTTCTGGACTTTGTCTGCAGTTCTGCCTGGTTCGTCCGGGAAACTGCAACTCCTGAACCTGGCAGGGGTCCTGAGCTTGGGTGCAATTGTTTCTGGCCCTCAACTCCTCCTTCCAGTATCCCTGGGCATCAAGACCCACACATTCACCACCGCTGCTCTTATTGACACTGGTTCGAGTGGCAGTTTCATTATGGACGATATCGTCAAAATCTTGGGAATACCTCTTCAACCATTAGAGGTGAGTCTCCATATCGCTTCCATTCAAGGAGAACATCTTCCCGGTCTCATCACCCATCGGACCATGCCTATTCACATGTTGGTGGGCACACTCCATAAAGAAGAAACATCCTTCTACGTGTTGAAATGCTCAATGCATCCGGTAATTCTGGGGTTGCCTTGGCTCCAGACTCATGAACCCCAGTTCGACTGGCAATCCCTGCAGCCGATATGGTGTGGTCCAAAATGCCAAGCTACCTTTCTCCAGCCGGTGTCTCCCGTGATCCCGGTTTTGAAGTCAACTACACTTCCTAGTCTGCCTCCGCAGTACGTGGAGTTCAGTGATGTATTCTCAAAACAGAAAGCAAACACTTTACCTCCATTACATAAGTTCAACTGTCCCATTGAATTGCTGCCGGGCACGATGCCTCCCAAATGCAGAGCCTATCCCTTGTCACAGCCTGAGATGCAAGCTATGTCATAGAAAAGGGCTTTATCTGACCATCTGATTTGCCCGCAGGAGTGGGGTTCTTCTTTGTGAAGAAAAAAGATGGTAAACTCCGCCCTTGCATTGACTATCGGGGCCTTAACACCATAACGCGCAAGGACTGTTATCCACTACCTCTTATCAGTGTATTATTTGATCGCCTCAAAGGCACTAAAGTATTTACCAAGTTGGATTTGAGAGGTGCATACAATTTAGTATGCATCCAACCTGATGACATCTGGAAGACAGCATTTAATATGAGGGATCGTCATTATGAATACGTGGTCATGCCCTTTGGGCTATGTAACGCCCCAGCCATCTTTCAGCGTCTCATGAATGAGATCTTCAGGGACCTCCTGTACAAGTTTGTTGTCATCTACCTTGACAACATTCTAATATTCTCCAGGGATATCGAAAGTCACCATGAACATGTTCGTACTGTCCTCCAAAGATTACGAGAAAATCATCTCTACACTAAACTAGAAAAGTGTCTATTTGAACGCACTCGTTTACCCTTCTTAGGGTACATAATATCTGACCGTGGGTTTTCCATGGACCCGGAGAAGGTCCAAGTAATCCGTGACTGGCCTCAGCCAGTTGGACTTCGAGCCCTACAATGGTTCCTAGGCTTCACCAACTAATAGCAGGTCCAATACTATAGAACACCATTCCTCTAGAGATCAGGTTACAAAGAAACATCAGAACGTTTTTAAAAAGTTTAAAAACCTGGCTCTTTAAACAAGCTTATCACAAAGAGAATGGAGAATAGAAAAGGAGTAAGTTGCGGAGTGTAGAACAGCCACACACAGCACTTAACCCAATATGTGCGTATTTTTATTTTATCTCACCACTAATGGATAGAAACATTTATAAAACTATAATTCCATTCAAAAATGTTACAGGTATAAAAGGACAAGATTTATCACATTCACCAAATAGTATTTATTATAATTTTATGTAACCGAACCTTTATGGCACCTGTTTAGATTACATGATTCCATACATTAATTTATGTGCTTTACTGTAAACCGTTGTGATGGTACTTATCTTAACGATGGTATAGAAAAGATTTTAAATAAATAAATAAATAAATAATCAAAGCTTCATTGCTAATTACTCTTCCATAGTCACCCCACTTACATCGATGACTAAGAAGGGGGCCAACATCCGAGTCTGGACTCCGAAAGCCATCGCAGCCTTCCAGAGGCTCAAAGATGCCTTCAGCTCTGGTCCATGTCTCCATCACCCGGATCACAAATGTCCGTTTATATGAGGTAGACGCCTCAGCTATCGGAACCAGGGCCGTCTTAAGCCAATACTCATCCACGGACAAATAAACTCCTTGTTCCTTCTATTCGCACAAGTTCACCCCCACAGAACAACGCTACACAGTTGGTGATCATGAACTACTGACAGTGAAGTTAGCCCTTCAAGAATAGCGCCCCTGGTTGTAAGAGGCACAGTACAAATTCACTATATTCACGGATCACAAGAATTTAGAGCACCTCAAGGAAGACCAGCTTCTAAATCCCCGGCAGGCCTGCTGGGCCTTGTTTTTTGAGAGATTTGACTTTAATCTCTGTTTCCGTCCTGGTTCAAAACATCAGCGAGCTGACGCGCTGTCTCAATCCTTTGAACATGAAGACCTTCCAGAAGTTCCTAGTTATATCATCAATCCTGCCTGTATATCCCTAGCAGCAACCACCACGGTTCCAGTCAGGAAGACTGTTGTCCCTCGCCGACTCCGAGAACGGGTCTTAAAGTGGGCCCATGACTCAAAACTAGCAGGCCACCCTGGCTATGCCAGGATACTAGAGATGCTATGCCGGCATTATTGGTGGCCCACCATGGTACAAGACTTGCAGAGTTATTTGGACTCTTGTCCCACCTACGCACAACAAAAGCCACCCACAAGAAAGCCCTGGAGCTTGCTACTGCCACTTCCAATGCCTACGGAACCCTGGTCCAGTATTTCAACAGATTTCATCATGGATCTTCCTTCATCACAAGGCAACATGGTGATTTGGGTCGTAATCGACATCTTCTCGATGGCACACTTCATCCTGTTACCAGGTCTTCCATCAGCCCCGGAACTCGCAAAACTTTTCTTGAAAAACATCTTTCGACTTCATGGACTCCCCAAGGATATTGTCTTTGATCGGGGACCACAGTTTGCCACAAAGTACTGGCGCTCCCTATGTCAGAAATTCAGTATTTCCTTGAGCTACACCTCGGCCTATCACCCTCAGGCCAATGGGCAGGCTGAAAGAATGAATCAGACATTGAAAGTGTTCCTACGCTCATACATCAATGACCAACAGAATGATTGGTCAGACCTCCTCCCTTGGGCCAAGCTGTCACATAATACTCATCTCACAGAAGCCACCAATGTGTCTCCCTTTTCAGTGGTCTTTGGAAGGCAGCCCCGTCTGCCCCTTCCTGTTCCTGTTTTGGTTCCGTCTCCTGCAGCACAAACTATGGCTCAAACCATCTGCCAAGTATGGACCCAAGTAAGAGAATGTCTCTCGCAGGCCACTGAGCGTGCGAAACGCACCTCGGATCTCCATCGCTCTAGGACCCCCGCTGGACCACCAGGGACTTTGGGCAAGTTTTGGGGGAGACTCCTGACCCCCAAGACTTGCCAAAAGTCCCTGGTGGTCCAGCAGAGGTCCTGGAGTGATCTCCTGCACTCGGGCCGTCGGCTGCCAGTATTCAAAATGGCGCGTGATAGCCTTTGCCCTTACTATGTCACAGGGGCTACCGGTGCCATTGGTCGGCCCCTGTCACATGGTAGGAGCAATGGACGGCTGGCACCATCTTGTGCTCCTACCATGTGACAGGGGCCGGCCAATGGCACTGGTAGCCCCTATGACATAGTAAGGGCAAAGGCTATTGGCACTATTTTCAATACCGGCAGCCGACGGCCCAAGTGCAAGATATCGCTCCAGGACCCCCGCTGGACCACCAGGGACTTTTGGCAAGTCTTGGGGGAGCAGTCGGGCCGTCGGCTGCTGGTATTCAGAATGGAACCGATAGCCTTTGCCCTTACTATGTCACAGGGGCTACCAGTGCCATTGGTCGGCCCCTGTCACATGGTAGGAGCAATGGACAGCCGGCACCATATTGTGCTCCTACCATGTGAAAGGGGCCGACCAATGGCACTGGTAGCCCCTGTGACACAGTAAGGGCAAAGGCTATTGATGCAATGTTGAATACCGGCAGCCGATGCCCGAGTGCAAGATATCACTCCAGGACCCCCGCTGGACTACCAGGGACTTTTGGAAAGTCTTGGGGGAGCACTCAGGCCTCCTTCCTCTCAGACATCCTGAGAGGAAGGAGGAGGAGGAGTTGGACCCCATCCAGGACCCATATACATCTACTGAAGATTTGGAGAAGAGCAGTAAAAAGCTATCATTATTTATGTATTTATGTTTGTATGTATGTATGTATGTATGTATGTATGTATGTATGTATTTATTTATTTATTTATTTATTTAAAACCATTTATATTCTGCCTATATCAAACAATGTATGCTAATATCATCCTGATACTGAAAGAGAGAGAAGGAGAAGGACTTGTGTCATTCAGGTACTGTAATGAGAGTGAGGACTGTGAGAAGACAATGAGGAGGAAGTAACAGATAAATGACTATATAATATAAATTCCATCTTTGATACTTCACTTACATTGGGAAGGAAGCCACCAACTTGCCATATTCCCATGGGAAGGAGGAAATCAATAACTTAAAAGCATTAAATCAATTATATTTACCATTTTAAACTTTAAACTAGACACTAAGGGGTAGATTTTAAAAACTTGCTCTAATGCGATGGACACACGGTTTTATAACATGTGCGTGCCAATGAGCGCATGTTATAAAAGCGGCCTGGGAAGGAACTTCCTTACCCACTATACTAACCTTCCTACCCCTTCCCCTAACCTTCCCACCCCCTAGCCCTATCCTAACCCCCCAAATAGCTTTAACCTACCTTTTGCACCTGCTTTGAGCAGGCGCAAGTTGCGCGTGCCAGTACCCTATGGCACGCGATACCCTGGCCCAGCGGCAAATGGCTGCTGGCGGGCGCCTCTAGCCCCAGCCCACCCCCACCCCTGGACCACCCCTTTCAGCAACCCCAGGACTTACAAGCGTCCTGGGGGTTTATGCGCATGGCTGGGCCTTTGAAAATTGGATGGCGCACATTAGGCCACCTACATGCCTAAAACCCCAGGTTTTACGTGCGTAGGTTTTCAAAATCCTGCCTCATGAATTCACAAATTTATTTGGAAATGCTTGTATCATCAGAAGTGAATAAAATAGCTGAAAAGACTTTAAACATCACTTTGTACCTTATCAGTAAAGAATAATGTTGGAAACCATGCTTTCAGTGTGTTTCCTTGTTTGGCAACTTTAATGATCATCTCTGATGTTATCATCACTGAACTTTGAATTGGGAATTAGATGAATGCAATGTGAAGGGGCTTGAAAGAAATCTTTCCCTCCATACAGGAAACTCTGGAAAATATACCTGTTTGCATGATAAAATTGTTACATCTAAAATATAAATGTGTGATAAGGCCTATGGAACTACTATCCTCATTCAACCATCACAGGTTATATATATATATATATATATATATATACACAACCTGTGATGGTTGAACGAGGATAGTAGTTCCATATATATATACTCATCAGCCCATAGTATAATAGGGGCTGATGAGTAAAGATGGCCGGCGCCATCTTTAAAGATGGTGCCGGCCATCCAGTGCTCCTACCATGTGACAGGGGCCGGCCAATGGCACGGATACCCTGTCACATGGTAAGGGCAAAGGGGCATCGGCGCCATTTTTTTTTTTTAGAACAGCTGATGCCTGGGAACGGGAAATCTTTCCCTGAGGCCCCCCTGGATCTCTCCCCGAGGCCCCCCTGGACCACCAGGTAACTTTAAAAGGTTTTGGGGGGGTTGGGAGGGGGGGGTCGATTTAAAGGGTCGGGTGGGTTTTGTTTTTTTTTAGCGGCGTGGGCCTCCCTAAAAAAAAAATTAGCGATGGGTCGGGTCGGGAGGGTGGGGGAGACTAAGGGGGGTCGATTTAAAGGGTCTGGTGGTTTTTTTTTTTATCGGCCCATCGGCGCCATTTTAATTAGTGGCAGCCAAAATGGCGCCGATGGCCCGAGAGCGGGAGATCGCGCCGGGATCCCCCCCCCCCCCACTGGACCACCAGGTAACTTAACATTTTGGGGGGGTTCGGGAGGGTGGGGGAGGGTAAGGAATTGGTTTTAAAGGGTCGGGGTGAGTTTAGGGGTTGTTTTGGTGTGCTGGTTTTCCCGCCCTCCCCCAAATAATTCCCGTGCCCTATTTAACGATACAATACAAATGCCCCTGACGATAAATCGTGGGCATTTGTATTGTATCGTGCACTCTAACGATATAGGACAATTTTAAAACTATCTGACGATAATTTTAATCGTTCAAAAACGATTCACATCCCTATTAATGAGAGAGTTAGGGGACAAGTATATCCATTATCAGGCCCATTAACACCATAAGTGGGCTTAGATAGGTAAAGAAATGGAGAATGCATATAGATTGGCAGCTGTAAGTAATCCTAAATACTAACACAAATGCAGCCATCATTTTTGGCCATTCTCTCAGAAATGAGGAATGTCTAACAATAAGAGGATGAGAGAATTATGGTAGGAGGATGAATACTTTACTACAGCATCAGTGATGAATATGCCAAAACATTTCTATTTTTCTTTTGCCTTACTAGAATGGATCGGTTATTGACTCTTCTATTTGTTAAGGCCTGGAGAGACGCCAGTACTCACAGAAATGTGTGTGTTGATGGATAAATGGAAGAGATATGATAGACCATATCAGCGGCGTAGATATTGTCTTAGCTGCTATCTCTCACAATTTACTTGTGTGGGTGATAGCTGATTGCTTATGTTCCTGGCTATTGGATTATGCGTAGAAATAGAGAAACAAAATATGATGGCATATCAGGACTCTCAAGCCTATCTAATGTCAGCTGAATTTGAAGTGAATATTAGAATTTAGTTTCTGGGTTGGGTAATAAAGCTATATGTTGTGTGTGTTGTATATGGTTTTGCAAGATGTGTTGTCTTCTTTAGAACACAATATAGGCATTAGGCAATGCAAAGTATCCTATGATAATAAAGCAGTAAGTAGATTTTTATTTCATGCCTAAAAATGTTAGTGAATAGTAACATGAATCTAGATTGTACTCTGTAGCACATTTATAAGGCAAGTCACTTTACCCTCCATTGCCCCAGGTACAAAACTTAGATTGTAAGCCCTCTGGGGATAGGGAAATACCTACAGTACCTGAATGTAAACCGATGTAATATCTCAGATCGAATGTTGGTTTAAATACAATAAATAAATAAAATAAAAATCTATGATTTGAGGAAGGATTCACAGTTTTATATATTGAATTTATTTCTATAATGGTTTTTGGGAGCTAATACTCACTTTCTTGGATTAGAAAAAAATAAGCCACAGATGACAAAATACCAGCAAACTTAAGTGAATCATTAAAAGCATTTCAGTGATAGTGTGAAGAGGAAGGGGAGCTGGTAGGATATATCTCAGCATCAAGAATCTGAGCATGCTCAGCATGATTCCTCCAGCCCTGTATATACAAGAACATTGATGAGACACATTGAAAAAAATGATAATGAAGTTCATGCATATTGAAATGAGGCTACTAATGTATTGTGCAGCTTGAAATAGGAGCTGTCCTAAAACATGTATAATGGGGGTATCTGCCAGAGTTTTAAAATATTCACTCCCTCCAAGAACAATTGTTGCAACCAATGCAGAAAAATTTCCAGCAGGAAGATATTTTCTGAGTCTTAATTTTATGTGACTTGAGCTTGCATTTTTCTAAGGGAAAAAATTCTTGAAAATGGAATACTATGCTGGGAAGCCTTATTCAGCAGATACCACACTTGTGGATTACAGCCGAACAATATGACATGATATCTACTATATGAAAAATATCTGAACCACTGATACATTCTGAATCATCAACTTCAATCCTAAACACTAATCCTACATTAATAGACCATGCCTGGGAGGGAGAATCACGTCATAATCCTTTTATCACTGCTAAACTACTACAGGTAGATGATTTCAACACCCAGAAAAGAATATTCCAACAGTCAATATACAATTGGATAGAATTAAAACACAGTGGGGTAAAAATTATATTTCATTTTGCTTATAAACTGTTTCAAGAGAGGACAAATTCTTGGCTTATGTCTTTATTAGATTTCTGTTGTAAAACTCTCATAGTTTTATGCTGACCTTTCTGTCAGCATTTAAACAATGCCCATTTTTTATGTGGCAACTACAATAACAGCACAGTAATAAATTAATGCTTTGAGAATGATAGAATAATTTGAGGCAATACTTCATGCTATAAGAAGCAGCTTTATCCTTCCTGATAATAATAATAATAATACAATATACTTTTCTCTCCCTCTTTTCCTTTGCGCCCTCCCCAACATTAATACTGTAACACTTTTTTCTATCTATATTGTTAAAAAAAAAAGTAATAAAGTTTGAACCAAACCACTACTGTGTTATTAAAATATATTGACTCTGGGAACAAATCATTTAGGATGTCAGTTATGAGGAAAAAAATAAAGAGTTTAATCAGGGAAAATATAGGGAAATCAATAGGTAATTTAGAGTTTTACTTTGTATTAATACAAAATAGAATGGAGACTAATTGCTTTGGATGACAAGAGTTGTTTTCATTCCCATTTGTATTCAGGTGAAGGCAACATGCACAGTGGAGTCATGTTCCAGTCAAATATAATATAGAATCTCATTTGCAAAATTATCTTTTAAAAGCTAGACTTCAAATATAGAAATGTTGACTGCATCACTTTATTTTAGCGCTCATTGTTACCATAGAAACATTAATAAGGAATGTCACTATTTGTCTGCTATAATCAGTTCCAAAATCTTTAGGGAGTTTGAGTTAATGAAACAAAAAGAGATACAACTTGAAGCCATTATATTGTGTGGATTTCACTTTGTTCCTTGTTTGAGGATAAATTCTACCAAATTCATTTTGGTATCCTGAAGGAGAACAGTGAAAAATAATTAAATTTTGCAAAACAGTAATTGTTGTAAAAACAGATACTCGGAAGATATCCTGAAGATAAAGAACATGCTCATCATGACCTTTAAAAAACATGTTCAGAAGATTCAGGAGGGACCATTATAAACTATTACCACTTATCATGCAGCTGTACAAGAAAATGGCACCTGCCCGCCCTTAGACAATGCCATTCTATGGCATAATATGGCACCGGTATCAGGGCCCGCAGAGCCATTGAATTATAGAGGAGCTAGGGGTAGGAGGCGATTGGGTATCTCTTCTGCCCTCCTACAAGAATACACTGCTGAAGATGGGATAAGTAGGATCCATGATGGTTCTTGGCCCCAAGAGGAGGAGGGGAGGGGACACATGGGGGCATGTGGAGGCCCTGTTTTGTTTATGATTTTGTTTTGTGATTTTTTTAATTTTGAATCTTTATTATGTTTCTGTAAGGGACAAAGATGAAATAAACATTAGACAATAGAACAATCATGGCCTCCGCCCAAAAACCGAAATAAAAAATGGGACAACATTTTTTAGGAAGCACATCACTAAAAAGAACAGAAAAGACAAATAACTGCCATCAGAGAATACATTTATTATAGAAACATGATTAAAATCGACAAGGCTATTATCAGAGAGAACCTTTTCAAGATTTAACAGCAGACTTAAAAAGGTGTTTTTAAAGGTAGGATTTGAAGAAGCTAGAGAGAGAGGCTCAACACTCAGCAGTTCAGGAAAACTATAACAGTATAGCCGGAGACAACATGGTGTTAAGTGTTAGCAATGAAGAAGGGCATGGAGAAGAGCTGCTTGCTTGATGAATGACAAAGTGTGGCGCAGGGGGAGATAAAAGGTAATGAGGAGCCATACTGTGAAGGCATGTGTAGGTAAGTAGAAGTTTGAAGTCTGTGTGGAAGTAGATAGGGAGTCAGTGGCTTGAAGAGTTAAATGCTCATGATAATATTGGAGCAAGATAATTCATATAGATGTCGCGGATTTAGATGGCTCAATGGGAGACGTGTGAGGAACAGATTGCAATAGTCGAAACAGGAGGTGAGAGAATGCAAAAGAGTTTTGGGCACTGTGCTCAAGAAGAAAGAAATCAAGTTTGGTGATGTTATCGAGAAAGACGCCAAAATTCAAACAGTAAAAAGCTGAAAAGCATGCCTCCCTGGGAAACGCATGGGACCTTTTTAAAATATTCAATTCAATTAATTTTAATGTTCGAATTGCTTAATTAATATGGAAGAGATAATGGGAGCAATCATATGTCCATCTAGAACAGCACCAAAAACTATTTTTGTTTAGCTCTATCAACCATACTCAGAAAGAAGTACAGTGTCATGTTTTAGCAATATTATTGCATGTGTGCAGAGACAGGCAGAAAGTTTTGGGCTCAGAGAATTATATAAAGATGACAGTGTTCTCCATGGAGAGAGGAGGAAAGGTCCAAGAAAACAAACCGGTAACCGATCCAAGATGGCTAACAGCAAACAAACAACAAGGTTGTTGTTTCTTTGCTGAGAGGAGGAAGGGGAAAGGGGGAAAGGTTTTGGCCAAATTCATTTAAAATTAGTAGTAGGATACTCAAGGGGGTGGGAAACAGGGCAGAATTCTTGATGAAAGTTCTGGTGTAGAAAGAGATCTGGGAGTCATCTGCATTGAGATGGTACCGAAAGCCATAGATGATCAGAGCACTGAGAGGGTAATATTTGGAAGGATTTACATGCTGAAAACCGGGTTTTACACATGTAATTGCACTTTACGCATGCAAGTGAGCTTTTGAAAATTGCTACAATACATGCCATTGAATTGTCAATAGGTTTTACACACATAAGTGCACTTCAAAAAGGTGGATTTTAAAAGCCCGATGGGCACAGATGATGGGCACTGAAATTAGGGGATGCACAAATCTGTTGGGCTCGCGCTCACCGGGTGGATTTAAGAGCCGCCCGGATACATGCATACAGTAAATACCGCTGCACACACATCTCAGAACTTCTGAAAAAGAGGCAGCCAGTGGGAGTGGTCTGGGCAGGGCATGGACAGTACATGGGCATTTTGGGACTTTAACCGGAAATTTGCGCATAAATGGTCATGTGATTCGACGAGCGCCGCAGCCCCCTGCCACGTAACTTAACTTCTGCTGTGAATGGAGTGTAAGTCTAAAAAAAAATAATGAGCCATTTTGGAGGGGTTTAAAGGGTCTGCAGTAACTGCGGGGTGTACAGGCTATCAAACCAGGAGGGGTAGAGGACCTGTCTGCTAACTGGGTGAACTGGGAACAAACAGGTAAAACTGGCAAATGCGTTAGCATGTGCCCCTTTTAAAATCCCCCCATTTACACAGTAGCTGCGGGATTTGCGTGCACAGGCATGCGTTCAATTAAAATTCAGCTCCCAAGTGCACGCAGCCAGGCTATTTTATAACATGCGTGCCTGTACATGCGTATGTTATAAAATAATCGCGTCACTGGGCGTAGGCCGACATAAGCACAGATATGTATCCCTACGCGCTGGTTTTAAAATTCACCTTTAAGTGTGTGAATTGGCTTTAGAAAATTGCTACAATAGTACGAAACATTTGTACATGTGAGTGCTTTGAAAACTACCTCCAGGCGTGCGGGACCATATGTGCGTGCGTTCATCGGCCTGCACCCAGACACAGCGTGCATGGGTAATATGCACGCATGTTATAAAATAGCTTGAACGTGCACACATGTGCATGCAATTTTAAGTGGATGCACGCCTATGCACAAATGCTGCTTCTACCGCATAAGTGGGGGGATTTTAAAAGACACCTGCGCCAACACCATTACCAGTTTTACCAGTTCATTTCAGTTGCCTCACATAAGGATAGGACTTCCAAACCTCCCCCAGTTTAATAACCTCCCTTCTCCCCTGTTAGCCCCAACCCTTAAAACCCCACTAATGTGTTTATTTTTTTTTTGTTTGTTTGTTTTATGACTTACATGCCATCCCTAGCAGAAGTAAAGTTACGTGGTAGGAGACCCTGACATGCACCCATGCGCAGAAGTATTTACTCGCGAATTTCAAGGGGAAATTCAGGAACGCCCATGCCCCGCCCCTTTTTGAGAAATGTTCATTTGTGCATTGCAGCGGAAGATGCGTGCATACACAAATGGCTTGGAAAATCAGCTCAGTGCACGTTTGCCCAATCTGTGCACTGTCTCTCGATTTTGGCATGCCAGGCTTTTAAAATTCACCTTTTAGGGAATAAGTATAAAGGAAGAAGAGGTAAGGGCCCAGGATAGAGCTCTGAGGCACACTGGTGTCAGGCTATAGACAGCTATGTGCTGGCTAATTAGATATAATCAGTTCTTATCGAAGAGGGACTCTTCTTATGGCATAGTCTGCCAGAAGTATAACTCTGAGGCCAAGTGGCTGGTACACCGATGATACTAAAACCTGCAACAGGGAATACAGCTAGGAAGGTATGGAAAACATGAAGAGGGATATAGGGAAGCTCAGGGAATGGTCTAGAGACTGCAGATAAAATTTAATGCTAAAAAATGCAGAATAATTGTTAGGATTCATGGGTTCGTGGACCCTTGGCCCAAGGTGGAGGTTGATACTACCTGAGGGGTGGAGCCCCACAGGTCCTTACCGTCGGGAGGTGAGGTCAGCTGCAGCAGGGGACATCACTGTAGTTCAGTAGAGTGAGAATGTTTTGTGTCACTGCTACGTGATCATAGGTACCTGCACTGAGATTACTGTGAGGCATCTCGAGGAGTGGGGCGAAGAGATACAGTTCAGAGGAGTCACAGTACTGAGGCAGGACAGGAGCTACAAGTGCCAGAGCAGGAACCTCCAAGACAGAGGAACGCTAGGCAGGCTCCAAGGAGCGGGGAGCTCGAAGACAGGCTCTTCTGGAGGAGTGAAGCAGAGACTGTCCTGAGGGGTGGGACAGCGTGGAAACAGAGTGTCTGGTGTGATGACGTAGGGGCTGCCCCGAGGAGTGGAAAAGCGAAGAGTCAAGTCTCTGATGTAGTGAAGTAGGCTGCCCCGAGGAACGGGAAAGCGAAGAGTAAAGCCACTGGTGTAAAGGCGTTGAGACTGCCCCGAGGAATGGGGAAGTATAGAATCAAGTCTCCGATCAGGTGACATAGAGGCTGCCCTGCGGAGTGGGGAAGCGTAGAGTCCAAGTCTCCAGTGTAGTAAGGTAGAGACTGCCCCGAGGAGCGGGGAAGCATGGAGATGGAATCTCTAATAGGCAGTGCTTGAGGCAACCCCGAGGAGTGGAGAAGCGAACAGGCAGGAACTCTGATGAGGAGAGCAGGAGCTACCCCCGAGGAGCAGGGAAACCTAGAAACCAGGTTTCCCAAAGGAAGTGCAAGCAGGCCCCCAAAGAGCGGGTACCTGAGTCAGAGTCCAGATCAGCAGGTAGAGGTCCAATGCAGGAACCACGGGTCCGGAGAAGTAGGAAGAAGCACCAGTGAGGCAAAGGAACCCATTGCCAAGTCGAATAGCGTAGGCCAAAGGAGGTGCTTATGAATCCCAAGCTTGTGATGTCATCATTTGGGGCGCCCCTGAGGTTCCCGCCATTGTGCCTTTAAAGTAAGACCCAGTGGCACACGCACATGCCTAGGAAGACCCGGAGTCGGTGTGTAGGTCAGTGGCGTCCCAGCTTCCAAGAGGAGTCTTGAAAGCCAGGAGGTATGCGGTGATAATAGCTAGCCACAGCCGTGAGTTCACCTGGAGAGGAAAGCATTTCAATACATGACATGAGTTGGGTCAGCTGTGGCCATCCGCGGCCTTCGGTCATAACAGTAATGCATTTAGGCAACAAAATCCAAAGGAGAGGTACAGTATTGGAGGCAAATTATTCTAAGCACCAAAGAGGGATCAATAAATGATTGTATTT
Source organism: Rhinatrema bivittatum (assembly GCF_901001135.1). Classification (NCBI taxonomy): domain Eukaryota; kingdom Metazoa; phylum Chordata; class Amphibia; order Gymnophiona; family Rhinatrematidae; genus Rhinatrema; species Rhinatrema bivittatum. Next base: position 554,637,986 of record NC_042616.1, on the reverse strand, counting down.
TATGATCTTAAGGTGGCCAAACAGGTGCATAGAGCGAAGGCAATGACCAGATAGAGGCTCCCTCCAACAGTAAATCATAGTCTTGAGTTTCATCACAAGTTTGAAGATTTAAAATGGTCTGTAATTGATGCTGTACAGATAACTGAACACGAGGGTGATTCATCTACTGTCCTTAATTTTAAAGAACATCAATGGAATTTTAAACTTAACACAATTGCACCAGGGGGATTGAATGAAGCCATTGATTAATTTTTCACTCATCTGAAAGATGGGGGCACCCATTGATTTTGGGTTGCCGTTCAGTTATGCAGTATTTAAAACTGAGAAATTCCATGATGGAGGGATTTGTTTGTTGGAGTCAGTCCTAAATCTCATATTGGATCCTTGTTCAAAGCAGTGGCGTAGCCACGGGTGGGCCTGGGTGGGCAGGTGCCCACCCAACTTAGACCCAGGCCCACCCAACTGGCACCGGAACTGCAAGGCTGTCGCGGGATCCCATCCCCACGACAGCGAACAAGAGAACCCACGCCTCGCGCGCCATCACGGCACACACAGGGAAGCGCTGCTGCGGCCGTATGGCCAACCGGTCTTCTTGTTCGGGGGGGAGCGGAAGCGCCGCGCGCAGCTTCCGCTTCCTCCCCCCAATGCAGGAAGATCAGCTGCCTCTCCTGCTGCCACCCGTTCTCCTGCTATCTTCGGGCGTCGGGCCGTACTGCGCGCCGATCTTCCTGCTTGGGGGGGGGAGGGAGGAAGCGGACGTTGTGTGCTGCGCTTCCGCTCCCCCCCCCCACAGGAAGTTTGGCGCGCAGTACGGCCCGACGCCCGAAGATAGCAGGAGTCCGGTGGCAGCAGGAGAGGCAGCTGATCTTCCTGCTTTGGGGGAGAAAGCGGAAGCTGTGCACGTGCTTGAATGTGTATGTGTGGATGAGAATGGGAGTGTGTGTGGGTGAAAACTGGAGCCTGGGTGTGTATGTGGGTGAAAATGGAAGCTTGAATATGTGGGTGAATGGGAGCTCGAATGTGTGTATGTGTGGTTGAGAATGGGAGCCTGGGTTTGTGGGTGGGTGAGAATGGGAGCTTGAATGTGTGGATAAGAATGGGTGCTTGAATGTGTGTATGTGTGGGTGAGAATAGGACCTTAAATGTGTATATGTATGGATGAGAATGGGAGCTTGAATATGTGTGGGTGAGTCTGGGAGCATGGGTTTGTGGGTGAGAATGGGAGTCTGGGTTTATGTGTGTGGGTGAGAATGGGTGCCTGGATGTGCGTCTGTGTGTGCATAAGAATATAAGCCTGGGGAGGGGTGAGAAAGTGAGAACTTGTATGTGTGTCTGCAGAAAATGTGAGCTTGTGGGGGGGGGGGGGGAGAGCATATGAGAGTGACAGCTTGAGTGTGTGAGAGGGAGTCTATGAGAGAAAGCGTGTATGTATGTATGTGTGTGTGTGTGTGGAAGGGAAGAAGACAGTAATAGAAGAAAGACACTGAAAAGGAATTAGGAAATGAGCTATAAGGGAAAAAATGGGAAAAAGAGACCAGGACCAACTGATTAGAAAAATACAAAGATCAGACAACAAAGGTAAAAATATATATCTATATTTTGAGATGTTAGCAATTTAAATATAATCAACACAACCGCTCTCTCAAAATTTATGGACAGGTAGGAGCCGTGTATAAAATCGTAATAATAAGAAGGCTAAAGTACCAAAAATCACCGTGAATTATGTTTGTATCATTAAGTAAACCTCACACTTAGGCGTAGATGTGAATGCTATGCTGCATAATTTGGCATTATTTATCAGTAAAAAAACAACTAGTAGACCTGCATGCCTACAGCCCACCCATGTTAACCTTGTGCCCACCCAAAAAATCAATTCTGGCTACGCCACTGGTTCAAAGTGTAAGTTCTGGATTTTATCAATTTCACTTTATATTATCATGAGCTCAATATCTTTTGTGTTAATCTTTCTAGCATGTTTTTCATGAACTGAGGAATTTTCACTGCCCCTGAAGAAGAAACATCCAGTGCGGCCATCCAGTGCTCCTACCATGTGACAAGGGCCGGCCAATGGCGCGGATACCCTGTCACATGGTAAGGGCAAAGGGCCATCGGCGCCATTTTTATTAGTGGCAGCCGACGGCCCGAGAGCGGGAGATTGCTCCCGGCGCCCCCACTGGACCACCAGGTAATTTTAAAATGTTTTGTGGGGGGGTCGGGAGGGTGGGGGAGGCTAAGGGGGTCAGTTTTAAAGGGTCGGGGTGGGTTTTTTTTATCGGGCCATCGGCGCCATTTTTATTAGTGGCAGCCGACGGCCCGAGAGCGGGCGATTGGTCCCGGGGCTTCCACTGGACCACCAGGTGATTTTAAAACGTTTTGGGGGGGTTTGGGAGGGTAGGGGAAGGTAAGGGATTAGTTTTAAAGGGTCGGGGTGGGTTTAGGGGTTGTTTTGGTGTGCCGGTTTTCCCGCCCCACCCCCTCCAAATAACTCCCGTTAGTGGACACAAACACGATTAATGATTTTTCACGATAAATCAGGGGAATTTCTATTGTATCTCACTCTTTAATGATTTTTGACGATTTAAAAAATATCGGACGATATTTTAAATCGTCAAAAAACGATTCACATCCCTAGCAAATAGTAAAAAAAGAATTTTTAACCAAATGTCAATGTATAAATATTTACAATAGATATCCAGCGAAGTGATACCAACATGTTGTAAACGGCTTTTCTTGCTGACCTGCCGGTAGTGCGTTTCCTCACTGGAGGGGCCGCAATTGCGCCATTTTTTAAGGGAAACACAGCCAATGCAAAAATGCCACGTAGGTAGCTATTGACGTCACTAGTTGCTATCAATAGTCCAGACCTTTAAATAATGGAATACCATTCCACTGACATATTGAGGCCATTAGGATGTACAGAATTGAGATTAAAAATCCATTGTTGCTCCCTAAGTTTAAGGAGATGCTGTGGATCCCCCACCCCCCCGTCTCTGATAGATGAATATGATCTATCACTCGCCATTTTAGATCCACAAAGCTATGTTTTTCCACCAGACAATGTGCAACAATAGGTGCTTGGATTTTCTCAGTCAAAAGACAGCTGCGGTGTTCAATCAGCCTAGTGCATATAGAGCGCTTTGTGCGGCCAACATAAATCTTCTTACAGGGACAAACAATAATGTAAATCACAGATGAGGTGAGACAGTTAGAATGAAAATGTGCCACACGGGTCTTCCCTGTATTGTCTGTCCATGTAGGACTGACTAAAGTCTGAGGACAAAGAGAACATTTGTTGCAAGGCCAATGTCCAGACGGCAGATCAGATTGAATATTGTTATCCTGTGGTAGAAATGAATGTATCAGTACATCTTTTAAATTTTTACGTCGGCTATATGAGATCAAGGGAGTGGTGGTGAAAATAGGATGAATCTTCAAAATGTGCAAATTGTTACGGATGATGGATGCAATATTTGACAATTTTGTGGAAAATCTCAACGTACAAACCAAAGGAAATTCCTCCTTATTATTTTGATTGTCCAACAGGAGCCACTGTCGCTGTGCGTTAGATGCTTGCTTCAATGCTTTTTTAATAATACGGGATGGGTAATCCCGTTGTAAAAGATGAGTTGCCAATTCTTGGGCTTGGGTGAAAAAATCTTGTTTCTCTGAACATAGTCGACGAAGACGTAAAAATTGTCCAATCGGTAAATTCTTTTTTAGGCTGAACGAATGAAAACTGGAAAAGTGCAGTAACGTATTCTTATCCGTTGGTTTCTTATAAAGTGAAGTAACAAAATGATCATCCTGGTGGGTAATGAGGATATCCCAAAAAATTGATATGTATGTGATGATATTGCATTGAAAAAAACAAATTTGTATCCAGGGTATTAAGCTAATCAAGAAAAGAGTGTAAATCATTGATGTTACTATGTCAGAGGAAAAAAATATCGTCAATGTATCGAGTCCAATGTGACACATATTGAAAGTTGGATGAAGGATATAAAAGAGAGTCCTCAAAATGGGCCGTAAACAGATTTGCCAAGCTCGGGGCCATGGTGGCACCCATGGCTGTACCATGGATCTGCTTGTAAAATTGTCCATTAAACAAAAAATAATTCTCATACAAGGCCAAATCTGCTAGAGTCAACAAAAAACATGTGGGAACATGATGGGGGCATGGTCTCCTGTCCAAATTTTGTTCCAAAACTGAAAAGGGATTTTTCTTGTGGGATGCTGGTGTATAGGGCACGGATATCCAAGGTCACCATGATATAATCAGTAGAAATTTGTATGGAAGATAAAATGTTGAGCATAGCTTTAGTGTCCCTAACATACGAAGGCATCAGAAGAATAAGTGGTTGAAGGAATTTATCAACAAAAACTGAGAGGGGTTCTAAAAGGGATCCAATAGTACTGACAATGGGTCTGCAGGGTGGGTCTGTTATATTTTTATGGATCTTCAGAAGTATGTATAGAGTTGGAGTTCTATAAGCTGAATTAATCAAAAAGGTCTTCTCCTTGTTCGTTAAAAAACCTTCAATGAAGGTGTCTTCTACAATTTCTTCAATTTTATGAAAAAGGGAAGGACCCGGATCATCAGAGAGTCTTGAATAATTGTTGTTATCAGACACATGCAAAGTAACCTTTTCAATGTACATGCTTTTATCCATAAGAACAACCCTTCCTCCTTTATCAGCCTGTTTAATCACCAATGATGACATGGTCTTCAATTCATTTAAGGCAAGATGTTGATGTTTAGACAAATTGAAACGGGGTTGTTCTGGGATAGCCTCAATAGCCCCTAAATCAAATAGAACCAAATCAATAAAGGTCTTAATATGAGGGTCAATCGGACCAGGAGGTAACCATGTAGATTTGGGGAATACAACAGAAGCATCCGACATCAGTGGTTGATTAGAAAAAAACAGTTGAATCTGAAGTTTCCTGAAAAACCTATATAGGTCTCGTCTGGTCTGGAAAGCATCGTAAAGATAAAAGGGAACAAAAGATAATCCTTTTTCCAAGACGCTAGTCTGAGCTGGAGTAAGCTGTGAAGATGACAAATTTATGACGGTGGAATCGTGCGCTTTGCGAGCGAGTCTGTGGGAGACCTCCCATGTCCGACCATGTGTTGGTACAGTTCCGAAAAAAACGGCAATTGTATCTTCGATTAGAGGATCTGTAATTATTGAATCTAGAATCAGAAGAAAGGGTATATGACACAGGCGGTAGGTCTTCGTCTGATCCAGAACCAGAAGATGATTCCTCAGAGCCAGCAAATGCCACTCTCCTAGGTTAGATGGTGCCTGCTGCATAATCTTTCTCATCACGCTTGTACTTTGAGATCTTGGATTGGCGGACTTCTGCACGAAATTTATCGATAGTTTGATTTAATTCATGGAGTTTTTTATCATACTCCTCAAGATTTTCAGAAGTCTGCAAAGACTTCTGAAAATGAGGTTAAAAATTTGGTTAAAAATTATTTTGTTACTATTTGCAGCAGTTGGCCAAGGTGTTAAGGTTATTGATGTTTGGGTGGATCCTTGATGCAGGCAGCGACTCAGGGAACATGGGCCCTCGAGGAGCGAGTACCGGTTTCCTGATAGCACCTGAAAGAAGCAGAAGAGGCCCCCAAGGAGCGGGTACCCTGGTAGTAACCCTGAAGGGTGTAAGAGTTCCAGATAGCGCTGGAGTGGAAGAGCAGATTCGGTATGGAGAGCGAATCCCAACTTTAGAGATACCATTGCTAACTCGATGAGCTAGCAAATACTGTAGGCTTAAATATCCGGGCAGCATGATGTCATATCAGGGGGACGCCCCTGAGGTTCACGCCAACATGGAAATAAAGATGAGGGTGTCGTGTGTGCATGCGCCCTAAGGTACCTTGGAGGAGCATGGTGGTAGGCAGCGCCAAAGCTGGTCCGGGGACGCCGGAGAGGATGGCAAACAGATGCTGTGACAGCCAGTAGTCCGAGGTGAGCGGGAGGAGCCGCAAGTAGTTAGAGGTAGGTGGGGCGAAGCCATCGAAGACCGAAAGTCACAACAGTACCCCCCTTCAAAGGGCAGACTCCAACTCTTGTACCAGGTCTTGGTTTTTGAGGATGCATCTGGTTAAACTGAAGAAGCATCTCTTTATCCAGGATATTAGCCATCAGCTCCCAAGAATTTTCTTCGGGGCCGTAACCTTCCCAAGACAGAAGGTATTCCCATGTTTTGCCACGTCTCCTTACATCAAGAATAGCTTCAACCTTATATTCAAAGTCATCTTCTGTGTTCATAGAAGTTGGTTCAGGAAACTTGGATGAGAACTCACTGAGAATGAGTGGTTTCAGAAGTGAAACGTGGAATGCGTTGTGGATTTTCAATCCAGGCGGTACCTTTAGACTGTATGTAATGTTGCCAAGACATCGGAGGATTGGAAATGGTCCAACATAGCGAGGAGCAAATCAAGTGGAGGGTAACTTTAGTCTCAGATGCTTATTTGATAGTCAGACTTTGTCACCAGGTTGAAACACAGGCGCTTTAGAATGGTGAGCGTCATAGGATTTCTTTGCTTGATCACCTGCTTTAATTAGCATATCTTTAGTCTGAGTCCATAATTGATGGATATCATCAGCAGTGGATTGAGCTGCTGGGGATGACACTGAGAGCTTCAGTGGAAGTGGCGGTGAAGGTAAACGTCCATATAACACTTCAAATGGTGTTGATCCAGTGGATGTTGCTGGATGTGAATTAATGGCCAATCCAATCCATGGTAACAGCTCGGCCCAGTTATTCTGATGGCAACTCTCATAGGCCCAAATGAACTGTTTTAGGGTCCTATTCATCTTTTCAGTAAAGCCATTAAATTGTGGATGATAGGCAGATGTGTAATCTAGAGAGATGTCAAATAGCTTGTACAAAGCCTTCTAGAATTTTGCCGTGAATTGAGATCCTTTATTTATTTATTTATTTATTTATTTATAAACTTTTCTATACTGATATTTGTAGCGACAGCATATCGGTTTATATCATAACAGCAGGTTATGTGCTTCAGTAGGCCATGCAGGTGAAAGATGTGTGCGATGAAGAGCTTCACAAGCTCCAAGGCTGAGGGTAAGCCAGGCAGCGCCACAAAATGAGCCATCTTGCTGAAACAGTCAACCATCACCCAGATAGTATTCATTCCTCCAGAAAGAGGTATAACAACTACAAAGTCAGTAGCGATGTGAGTCCATGGCTGTTCCGGAACTGGCAGCAGTTGTAGCAATCCCCAAGGCTGATCAGAAGTAGGTTTATGTTTGGAACAGTTGGAGCATGATGCTACATAGGAGTATGTATCTTCCTTAATAGTAGGCCACCAATAGTACTTCTGTAATTTCAGCAGGGTACAGCGTTGACCAGTATGACCAGCCAATTTGGAATCATGAGCCCAGTATAGAAGTTTCTTTCTGAGGTTCTTAGGCACAATTGTTTTACCGGCAGGCACAGAATGGGTAACTGCCAAGATGGCTTTCTTCGGGTCGATGATTTGCTGAGGTTATTCAGGGACATCCTCAGAGAGGAAAGAGCATGACAGGGCATCAGTTCTGGTATTCTTGTCTCCAGGGCAATATTTGAGCACGAAGTCAAGTGATTAAAAAACAAGGACCATCTGGCTTGTCTGTGGTTCAGACATTGCGCATGACGGAGGTACTCTAGATTCTTGTGGTCCAAGAATATGGTAATTTGATGTTGGGTGTCTTCAAGCAAGGCCGCCATTCCTCGAATGCCAGTTTAATAGCCAGGAGCTCTTTATCTCCGATCCCATAGTTCTTCTCTGCAGGAGAAAAGTGTCACGAGAAAAAGGAGCAGGGATGTAAAGCTTTAGAATATCCTATTTGGCTTAACATGGACCCTACTCCAACATTTGATGCATCAACCTCCACGATGAAGGGTCTGTTGGGGTCCGGGTGACGCAGACATGGCTCAATGGAAAAGGCAGTCTTTAATTTCTCGAATGCGGAAATGGCCTCTGCAGACCATTTAGAAGCATTGGCCCCTTTCCATGTCATTGCAGTTAAGGGCACTGTCAAAGAAGAGTAGTTCTTTATATAGCTTCTATAGTAATTTGTGAACCCCAAAAATAATCTCAGGGCCTTCAGACTGGTAGGTTGAGACCAATTCTTGATACTCTCTAATTTTTGGGGATCCATCCGGAAGCCTTGTTTCGAGATGATATAGCCAAGAAAAGGCACAGACTCTTTGTGGAATTCACACTTTGACAATTTGGCGTAGGGGCGATGTTTTCAAAGTCTCAGTAATATTTGTTTGACATCTGTTAGATGAGTAGACATATCCTGTGAAAATATCAAGATGTCATCTAGGTAAACAACAACACTTTTGTACAGAAGGTCCCACAGAATGTCGTTCATCATGCTCTGAAACACAGCGAGAGCATTGCACAGGTCAAAGGGCATTACCATATATTTGAAATGGCCATCTCAAGTGTTGAAAGCTGTTTCCACTCATCACCATCATGGATGTGAATCAAGTTATAGGCTCCCTTTAGATCAAGTTTTGAGAATATCTTGGCTCCTTGAAGTCGATCAAACAGCTCTGAGATCAGAGGTAAGGGGTATTGGTCTTTAATCGTGATCTTGTTCAGACCTCGATAATCGATACAAGGACTCAGAGTGCCATCCTTCTTCCCAACAAAGAAGAAGCCTGTGCCCGCAGGAGACTTAGATGGTCTAATGAAACCTTTCTGCAGGATTTCCTCAATGTACTTGGACATGGCCTTGTTCTCTACCACTGACAGTGGGTAGACACGTCCCTTAGGAGGTTCAGCATTAGGTTTCAATCATATTGCGCAGTCATAAGATCTATGTGGCGGAAGGATGTCAGCAGCTTCTTTGGAGAAAATATCAAGGAATGATGCGTACTGAGGTGGCAGCCCTGGCATCACTGGAGTTGTAGGCATGCGGAGAATAGGAGAGACCTCCTTTAAGCATTTGCCATGACATTCTGGGCCCCAACGGGAAAGTTCTAACGTTGCCCAGTTGAATTGTGGCATGTGCAGTTGCAACCAGATAACCCCAGGACGATAGGGTGCATGGCTTTATCTAACACAAAGAAGGAAATTGACTCTGTATGGAGGGCTCCTGTGCGGAGGGATGCCGGTTCAGTACAACAGGTAACATCACCTGGTAACGGTTCTCCATGTATAGACGATAAGAGTAGTGGAGTCTTCAAAGTGGTGAGGGGAATCCTCATATGTTCCACTAATCATTGTAGAATAAAATTACCTCCTGCCAGGGCAAGGGTCTGGAATTCCAAAGGTCTGCAGATCAGAGAGACAGGAAGAGAGAGCAGAGGAGAGAGTATAGTAAGGCCTAAGAAAAGTCCTCCTGCAGGACTTAGGCCGGTCCATTTCCCGGACATATGGGGCATGTTTGGACTGCATGACCAACTTGTCCACAGTACATGCACAAACCATTCCTCTTCCGAAGTCTTCTCTCTTTGGATGTCAGGTGACTGCGACCAAGTTGCATCAGTTCTTCATCACTGGCAACAGGCATTACAGGAACCATTTTGAGTGCAGGCTTAGCACAAACCTCTTTCTGAACAGGTCCTTTACCAGGCTTGAGTTCTTGCTCCTTATCATGAAGCCGGTGATCAATTTTAGTAGCTAAGGCCACTAGCTCATCCAGCGAGTCAGGTATCTCACGAACATCCAGCTTGTCCTTCAAGCGGGAATCCAAACCTCTGAAGAAGAGAGTTTTCAGTCATCTAGGGTCCCAAAGTAACTCAGTTGCAAGAGCCTTGAACTCTATAGCAAAATCAGCCAGTGGTCGGTTGCCTTGCTTCAGGTCCACCAAAGCAGAACCAGCAAAAACGGATTTGAACAAGTCTAGAAATCCTTCAATATCTTGGAGTATAGGGTATTTGCGTTCCCACAGCAAGGAAGCCCAAGACAAGGCCCTTCCATCAAGATAAGATAGAATGTAAGTAGTCTTGGAGTAGGCTGTAGGGAAATGAGAAGGTTGTAATGCAAAATTCATACAACACTGGTTTAAGAAGCCTCTAGTTCTCTGAATCTCCCCAGAGAAATGTATTGGAGCAGCAAGAGGCACAGTAGTCTTTACAGTTACTTCAGGTAACTGACCTTCATTACTGGAAGTAGAGCCTTGATTCTTCTGTGCATGCAGCTGATGAAATGCAGTAGTGAGTTTTTCCAATGCGTCTTGTTGTTCAGCAATGCCCAGGGCCAGATCTGGAATGGCCTGCAAGGCATTGAGCTGAGCCGGATCCATGGAGTTAGTAATCTGTTATGGTTATTGATGTTTCAGTAGATACTTGGACACTGTGGCAGCTGACCACGCTCATGGGGAGCAGTCCCGTGAGGTACCACAGTGTCAGGCTAGACTCTGGACACACAAACACAGATTTTAATCTTTTATTAAACAGTCTTGGAACCACCAGAGGTGGCAGTGTAACCGTCTTAATTTAGTCAGGAAGGAGGTCCAGACAACTGATCCGTAAAGATAGACTTTTATTGCCAGCAAGATGCAGCTAAGACAAAGGCTTAGAACAAACTGCATGCCCCTCCCCGTGGGAAGTAGACTTTTATACATTCTTTCAAGTAGGTGTAGCTTATAATCAGACCATTGCATACGTCATTAAACAGACATAATATGATGGACATTCTATAGCAGCAATGGCAATGCGTTTCAATGCTGGCGCTGTTAATCAGAGATTTTCAGTTTTTCTCATTTAACGATTGTTCATAGGAATTTGAGCTCCTACATTAGAGGTGAATAGTAGATGTTGAGCCCGGCTGGGCAGGTCTCCCACAGAACGCTGGAACAGCGAATACTCTACTAGGCTATGCTGTAGTGGAAAGAGACTGAGAGTTATGAGTACACGATAAGAAGCATTCACAGTCCCAGGTATAATTAGGAGAAGCTCTGAGACAGGAGAGCAGAGAGACTCCGTTGTAATGCACTCATGTAGCAGTAACAGAGATTCCACTAGACGAGAGGTCTGGCACCGGAACAGAGGGCAGGCCTTCGAGGAGCGAGTACCTGGTTCCAGTGAAGCAGTACTGTGGAATAGATGGTAGTTGTACTCACAGATGGAAACTCTTAGTGAAGTCTTCCAAGTAGAAGGGTTTGAAGATGCAGGCAGTGACTCAGGGAACATGGCCCTTTGAGGAGTGAGTACAAGTTTCCTGATAGCACCTGAAAGAAGCAGACGAGGCCCCCGAGGAGCGGGTACCCTAATAGTAACCCCGAAGGGTGTAAGAGTTTCATATAGGGCTAGAGTGGCAGAGCAGCTTCGGTACGGAGAGCAAATCCCATCCATAGAGATACCGTTGCTAACTCGATGAGCTAGCAAATACTGTAGGCTTAAATATCCGGGAAGCGTGACATCATATCAGGGGGACACCCCTGAGGTTCACGCCAATGTGGAAATAAAGCTGAGGGCGGTGTGCGCGTGTGTGCCCTAAGGTACCTTGGAGGAGCATAGCGGGAGGCAGCACCAAAGCCGGTCTGGGGACGCCAGAGAGGACGGCAAACAGACACCACAGCAGCCAGTAGTCCAAGGTGAGAGGGAGGAGCCGCAAGTAGAGAGAGGTAGGCGGGGCAAAGCCGTCGAAGACCGACGATCGCAACACAAGGTCCCTTTGTGCGCAACAGATTGCCAAAGCCTCGAGCGCTACAATAAATAAGGCAACTCACTGAAAAATGGGGAAGGGGAGAGGATTGTGTTGGCATGCAAGGAAATGGGCTGAAACGATCTCTCATTCAATTTGCTCCCACTTAGCAGCTCCAGTATTGAGAGGGGCTGTGGTCAGAGCTTGAACTGAGAGAGACTAGAAGTGAACACCAAACCCTTTGTTCACAAAATTAAAAAAAGAAACAAAATATTTCCCTACTATATCCTGCAGGAGACAGCAGTTTGCTTTGGGTGGTTTCCAAATTGAGGGCGTGAAGCACTGCATGTAGCTGTGGCTCTGCTGCTGGGGAGATATGACAGCTGAGCTGTGCCGGAGTGTCGATGTGGGCTCTGCAGGCATGGGACTGGCTCCGGCCTGGAATCTGGGAGTGCCAGGAGACGTGCTGCAGGGGCTGAAGAGGCAGGAGCAGTTAAAAAAAAAAAAGATGTGCCTGGGTTCATGGGAGGGCCGAGCAGGAAATTCGATCCAAGCTTGTGAAGGAGAGGGAATCACAAACTGAGAGGTGAACTGAGCTTGCTAGTTAAGGGAAGTTTAACATGTTAAGCAGGGATAAGCGGTGGGGAGCAGTGCAGGGATAAGTGAATCAAGCCTGTAGAGCATGGGCGCCAGCTATAAAGGGATGAGGAGCAAGCTACAGGGGAGTGGAGGAATGGTAATAGGAACTAGGAGGGGAACAGAGAAGGACAGGTCAAGAGAAACTGGAGAGCAGAGCAAGGTAAGGGGATATAGGGAGCGAAGCAGGTAGAGCGATATTAAAACCCCCTGTCCTCAAATATAAAAGTGAAGTGGGAGTAAGGAGAGGGGGGGGGGGGGAAATAGATTAGGAGAATGTGTAAGGAAAGGGGGATTGAGAAAGAGTAGTGGGGAGAAGTGAGGGGAAGGTGGGGAAGAGACCATGGTGAGGATAGGCTACAGAGAATCAGGGAGGAGACTGAAGGGGATGAGCTGGGCTTGGGGAGATGAATGACTGCTGGGACTCCAGTGCTTCCTTTGCTTTCCTTTTGGCCACATGAGTGTTCCTCACGTCTGCATTACCTGCTCCTTTCTGGACATTTAAAAAGCAGGAATGTGTTTTGTTTTTTTCTTTCTTACTGGAGACACTGCAATTTGTGTTGAGCACAGCACCCTCAATCATTTTCAAAGGTTGCCTACTCGGTCTCTGTAATGGAATGAGGATTTTCTTCCAGGTCACTAGCAGAGAAGTGGCGATAGAGAACTTCAAAATCAAACTTTGCTCTGGAGGAAGAGAGCAGGGAAAGGATAATGAGTCATGCAGGCACTCCCTGCTTCTCCGAGTGAGCCAGAGTGAAGAAAGGTTTCTGCATTGCTGCTGCCAAGCCAGATAAGGCAAAGATTACTTTACAGGGAAGAAGGGATAGGAGCTAGGATCACCAACTTCCACAGATCACAACTGGACATTTGAGGACCAAGGGCAGTGTTTATTCCTTCCCCCTCTTTTGCATCAATTTGTATAAATTTCAAATCATGCAACTTGGAGCCCATATGGTATTAATCCTATTGTAATATGTATTGGGTGTGGGATTGGCCCTCAGAAATTCATGAGTAAACTGACTTGCAATTATAATATAATAAACTCCCATATCTAAAATGGACTAACTACCAGCACTCAAACAGTAACAACACTACCTATGAAAAAGCAACACTGCACATATTAAACCAGGCAGCAATATATTTCCTATACGGAAAACAGACCAAGGCAGACTGCTTTCCTGGTATAGGGGTATAAAAGCTATCTAGAAAGTAAATAAATTAAACTATATACTAGCAGAATAAATACTTCATCTTGATCACACATGCAGAACCTTCACCAAATAAAAAGAGACCAAGAAGTATGCATAGAAATTGTGGTGATAAAAACCGATCTGGAAGCCAAAACAAGCTGGACTCTGTATGCAGTGCAACAATGGAAAAATGGAAACATCCATTCCTCATAAAACATCAAACCATAAAATCAAGAAAAATAAAACATCAATTACAATAGTAAAATCTTACTAATAAAAAGAATATTTCAAAACAGCTGACAAAGAGAACATCCGATAAATAAAATCTCATTTCTGAAAAATTCATAAACACCATTAACATACTTCAAAATGGGAGACATATCAATTAACACCTAATAATTAAAACTAATAATTATTAAAAACAATCCCCCACTCCCCATACCTGGGCACTTTTTTCCCAGTCATCCTGAGAATGAAATCCACTTTGAAGTGGCTGAAAGGGGGAATATAAAATCAAATCAAATAAAATATTGTGCATTAGTCGGGGTGGAGGGTGTACATAGACTTCCTCCACTCTCTCTCATATACATGCAGATACATGACCATTCTCACATACATCCTCCCTCAAGGCCGGATTAAGGGGCAGGAATGCTCACACACACTGATCCTCACACACTCTTTCATTCACATGCATGCTGACACACATGCTCAGAGTCTTTCACATGCTCTCTCAAGCACATGAATGCTGACACACACACTTTCATGCTGATGACTTGCTCCAGATGGAGAGGGTGAAGGATAGATTGTTTCTAAAGGAGTCGTTTCTAATGTGCACATGAATGAGTTGCATGGGAGAAAGAAAGATGGGAGGAATAATTTGTTCAAGGGTGTGTGTGTGTGTATTCATTCAGATTGAGGGGTGGGGGGTGGGGGATACTGGAATAACTGGAGTGGTATAATGTTTCCCTTAGGCAAGAGGAGGGGTAAAGTAAATGCTGGGAGGGAGGTGTAAGGGAGGGGAGCAGATGGATGCTGGGAAGAGAAGGGTGGACAAAGGGGAACCAGGTCCTTTGGAATGACAGACAACTATCCAGGGTGTACTGGGTCAGGTCTGAGGGAGGGAGGGTACCAATGTGTCTGTAAGGGCTCTTGGCACCAGGACTCTTGAACTATTATATCTCCACAGGCTCTGGTCCAGTTATAACATCCAAGACCATGCCCCAGTCCTACCCTCAAATGCCAGCCAAACCCTCCAGACTTCTCGAGGCACATCCCAAAAATCTGAAATGGGGAGATTCTTGAGAAGCAAGAGGAGCATGGGATGCAGCAGTTCTAGGGTTGCCAACTGACCCCAGGTTGACCAAACAAGATGATCCAATCCTAGTTTTGTCCCATTGAATGTAAGAATTTGTAATTATGATTGTGTCATTGATTTCCCTAAGAAGTGCAAATCTATTCATGCAATGGGGAAAAACCAAGACTAAATCAGCCTGTTGGCAACACTAAATATGCAGACCAGAATCAGAACTTGTAGAAATATTATCCCCTCCTCCAAAAAAAAAAAAAATAATAATAATAGCAGCCAGCAGGGCAACTTATTACGCACTAGGAAGAGGATGGAGCTGGAGAAGATGATGGCAGCAGGTTGAGGTAAGGGAAGGAGGTTCAGAACAGTGTTGCAGGCTGTAGCATACAGAGGAGTGGCAGGCAGTGCAGTGACAAACACTGCAGGAAACCCAGGGATGGTCTCATTCTGTGTAGGCCGGGAGGACTCTGGCAGCAGCATATGTACCTTACAGTCCAGACAGGCAATGACGAAATTCTGCAGTTCCTGCCATATCTCTCCATCATCATCAGCAGTGGTCAGAGACTTGTCACTGGCTGGCTGCATCAACTTCTCTGCCCATCGCAGTTGCACAAATTGGCACTTGGTGCAAGCGGCAGCTGCCCTGCCTGAGCTGGAGCAAGGGAAGAGCCAGGAGTGAGGACAAAACTTGGAGGGAGAGGGAAAATACAGGAACTGGCACAGAGCAGCAATTACAGCAGCAACTGCAGTAGCAGCGTAGTTGGCATGAGAAGAACCTGGGGAGGGCATGCTTCTTTATTTTCAACTCTGTGGTTGCGGTGCCAAGCCATATTTAAGCCGTTGTAACCGGACACTGTACAGCAAACTTTAAAACCGGGCTATTTGGTTCAACACTGGTCAGTTGGACACCCTAATGAGAACCCAGGTTTAGGAAATACCTTTCCTTGGTAAAGTGCCTTGCATAAATCCTGGCTAGGCTCATTTTCCTTGGTAGGAAGAAGCTTTGCTAGACTCATATTTTGTTACGTGTTTGTCATATGTTTCAAATCTTAGTGCTTTCCCTAGGTTTAAGAGCCATCTGTTTCCACTTGAATAAAAAGTTAAATGCTCAATCTGGATAGTAGTCTGTAAGTAGGGAACTTCATTTTCAGTTTTTATTTTATTTCTCCCTGGAATTTATCAGTGTTTATTGAAAAAAAAAAATTTACATGGGAAAATGATGTAATTTTTTCCTCTGATTTGTCCTGCTTTTTTCTTGTTGTAATAGACACTGATAACTTCCTAGGTGAAATAAAATAAAAACTGAAAACTAAGGCCCCCTATCTGTAAGCCTCACAACCCAAAGGGCCTGATTTTAAAAAGCAGAAAACATGTTTTGTTTCTTAAGGCTCAGAGTCTGATGGACTGAATGTTCTTGAGTTTTGTTTCTTACACACTCAGCTATGACTCCTGAGCTCATCAATCCTTTGGCTCCATCACGTGCTCTACTATGAGATGGGCACTGCAAGAGGAACATTTTGCATCTGAGCTTTTATTGCCCGGGAATCCAGGAATATCCTACAAGCCTTACGAATCTTTTTTTGGCTTCTTACCCTACTTTGCACTGGCATCATGCTCTGTGGGCTTCTTTCACCCAATTCCAGATGTTAACAACAACAGAAAATTAACTTCGTATGTCAAAGAAGGAATCATGAGACTTCTGCATATTTTTAATAAGGCTCTGCTGAGTGTCCACCCCAAAAATCCCTCATTTTATGCTCATTGAAAGTTTATTTGCTGGAAAATAAGCCCCTGATGAAACACTTTTCAAACTCTGGATTTTCTGTAAGATTTTTGCCCAAACCTCTAAAGAGCTGCTTAGCACAGACTCCTTTCCAGTCTCTAAATTGACCCCACAGTTACAGTTTCAGCATGGCCTTTGGGCTCATTGAACATTCATTTTTCGTGCAGGGAGCTCATGATAGTAAGTAAAAAGTCATGGAGTAACTTTTTATTGGTAAAACTGAACAGCCTTTTACAGGTATTGACAAAGAACTTCACAGTCAAAGCAACCATCTTAAGTGTCAAACTTCAGCCATGTCTGAAGAGGATTTAGAAAGGAATGTTGAAAGCATTATCTGTGATAACCTTTGACTGTGCTATCTTCAGCTGTCACACCTACCCCAAACAATTGATTTCTCTGTGATTGATTTAAGTAAAAGTGTCTCTATGAGCAAATGATGTTCACACAATTAAATAAAAACAAAGACTTACAAATATTCAAGTGTGTTATAATCCTTATATGTATTTTGCTCTTTTCACTGAATAAAAAGACTTTGCTACTTTGAGGTCATTGAAAACAGAACTAAACATAACAATCTAACTATAACTCTGTATTTATCAGTGTTGATTGACAAAACTGCCAATTCAATTCTACTTTTTGACAGCAATTCTTTCTTATATGACAAAAAGATAATATTTTTGTTTGAAAAGAATGGGGTAAAACACAATGAATGAGTCCATATTTGTTTTATTTGTGGACATCTGAAACAAATGGTGGGGCCCCTCAAATGGAACAAAAATATTCATCTTATTAATTTGTTTTCCATTCAAATGTTGGGTGGCCCGGCTGCACTAGGGCCACTGCCAGGCCTGCTCACCTCTCTTCTTCCTCTGGGGGTCCTGGCCCCTCCTCGCCAGCTGCTGCTGAGAGTCACCTGCGCCCTAGACGCCCAGCATCCACGTCTCCGGCTCCTTCCGGCTCTCAGGCCTCACAGCGTGGCTCGCGTCAGGGCTCCGCGGCCTCGGCCTCTTCGTCCCTGCCCATAGGCATGTGTGCATGTGCACGAAGCCGACCTTTAAAGGCGCTATGGTGGTAAACTACTCTGCGGCGCCCGGCAATGACGTCACCTGAGCCCTGCATAAAAGGCAGGACTCAGCCGCTCACTCTTCGCCTTGGCAAACGGGTCGTCACCTTGAGTGGAGCTAGTTACCGCCCTTGTTCCTCTGCCTGTTCCTTCGTTCCTTCGTTTCTGTGTCTTGTTTCACGTTCCGCTACCCAGGTAGTACCTCCTTGGACTGATTCCCGGAAGTGACCTCTGCTTGCCTCTGACCACGCTTGGACTGATACCTGGAATTGACCCTTAATTTGGCTGACCACCCTCGGACGGATACCCTGGCTTTGACCCTTGCGCTCCTTTCAGACACTATCTTTGCTCCTCCTGCGACCACCAGGTCCACCTGCCTTGAAGCTACCTGCGGCCTTTCTCAAGCTAGACCACTAGGCGCTGCCTACCCTGCCTGGAGGACCTTCAGTTCCTGTCTCGTACCCATGGTCTCCGGTACTCTCTGTTCCAGTCTAGCTTGTTTGTTCACTGCCAGCCGCGCACCCCTACTCTTGGTGGGCACACCTCTCTGCTACCTCTCCGGGAGACCCCCAGAGGCCCACCTAAGCCCAGGCAGCGGAGCCCCCGGGCCGCTATTGGTGAAGCTCCAGCTTGCCTCTGTCTCCTCATGTGCTCTGCCTCTTGGCGGCAAGTGCCCTCTGGGATCCCTCAGAGGGCTGTACCAATCCTGTGCCAGGCCAAGGGTCCACTTCCAGCACAACAGGTTGCCAAGGCCATGGACTCGGCAGAGTCCTCCGCCCTGCAGGCTATTGCGGGCCTGGCTACACATGTCCGGGAGCAGCAGCAATACCTCGAGGCATTGGCTGCCTTGATCGAAGATCTATGATCAAAACTCACAGAGTCTGCTATGGCCAACCCTAGGAATCTTGCTAATACTGCTTCCTCTGGTTCATCTCCCTCCCCTCACAGGTACTGCTGGCCCTCCCAGCTCCACCCCAATTTAATGGGGACCCTCGTCTCTGCCAAGGCTTTATTAACCAGTGTTACATGCAATTTGCACTACAATCTTCTCTGTTTCCAGACGAAGTGACAAAGATCACTTTTATTCTGTCACATTTGGAGGGGAAGGCCCTGGCATGGACTTCCCCACTCTGGGAACGTTCTGATTCCCAACTACAGCAGCTCCCTTAATTCATTTCTACATTCTGATGCACCTTCAATGACCCAGGCTGACAGGCGGTCACCGGACACCACCTTCTCCACCTCCACCAGGGGTCCCTTTCCCTCACAGAGTACACCATGGAATTCTGAACCCTGGCAATGGAATTGGGATGGCAGGAGGACTGCCTGCGGGCACTTTATCTTGATGGACTGTTCCCCTCTCTGAATGATGAACTGGCAGCCTGAGAGGTTACTGCATCGTTGGAGGACCTCATCTCCTTGGTCGAGTGGATTGACCACCGCCTCCAGGAACAGCATCGGGAAGCAAAAGCCATTCGACGAGTGGCACTGGAACCACCTCGGGCCGCTAGCCCTAAATCAA
The DNA here is from genome assembly GCF_901001135.1 of Rhinatrema bivittatum. Lineage (NCBI taxonomy): Eukaryota > Metazoa > Chordata > Amphibia > Gymnophiona > Rhinatrematidae > Rhinatrema > Rhinatrema bivittatum. The sequence goes on along the minus strand of NC_042616.1, from coordinate 554,618,869 downwards.
GGGCACACAAGCGGTTTCTCCACCTAAAGAAGAACCGATGCAGATTAACCGCGGTCATCTTACTCCTAAGGAATGCCTCTGAAGGCGAATATCTGGCCTCTGTTTATACTGTGGGGGTTCAGGCCACCTTATCCAGACCTGTCAAGTGCGCCCAGGAAACTCCAAAGCCTAAGCCCAGTGGGTATTCCGAGCTTGGGCACTACAGTTACAGGCCCTCAACTGTTGCTTCCCATCTCCCTAGGCAGGGAGGCACATTCGTTCTCCACCACCACCCTCGTGGATACGGAGGCTGGTGGGAATTTCATTCTTGAAGACTTGGTCACATTGCTCCATATTCCTACTCAACCCCTGGATGTTCTTTTATGAATAGCCTCCATTCATGGAGAACCCTTACCTGATCATATTACCCATCGCACTCTAGCCATCCGGATGACCATAGGGACTCTCCACGATGAAGACATTCTTCTCTTGGTCCTGAAACAGTCAGTACACCCCATTCTCCTTGGTCTACCCTGGCTACAATTACACTCCCCACACTTTGACTGGGCATCGCTCCAGCTCACCGAGTGGGGTTCTCAGTGCCAGGTCTGTTGCTTATGATGGGTGTCCCCGTCTGTACCTGTGCTAACTTCCACGACCCTTCCTGGATTACCAACGCCCTACGCTGACTACCAGGATGTCGTCTCAAAACAACAAGCCAACATCTTGCCACCTCTCTGGAAGTTTAACTGCACAATCGATTTGTTACCTGGTACCACACCTCCCAAAGTAAGAACATACCCACTCTCACTTCCTGAGACTCAGGCCATGTTGGCCTACATCAAGGAAAACATGGCCAAAGGATTCATCAGGCCTTCCACGTCCCTCGCAAGAGCCAGATTCCTTTTTGTAAAAAAGAAAGATGGTACCTTAAGGCCGTGTATTGACTACTGCGGTCTAAACGCTGTCACCTGCAAAGACCAGTACCCACTCCCGCTCATTAGTGAGCTATTTGACCGGCTCCAGGAGGGCCCAGATTTTTACCAAGTTGGACCTGCGTGGGGCCTATACTTTGGTCCGCATTCTGCCTGAAGACATTTGGAAGACAGTATTCAATACGCAAGATGGACACTACGAATACATAGTTATGCCCTTTAGGCTATGTAACGCCTCGGCCAACTTCCAGAGAATGATGAATGATATCTTCCGAGACCTCCTATACTCCTATGTTGTAGTCTATTTGGATAACATCTTGATCTTCTCTAAAGATATGGAATCCCATCACTCTCATGTCCAGACCATCCTCCAGTGGCTTAGGGACCACCACCTCTATGCCAAACTTGAGAAATGCCTCTTTGAACAGTCCAGTCTCCCATTTCTAGGCTACATCATTTCCAGCCAAGGATTTACCATTGACCCAGACAAATTCCAAGATATTCGTGACTGGCCCCAGCCTGTTGGTCTGCGGGCTCTGCAAAGGTTCTTAGGATTCACGAACTATTACCATCACTTTATCACAGACTACTCCATGCTAGCCGCTCCACTCACCGCCATGACTAGGAAAGGATGTAACCTCCAGGAATGGAGTCCCAAAGCCCAGTCTGCATTTCAGGCCCTCAAGGAGGCCTTCCGTACTGGTCCCTGTCTCTATCATCCAGACCCAAACTGCCCCTTCATTGTAGAGGTTGACATGTCCACTATTGGCGCAGGGGCGGTCTTCAGTACTCCATGAAAGGAGCGCTAGTCCCGTGCTCCTTTTACTCCCATAAGTTCTCACCCGTGGAATGCAATTATACCATTGGGGACTGCAAACTCCTGGCCATGAAGCTGGCCCTCCAGGAGTGGTGTCCCTGGCTTGAGGGGGCTCAACATAAATTCACCATCTACATGGACCACAAAAACCTAGAACATCTGAAGGAAGCCCAGTTACTAAATGCACGCCAGACCCGCTGGGCCCTCTTCTTTGCACAATTCAATTTTGAGTTGCTCTACCACCCAGCTGCGAAGAATCTCCGTGCTGATGCACTCTTGCGCTCAGTAGATCCAGAGGATACCCCCGAGACTCCAACTCACATTATAGATCCCGCCTGCATCTCCCTCGCAGTTACTACCACCGTGCCACCTGGTAAGACAGTGATGCCACATCGCCTCCGAGAGCAACTACTATGCTGGGCCCATGACTCTTGACTCGCTGGTCACCCCAGTCGGGCCCAGACCTTAGAGATGCTCCACAGGCATTACTGGTGGCCCAGCATGGTGAAGGACTCTTGGGACTACATGGATTCCTGCCACATCTGTGCCCAGCAGAAGACGCCCACTGGACGCCCGTGGGGTCTTCTCCAGCCTCTTCTGGCACCTACAGAACCATGGACAAACCTCGCCACTGACTTCATTGCGGAATTACCCCCTTCCAAGGGGAACACTGTGATTTGGGTCATCATAGACCGTTTCTCCAAGATGGCCCATTTCATACCTCTGCCTAAACTGCCTTCAGGTCCCGAACTGGATCGCCTCTTCTTGAACCATGTTTTCCACCTTCATGGGCTCCCAAAGGAGATCATGTTGGACCGAGGCCCACAATTCACTGCGAAGTACTGGAGGTCACTTTGTCTCAAATTCAACATTACTTTGAATCTAACCTCTGCCTATCATCCTCAGGCAAACGGCCAGTCTGAATGGACAAACTGGTCCCTAAAGGCCTTCCTTCATTCCAACGTGAATGACCAGCAGGATAATTGGGCCGATCTCCTTCCATGGGCAGAATTTGCCCATAATACTCATATCACAGCTGCCACAGGAAGCTCCCTGTTCCACGTTGTTTATGGCTGGCAGCCCCTTCTGCCACTTCCAGTTCCCTTGAGCATACCATCTCCAGCAGCCCAAGCTACAGCCCAGTCCATTCAGCAACTCTGGGAACAAGTCACCCAGAAACTGGGTCAGGCTGCCGAATGAGCAAGAAAAATCACGGATGCTCATCACCGCGCTGCTCCCACGTTCCTTCCAGACCAGAAAGAATGGCTCAGCAACAAGCATATTCGCCTCCGTGTACCCTCACTCAGACTTGGACCTAAATATGTGGGACCCTTCACAGTACTACGAGTCAGAGCTGTGTTGTACCAACTCTGACTTCCTCCAAGCTTGGGGATACATAGCACATTCCACGTGTCCCTCTTCCAACCTCTTGTCCTGTCATGGCCCTCTCGACATCTGCCACCTCCAACCCAAGTTTCTGCTGAACCTGACACCAATCTTTGAGTACAAGATGTCCTGGACATCAGATGGTGGAGAATGCATTGGGAGTACCTCTAATCTTGGGAGGGGTTCGGTCCTGAGAAAAATTCCTGGGAGCCCTCACATAACATCCTCGACAAAGCTCTCTTTCAAGAATTCCATCGCTCCCATCCTGAAAAACCTCGACCGAGAAGGGGGAGGCCTGGGGGGGGGGGGGGTTACTGTTGCGTGCCCCGGCTGCGCTAGGGCTACTGCCGGACCTGCTCACCTCTCTTCTTCCTCCAGGGGTCCCGGCCCCTCCTCGCCGGCTGCCGTAGTGAGTCACCTGCACCCCAGACGCCCGGCGCCCGCATCTCCGGCTTCTTCCAGCTCTCATGCCTCACGACGTGGCTCATGTTGGGGTTCTGCAGCCTCTGCCTCCTCGGACCCCCCTAGGCACACGAGCATGCACCAGGCTGAACTTTAAAGGCGCTGTGGCGGGAAACTGCTCCGGGGCGCTCAGCAATGATGTCACCTGAGCTCTGCATAAAAGGCAGGGCTCAGCTGCTCACTCACCTCGAGTGGAGCTAGTTGCCATCCTTGTTCCTGTGCTTGTTCCAGTGTTCCTGCATTCCTGTGTTCCTGTGCCTCTTCCAGTGTTCCAGCGTCTGTTCCTGAGTTCCTTCGTTCCTGTATCTTGTTCCACATTCTGCTACCCAGGTAGTACCTCCTTGGACTGATACCCAGTACTGACCTCGGCTTGCCTTTGACCACATTTGTACCGATACCTGGAACTGACCTCTGTTTGCCTTTGACCACATTTGGACCGATACCTGGAGCTGACCTCTGCTTGCCTCTGACCACGCTTGGACTGATACCTGGAATTGACCCTTGCTTTGGGTGACCACCCTCAGATGGATACCCTGGCTTTGACCCTTGCGCTCCATTCAGACACTCTCTTTGCTCCTCCTGCGACCACCAGGTCCACCTTCCTTGAAGCTACCTGTGGCCTTCCTCTAGCTAGACCACTTGGCGCTGCCTACCCTGCCCGGAAGACCTTCAGTTCCTGTCTTGTACCCATGGTCTCCAGTACTCTCTGTTCTGGTCTAGCTCATTTTTTCACCGCCAACCATGCACCCCTACTCTTGGTGGGCACACCTCTCCGCTACTTCTCCAGGAAACCCCCAGAGGCCCACCTAAGCCCAGGCAGCCCGGGAATCCAAGGGCTCAACCAGCGAAGCCCCCAGGCCATTATTGGTGAAGCTCTAGCTTGTCTCTTGTCTCCTCATGTGCTCTGCCTCCTGGCGGCAGGCACCCTCTGGAATCTCTCAGAGGGCCATACCAATCCTGCGCCAGATCAAGGGTCCACTTCCAGTGCAACATCAAGTCTATGGCTGTGCTCTGTGTAAATATGCAGGTGGAAGTGACTATAGCAACCAACTCATCACTGTGACCACACTGCCTTATCAGAGCTCAGTCAAGACAAGTTGGCAAGGAAACCGCAGAGAGGACAAATCACGGAGCAGCATCTTTTTAAATATTTTATTTTTGTAAGTTTTTATATACTGAAGTTTGGTGCCGGCCTTCACTTCGGTTTACAGGTATAACAACAGTTTACATGAATAGTCGAAACGGTTTACATTAATAACTATGGGAGACGGAACAGGCCTTCTCTCCGGAATCCAAGAACAACAATGGTTTACATGAACAGTCAAACGTTTTATATTAATAACTGTGGGAGAGGGTATAACAAGGGTTTAATTCAATAATCTTGCTATGTACATTAATAACGAAAGGAGGGATGGATTGGTAGTTATAACAGCTAGCTTACTGGATTTCACAGCAAAGTGCTGTGTCGTATAGCGTGTAGCATCGTGTCATGTCGTGTCGTGTCGTGTAGCATGTAGCCTATGGCTATTTGACCCACTTCCTCTGTTAAGTCTGAGCAAGTCCACAAAGCAGTTTGTATTTCCTCCCTAGCTGCTGGCAGAGAAAGACATTTTTGCAGAAGCTCTCAAAGAGTTAAAAAAAAAACTTAGAAACTTTTAGATTTGGCAGTTATTAAGGGCTGCTTCTGTTCTTTTCTCTGATGCAATGGTCTCACAGTACTAGAACGACAAATGCAGTGCACTGCTGCAGATTTTGATTTCTTTCTTCACAGAGGCCACATCAGATAGTTATGCAAGTAAGAGTAGCACCTTGTCAGCTATTGCTTCCTTCCTCACTTCAATACACCAAAACCACTTTGCCCACAAAGAATCATTTCTCCTGATACAGGCCATAGCAACAGCATCTGGCAGGAAAAAACCTTGATCCACCCCAGCAAAGGAGAGCTCAGCATAAATTATTGTGACAAACTATTTCACAAAGCCTATCAAAAAGATAAACACAGATGTTCTGGAATATTGGCACAGAATCCACAGTCTGGCCAGACCTAGCCAAGGTGTCTCAGGGCTATCTTTCCTGTCCACTAAACAGTGTGCCCAGTGAATATGTCTTCTTAATTGCAGGCTACATTGTGTGAGCCCTCATCACATAAGGCTGATGTTGAACTTGATGAAAAAGCTGGTCTTTTTGAAAATAAATCTGTCTTTCCGCAGGTTTCCAGAATTTCCTTGTGACTGGCAAGATGACCAAAAATACCATGAAAGTCTTGCTGCCACTCTGCTTACCTGCTAAGTCACAAATGTGCCAAGTTAGAGGTCTTGCTGTCATGTGCCTACCTGCCATGCTTCTTATATACCACTTTAGGAATCTTACTGCCACATGCCTACCTGCCATGTACCTCATATACCACCTTTGGAGTCTACCACTTTGCCTACCTGCCAGCCCCATGATCCCCACCTTGGGGATCATGCGCTTAATATACCTACCTGCTATGTCTATTTTGTACCAGCATGGGAATTTAAAGGGCCAAGGGCGGGAACCAGCTCCGCGGCGCAGCCCGATGATGTCATCTAAACCTCATATAAAAGCGAGGCCCTGTCCCCCAGGACATCACCTTGGCAATTGAGTCAACACCGTGGTGTTATTTGTTTGCCTATTCCATGTTCCAGTGTCTCCTTGTTCCAGCATCTCCTTGTTCCAGCGTCTTCCTGTTCCTGAGTCTCCGTGTGTTCCTGCGTCCTTCCAGGTAGTACCCCTTTGGACTGACCTCTGGTACTGACCTCTGCCTGCCTGACCATTCTCTTGCCTGCCACCTGGAACTGACCTCTGCCTGCCTGACCATTTTCCTGTCTGCTGCCTGGAACTGACCCTCGCTTGCCTTGACTACGCTCAGACTAACCTTGGTATTGACCCCTGCTTTGGCTGACTACTTCTGGACTGATACTATGGCTCTGACCCTTGTGCTTCACTCGGACACTCTCTTCTGGCCTACTCTGACTACCAGACAAGCCTACTGGGAATCCACTCACGGCTTCCACCCGACTAGACCCGCAGACCCTGCCTGTCTCGCCCAGAGAACCTTCCTGAACTGTGACCTCCCTGAGGTCTCCGGAGTTTCCAGTTTGGGTCTAGTCCAACCTAACTGTGTTAGCTGTGCATCCTTGCTCATGGTGGGCACACCTCTCCGCTACCTCTCTGGGAGACCATGTGAGGCCCACCTAAGTCCAGGCGGTTCGGGTACCCAAGGGCTCAACCTGCGGAAATCCCGAACTGTTATTAGTGAAGCTCCAGTTAGCTTCTGTCTCCTCGTGTGCTCCGCCTCCTCGTGGCGGCAGGCGCTCTCTGGGTCCGACCAGAGGGCCGTACCAATCCTACACCAGGCCAAGGGTCTACCTCCAGCACAACATTATCCAGCATGTTCAGCATTGCAATTAAATACTGCTACCTGATGCATAACTCTTGCCATACAAAACTTGTGTTAAATATTCCAAATATTAGAAGACAGAAAAAAAAAACATTTTAGGAGTTGATCACCAAGTTGCATAATAAAATTTTTTAACATAGAGGTGTTAAATCTTAAAGCATGCATGCTAAAATTGCATTTAACATCTCATTCACTAAGATAATGACATGCAGAACATGCATTCACTAAAAAAGTTCTATAAAAGTAAAAAGTAAATACTAAAAGCTTATCGTTCAACGAGTGGAAAATAGTGATTAAGAGATAATAGCTTTGAAGACAACGTTCAAACAAATGTGCATGGCAGAATGGACACAAAATCACCTAGCTAGTATTTTATAACCTGTATGTTTAATACACATGCTTTTTATAAAATATGCCTATTTCTACCATGCAACATTTGCATGTATGTAGACTTATGCATGAATACATGCAATTTATTGAAAGAACATATATTAATGCAATGAGCATGCATTTCCCACCTATTTTAAAAAATATATGTGCATGTATTTTATGTGCAAAATTAAAATAGGAGTTAGTCACATATTTCGGGATTTGTGGGCATAGGTCAGTATATTTTAAAACATGTGTACATCAAAGAATTTATGAGTTTTACCAAGTAGTCCTCCAGTTCACCCAGTCCTCCCACCCAGTCAGTAATACACAATAAATATGTTCATTATCATTTTCACAGATAAATTGCAGGTGTAAAATTATGCAAGAAATTTAGCAAATATATGTACTATTCATGACTTTTAAATAGCAACTTATGCACATAAATGTTGGCCCTGCCCCAAAATATATATATATATATATGCATGCAAAAATGTATATACAGATATATTTTTAACTTTTAAAAATACAGACTACAAGAGTTGAGACTATGTTCACATGTATATGCTCATTTTTACACGCGTCATATTTTGAAAATTCACCCCTATTATTTTTATTGCATGCATCTTATTTGATATGTTTAGTCCTGTTTTTCTCTCATCTTCTCTTCTTCAGAAAAATGAATACATGTTCCTCACAGAACTAATGATGCTTACTTTAAAAAATGCAAGTGCACTTCTATGATTGCATCTACATGTGGATCTGGGAAAAAATACTCATGGCCAACTCCTCTTGACCCCCAGAGATCTCCTGAAAATTTGGTGCGGATGGAATAAATATGTGCATATTTGTGGCCTATGTGGTTATCCCCCCAAAATACTCCTTTCATGTTCCTTTAGATCACCTGACACCCTGAAATATGGATGTGGATCAAATTCAAAGCCAAAATTATTTTGGGGTGTAATTGAACATGTGTCTTCATAGAATATGTAGATCCTGGAAAACATTTGCTTGTTATAATCATCTTAGACTCTTCACGTCTGTTGAAAATGGGGTGTGGATTGGATGCAAAACCCAATAGTTAATCAATGGTGGGATTGCATGTATGTATGCATGAAATGACTCAGGGGCGTACTGTTCATAGTGCACCATGGTGCACAGGCACCATCAGCTTTAAGTGCTGACACCAGTCCCTGCTTCCCATTTTTCCCTGCTTTCTCCCTTTCTTCCCCTGCATTGTTCCCTTCTCTCCCTTTCCCTATCCTGCACCTATAAGACATCATGCTGCAGCTTAAATATGGATGACTACTCCTTCCTGTAGCCCCACAATGAAAACATCCCCTGCTTGAACCACTGGGTTCTGAATCTATGGAGGCCCACATGGTTCAAACTTCTTCTTTTTGAACTATCTAGCCCATGCAGTTCAAACAGAAGTTTGAACCTTGGGGGCATTCATACATTCAAAGTGCTGTGGTTCAAACAATGATTTGGGGTTGCAGGAAGGAGGAGGTGCCTATATTTAAGCTGCTCAGGTTATATGCTAAAGTGCATCCTCTGTTAATCTCATCGATTATTACTAACCCAGAGGAACTAGGCTCAATTTAAAGCCAACCATATGTTTTATATATATTTATTTCCAAACTATATCTCATACATTTTAACAAAAAGTGCTAAGTGCAATACATAATATCCCCGTTTAAAATCCTCCACACCATACTCACATACACACCATACATACCATCATATCCCACCACATACTATAAAAACCATCTAGTACATGAACAATACTAATACCCCCCACTGTATAACCCCAATGTTACAGTACATTATTTTTCAAAATGACATTCACTATTGTTACCGATACCAAGTATCTGTTATTAATTAACATGTATCACATTATAATGTTTTTGAAACACAGCAAACTCTTAAATGTCATACCAGATACAAAGTATCTACCATTATTGCCCTGATATTAACACAATGTGTGATTCAAATTATACAATGTAATATCTAATGTTATAATGCCCGACGGGACACCCGTTTCACCCCTTCCTTAGGGCTTCTTCAGGGATGAATTTCTGTATTGTTCACATACACCCTCTATCAACGTCTTCCTCATATGTGTTGATCAATATCCATGCGTTCATATTGTGATATTGAACTCCAGTTCATTGGGAGGATATCAATTGCACACAGCCATCAATTCTCCAACTAAGAAAAGAATACATTTCATAAAGTTAAAAAAGAATATCTATTTTATGGCAGGGATAACCACCCTGTGCACCGTCACCTTAAACACACCGTACCAACCAGATATATTCAAACCGACGACACTGTTTCCCACTACTTTCTAAACGCACTTGTAATCACAAATTTGCAGGGCAAGGGATTTTAAACGGGGATATTATGTATTGCACTTAGCACTTTTTGTTAAAATGTATGAGATATAGTTTGGAAATAAATATATATAAAACATATGGTTGGCTATATTTAAGCTGCAGCATAATGACTTAGAAGTAGTGGTTAGGACAGCGGAAAGAAGGGAAAGTGCAGGGGAAGAATGGAACTGAGGGAGCGAGCAGGGGAAAATGGGAAACATGGACTGGGGAAGCAACAGAAGAATATGGGAATCAGGGACCGGGGATAGTGCATGGGAAAAATGGGAGGCAGGGATTGAGGGATAGATCAAAGGAAGAATAGAATTTGGGGACTCAATGAGAACAGGTACTGGGGTGGAGAGCAAGGGAATAGCAGGGAGTCAGGGAAAGCAGGGACTTTTGTACTGGGGCAAGGTGAAGAGCTGAAATTCTGACAGAGTTGGGAGGCAGCAGAGACTTAGCAATCAGGTGGAAACTAATGTAGATGTTAGATTGGCTGGGGGAGTATGAGTTAGGGTGTGAGATAAGGGTATGAGAAAGGAGGTAAAGGGTGGGGAAGAACTGAAACGTGGTGTGAATGGCCTGGAGGCCTGGAGAGAAAGTAAAAGGCAGTGGAAAAGTATCGGGGTGCTGGGGAGGGGTGTGAGGAGAGGGATGGGTCTATGAAAGTGTTACGATTCCTGCCCGCTGAGCTACTCACTGTGAGCAGGGCTCTCCACCTACTCACCGCCATTGTCCAGACTGTAGCCATCGCTGCCGATGCCTCATTTAGCGGTAGGAGCCATCGCTGCTGATGCCACCCCTGCGGCGGGGAGAGCCACACCGGGATTTCCTTTTGTGCAGCCTAGTGCCGCTTCTGCCGACACCCTCGCCAGGACCCATACGGCAGGGCCACCGCCAGCGCCATCTTTGTTGTGGCCCTGATCTACTGCCAAGTCCCGCAGGACGCCACACCAGCCAGCTCCTCTCTGCGGCATGGAGCCATGACGTCATTGCTGGGGTCCTCGTCGGATGGCAGGAGGCCGTCCTGAAGCCTGCCTGCTCCTCCCTGCTCTGTTTCTTCCTGTGCGGCTGGTTGCCACTGTCCGCGGTGCTGTTTCTTCTCTGGGCCTTCCTAGGCGCCGGCGCATACTTTTTCTAATGTATTTAAAGGGCCAGTAGCAGGAAGTGCTCCTGGCCCCACCGAAATCCAGCTGGTCTTCATTTCCTGTGTCTGCCCTATAAAAGGGCTCCTCTTCAGTTACTCCTGGCCTTTGGATCGGGTTCCACAGTTGTCTGTGCTTCATTACCGGTCCAGGTCCTCTGTGGTCTTCTCCTGCTTTGATGGCTTTGTCTTCATGTTCCTGATATCCTTCAACCGTGCTTCCAGATATCTTCATGTTCTTGATATCTGATGTCCTTCCTGATGCCTTTGCCTTTACCTCTGCCTCCTTGCCTCGGTTCCTTGATGTCCACTTTTCTGGTGTGCCGTTGTCATGGTCCACGAACAGACTACGGGTGGGCTGTGTAGGGCACATCACAGTACAAGGCCATATTCTCCTGCACAGTGCAAGCCTCCGGAAGACTTCTGCTTGAGTCCTAAGTCTTGAATCCTGAGTTGTCTTTGAATCCTTGAGAATCCTGAATCCTGAGCTTGTATCTTGTCCCTTCTTCGGAGTTCCTTGCATTTGCGTCCGTCCATGCCAAAGACTGTTCGAACCTGCTCCACTCCAGCATGGTCTGCGACCAGTCCCGCAGGTGGACTGTGTAGGGCGCGCCCTGGTTCAGGCCTCTTCAGTATCTTCGCCATGTCCAGTATCAGCCTTCATTATCTCTCCTAGAGCCTGCTTCGAGCCCAGCATGGTCCGTGACCCAGCACTTTGATCCTATGCCTTGATCCTTCGTCTACAGTGCCTTGATCCTTTTCTTGAGCCTGCATCTACAGTATCCTCGCCTGAGTTTTCATCTACAGTGTCCTCGCCTGAGTCTTCGTCCAAAGTCTTTCATGTTCCAAGGACTCCATCTGTCCGGCCTGCTGCCTTTTGCCGGTACCTAGTGGCAGGTCCGAAAGGACTTGGAACGATCGGAGGACTGTTCATTGATCAACATTGCGTTGTTGGTCATCCTGGGGCATGCAGGTCCGGTAGAGGGTCAGACCTCTCATCTCCTTGTCTTCGCTCCAGTCTTGTCTTTCTCCTTGTTAGCTATGCTTGCACCAGCTCACCTCCCGCGGTGTGTCTTGGGGCTCCTCCTTGAGTTGTGCCATGGTCCAAGGGCTCACATCTCCTGTTTAAGAAACAACCATGCCTCCATGCTTGTAACAGTAACCGAAGGCCACCAAGCCCTCGGTTCGTAACAGTAGCCGAAGGCCGCGCTCGTAACAGAAAGGGGTGATAGAGTATGGGAATAGGACTGGGGATGTGGTGAAAGAAAGGTAACAGGAACTGATAGGGAATAAGACAGAGAATAATTGGCTGGAGGCCAGGGAAGGAATGAGTGACAGGGAAGGAGCAGGGGGCTGATGAGGGAATGAGAGGTACAGGAAGGTAGGTGAGAATAGGGTGAGTACAGAAACTGTTCGAAATAGGGGAATAGGGAATGGTTGAAAGACAGGGGAATAGGATGCTGGAAAAGGAGTAAGAGATAGCAGAAATGGGAGGGCTAGAGGGGATTGGGGTAGGAGATGAAAAACTGATAGATAGGTAAGATGTGAAAAGAGGAAAACAGAGGACTGGAGGGTAGGAGAAGTAAGAAGAGGGCAAGCTAACTATGAGATAGGCAAAGAAGAGAGAAATGGAGAAAAAGTTGAAAGGGGAGGATCAATGTCTGAGACAAATGTAGATAAGGAAGGGAAGAAGACAGGAGGAGAGAAGAATTGGAAAGTGGAATGGAGAAGCGAGAGACCAGGACAACTCAATCACAAAAATAAAATGTGCAGAAAACAAAGGTAGAAAATAGGTTATTTTCACTTTTTAGAGGTGAAATATGTCAGCTTTGGGAATATGCATTTCTTATATCTTTGCATTTTGTTCAGTTCAGGAGGAATGCATTTCTCTTTCTTTTTCACGGGTGTTGCATTGCATGCATGGTCAGGCTTGTTAGGATTTTCATTTCAGTTTATGTCTGCATTTTTCTATTCTTAATTTGTCATGCTTTATTTTGTATTTGATAAATGTCAGTTTGTATTCTGTGTATGTGAATGAGGTGAGAGATTCTGCTGGCATGCATTATCTTCCTTGTTCTGTTTTTCAGTAGAAAGAGTATTGGTGTTCTAGAGCCTATAGTAATTTGTGCAGTGCTACCTCTTCCCAGGTACAGTTGCTACTGTTTGAGTTCTGCAAATTCGTTTTTTTATGGTTTCTATATAGATTCTGAGTTTCTTTTTTGAAGGGTTTTGTATTACTTACTTCACAAATTTTCTAGCAGTAGAAGGTGCTTTTGTGGCTGTTACTGAAGTGACACTAGAATTCATTTTTTGTTTTTCTTTGTATAGTGAGTTGGTGAGGGCCTTTCTCTTGGAAATATATATTCCTTTTGTTACTTTAGCAGAGGTGAGGGGGTAGAGCCATGTCATTCCATCCCCAGCAGATTACCTTGAACCATTCCTAATTGCTGGTACCAATTATCAATAAAGTAAAGCTCTGATCCTACTCTGAGCTGCAGACAGTCTGAACTATCTCTCCCAGACTGTCATCATCATCATCATCGAAGGCTGGATTAATGTTGCACATGTTAGCATATCAAAGAACATATTTCAGGCTTGCCTTTTGTTGATGAGGTCAGGCTGGAGAGGCAGTATAGAGAGTCAGTCACATGGCAGCAACACATTTTCTGATGCACCACCAACTTCAGCAGTCATCCTATGCCCTTGGAATGACTGAATCCTTGTGACCCCCCTGATATATCCTTAAAATGTAGCATGGATAGGATGGAAAGCAGAAAAAAAATTGGGGTGGGGTGGTGGTTGGGGACAATAGCATGCACATATTTGTGGTTTGTGCAATATGTGGATCAAAAAACCTGCTACACTGTCAGAATCTTCATGTTCTTCTGACATTTATTTAATGTTTACTTGTGTGTGCATATTCATGGAGTATATGAATCCCCTAATAATACTCTTCCATGATCCTTGTGCATCTTTGACATGTCCTGAAAATCTGCTACAAATGGAATGCAACACTAGCATAAGAACACAAGGAATACTATGCTATGTCAGTCCAAGCTCACTGAGCACAGCATTCGGTCTCCAACAGTATCCAATTTACATCACAAGTGACCAGCAGATCTCAAAATGTAGATCTATTTCTTATTTCCCATTCCCAGGGTATCTAAACCTTGTTCTAAATGCCAGGGTAGGAGACTCTTGATTTTTTTTATAAGAATTTGTTAGTTTTGTTTTTTTTAAATGCCCTATGATATAACTCCCCCTTTTGAAGTATTGCTCCTAAAATCCCAGTTGATAAAAAAATGTTTATTCTACTGCCTACCTGGTTCTTGGATGAGCAACCCTTCCCCAGTAATTGAGTTTCTGATGTGTGCCCCTGCAGATTCTTTAAATAGGATAGTTTGTGGAGATACTAATTTACATCTAGATTCTAATCAATTGCACATCTCTGTGAGTGCTTTTTCTGAGGTGATAGCTGTGCTTAGTTGGTCCCTTGTAGTCAATGAACCTTCTCACAGACTAGGACACATGCTTGATCTGATTTTATTTGCCGCCTACTTTTATATGTCAGTCCTTTCCTTTTTGCATCTTTTCAAGAACTGCCCTGGTCTGATTACAGTTAACTTTCCTATAAACTATCAATTCTTGCTGCTGTACATGATGTACGTGAAGGTAAGTTACCTTTTTTGACACGGAAGAACAATGACTCTAGTCTTTTCAGGGACCACTTGTTACCCAGGTGATTTTTCCCCCCTACCTCTAGCAATGCAGTATCATTCTTTCTAGATATCTTAGCAAATGTCTATAATGAACTAGCACTTGAACATCTTAATATACCCAAAGTGGAAAAATAATTACTCTGATACACTTCTTCAGTTAGAGAACATAAACAGGCATTTCGAAGAGCAGAGAGCCATTGGCGGAACTCTATAACTGATCTCAGGTTAGAATCTTACCTTACCTGTTTAAATTCTTATAAATATGCTGTGATCTAGTCAAGAAACATTATTGCTCAAAAAAGATGAACTCTGTGGGTAATAATTGTAGAGAATTGTTCCAGATTGTTAAAAAGATTATAGTTGATCATTCTACTATTAATGCTATTGAATCTCTTTTAGTTCAAGCAGAATGTAAAAATTTTGCCATTTTTTTTTGGAAACAAAAGTTCATGAGATTAATAGTAAATTTCAAAATGTTGATCCTTTGTTGAATTTGCCAGATACTCCTATTCTTTGGGATATGTTTGCAGAAGTTTCCACCATTGAAGTAGAAAATATTGTTGCAGAAGTGAATACGGCTTATTACCCTCTTAATAATTTTTCAATTTGTTTAGTAATGATCCTCTGTCAAGATGTAGTGCCTCATATAGCTAAGATTATTAATATTTCCCTTTCGGATGGCCACATGTCTACTGATAATTGATAAAAGCTTCTGTTCGCACCTGTTAAAAAATGATACTCTGGACCCTTTACTGCAGGATAACTATTGTCCGATTTCCTTGCTACTTTTTTTTAGCGAAGATTATTGAATCAGTTTTTTTCACAACTAGAGGGTTTTCTATCTCAGCAGGATATTTTCAACCAATTTCAATTTGGATTTCAAAAAATGTGTAGCACAGACATTTTACTTCTTTCCAATATTGACATGATCAGATGTGATTCAACCATGTTATGAAATTGTTAAGCTCAGGGGTGGACCCTTGTCCTGGAGCAGCAGAGAACGGCTCCCTGGTAGGGACCAGGAAGCACCTGCCCCCGGGGGGGACAGAGCATTGGAGGATACAGAGGCTAGGATGAGCTTCATCACTGGAAGCCCATGGTCCCCCTGGGTGGAGCCCGTAGGGACCCAGGCCGCTTGGAATTAGGTAGGCCTCACAGGGTCTTCTGGGGAGATGATAGACAGGCGTGCCCACAGACAGGAGAGGAGCACTATCGGGTTCGAGTCTGGAGGTCAGATGGAGCAAGGAAGACCAGAACAGTGTAGGCGATGACAAGGCAAGGGACAGAGCCAGAATCAGGAGACTTAGTCAAACAGGCAGAGGTCAATATCCGGGGATCAGTCTGAGCAATGGTCAACAATGCAGAGGTCAGGTTCCGGAGATCAGAGAAGGTCACAGGCAGGCCGAGGACAATAGGCAGGTAGCAGGCAGAATAGTCAAGGAACAAGCCAAGGTCAGAAGGCAGGCAGCAGGCAGAGGGGTCAAGGATCAGGCCGAGGTCAGTACCAGAGAGACAGTCTGAAGGTACTACCTGGGGAGATGACAGATGAACACAGGGACAGAGGGACACTGGAACAGTAGGGTGCAGGAACAAAGCTGGAACAGAAGGATCTTGGAACAAGGCTGGAATGAGACTGGAACAAGACTGGAATGAGACTGGAACAAAGCTTAGCACAAGTGACAATCTAGCACAAAGCTGACCCAATTGCCAAGGCAAGGAAGTGCAGGCAGGAAATTCCTTAAGTAGTTCCTTCAATCAGGGTGCGCCACAGAGCTAGGACCCGCCCCTGACCCTACAAGAGGCTGGGCGGTCCGTGCATGCACGCGTAGGGGCATGGCCAACACCAAAGAGGACGCCGAGCTCCGGCGTGAGGCCTGGTGAGCAGTGGAAGGACCGGTGACCGTCACCGCGGGACGCCGAGGCCTGGAAGAGCTTGCAGCTGCCACTAGGGAGGCCGACCTGGGACCTGCAGAGGAGCCAGAGAGGTGAGCAGGCCCATGCGTGGGCCGGATGCAGATGGGGCACACAACAGTAATGGTTTTACTTGATGTGTCAGCTGTTTTTGGCACTCCCAGCGTGCACAGGCCACTCGCCTGTGCGCGCAATACAGTATTCAAATGAGGCCCAGCGGTAGAAATGGGCAAAAGGAGGCACTAGGGACACTAGCGCGTCCCTAGCGCCTCCTTTTTGACAGGAGTGGCGGCTGTCAGTGGTTTTGACAGCCGACGCTCAATTTTGCCGGCATTGGTTCTCGACCCAACAGCCGCCGGCCGACTTCCAATTTTTTTTTCTTTTTTTTCAACTTTTTTTACTCTTCGGGACCTCCGACTTAATATCGCCATGATATTAAGTCGGAGGGTGCACTTTCCCGGTGCCGGAAGAAATTAGCGCCCACCTTTGGGTAGGCGCTAATTTCTGAAAATAAAATGTGCGGCTTGGCTGCACATTTTACTTTCTGAATCACGCTTGAATACCTAATAGGGCCATCAACATGCATTTGCATGTTGAGGGCGCTATTAGGTTCAGCGGGTTGGACGCGCATTTTCCGCCCCTTACTGAATAAGGGGTAAGGGAAAACGCGCGTCCAATGGCAGGTTAACAGTGTACTGTATCGGCCTGATAGAGGGCACATATAGATGTTGAAGTGTGTTGCTGAGAATGCAGAGCCTTGAGGGACACCTGTATATATTGGGAATGTGTCAGATAAGTAGTTGCCCAGTTTTACTTGGAAAGTCCTATCAGCCAGGAAGGAGGAAAACCATTTGAGTACACGTCCATCTATTTTAATTTTTTTTTTCATTTGATGGCATAGCAGAGTATGGTCAATCATGTTGAATGCTGGTGTTAAATCTAATGGTGCCAAGATGTAGGAATCATCATTATTAAACCCTTTTAGCACATGGTCAATCAGAGATAAGAGTAGAGTTTCTGTCGAACGATCTTTTCTGAATCCAAATTGGTTTGGGTATAGAATGTCATTATCTTCTAGGTGATTTTCCAATTGCAATAATACAGCTGTTGTGGTTTTGATGAATTAGTGAACCTCGGGCCGAGGTGAGAGATGTCTCTGCCCACAGGGAGGAGCCCCATGGGCCTCACCGTCAGTGGGTGAGGTCTCAGCGATGTAGGACACAGCTGTGAGAGAGACTTTATTAAGGAGACTTTATTAAGGAGAGAATATAGTACATAACCTGAGGAGCGGGAAATGTAATAAACACGGTCTTAGAGCAAATACAGTAGCCAGGATGATGATGTAAATCTGAAGGTCCAGTAGTGGCTCACAGCGTGGGGTATACCCGGGGATTCCTGGAGGCTGATGTAAATACCTCTGAGTGCAGATCAGGCAGTGGCCCACAGCACAGGGTATATGCCGAGGAAGTTGTACTATAGATGCCAAGGAGGCAGAGGTCAGTGATACAGGAATCAGGCCATAGACCTTGTCTGGATGGTGTAATATCCTGAGACACAGATAGAGTAGCATAGACAGGCTGAAAAATGGTAGTGGCCCGAGGACGGGGTACGCCATGGAATCTTCAGTAAAGTTGATAGAAGTTGGAGAATGTACTCACACAAGGAAGTCCCAGCAGAGATACCTGAGGATCGGGTCAGGAAGTCCCAGGCAGGAGGGCCCTCCAAAGAGCAGATAGCCAAGACACAGAAGTTCCCCCGAGGAGCAGGTACTCAGAGCATCCGAATGCCAGGAGGAGAGTCTGGAACAGAAGATCTAAGTTAGAGCGGATTTAACAAGTGAGAGAACTCCTTGCTAACTCATCTTAGCAATGGGCCAATCATTATAAGTACACGAGTGGTATTGACATCATCAGGAGGGGATACCCCTGAGGTTCCCGCCTTGACATATTCATAAGGAGGCCCTGCACGCACGCCTAGGTGATGCCGGAAGTAAGATGGTGGTCGGCAGTGCCCATGCTGTCCCAGGGACGCCAGGGAAGCTGACGTTGGCCATTTTTCCAATGATTGACGGTGCAGGTAAAAAAGAGGTGAGCATGAGAGGTCACATCCATCTGCGACCGACGGGCGCAACAACAACTTTTTCCATAACTTTTGTGATAAATGGTAAGTTGGATAGTGGTCTGTAGTTCTCCCAATCATCTATTCTTCCATATTGAACTATCAACAATCCAGTAATTTGCTGAACCTGAGGCAGCATGGAATCACCAGAGGAAGGTCCTGTCAGACAAATCTGATAGATTTTTTGATTGGATGACTAGAGAATTGGGTTGAGGAAAAGCACATGATGTCATCTATTTGGATTTCAGCAAAGCTTTTGAAACCAGGAGGCTTGTGAACCAGGAGGCTTGTGAACAAAATGAGAAGATTTGGAGTTACTCAGCGCACAATTAAACTCTGGAATTTGTTGCCAGAGAATGTGGTTCGTGCAGTTAGTATAGCTGTGTTTAAAAAAGGATTGGATAAGTTCTTGGAGGAGAAGTCCATTACCTGCTATTAAGTTCACTTAGAGAATAGCCACTGCCATTAGCAATGGTTACATGGAATAGACTTAGTTTTTGGGTACTTGCCAGGTTCTTATGGCCTGGATTGGTCACTGTTGGAAACAGGATGCTGGGCTTGATGGACCCTTGGTCTGACCCAGTATGGCATTTTCTTATGTTCTTATGTTCTTATGAGTGCCAAGGTGGTGGAGTGGATTACAAACTGGTTGACTGATCTTGTAATGGTTAATGGAACCTGCTCAGAGAGAGAGAGCTATGTTAAATGGAGTGCCACAGGGATCAGTATTGGGACTGGTTATGTTCAATACCTTCATGAGCAACATTGCAGAAGGGATAGAAGGTAAAGTTTGTCTAATTGCGTATGATACCAAGATCTGCAACAAAGTGGACACATGTGAAGAAATAGAGAGAATGAAAAGTGATTAGCAATAGTAACATGGAAAAGACTTAGTTTTTGGGTACTTGCCAGGTTCTTATGGCCTGGATTGGCCACTGTTGGAAACAGGATGCTGGGCTTGATGGACTCTTGGTCTGACCCAGTATGGCATGTTCTTATGTTCTTATGTTTTTATGATGATTTGGCAGCTGGGGTTCAATGCCAAGAAGTGCAGAGTCATTCATCTGGGATGCAGTAATCCAAAAGAGTAGTATGAGATGTGTGGGGGCTGATGTGCACAGAGCAAGAGCGGGATCTTGGGATGATCCCTCATGATCCCCTCATGATCCCCCCTTCCCCCCCCTCCTAATTCCCAGTGACGGGACAGTCACTACACCTTTCCTTTTTATTAATCCCCCTTCAGTATTACCAAGGCCCTGCCCCGTGGCACCCCCTTTGCTGTATATAAGTTCTCGTTGCACATATGTTTCCTATCTACCTGTGTAATATCTTTTAGATTGCACTCCACTTGGTCCATGGCACTCCTAGTACGCTTTTTTAAGCTTATAAAATTATTTAATCCTTTTGTTTTATGCTCTCTCAGTCCCAAGTTCCATAACACCTTGTTTTTTGTAACTTTGTGCTTCTCGTTTACCGTAAATGTATTAATACCCCTGTTCTGTGTAAACCGATTTGATATATCTTTCATGAAGGTCGGTATATAAAAGAGTTAAATAAATAAATAAATAAATAAACAAACAAACAAATAAATAATAGTTTCTGGCGATCTGAAGATGGTGAAGCAATGTGTCAAGGCCAGAAGAATGCTGGGCTGCATAGAGAGAGGAATAACCAGTAAGAAAATGGTGGTGGTTATGCCTTTGTACAGGTCCTTGGTGAGGCCTCACCTGGAGTATTGCGTTCAGTTCTAAAGCTTTTATCTCAAAGGGGATAGAAACAGGATGGAGGTGGTACAGAGAAGGGCTACCAAAATGCTGTGGGGTCAGTACCAGAAAACCTACGAGGAGAGACTGAAGGATATGAATATGTATATTCTGGAAGAGAGGAGGCACAAGGGTAATATGATACAGCCCTTCAGATAGCTGAAAGTTTTAATGATATATAAACATCAAACCTTTTCTGTTGGATAGAAATCAGTAAACTAGGGGTCACAAAATGAAACTCCTGGGAGGACATCTCAGAACCAACGTCAGAAAATATTTCTTCACAGAGAGGATGGTGGATGCCTGGAAAGCCCTTCCAGAGGAGGCAGTGAAAACCAATATAGTGAAAGAATTCAAAAGGGCACAGGATAAATACTGTGGATCCCTAAAGGCTAAAGGATAGAAATGAAGAAAAGAGTGCATGGAGTAACTTTCTGGTGCATCGGTTATTACTCTTAACCAATAAGCCTTAATACTGTTGAATTGATACAACTTCATAATTGCTCTCTGCTTCAATGGCAGGGGGAAAAGGGGAATTGGATTCATAGAGTAACCAAGGGCCCTGACGTTTACAATGTGGAAAACTGATAAGCATGGGGTAACCTACACGGTACAGCAGATATTACCATAAGCTTACTGGGCAGACTGGATGGGCCATTTGGTCCTTTTCTGCCACCATTTCTATGTTTCTATATTAGTTCTCTTGTCAAGTCATCCAATTCAAAATTTAAACTGCCTAGATATTTAAAGCCTTTAGGGGTAGATTTTATAACATGTGTGCACGCGTCCATGTGCACATAGTTCCCGGCGCGACCACATGGACACGCCGATTTTATAACATGCGAGCGTGCTCATGTTCTTAAACTGAGTGGCTACGCACAAATATGCACCGGATTTTATAATCTGTGAACGCTTGTGCATGCGGCGCTCGCAGGGCGGCTGTACTTTTGCAAACTCCGTGCGGCGATGCAATCGGGCCTTCCCCAGTTCTCTCCGGTTAAGGAGCGGACTGGGAGGGAACTTCCCTAACCCCCTACCTAACCTTCCTTCCCCTTCCCCTCTCCTCCCCATTCCCTAAAACTAACCTACCTGCCCTGAATTTTTTTATTTTATTACTTGCTGCTCCTCGGAAGCAGAAGTAATTTACGAGCGCTGGCCGGCTGCCAGCACGTGCATCCCCGGGACAGCAGCCAGCCATTGTCCCAGCCACCTCCGTCCCTCCCAGCCCCTCCTCGCCCAGACTTCTCTCCCCCCCCCCCGGCCCGCCCCTTTGACGAGGCCTGGCATTTGTGTATGTACTGGGGTTTACGCACGTGGCTGGGACCCTTTGAAAATTTGCCTGGCATGTGCAAGGCCCAGCCACGCACGTAAACCAAGGGATTTATGCGTGCAGACTTTTTAAAATCCATCCGTCACTGCTTGCTTATGATTTTAGAACTGTTCTACAAACTTTAGCACTTAATAGTCTGAACTACAGTAATTCCTTATTTGTTGGCCTTTCTGCAAACTCTCTTAAAGCCCTCCAACTGATACAGAACTCTGCAGCGAGACTGTTAACCAGGAAAAGTCTTTGAGATCATATATCCTCCTCATTATTTTCCCTTCATTAGCTCCCAATATCGTGGTGCATAAAATTAAAAATTGTTTTGCTAGTTTTTAAATGATTGCATTTTAATGTTTCCCCCTGGGCCCACGTTATTTTAAAATGTTAAGTTCTACCCCACTCACTTTGTTCTGTGAATCGATGCTTGCTAGAAGTCCCATCTTTCAGAACAGTTCATATAATTGAAGCAAAAGATGTTGCCTTTTTGGTGATTGGCCCCCACCTATGGAATGAATTTCCTGATGCAATTAGATCCCTAACTTATATGTTGGTATTTAAAAAGACATTAAAAACTCATTATTTTTCTAATGGCATTTGATGATATTCAGTAAGAAAGTTTGTGATGATGTACCAGAAATAGAGAGTTGGTTGTCTCCTTAGGTATATTGAATCTTTTTGTATCCATTCTGTATTCTTAGGCAGGTTCCAAAGGCATATTATTTTATCTATATAATTTGTGCATTTTATATATTTTACATTTGCTGTTTTGTATCTTTGTATTCTTATTATTTTTGATATGTAATTTTATTGTCTGATGTTATTGATGACCTATGATTTTATGAGCATTCTATTTATTATCCACCCTGAACATTTTGGATATGTTCATACTAAATGTGTTTAAAATAAATAAGCTTTCCCTAATCTGTCTGGCTAATAATGTATTTTTATGCTAGAAACTTGTCTAAACCTCTTTTAAACTCTGCTATGCTATACGTTTTGACCATATCCTTTGGTAACATATTCCACTTATTAAGTGCACACAAGGTGAAAATCTGTCAATTATTTGTTTCATGGAATGTTCCCTTGTTTTAGCATTTGAAAGGTTAAATAACCATCTTTTATTAGTGTTTCCACCCCATTCATAATTTTATAAGCATCTAACGTGTTTCTGCTTAGCTTCCTCTTTTCCAATCTGAAAAGCCCTAACCTGTGTAGCATCTCATCATAGGGGAGCCGTTGTATCCCCTTTACAATTTCTGTTGCCCTTCTCTGCACTTTTTCTAGTTCTGTTCTGCTTTTTTTCTGAAATGGGGCAACCAGAACTGCACACGGTATTCAAGATGTGTGGTTGCCCCATGGATCAATATTCTCTGTGGAGTTTCCCTTTGAAAATCTGATTGGCAAGGAGAATGCAGGAACAAAGTACTCACATATGTTCATGCCTGAACTGAAGCAAGCAGAAAAGTATGCACTGTAAATGATGCCCTAAAATAGATAATGCAATTTCAGAGCATAATTTCCCTCCCATGACCCAATTCTGCCCACTTTTCTCCATCAATAAAAGCCTGCACACTATGCCAGTGTGCACGCTCTTACTCATGGGGGTGGGGCCCAATAATCAGCCCACATCTTTTCACAGGTAAACATTTTAGCTACATAAATCACTTGGTTCATTGCATTTATAGTATTTAGACATAGCTTAAGAAAGTGTGATCCAGAATTGCATTCCCAGACCCATATCCATATTCCAAGTATTTACTCAGAAGTGGGGTTTATTGGAGTTAAATTATCAATGACCATAGAAACCCAAGAAAATGAAAAAAAAAAAAGACAAAATTCATAATTTGCTGCATTCAAATAAGTGCTGTCATTTTATTTTTCAGTCAGGTATTTTCTACATTGTAGGGGAAGTCATAATAATGCAATAGAAATGAATTTCACTGTACAGGCTAATAAAATAAATAGCAAACTTTTCATGCACTGAACACAGTCCTGGGGAAAAGTTCCATATTTGTACACTTCTGCTAATGAATCTTACAGGGCACTTTTACAAGTTCAGTGCTCTTTGCACCTGCGTTCTCAACTAGGTACATTCTGGAATACTGGAGTGCTGCCAGGCATGCACATGGCTGCCACAATTTTTTTTTGACAATAACCTGTGGAAGATGTTCTGAGAATACTAACTATTTTAATTCATAGTGAGAACTGTATTTACATTCTGTATTTTTCTTCTGGGCTTGTTTGTGGAGGAAAAATGCCAAAATCATGAGGTACTATATCAGTCACGTAACACCACGTTGCCAGAGGTATGGCTGCCATGTTTGTGCTTCTCTACCTATGAAAAAAGAATTATAGTTGCTATGTTAGTCCACTTAAATATAGAAAAAAAGATTAACAATCCTACTGACATATTTTAAAAAAAGAAATTCTGGTCTCTCTTAAGCTAATTACAGAAATGCATTATAACTGAATCTGAAAATAAGAATGTGAACAGTAAATCATTCTTTAAATCAGAACTGTATTCCTTTCTCCATCCTCTGCATTTCATCTTATCTTTCTTTCCAGGCCTTTGTGATATACTCAGCCTCACTTTGATCCTAGGTATCACAAAATGCGCACACTCGCTCATCTGCATGTTGTTCAATCCTTTGGGCTGGGTGATGATGCTCATCAAGACCTCACCAATTACAGTTGTGCAAGTTGCCCTGCAGGAATTCCCTTGCTGCTGCCCATCCTGCATGGAAGTTCCAGCATCTTTTTGTTAATATAGCTGCAGCTTCATTGCCTACAAATTCTTCTGTTCCCAACTGACCTTCTTCTTGTGGTGGCAGCATGGTCCCCTACTACACCCAGATGCTATCTACAATAAGATCTCCAGCTTAGAATTGTGGGCCTTGAAGCCCAGCTGCCATAACAGGGCTAAGCACAGACCCAAGACTCTCAGAAGCTTGGATATGTTCCTGGAGAAGTAGTCCAAAACTGCTATTAATGAATAGGGAATAGCCATGATTTTTTTCCGTCATTAGTAGCAAGGGATATATTTAATGTTTGGTACTTGCCAGGTACTTGAGACTTGTATTGGCCCCTGTTGGGAAGAGGATACTGGACTTGATGGACCCATAGTCTCACCAGTACAGCATATCATGTTATGTTCTTTGGTTTCTTATGCAAAATTTATGAGGGATGGAGCCTAGACCATGCAAACAGAAAGCAAAGTCATCCTGGTATGGAATATGAACCTAGGCTCTAAAATAAATTACATTGGGACTAATGCAATAAAATTTGCGGAAAGCAGGCGCTGACTTTTCAGCGCCCACTTTCTTAGTGCACGCATGGCGCCCACAAGGGGGACGGTCCAAAAAAAGCAAACCGGAAACCAATCCAATACTGCAGTAGCGACTAAAACAAAAGGATCAGTGAACACCAGGAGTTCTTTATTCTGCACAGAACATCATAAAAAGCCCGACTACGGCCAAGTTTTGTTCCTTTGAGCTGCTTCAGGGGCTATCAGAACAAAACAGATATAATTCATATAAAAACATTTAAATACAAATAAAAACATACACCATATAAACATAATAAAATCATAAGAAATAATATAAAATCAAAATATACAAGACAGTAATCAACAAAAAATATAACAACACTCAGTGACAAGAAACACATAAACAATCTGATATATTAAATAAGTAATGAATTGTGACATTCCTTCCTAATAAAACACCTTATATCTGTGTGTGTAAAATTGTATATATGCTTGTATATTAAATCAAATGAACTGGTGCAGTCTATTAAAAATAATTTATTAATTTTAATGTGTAAATACCTATCACTTTTGATGCCGGTGGTTGTCTCCATACAGCAGTTCAGCTCCTCTGAGCATGCTGCAAATGTATAAAAAATAAATTAAACTATCCTACTCAGGATTAAAAACATTGCAACAAATTAAAGAGTACTTTGAGACAGTGTAACACATCAAAGTCTGGCTAGAATCACCATAGTGGCTAAAAATAAAGGATGCCAGAGAGCAATCCATATGAGATTAATCCATATAATATTAACCCAACTCATGTTGGTTGCCCCTGGTGGTTGGTTGTCCATCTTGGTTGTCCCTGGTGGTCCAACGGCGGTCCTGGAGTGATCTCTTCAGCCCCTGTGACATAGTAAGGGCAAAGGCTATCGGCACAATTTTGAATACTGGCAGCCAACGGCCCGAGTGCAGGAGATCGCTCCAGGACCCCTGCTGGAACACCAGGGACTTTTGGTAAGTCTTGGGGGGGGGGGGGTCAGGAGTCCATTGCTCCTACCATGTGACAGGGGCCGACCAATGGCACCGGTAGCCCCTATGACATAGTGAGGGCAAAGGCTATTGGCGCCATTTTGAATACCGGCAGCCGACAGCCCGAGTGCAGGAGATCGTGCCAGGACCTCCGCTGGACCACCAAGAAGTTTTGGTAAGTCTTGGGGGGGTCAGGAGGGTGGGGAGTTGTAGTTAATTAAATTTAAAGGGTTGGGATGGGGTTTTTTTTGGGAAACAAATACATACGTAACTAATGAATGGATCGGGGTCCCCCAAGAATGGATGCAATGGATTTGCCTTCCCACGAATACAAATACCGAATGGGACAAATCCGTCCCTGCTGCACATCCCTATTACATACCCAAAAACAGAAAAAGCCCTCCAACTCTGGATCACCCACGGCATTTCTCATCTCGTCAGCCCTTTTAAAACTGCTGACCTTACTGGCTATTCTGCTGCACCTCCCACTTTCGGTGCCCTACCCCGCCAAATGTTTCTGCTGGCCCTGATTGTTGTAGATATGCAATGTTGTCTGAAAATGTGTATTAGTTTTTAGAATTGGATATTTAGGCCATTATTGCTTTATTAGTTCAGATTTATGGTATTTATATGTTTATTTTATTTAGTGTATTAGGGCAATATGTACTGTTCGTATATCTAATTTTTTAGTTATATGATGATTTTTTAAAATATAGTTTGATTTTTGGCTTTTATTGTAAACTGGTTTGATTTAGCTGGAAAAGCAGTATATTTAGTGAAATAAATAAACTAAACTAGACTAAATACATTGACTATGTCCAGCATTGCCCTTTAGTGAGCTGCCCCTAAGGAAAAAGGTACATCCACCTGAAATCTAACAAGCCCTAAAGTAAGACCCAAAACTCTCAAAGTAATGCCCTGTAGCTGGCTTGATATGTGATAAAATCAGACTTTGCCCTCCCCCAGTGTGGTCTATCTTCATTCTGCCTCATCTCCAAACCATCCTCTGAGGGATACGATGTCCAGGATGGTTCCTGCACATTTCACTTTCTATCCAGTAATCTCCCTCTGGCAGACTGTGGAGTTGGGCTCACTTGCAATCACTGCGTCATTGAGGCCTGCCACATTACCTGTGTCCAGGGTGTTCTGCTCCTTCATTTGCCTTAGCTTCTGCATGTTCTGCAGGATGTAAGGTTCTGGGTGCTTCTACCCCACCCCCCACCCCAGATCGCTGCCCTTAATATCTCAGGGTCTTCCGAACCCTGGTGGGAGTTTTCTCTATTAGGAGGTTGAGGAACACAATGGCCTGAATTGGAAGGTGAGGGAAGGGGTCCAGGGGCATGAAGCCATGATATGAGTACCCGACTCTCTGTCTTTATATATTGCTTGAGATAATATATATCAGGGGAAATTATTTTCAGATCTCTTAATTTTGTTAGTCAAAGGGCTACATGTCAGTGAACATACAATTCATTTAGTATTCGTGTTGCTAAGGCTGAAGGGAAAGATAACTATTTCTGTTGCAGGATTCCTCTTCAGGAGAAAGCACACCATCAATTTGAGATAATCATACTTTAACAACCTCTGTCACCTCATTTACTGTCATTGTGTAATATTCTATAACCTACTGCAGCAATTACAATGATGACTAAAGAAGTAAGCAAAACATTCTACTGCAGTGGTCCAGGATGGTAGGTATCATAGTTTATAAAAAAAAAAAAAAAGAAGGTAAATACCAGCTGTTACATAAAATGTCACAAAATGTATGCATATTTTGTGAAAATTTATGTAATACCTGGCTAGTATTTATCTTCATTTTGTGTATTACCATTGTGGTTACCTTTAAATTGAAAGTGTTTAAAAGTCATTTTATATAATGGAGAAGTTTTTCAGCTTCTCAGAGCAGGCAATGTCTACCATCAATTTTTGAATATATTGTTTTGTAATACAAACTTAAAGCATGCATATGGGTATTTTGTATTTTGAGGTATCATAATTTAACAAGCTGTTATAGCCTAGATATTTTGGTAAATCTTAATCATAGGAGTATAATCTCCTGAACAGGCTATTATCTCCAGGGATTTAATGTAACCAATAGAAAATGTTTGCATATTCTTACATAATTTAATCTATCCCCCAAATTCCAACAATAAATGCCTATAAAACATATCTATTTCTGGGTAGAGATCAGGATTATTAGGTGCACATCTTACAAAAGAGAGATCCAAATAAACAAAGAATTAGAAAAATGCACTTCAAGAACTCCTTTCAATAGTAACATAGTAACATAGTAACACAGTAATTGACAGCAGAAAAAGACCAAAATGGTCCATCTAGTCTGCCCAGCAAGCATCCCAAGGTAGTAACTGCTGCTCCATGCAAGTTATCCCCATGTTTCTCTTAAGGATAGTAACTGCTAGAGATGTGAATCGGAACCGGAATCGGTTTGGTTCTGGTTCAAATCGTGCATTTTTTTTTTGTCCGGCCCAATCGTTTTTTTTTTTTTTAATCGGCTGCGCCCGATCCGATAAACAAAAAACCCACCCTGACCCTTTAAAACTGCTCCCATAGCTTCCACCACCCTCCCGACCCCCCAAAAAATGTTTTTAAATTACCTGGTGGTCCAACGGGGGTCCCGGGAGCGTTCTCTTGCTCTCGGGCTGTCGGCCGATAAACAAAAAACCCACCCCAACCCTTTAAAACTGCTCCCTTAGCCTCCACCACCCTCCCGACCCCCCAAAAAACATTTTAAAATTACCTGGTGGTCCAGTGGGCCCCAGGAGCGATCTCCTGCTCTCGGGCCGTCGGCTGCCACTAATAAAAATGGCGCCGATGGCCCTTTGCCCTTACCATGTGACAGGGTAACCGTGCCATTGGCCAGCCCCTGTCACATGGTAGGAGCACGGGATGGCCAGCGCCATCTTTAAAAACGGCACGGGCCATCCAGTGGATGGCCGGCACCATCTTTAAAAATGGCACGGGCCATCCAGTGGACGGCCGGTGCCATCTTTAAAAATGGTGCCGGCTGTCCAGTGCTCCTACCATGTGACAGGGGCCGGCCAATGGCACAGTTACCCTGTCACATGGTAAGGGCAAAGGGCCATTGGCGCCATTTTGATTAGTGGCAGCCGATGGCCCGAGAGCGGGAGATTGCTCCCAGGACCCCCACTGGACCACCAGGTACCTGTAAAAAGTTTTTTGGGGGGGTCGGGAGGGTGGAGGAAGCTAAGGAATTAGTTTTAAAGGGTCAGGGTGGGTTTTTTGTTTATCGGCTCGGGCGCAGCCGATAAACAAAACCGCAATCGGGCCGGTCGAAAAAAAAAAACCACGATGTGACTCGGAACTGGAATCAGAACCGATTCCGGTTCCGATTCACATCTCTAGTTATGTGTACTATTGAAGTGCTAGTTATGCATGTATTATTGATGAGCTAGTTATTATGCATGACCAAGGGATAAAAGGGGCACTTAGGGATGAGGAAGCCGTAACAAGCAGCAAAACTCATGAACATATAGATGGATATAGTTTAATGGACAAAGCCCAGGGAAGTCTTTTTTTGAGGGCGTAAATAAACATGTGGATACAGCTGAGCTAGTTGATGTAGTGTATCCTGATTTCAAGAAAACATTTGACAAAATCCATCTTGAGAGGATTCTGAGGAAATTAAAAAGTCATGGGATAGAGGGCAGTGATCTATTGTGGATTGGGTACCAGTTAAAAGATAGAAAACAAAGAATAGGGATAAATTATATATTTTCCAAATGAGAAAGGTAAATAAGGGAGTGCCCTAGGGATCTGTTCTAGGATCACTGCTATTGAATATATTTATAAATGACCTGGAAATGGGTACAATGAATGTGGTGATCAAATTTGCAAATGACACAAAATCATTCAATGTTGTTAAATCAAAAGAGGATTGTAAAAAATTGCAAGAGGACCTTGCAAAACTGGAAGACTGTGCACACAAATGGCAAATTAAATTTAGTGTAGAAAAATGTAAAATGATGCACGTAGGGAGGAGTAGCCCAAATTATAACTATGCAATGCAAGATTTCACATTAGGCATCACCATTCAGGAAAAGGATCTAGGCATCATTGTCAGTAATAATACTGACATCTGCTTAGTGTGCAGCAGCAGCAAAGAAAGCAAATAAATAGAATGCTATAGGAATTATTCTGAAAGAAATAGAAAATAAAACAAAGAATATCATAATGCCTCTGCATTGCTCAATAGTGCGATTGCAGCTAGAGTACCATGTGCAATTCTATTTGCCACATCTCAGAAAAGATATAACAGAACCAAAAAGGGTACAGAGAAGGGCTACCAAAATGATAAAGTAAATGGAATGATTTCCTTATGAGGAATGACTAAAGTCTTCATCCAGGAGAAGAGATGGCTGAGGGAAGATATGACAGATGTCTGTCTCTAAAATAATGAGTAGAGTGGAACAGGCAAATGTGAATTGGTTGTTTACTCTTTGAAAGAGCAGAAAGATTAGGGGACACACAATGAAGATACTAGATGGTACATTTCAAACTAATAAGAAAAAAAATATGTACTCAACAAATTCCAAAGAATGATTTCTGTGTTCAAAGAGCGCTGGTAGCCAAACTGGTGCTGGTGCAAGATTTGATTGGCTTTAACAAAATCACTAAAGAGCTTAGAGGGTCCTTTTCTAAGGCTTGCTAGGGGAGGAGTCGGGGTGGAGTCGGGGCAGTGAGGGGAGGAGTCAAGGCGGAGTCAGGGTGGACTCTGTGATGTCTTCGCTGGTGGCGATAAAGTAGGAAACGTTATCGTCCCCAGTAGCGCGTCCAATAGCGCCACCTTTCATGGTGGCGCTATTGGGTGTGAAAGCTGGCAGCGATAATACCGCATGGTGCGATGGCTGCCGGCTTTTGCAGGCCCGCCCCCCCCCCTTTGCTCACCCACCCCCCGTTTTCGCTGGATTCACCATTCTGCGGTAGAATGGTGAATCCAGGCCTTAGTGGCAACATTTTTCCCCCTAATACTAGGTGGCTAAATTTAGCTGGTCAAATTCTGGTGGGGCCTGGGGGCAAGTTTATGTTGGAGTGAGAAAGTTTGGAATTGTGTTCTGATTTTCAGCATTAAATACATAACTTATCTGCCTAGGTACGGCAAGGGCAGGCCTAAATTATGCCAGTCAGCTCTCTCTATCTCTGACTGTAATTTTAAAAAGTGCAGGTTGCCAGATCCTCACTCTCTCCTGACTTAACAGAAAAAAAAAAACACTTGTATTAGGCTCCGTGATCCAAACTCCTAATTTTAAAAACAAAAAAAAAAAAAGAACCTGTCAGACAATGATTACCACTGAGAGTCATGTAGCCTGTATTTATTTTAGTCTCTCCAAACTCTTTCCACCACAGTATTTTTTTTTAAGTTTCTCTGATTCCCCTTCCACCTGTTCAATCAATAAAAAAAGTGGTCCATGGAGTCATCACTCCCAGACATCCTCTCTTATCCTCCAGAAGTCCCCCTCCCCAATCCTTCCCAGTCTGAACTGGTAGGAGGACACAGTTGATCTTACCTCCTGCAAGTTCAGCTGAACACAAAGTATCGGTATCACTAACATCTACCAGCACCTACTAAGAACTGCCACACTGGGTCAGACAAAGGATCCATCAAGCCCAGTGCCCTGTTTCCAACAGTAGCCTGGCCAATCCAGTTACAAGTTACCCGGAAAGACCCCAAATAGTAGATGGATTCCATGCTGCTTACACCCAGGGATAAGTAGTGATTTTCCCCAAGTCTATTGAGTTTAGAACAGTTTATGGACTTTTCCTCCAAGAACTTGTCCAAATCTTTTTTCAAATCCAGCTACTCATATTGCTTTTATCACATCTTCCAATAATGAATTCCAGAACTTGATTTTCTGTTAAGTGAAAAACTATTTTCTTTGATTTGTTTGAAATGTGTTACTTAGTAATTTTTTAAAGTATCCCCTAGTCTTTGTATTTATGAAAAGTAAACAACCAATTCATGTTTACCTATTCCACTCCACTCATGATTTTATAATCCTCTATCATATTGCCCCTAAATTATCTCTTCTCCAAGCTGAAAAACCCTCACCTTTTTAGCCTTTCTTCATAGGGGATCCATTCCAACACCTTTATCACTTTGTCACCCTTTTCTCTACCTTTTCTAGTTCTGTTATATCTTTTCTGAAATGAGGCAAATAGAATTACATACAGTACTCTAGCTGCAGTCTCACTATTGAGTGCTATGCCCGCCAGGCACGGCCACCCGCAGCCAGCTCAACTCACTCTTGCTTGACCCTATACTCCCGGTACACTCATGGCCATAGCCAGTCGCTGCCACCGCGTTCCTCCTGGCTCCCTGTGCTCCACATGGCGGCTAGGATGCCTCCGACCTATCCTGGGCCTTCCTAGGCACGTGCGAGCACTATCTGTCCTCCCTTTAAAGGGCCAATGGCGGGAACTTCAGGTTCATCCCCAGCTGATGACATCACTAGCCTGGGATACTTAAGGACTACCTCCATCCATCACTAACCGACTTGGCAAC
This sequence comes from Rhinatrema bivittatum, assembly GCF_901001135.1. NCBI lineage: Eukaryota > Metazoa > Chordata > Amphibia > Gymnophiona > Rhinatrematidae > Rhinatrema > Rhinatrema bivittatum. The sequence continues at coordinate 554,586,323 of NC_042616.1, read as the reverse complement.
GACTTTCCTGGTTCCTAGCTGGTGCTTGCTCCAGGACTCTAGTCCTGTTGTTCCTGCCCTTTGGATCCCTGCTCTACTTGCTGGTATCCTGTCACTGTGCTTCCCACTCCTCGGGACCTGGCTCAGCGATTCTATATCTGGGACCCTGTCTCAGCGTTTCCTGCTCTCGGGGCCTGGCTCAGCACTTCTACACTTGGGACCCTGCCTCGGCTCTTCCCGCACCTTGGGGCCTGGCTCAGCACTTCTACATCTGGGACCCTGCCTCAGCGCTTCCCGCTCCTCAGGGTCTCGCTTAGCGCTTCTACATCTGGGACTCTCTCTCACTGCACTCCCATTCCTCAGGGTTGTCTCAGCGCCTCTATATCTGGAATCTTGTCTCTGTGCTCCCATGCCTCAGGACCAGCCTCAGTGCTTCTACATCGGGGATTGTGCTTCAGCGCTTCCACTCTTTGGGACCTGCCTCAGAGCTTCTACATTACTGGACTGAGTCTCGGTGTCCTCGCTCCACGGGGCACCTCTCGGTGCTTCCACATCACAGGTCCCTGCTACTGCAATGCCGTCCCTCAGACATCCTCTCTGCGCTTCTTCTCTACTCAAACCTGCTACAGCGGATTGCCCGCACTAGCCCTGCTTCAGCATACCACTATACAAGCTTCTGCTGCTGCACTTCCTCTCCTCGGGGACAGTACCACGTGGTCCTGCTCCATTGCCGTCGGAACTGCTGTAGCACCTCACCCCTTGATGCCTTCTCTCTCTCTCTCTTTCTCTCTCTCTCTCTCCGAGAGTATCTTAGTCTTGGACTGTACCTTACCTCCCTGACATTCCCTGCTCCCAGCCGCCTGCTCTCTCCGGGACCAGCCACACATTGGTGCACCTAAGACCAGCTGGCCCCGGCACCCAAGGGCTTAACCTGTGGGGAACGAGGGCCAGTACTGGTGAAGTTCCTGTCTGCCTCTGTTCCCGGCCAGCCTCGCCTCCCAACAGTGGGGACCTGCAAGGCTCAACCCCACAGGTAGCACCAACCCCACCTTGGGGCAAGGGTCCACAATTTCTAACACTGAGTAATGCTGAGGTATTATGATGTTCTCCATTTTATTCTTCATTGCCTTCTTAATAAGTCCTAAAAATTCTATTTGCTTTTTTAACTGAACCTAGATCCTTTTCTTGGGTGGTGACTTCTAATATGGAACCTAACATCATCTAACCACAGATTGGATTATTTTTTGCTACCTGCAGTACTTTTCACTTGTCCACATTAAATTGCATCTGCCATTTGGATGCTATGTCTCCAAGTCTCGCAATGTCCTCCTGAAAATTCTCATAATCTGGAACTTGGAATAATTTTGTGTCATCTGCAAATTTGAGCAAGGATGTAGGGTGACTGCTGAAGTTGGTTGTACAATGGAAAATTTGCTGCTGCCATTTGGCCAACTCTCTGAGCTGCCTCTTCAGCTTGACATCAATAAAGGCTGGATTAAAATGTCTCCTTTGTCATGCTAACATGAGAGACATTGGGCCAGCCTTTGATGAAGATGTCAGGCTGTGGGAGGTAGTTCAGAGTGTTGGCAGCCCAGAGCAGGAGCAGTTCTTTACTTTATTGGTAACTGATGCTGGCAGTTAGGAACAACTCATGGCCATCTGCTACCTGAGGCGAGGAAAAGGATAGGATGAGATGCTTTCCCCCTGCTGCCACCCCTGCTATGGTACCCAAATGGGATACACTTCACAAGAGACACTCCCATGCCAACTCACCATGCAAATGAAAATTCTAATTCTGGTGTCACCTCAGTAACAGCCACACAAACACCATTCACTGACAGAAATTTTTTGAAGTAATACCTGAGCACATTTGATGTTCAGTTAACCTGAGATTGTTGTGAATTAGAGGCGAGGAGGTAGAGGGGATCAGAGAACATACAAACATTATCCTCTCTCACATACACAAAATCTTTCTATCCTCTCTTCTTCCTAATTCCCCTTCTTCCCTTCCCACTCAATCACCCCTCCCTGCTATTCCCCCTATACCTGATTTATATATTCTGCTTTTCAGCATGTCAAAGTGGATTACATTCAGGTACTGTAGTTATTTCTCTGTCCCCATAATATTTATAATCTTATAGGGTCATGCATTATGGTGTTTTCGCATGCGAAAAATGCCTTAATGCATGCAAAAAGCACCATAACGCATGGTGCAATGCTAATTTTTAAAAGGGAGGGATTGGGAAGGAGTCAGGGGTGGGAATTTTATTTAAAAAATGGGCTGGCTTTTTCCATTTTGGGCTGAGAGAGAGAGAAAGAGAGAGAGATAGAGAGAGAACCTCTGTAAGTGGCACCATAATAAGCAGCTATTTATGCTACTAAGGAGGCACACCTGGTAACTCGAGATGAGGTTTAGGTAGTAGTGTAGGGGTTAGGGGCCACTTTTAAATGCAGAGTGAAATGTACGAACAAAACAGTGCACTCTTGTGAAGATTTGATGTCTTTTGGAAGGAGGAAACTCACACAACGATGAGATTTGAACTATGTTCTCTCAGCCTAGCTTGATGGACTTTCTGGGTAACATCACTTTGCATGTAAAAGTGGCCCATAACCCCTATACTACTACTTAAACCTCATCTTGTGTTACTAGGTGGGCCTAATATAGTAGCATAAACACCTAACTACTAGAGGGGCCTTGTAGATAGTTTCTCTCTGGAACAGGGCAAGGCAAAGAATAAGAGGGGAGCAAGGTCGGGCAAGGAGCAGGAACAAAGCACAACTGGAGCAGGAACAAGCAACATACACTGCAGGCAAAGCATGGCAGACAACCTGTTGCTGACTCACTGGCTGGTGGAACTGAACTTCCTTATATATTTATTTATTTATTTATTTATTTATTTAGCATTTTTTTATATACCGAGGTATAGCAGAGTTGCCTTCACTCCGGTTTACATACAGAAACAACATGTTACATAGAACGATGTATGAAGATTACAATTTAAAATTAACGATAGTAAATACAATAGGAGAATGTATAACGAGATAACACAGGATAGAACCCTGAATAGATGTACATATATCTCATGAAGCATTGAAGGGCATCTGTATCATTGTAACAGGGAGATTGAAGATTGAAAAATGGCAGAATATATAAAAGAATTTTAAAGTCATTGAGTGCTATCTTTAAAAGATTGGCTGAGAAGCCAGGGTTTTAAGTCTTTTTTGAAGGATTTTAAGTTATCTTGATTGGTGAGGCAATGAGGAAGCGAGTTCCAGAGCTTAGGGCCGATGATGGAAAAGGCTCTGTTTCTGGTGGAGGATAATTTAGCCTGTGGTAGTGAGGGAATCACTAGATTAATTTTGCTGGCAGTTCGTGTAGTACGTTGGGAGCAATGGATGTGAATGATGTCATCAAAGGCGGAATAGTCGGCATTGTATCAGATATCAGAGCTATATCAGAGCTGTATCAGAGCTGGGATGACATCATCAGTTAGCACCCACAGGAAATGCTAGCTGCATGGTCTATAAAAGAGCTACAGGAAGTGTAATTTTCTACTAGGCCCTATGATGCAGGATACTGCAGGAACCTCTGCCCAAAGCCCTTGAGGTAAGGGGTGTTACATTATATATTTCTCAATCCATGCAAATAAATATTTTTTAATATTTCAAGCAAAATCTTTTAAACAAAATTTATTATCTGAGGAAGAAGACCTCAGACTCATATAGCCAAAATCACACCTAAGACAAAGGAAATGTTAACTTCATTCATTGGCCAAAAAAACCTCCATTTTTTATGTGTTTTGAAGAAAGTGAAATTTACAAAAGTACATCAATGCCATTTTTAGCATTAAGGGGCAGATTTTTAGAGGAGCATGTGCGGGATTCATTTGTGCACGCTACCTGGCACACACAAATGTACACCCAATTATATAAAATCCAGGGTCAGTGCATGCAAGGGGGTGCACACTTGTGCACCATGCGTGCACCGAGCCCTAGGGGAGGCTCGAAGGCTTTCCCCATTCCCTCCGAGGCCGCTTTTGGAGCGGCCTCGGAGGGAACTTTCCTTTCACTCCCCTCCACCTAACCCGCCCCCCGGTCCTACCTAAATCCCCCCTACTTTTGTTGTTTAAGTTACGCCTGCCCAAGGCAGGCGTAACTTCCACGCGCCGGCACAGCCGCTGTGCCGGTGGACTCGGGACTGCCCTCGGACAGCTGCCCGACATACGCGCGTCCCGGGGCTTACGCGCCGCCGAGCTTATGCAAAATAGGCTCGGCACGTGCAGGTTTTTTTTTTAAGAGTTAAGTGCGTATATTACGCGCGTAACCCTTTGAAAATCTACCCCTAATTGTACAGATAAGCATAAGGCAAGTAAGAAATACTTATCTTGCAATTAAATGATTCAATTCATGATATTATTTATGAGCAAAAATTTGAAAATGCTGACATGACTAGCTTTTCACAAATCTTGCTGCTTCAAGGCTTTAAAGAAAAAGAAGGACCAAAGCATTAACTAAATTCAGATAAGTCCAACTTTTCAAATATAGAAAAAACACACTTACTTAGTCTTTGAAGAGCAAAAGTATTAAAGTGGTTGCACACTTAGTAACTTTAAATAACATGAACATAGATCAAGGTAGAGGGTGGCTCTTTATATAGTAAAGAACCTAACAGAAAGGAGCATGTTCGAAATCAATAATAAGGACTAATCCCTTTCTTTTGGCAAATGATTGATAGATTCTCAAGCAATATAGAAAAACAATAATATCCAATAGATATAAAAAATGGACTTTTAAACCAATATCCAATCACAATACAATTTTACACTATTCCTTAGCCAACTAAGGGGGTCATTTTTCAAAAAGCGGTAAGGCGTTTTCGCATGCGATAGGCCTTTAATGCATGTGAAAACGTGTTTACTGCATGCGATCGCACCATATCGTATGGTGCGATGCAAATTCCAAAAATGGGAGGAGTGTGGGCTAGCCTCTCTGTGAAGAGCTATTGCACAGCCATAATGCAGATTTTGTGTGATGTGTCCTGTAGGGCATATTTCAGATGATTTGAAGGAGAGAGGGAGAGGGGGGGAGAGAGCGAGAGAGAGAGAGAGAGAGAGAGACACTGGCCATGATGGCATGTCCCATAGGCAGGTATTTGTATCCCTATGATAGGCCCACCTAGTAACTCGAGGTGGGGATTAGGTAAGAGTGTAGGGGGTTAGGGGCCACTTTGACATTCTACGTGACACCTACGAACAGAACAGTGGTCCCTTGTGAAGATTTGCTGGCCTTCGGAGTGAGGAAACTCACTCCAAGATTAGATTTGGGCAAGGTTCTCTCAACCTAGCTTGATGTTAGTCCATTATCTCTCTCCAGTTGTTAGCATTTAAAATCTTTCCTGTCTTCCAGCTCCCATGTTTTTCGCTCCCTGTTTAATGTAACTTTACCTTCTATACAGTTAATTGGTTTCCCCATGTTATATTGTAAACCGGTACGATAAGACCGCGTCTTGAGTATCGGTATAGCAAAAGAATTTAAATAAATAAAATAAATCTAGATATTGTAATCTGTCCTCAGGTTACAAATGTATTTTATTGTGATGTCACCTGTGTTGAAATGATGATATATTTTGCATATTGTTTGTATATTTAATGGGTGTGTGGAATTAGAATAGGAAGACCTTCTGAATGTCGTAGGGTTTTCATTACTAGGTCAGTTCTGCAGAGAGTAGTGCTATAGAACAGAAAGCAGAGCTAAGCAATTGGTTTTTGCATGTGTCTAAAGTTTTATGATCTGACTAAGAAATGAATGATAAGTCATAAAAATCAAGAATTATTATAAGGCCACACATGAGATAAAAGCATAAATGAAACTGCTATTGTTTTCCATTTCGTAGGAGATAAACATGTTTTCCAGTTGAAATAGTGAAAAACATCACATGATGCTGCATCTAAGATGGAGAACAAAAGGACATCTTGTCCTTGGATCTAAAATGGTGGATAAGATCTAAGACGGATGAATGGGTATATTATAGCTTATATCATAGTAATTACTAATCAGTATGGGATACATATTCAAAAACCATTTAGACAAATAACTCACAACCTATGCGTCTAAATGGGTCAATCGGCATATTGAGCCTATTGTCCGGCTAAATTGTAGCCAGATATGCTGTTATCCAGCTATAATTTAGCACATTATCTGGCAACTACAATGGAGGTGTACGCTTCCATCACAGTTGCCTAACAATGGCAGAGACATGCCCAGAATCGGTGGTCCTGGATCACAGTAGGAGGCTACCACAATCCTAAAGACAAGCGTACAAAAAGTTGAGGGGTGGGGGGAAAAGGGAAAGGATAGGGATGTGCATGGTGGGGGGGGGGGGGGTTTCAATCTGGAGGGTAAGGCAATAGAAGGATCTGGAGGCACCAGGAGGAGACCTCCAAGACAGTAGACTGGAAGCGAGACCTGGGCAGGGGCACTGAGGGAAGGGATTCCAGGCAGACAACAGAGCGGGGTGTGTGAGGCTTGAGCAATCAGGAGGAACTCCAGAGGGCAACCCCGAAGGGAGGAGCTGCACAGCGCAGGATGATGATGCAATGCCATAAGCCAGCCCACAGGACAGGGAAGCCCGGGTGAGCCTCTAGAGATGATGTAGCACCGCCCCGAGGAGCGGGGAAGTAGAGGCAGTCCCAATGTCGTTCGTAGGCGCAACCCCGAAGACCAGGGAAGCGCACAAGTCCCAAGAATTTGGAGCGCGAGCCCCGAGGAGTGGGGACACTCTGGCAATCACTGTAGTTGAGAGCGCATTCCTAAGGAGTGGGAGGCGCAGCCAATCTCATTCACTATGCGGGCACAACCCTAGTAATACTCACAAAGGGGCAGATTTTCAAAGGGATATGCACGTAAGATACACGCATACCCCCCAAAAACCTGCCCCAAGTCCCCCCTGCGCCACCGAGCCTATGTTGAATAGGTTCAGCAGCGCACACAAGCACCGGGACGTGCGTAAGTCCCGGGGCTTTCCTGGGGGGGGGGGGGTGCATGTCGGGGCGAGTCGAGGGGCATGTCGCAGCAGCGTGTCATCCAGGGGTGGGGCTGCGGTCATGGTTCCAGCCCGGGGGCATGGCTGAGGCCTCCAAAACTGCTCCCGGGCTGGGGAATCTCGCAGCCGGCGTGCGCGAGTTACACCTGCCTCGGGCAGGCATAACTCTTCAAACAAAGGTAGGGGGGGTTAGATAGGGCTGGGGGTTGGGTTAGGTAGGGGAAGGGAGGGGAAGGTGTGGAGGGGGTGGAAGGAAAGTTCCCTCCAAGGCCGCTCCGATTTCGGAGTGGCCTCAGAGGGAACAGAGAGAGGCTGCACGGCTCGGCGCGCGCAGGCTGCTGATTTTGGACAGCTTTGCGCGCGCCAACCCCGGATTTTAAAGGATACGTGCAGCTACATGCGTATCTATTAAAATCCGGCGTACTCTTGTTCGCCCCTGGTGCGCCTGGTGCGCGAACAAAAGTACGTGCGGGCGTACTTTATTGAAATCTACCCCAAATAGTAGAGGTATCCCAGAGATAGCTCCGAGGATTGGGGGACCTTGCAGGATAGAACCCAAGAGACGCAGGGCCAGCCCGAGGAGTAGGGTAGGCCAGGAGAGCAAGACCCTGGTGCATGCACTGGCCCTCGAGGAGTGATTACCAGACAGGGTTCATGGCAAGGCATGAAGCATAGTCTCGGGAACAGGAAGCAGAAGTTGTAGATGTACGGAACTTGTTGCTGAGGGCAAAGGTGGAGATTAAATACCCCGGTCCTATGATGCCATCAACCAGAGACGCCCCCAAGGTTCCTGCTGAGGAGGCTAGAAAGGAGGGCCTGGTGGCGCGTGTGTGCCTAGGAAGGCCCAGAGTTGAGGAAGATGGTGGCGGCATCTGGGCTGCCATTAGGAGTCCCAGGGAATGCGGCAATGAAGGCTAGCCCAAGCCGTGAGCAGCCTCGGGGAAGGCAGGAGAGCAGTGCAGGAGGTAAGCACATGAGGTTGCAGCCATCTGCGACTGATGGTCATAACACTGGGTCATACCAAGGGTCCATCAACCCCAGTATCCTGTTTCCAACAGTGGCCAATCCAAGTCACAAGTACCTGGCAAGTACCCAAACATTAGACAGATCACAAGCTACAATTGCTTATTAATTACCATCATAGCAGTTTATGGAATTATCCACTAGGAACTTATCCAATCCTTTTTTAAACCCAGTTACACTAACTGCTGTAACCACATCCTCTGGCAATGAACTCCACAGCTTAACCATGCACTGAGAGAAAAAATGTTCTTCAATTTGTTTTAAATGAGCTGCTTGCTAACTTCATAGAGTGGTCCCTAGTCCTTCTATTATCCAAGAGATTAAATAATGTTTTACATTAACTTTATCAAGTCCTTTCATGATTTTGTAGACTTCTTTCATATCCCCCCTCAATTGTCTCTTCTCCAAACTGAACAACCCTAACTTCTTTAGCCTTTCCTCATAGGGCAGCCGTTCCATGTCCCTTATCATTTTGGTCGCCCTTATCTGCACTTTCTCCATTGCAGCTATATCCTTTTTGAGATGCGGTGACCAGTACATAAGAACATAAGAACATAAGAAAATGCCATACTGGGTCAGACCAAGGGTCCATCAAGCCCAGCATCCTGCTTCCAACAGTGGCCAATCCAGGCCACAAGAACCTGGCAAGAACCCAAAAACTAAGTCTATTCCATGTTACCTTTGCTAGTAATAGCAGTGGCTATTTTCTAAGTCAACTTAATTAATAGCAGGTAATGGACTTCTCCTCCAAGAACTTATCCAAACCTTTTTTAAACACAGCTATACTAACTGAACCAACCAAATCCTCTGGTAACAAATTCCAGAGTTTAATTGTGCATTGAGTAAAAAAGAAATTTCTCCGATTAGTTTTTTTTTTTTTTTTAATTCTTTATTTATTGATATTTTCATTTAACATATAAAGAAAATTAATATACACTTTCAACACTGCACTTGAAATACAGCACTTTACATACAATATTTAACATTGTCAATATTGCATATGAAATATTATTAAGAAAAATTATTAATCTCAAAGTAATTGCAAAAGTAATTACTCATTACTTGTCTTAACATGAAAAAGTATAGATAAACCTACCCTATAAAAGGAAATTAGAGGCTGATATTAGAATCTTTTAAAGAACCCAATGGAGAATAATTAAGATATTATCAAACACCATAGGCATATTCATAACAGCTGGATAAACTTTATAAATGTCCGTCTACTGCTGAGCCCCATTAGATGTTATATTAACGGGAGAAGACTCAGCTATAGGTAAATCTGATGCCATACTAGGTAGTTGGGCCTCGACAAATTGCTTCAACTGTTCACTTTGATAAAAAACATAAGAGTTTACCCCTTTCTTAATTTCGCACCTACAAGGATATCTTAAAAAGAAAGAAAAACCCAAGGATACAAGGATACAATTTGTTGTCGCATAGCCAAAAATTCCCTTCTCCTTGTTCTTGTCACCGGAGCTAAATCCGGATATAATTTAACTGCCTGCCCGTGAAACATTGTAGGAAACTTTTTAAAATATTTCCTCATTACTCCATTTATATCTTGGGATGTAATAAAAGATACAACTAAAGTATTCCGATGGACAACATCTAAACTTGATTCCTCTAGGAAGTTTGTCAAATTAGCTGGTACTTGGGATTTTTGAGTAAGGAAATAACAGGAATTAATGGAAGGGATATCCTCTCTAAAGTATCTCTTTAGGGAGATATAAGGAATCTCACCTAGTACCTGAGGAAAATTGACGATCCTAATGTTTAGATGACGTACCCGGTTTTCCAATATCTCAAGACGTCTGGAACTAGCAATTTGATCTTTAATTAAAGAGACATTGACTTTCTGTAATGACAATAAATTCCTTTCATTTTCATTCACTTTTTGAACAATTTGGGTACTCTGAACTTGTACATTGGACAATTGTCCTTGAAAATCAGTTGTAACATTGTCAATTTTCCTTTCTAGCCTAGATACAACCTGACTTAAACTATTTACCGCCTCCAGTATCTTATCCAGTGTTACCTGCCCCACCAAGGGGGGTTGCTGTAAAGATGATTCATCAGCTTTATGGATAGGTGGGCCCTCTAGTTCCGTTGTAACAATCCCTTCACTGGGAGACAACGGTATCACTCCACCATCCAAACTTCTTTGCACTGGGGGTAGACGGCTGTCCGGACTAAGAGACGCTTCTTCACGGGAACCGCCCATATCTCCATTATGTGCAGCTCCAACGGAGTCCTCAGCTCCTCTATGTTCCAGCTGGGTCAAAAATTTACTAATCTCGGATTGAGTCAGGGTGGAAGATACTGGTGTTGAGGGAAACACCCTAATCTTTCCCTTCCTTTTCGCCGATTAGTTTTAAATGTGCCACATGCTAACTTCATGGAGTGCCCCTCTAGTCTTTCTATTATCCGAAAGAGTAAATAACCTATTCACATCTACCCGTTCTAGACCTCTCATGATTTTAAACACCTCTATCATATCCCCCCTCAGCTGTCTCTTCTCCAAGCTGAAAAGTCCTAACCTCTTTAGTCTTTCCTCATAGTGGAGCTGTTCCATTCCCCTTATCATTTTGGTAGCCCTTCTCTGTACCTTCTCCATCACAATTATATCTTTCTTGAGATGCGACGACCAGAATTGTACACAGTATTCAAGGTGCGGTCTCACCATGGAGCGATACAGAGGCATTATGACATTTTCCGTTTTATTCACCATTCCCTTTCTAATAATTCCCAACATTCTGTTTGCTTTTTTGACTGCCGCAGCAAACTGAACCAACAATTTCAATGTGTTATCCACTATGACGCCTAGATCTATTTCTTGGATTGTAGCACCTAATATGGAATCTAACATTGTGTAACTATAGCATGGGTTATTTTTCCCTATAAGCATCACCTTGCACTTATCCACATTAAATTTAATCTGCCATTTTGATGCCCAATTTTCCAGTCTCACAAGGTCTTCCCGCAATTTATCACAATCTGCTTGTGATTTAATTACTCTGAACAATTTTGTATCATCTACAAATTTGATTATCTCACTCGTCGTATTTCTTTCCAGATCATTTATAAATATATTGAAAAGTAAGGGTCCCAATACAGATCCCTGAGGCACTCCACTGCCCACTCCCTTCCACTGAGAAAATTGTCCATTTAATCCTACTCTCTGTTTCCTGTCTTTTAGCCATTTTGCAATACACGAAAGGACATCGCCACCTATCCCATGTCTTTTTACTTTTCCTAGAAGCCTCTCATGAGGAACTTTGTCAAACGTCTTCTGAAAATCCAAGTATAGTATATCTACCGGTTCACCTTTATCCACGTGTTTATTAACTTCTTCAAAAAAGTGAAGCAGATTTGTGAGGCAAGACTTGCTTTGGGTAAAGCCATGCTGACTTTGTTCCATTAAACCATGTCTTTCTATATGTTCTGCACACAGTATTCAAGGTGCGATCTCACCATAGAGCAAATCAGAGGCATTATGACATCCTCCTTTTTATTTTCCATTGCCTTCTTAATAATTCCTAACATTCTGTTTGCTTTTTTAATCGCCACAGCACACTGGGCTGATGATTTCAATGTATTATCCACTATGACGGCTAGATCTCTTTCCTGGGTGGTAACCTATAAGGTAGAACCTAACATTGTGTAACTATAGCAAGGGTTATTTTTCCCTATATGCATCACTTTGCACTTGTCCACATTTAATTTCATCTGCCATTTGGAAGCCCAATCTTCCAGTCTTGCAAGATCCTCTTGAAATTCATCATAATCTGCTTGAGATTGAACTACTCTGCATAATTTTGTGTCATGCGCAAATTTGATTACCTCACTCATTGTACCCCTTTCCACATAATTTATAAATATATTAAAAAGCACCGGTCCATGTACAGATCCCTGAGGCACTAGTTCAAAAAAAGGTGGTGATTCTGAAGTCAGGTTGTGGAAGAAAATTATGAAGATAGCCACTTTGACATTGAGAGAAGATTCCCCCTGAGGCAGAACTGTGTGGTTCGAAACATGATCATGTCGGGATTGGATTAATGCTAGCATTGGAGATATGAGTATATATCAATTTATGATTGCAAAAAAATGATCATTGATATGTTCATCAGCATGTTGAGAGACAATATTGAAATAATTTTTAGAACAGATTGATGAAATAGTAATAATAAAGTAATATGACCTAGTACTAATTTGGGTTTGATTGACATACAAACTCCTTAAGTGTGGGTCCTACATAAATAATATAAAATAGAAATAAAAAATACATAAATACATATTTATATTTCCCGAACCCGCGTGTTCACCTAGAATATTTACATACAAAAAGATATCATCATCCCACTATACCCAACCACCTTCATTACTACTATTTTAATCAGTTATCACAAAGAACGCTTTAATACAGCTAACGGGAAATGTGAACAGTGCTTATAATTGAAGTAGAAGGATTTAGCCTTGAGGCAACATTGAACCCAGTGATTTTTCTGACTCACTCCTTGATGATAAGGTCGGAGAGAGTTCAGGTAAATATACATACACATTTTTTCATAATTGATAAAGTTTATAGTGAGATATTTGACAGTGTTTAAAATGAGCAGTATAGCAGAGATTAGATCTTTTAATTTAATAAATGATATCTTTATATGAACTTAGAATGGGGTATAATAACGTTATAGAGAAGGATAGTGATAATGGAGAGTAAATGATACATGGAAAAAATGTTTTTTTTATTAATTTTAACTTTATTTATTATCAGAATCAAGTGGTTGGGGTGATTTACTCACTGTTGATCGTTCCTCTTTGAAATATTCCCCTGAAGAAGCCGGGAAGGTGAAACAAGGGCCTTGTTGGGAAAGGATACAATATAATCAGGAACGCCACAGATGAGAGCTGAATTACGTGTCACATCTTAAATATTCACATGTTAAATTATAGATTATAATATGGAGGTTATAGTGTTTTAAAAAAATCTTTTCAATGAATGTTGAATGTCAATAACAGTGTTATCATGTGGATATGATGATGAATAAAACATTCTACTAAGTTAAATGATATTTATCATCAGTGACCAATATTGCATGGTTTAAAAGGAGACACACTATTTTTGAGGGTTAGTTCAAGTTTAGCAATAGTACACAGGTAAGGGCTTTGAATAGTGGTATATGCAGGTTTGCACATGATTTGATGTATGTTTAAGTGTTGTTTTATTTAAAAGAATAAGTGGATCATATTCATAAGGTGATATTGGAAAAGAAAATGTTTTTATTAAATTTATATTTGAAATAAAAACTGTTTTAATATATAATCAAAAGGTTTTGATGTATGGTGTTTATTAAGACATACTAAAGTGCTTTTTTCCATTCTCCATTTTTTGGGGATAGTTTTGTGTAATACAATAAGCACAAGTTAGGTAGATATATTGCTTTTTTTGGGATAAAATATATATATATATATATATATATATATAATATAAAATTGTTGGTACCATGTAATTTGTGCTGAGAGTGTAATTACATTAATTGGTAAATTTGTATAACTGTGTAAAAACAAAAGAAGGTCTGGATAATATCATATCAATTCTGCTTGAAAGGTTTAAAAACAATTTTTGCACAGAGTGTGAGTATGCATGGAGAAGAGAGGTATGGATGAGTATGAATGAATGTAGATTTTTAATGATGCAATTATGTATTGATGTAATATGAGGATTTTACAAGTTTCAAAATTTATGCTACTTGTATGTAATTTTCATAAAGATTGAATAAAAGAGGTATTTGAAAAATAACAAAAATAACAATAATTGTGCTTTTACTCCACTCCAAAGGGAGTGTTTGTTGGTGATATATATATATATATATATATATGTCCAACACAGCCGATGCTTCATGGGCTAATTCCCCTCTTCAGAACTCTTCTATGTAACGTCACCATTACAGAACTCAGCCACTGCTCGAGTGGGTGCTTTTAATCCTGCAGAGAGCTCAACACCCAGAAGTAAATATATTTCTTCCCTGCCACCTATCCGTCCCTGACAGGCCCTTCTGAATTTAGGCCTGGTCTTCTCTATACCAGCCATGCTGTAGTTCATAAAGCGAGCCACCAAGTGATCAGTCCATGGCTTCTGACTCCTCGCTTTTCTATGCACAGTCCATGGCTCTTGCCTTGGTTTAAACTTTGCTTCTCTAGGCACAGTTCAGGGCTCCTGCCTTTGGATTAAACACCGGGCAAGGTCTCACTTCCATCACAGTAACAATAGAAACATAGCCAAGCTGAATGTCTGGTAAGAGTACTCAAAAAGATGTACGGTACTATACAGTAACATTATTCACCTGCTTAATGTACTGTGTGTTCGACTAGAGCTTTCAGTATTGTGATTGACATATCTGAGAGGATAATAGAATAGGATATGAGGAGGAAAAGTATTCTGTTGTGTATGATAAAAGGAAGTCATTATTAAGATAGGTAGAGGTAGAGATTGTTCCCTCATTAACTCATTGATATTGAGTGTACCAGTAAAGATTAAAGCAACCTTATTACAAAGCCCAGTATAACAAATTCTTTATTACACTTTTGTGGTCATTTGTTTGTAAAACTCACCCACTTAATCATTATCAAGATTCTGTTTATTGGCTGGGTTTCTATGCATATTAATTTAACATATGTGCTTGTTTTTTAAAATCTATTATTAATGGAATTAGACTTGTTTTTCATGTATTCCATGAATCTATTTTCTGAGCCTTTGGAAGAGGTATATTTATTTTTATTGTTTCACATTAGGATGGGAGGTAGCAATGTGAAGTTAATGGTCTGTGTGTGTTTTACCACTAGTGCTTACTTGACTGTTTTTTATCCAGTCTTTGACAATCTTGTGTCCTTTGTCATCTTCAGAATTTTGTTATTTGAAATAATATTTACTGTTGAAAACAAGCAGAATGCTTTACTTTGAACACAAAAGACCTAATCAAACCAAAAGTTTTATTATGACATATCAAGACTTCCTTCATCATGAAAATCAGAACTGATCAATATTATTAACTGAACCGTTTCTTGAACCATAACTGATAAAATGCAGGCCTGGGTGACTAAAGGTAGGGGGGTGTAGATAGGGCTGGGGGGCGGGTTAGGTAGGGGAAGGGAGGGGAAGGTGGAGGGAAGCCGAAGGAAAGTTCCCTCTGAGGCCGCTCCGATTTTGGAGCGGCCTCGGAGGGAACAGGCAGCGAGCGCAGGGCTTGGCACGCGCAAGGTGCACAAATGTGCACCCCCTTGCATTCGCCGACCCCAGATTTTATAAGATACGCGCGGCTACACGCGTATCTTATAATATCCGGCGTACTTTTGTTTGTGCCTGGTGTGCTAACAAAAGTACACGCGGGCGTAGTTTTATAAAATCTACCTCATTATGAAAAGCACGTGAAAGAAGCATGAAAAATATTAGATTGCACCTGTCATATTGTTGTCATTAAGTGTAATTGAATTGCTGACTAATTCAAATCAACTGACATGGAACACTATGTCATCATATCAATCATGTTGATGATGTTGGCTTTGATGAGTGTGAAAGCATGAAGTGTAGACCAAGGCTCTGAACAATGGAGAGAAGAATGTTGAGTTGTGCCAGGAGCCACTTGTGTTAATGAAAGATTTTTGTGCTAACATCGGACTTTGTCTTTTCTACCGTGATTCCATACTTGGTATCATTGAAACAATTCTGCAATTTTGAGAAACCATGTGAAGGACCACTGAAAAAACAAGTTTGGTTTAGAGAGCAGCAAGGCTGATCTGGGACAGGAGATGCCATTGGGTACCAAGTTCCAAAATCCTCATTGCCATTCAGAAACTTACCTAATTCAGAGACTGCAAATATGTCCCTAACACATATCAAGACTGAGGGTGAGTTTGACTGGGCCTCAATGACGCTATGTCACATATTAGTTATGAGTGCAGTTGTTGCTATATGCACCAATGATGGATGCCAGCTCTCCTCAAGAATGAGGGGTACCAATTTCAGATGTTTTCTTGTGAGTAACCAGATAAAACATCCCCTCCTTTAGTTTTGACATCTATTAGAGGGACCATCTCCATTCACTGAGGCAGCCATTATTGTACTGCGAAGGTGGCGGACCTCACGAGTCACCTAGATAGGATTTTAGACAGTGCTGGGGAGGAGCCGGCTGTCGTGGTACATGTGAGCACCAACGACATAGGAAAATGTGGGAGGGAGGTTCTGGAAGCCAAATTTAGACTCTTAGGTAGAAAGCTTAAATCCAGAACCTCCAGGGTAGCATTCTCTGAAATGCTCCCTGTTCCACGCGCAGGTCACCAGAGGCAGGCAGAGCTCTGGAGTCTCAATGTGTGGATGAGACGATTGTGTAAGGAAGAGGGATTCAGTTTTGTTAGGAACTGGGGAACGTTTTGGGGAAGGGGGAGTCTCTTCCGAAGGGATGGGCTCCACCTTAACCAGGGTGGAACCAGACTGCTGGCGCTAACCTTTAAAAAGGAGATAGAGCAGCTTTTAAACTAAAACAAAGGAGAAAGCTGACAGTCGCTCAGCAGCGCATGGTTCGGAGAGAGGTATCTTCAAAGGATACTAATGATACATTAGAATAGGGCATCCCGACAGTGAGGTTCCAATAATAAGAAAAGTAGTCCAAGTGCCTGTAACTAAAAACTCACCTGAGCTAAAAAATTCGAACATATCCCTATCAATTAATAAGCAGAATGAAAATACAAACAAAAAACAAACTTTGAAACTTTGTATGCTAATGTCAGAAGTCTAAGAAATAAGATGGGAGAATTAGAATGTATAGCAGTGAATGATGACATAGACTTAACTAGCATCTCAGAGACATGGTGGAAGGAGGACAACCAATGGGACAGTGCTATACCGGGGTACAAATTATATCGCAATGATAGAGAGGAGCACCCGGGAGGTGGTATGGTGCTTTATGTCCGGGATGGCATAGAGTCCAACAGGATAAACATCCTGCATGAGACTAAATGCACAATTGAATCTTTATGGGTAGAAATCCCTTGTGTGTTGGGGAAGACTATAGTGATAGGAGAATACTACCATCCACCTGGTCAAGATGGTGAGACGGACAGTGAAATGCTAAGAGAAATTAGGGAAGCTAACCAAATTGGTAGTGCGGTAATAATGGGAGACTTCAATTACCCCAATATTGACTAGGTAAATGTATCATTGGGACACGCTACAGAGATAAAGTTCCTGGATGGAATAAATGATAGCTTTATGGAGCAATTGGTTTAGGAACGAATGAAAGAGGGAGCAATTTTAGACCTAATTCTCAGTGGAGCACAGGATTTGGTGAGAGAGGTAATGGTGGTGGGGCCGCTTGGCAATAGTGATCATAATATGATCAAATTTGAATTAATGACTGGAAGTTGGACAGTAAGCAAATCCACAGCTCTCGTGCTACTCTTTCAAAAGGGAAACTTTGATAAAATGAGAAAAATAGTTAGAAAAAAACTGAAAGGAGCAGCTACAAAAATAAAAAGTGTGCAAGAGGCGAGGCCATTGTTAAAAAATACCATCCTAGAAGCACAATCCAGATGTATTCCACACATTAAGAAAGGTGGAAAGCAGGCAAAACGATTACCGGCATGGTTAAAAGGGGAGGTGAAAGAAGCTATTTTAGCCAAAAATCTTCATTCAAAAATTGGAAGAAGGATCCAACAGAAGAAAATAGGATAATGCATAAATGTTGGCAAGTTAAATGTAAGACATTGATAAGACAGGCTAAGAGAGAATTTGAAAAAAGGTTGGCTGTAGATTCAAAAACTCACAGTAAAAACTTTTTAAAATATATCCTAAGCAGAAAGCCTGTGAGGGAGTCAGTTGGACCATTAAATGATCGAGGGGTTAAAGAGGCAATTAGGGAAAATAAGGCCATCGCGGAATGATTAAATTATTTTTTTGCTTAAGTGTTTACTGAAGAGGATGTTGGGGAGATACCCATATCAGATAAAGTTTTCATGGGTAATGATTCAGATGGACTGAACCAAATCATGGTTTAATGGAAAAAAGTCAGCGTGGTTTTACCCAAGGCAAGTCTTGCCTCACAAGTCTGCTTCACTTTTTTGAAGGAGTTAATAAACATGTGGATAAAGGTGAACCGGTAGATATAGTATACTTGGATATTCAGAAGGCATTTGACAAAGTTCCTCATGAGAGACTTCTAGGAAAAGTAAAAAGTCATGGGATAGGTGGCGATGTCCTTTCGTGGATTACAAACTGGCTAGAAGATAGGAAACAGAGAGTAGGATTAAATGGGCAATTTTCTCAGTGGAAGGGAGTGGGCCGTGGAGTGCCTCAGGGATCTGTACTAGGACCCTTACTTTTCAATATATTTATAAATGATCTGGAAAGAAATACGATGAGTGAGGTAATCAAATTTGCAGATGATACAAAATTGTTCAGCGTAGTTAAATCACAAGTAGATTGTGATAAATTGCAGGAAGACCTTGTGAAGCTAGAAAATTGGGCATCTAAATAGCAGATGAAATTTAATGTGGACAAGTGCAAGGTGATGCATATAGGGAAAAATAACCCATGCTATAGTTACACGATGTTAGGTTCCATATTAGGTGCTACAACCCAAGAAAGAGATCTAGGCTTCATAGTGGATAACACATTGAAATTGTCGGTTCAGTGTGTGCTGCGGCAGTCAAAAAAGCAAACAGAATGTTGGGAATTATTAGAAAGGGAATGGTGAATAAAATGGAAAATGTCATAATGCCTCTGTATCGCTCCATGGTGAGACCACACCTTGAATGCTGTGTACAATTCTGGTCACCGCATCTCAAAAAAGATATAATTATGATGGAGAAGGTACAGAGAAGGGCGACCAAAATGATAAAGGGAATGGAACAGCTCCCCTATGAGGAAAGACTAAAGAGGTTAGGACTTTTCAGCTTGGAGAAGAGACAGCTGAGGGGGGATATGATAGAGGTGTTTAAAATCATGAGAGGTCTAGAATGGGTAGATGTGAATCGGTTTTTTACTCTTTCCGATTAATAGAAAGACTAAGGGGCACTCCATGAAGTTAGCATGTGGCACATTTAAAACTAATCGGACAAAGTTCTTTTTCACTCATTGCACAATTAAACTTTGGAATTTGTTGCCAGAGGATGTGGTTAGTGCAGTTAGTATAGCTGTGTTTAAAAAAGGATTGTATAAGTTCTTGGACGAGAAGTCCATTACCTTCTATTAAGTTGACTTATATACTAACCACCGCTATTATTAGCAATGGTAACATGGAATAGACTTAGTTTCTGGGTACTTGCCAGGTTCTTATGGCCTGGATTGGCCACTGTTGGAAACAGGATGCTGGGCTTGATGGACCCTTGATCTGACCCAGTATGGCATATTCTTATGTACATGTGGGTTCCTCGGGGCATACATCAGGATCTTCTCATTGCAGGAGTGTGCACAGCCAACCTGAAGCTGAACCCACAAGCTCCCAAGATTTTACCACCACTGCAGATACAGATGCTAGCATTCCTGTTACGATCCTGCTCGCGGAGCCCATCCCACGAGCAGGCCCTCTCTTACCCTGGCCCTGATGTTGCAGTCTTTGTTGTGCTGCTCCCCATGCTCCTGCCACCGCAGTCTTCTGCGGCAGGCCACCCCCGATGCCATCTTCATGCGGCCCGGAGGCTGCGGCTGGAGCCGCCACTGGGGTCCTCTGTCCTAGCGGCAGGGAAGCCGCCTCCGCTGATACCTTCTGCCTTCGCGATGCCATCAACTCCCCATAGCATGGTGCTGCAGAGCCCTGCTCCCTCCTTTGTGGCCTGGAGTGTCGCTGGCACTGGCTTCTACCTTCACGACAGGAAACCACCCGGCTCCTCCTCCCTGAGCAGATGCTGTTCCTTCATCTTTGCAGACTAGTGCTGCCACTGGGATGCCTCTGCCTGCTCATTCTTCACGGCCTGGAGGCCGCCACTGTCCTCAGTCTTGCTCCACTCTCTGGGCCCTCCTCTACATGTGTGGCCACACCTCTTCATCTGTTTAAAGGGCTAGTGGCGGGAAAAGCTCATAGTCCCACCGGATGTCAGCCTCAGTCACTTCCTGTTTCAACCCTATAAAAGGGCTCAGTTCCTGTTCCTTGGGGCCTTCAGATTGGATACCATGGTGGTCCATGTTCTTCTTCGCTGGTCAAGGTCCTCCATGGTCTTCATTTGTCTAAGATGGCTCTACGTTCCATGTCGTTGATGTTCCTGCTCTCGTTCCTCATCAGAGCTCCTTTGTTGCCTTGTTCCAGATGTCCTCATGTTATTTATTTATTTACTTATTTATTTAAAAATTGTTTGTATACCGCCTTTAGAAAATAGTATTTGAACAAAACGGTTAACAGCAAAACAAACACAATTGTAGAATACATAATATAAAAAATTAAAAAACAATAAAATAATAGACCACAAAATAATATCATATACAAACAAAACTTAACATAAGTGCCATAATTCAACCGCCAAAAGAAATAGAAATAAGAGGAAAAGGGAGGGAAGGCAGGGAGGAATGGAGCATGGAGGGAGGGGATGTAAGAAGGAAAAGAACTGTCAGATAATAACAAGAACTATGAATCCAGTCAGTACTGAGTTTATTTCCTGAAGTCCTGATGTTCCTGATGTTCCAAGTTCTGAGTCTTCCAGCTCTTCGACTCCTCCAGATGGCCACCCAGAGGGTAAATCCATATAAATCCGGTTCCTGTTTCCAGTCATTGGAGCCTCATTTGGTTGGATCCACTTCTGGCGCTTGTCTCGCTCCTGCATGGTCTGCGATCAACCTTCCTAGGTTGTGTAGGGCACACAAGTGGACAGGGTGGTCCATGACCAACCCAACGGGGGATGTGTAGGGTGCCCTGAGGGACAGTGCCCACCTGTACCTTCCAAGTTCCAAATCCTTGTCTGAACCTTCCAAGTTCCAAGTCCTCATCTGAGTCTTCGACGTTCCAAGTCCTCGTCTTGTTCCTGCCCTCAGCCTCCATCTGGCCTCACGCACTCATTGTTCCCAAGCGGTGGGTCCGGAAGGGCTTCTGAGTGGCCTGAGGGCTACTCCTTAGACTAGCATTGCATTGCTGGGTCTCACTGGTGCATGTAGGGCTGATCCTGCCTTGTTCTTGTTCCGAGTTCCTTGCCTTAGTTCCATTCCTATCTTGTTCTTGTTCCGGTCATTAAATACACAGAGGTAATGAGTCCCCCAATACACAATTCTTCAAACAGCAGGGACCCTCACATTGTTATCATATATAACAGACAATGTGAGGGACCTTTAGACTTCAACCTCTTGTTCCATCACAATCACACTCCTTTTCTTCCTTCTAGGTCCACGCCATCTGCCTATTCACCCCAGTACCTCTCTGGGTAGTTGTCATTTCCTGACCCTCTCCTCCTTTCTCATTGACTTTGAACCATCTTCCCTGTCCCTCATTCTTAGGGACTTTAATATTTATTATTTATTTATAACTTTTATATACCGGCATTCGTAAAAAACATCATGTCGGTTTACAGACAACTGAGAAAGGAAATTACAATGATAGATGGAGGAAGGATAGGAAGTTAAAAGGTGACAACTTTACTGTAGAGCCAACGGGCGCCACAGTTATTAAATGAGATTACATGTGGTTAACCAGGTTGGACATAAATTAATTATATACAAGAGGCGACAGAGTGGGGGGTAGCGCGGGGTGGAGGATGAAGCGCATAGGGGAGGCGGGGTGGGGTAGGAACTGTACAAGGGGGCAGGTGGTGGCGATGGGAAGGAGAGGTGGTGACTGAATATCAGGAAGCCATAAAATGGATGGGGTGGTGAGGGAGGGAGGGTGTGTAGGGGGGCGAGGGGACACTGTACTAGGGAGAGGGAAATAATGAGTGTTGAGGAGAAGTCAAATGCTAGGGTTGAGAGGCGTTGGGATAGGCCTGTTTAAATAACCAGGTCTTGATTCCTTTTTTGAATTGATTAAGTGAAGGTTCTAGTCGGAGCTCGGTGGGGAGGGAGTTCCACACAGATGACCCCTCTGATTCTTATCCACCAGAGTTCCTTGATTTTTACCTCCTCATTTGATCTCCAAGGGTGTTGCACCATCCCTACTCCCCAGCCGGGCCATTGTCTTAACCTAATCATTTCCTCAGACTGCTTTTTATGAAAATGTTACACCTTTGATGCCCCCCTCTCTGATCATCCTCTAATAACTTTTGCACTTAATCACTTTCCCTCACCGTCTCATCCCATCACCACCAAGATATTTAGGAATCTTGACCCTTGCATCCTTTCCATCAACGTCTATCTCTCTTCTAGTCCATGACATTTCAGTCTGTTGATGAGACAGTTTCTTATTGTAGCATTGTAATCCCCTCTGCTTTGGACAATTTTGCTCTTCCCCTATCCTGTTCTGTAAGATATACTAAATATTAGCCTAGGCTCACTTCCAGCATGTGTTCCTGTGCTTGCTCTACAGTGTCTCTGGTTAACACCTCACGCCCATATTGCTTCATATATTTCATATTCTTGCTGGCCTCTTTCCAATCTGCTATTGTAGACTACTATGTCCATCTGACAAACTTTCTTGCCTGCAATCCAATTTTTGCCTCACTCAGTTCCTTCCTTAAACTTCCTCCATGTCCAGTTTTCCTTCAGTTTCTGACCAAACTATGGCTAACGACTAGGGGTGTGAATCGTGTGATCGATCGTCTTAACGATCGATTTTGGCTGGGGGGGAGGGAAATCTGATCGTCGTGTATTTTTTTTTTTTTAAATCGTTAAAAATCGTAAATCGGGGGAGGGTGGGAAAACCAGCACACCAAAACAACCCTAAAACCCACCCCGAACCTTTAAAACAAATCCCCCACCCTCCCGAAACCCCCCAAAATGTTTTAAATTACCTGGGGTCCAGTGGGGGGGTCCCGGCGCGATCTCCCGCTCTCTGGCCATGGCTGCGTTAAGAGAAATGGTGCCGGTGGCCCTTTGCCCTTATCATGTGACAGGGCAAAGGTAGCGCCGGCGCCATTTTGGTTCCTGGCTCCCGACATCACGCGTGCAGGAGATCGCTCCTGGACCCCCACTGGACCCCCAGGGACTTTTGGCCAGCTTGGGGGGGCCTCCTGACCCCCACAAGACTTGCCAAAAATCCAGCGGGGGTCTGGGAGCGACCTCCTGCAAGCGGGCCATATTGCCAATATTCAAAATGGCGCCGGCGTTACCTTTGCCCTCACTATGTCATACGGGCGACTGTTTTAAAGGGTTGGGGTGGGTTTTAGGGTTGTTTTGGTGTGCCGGTTTTCCCGCCCTCCCCCAAATAATTCCCATGCCCTATTTAACGATACAATACAAATGCCCCTGACAATAAATCGGGGGCATTTGTCAATAAAGAGTCAATAAAGTCCATTTTACCGATTCCACCTTGTTGTGTGCTTGCTGTCAGCCATCTTGGATCGGTTACCGATTTGTTTCCTTGGTCCATCCCTAGTACTAACGCATGGCAGCAACAGTGTTATGGATTAGCATGCATGCTACCTGTTGCCCTCTAAATGATATTTTTGCAGGTTAAGGGGACAGTTCTCAGTGGACTATTTGAAGGTAAAAGGGTGTTTACATGTGGAAAAGGGCCCTTTAAAGATTGCCCGTAGCCAGGACCCTTCTGCAGGGAAAAATGTGTGCACTGCAGACAGCATGCGTATATCTCACTACGGGAAAAAGAGGCAACACTGGGGGTCGGGTCTGAAAAAGCAGGTAGGAGGATTTATTTTGAAATCCCGGTGCTTGCTTTTGTCAGCTTTAACCAATATGCTTTGCACTCTGAAAGCATGCAGATTAGACTCCTTGGAATAACGGCTTGCGGACCAGTGGAAAGAAACTACCCGTAGGCCTACAAGCAATCGCAGAGGCTGAAAAATTGGCCCCGTATTTTTAACATGAGTTTGGTACAAAGGCCTCTTTATGTATATTTTATTTTATGCTTTTCTTATAGGAATTATTACATCCCTTCTCCTCCCCCTCCCCCTCCCCCACACACATTGAATTAGGTCCAGAAGATCCCCAGCTCTAAACTACTACTGTACAACTGTGGCAGCCTCAAAGTGAGCAACAAAACAGGTTTGAAAGTCGTATTTTTTTTTTTTTTTTGCTTGTTTTTATAGCAAAGACTTCTTAATGGCTTTTATATTCAGCTACATCCAGCACTGATGTTATAGAAACATAAATTGCACTTTCTAGACATGACTGGTGAGCATTATTTGCAAAGTATAGGATGTGTATCACACTAAGTACACATATGGGAGTGGCATTATTATATGCACAGAGCACTTTCTGCCTCTCTGATCACGATGCTGAAGTCTGTCTGCTATGGCAGCAGAGCTCTGTGCAGTTGCCAATGCCAACGTGTCCATGCGACCGTGCAGTCCAGTGCCCTCTCTTCCCGTTTGCTGCACTGTCCCAGAGGGGCTCTGTGGAAGGCTTGCCTCTGTGACATTTCCCCTATATCTTGGTATCCCCTGCTCCTTTCTAGTGCCAATCTGTTCAATTTTCTGCAAAGTGCACCCATACCCAGTTCTGTCCGCCAACCTCAGAAGCACAGACTGACAGGAGCAACAGGTTTGGATTTTGATTTAACTACTCGCCTTTCCAAACCAGAGCTGAAGGCAAGTTACATCCAGTTACAGTGGGCATTTCCCTGCTCCGGAGGGCTTACAATCTGAGGAGTTCATTTAATTAGCCATGGTAGTTTTTCCTGAGGGGGAAAATATCGCAGGAATTCAAAGCAGTGGTAATCGGCACTGCCACATTCTGAATTCCACGGTATTTTCCCCGGTGGTTAAATTACACTTGGAAAAATACCAGAACAGTAACGGGCGCATAAATTGCATGATGGCAGCCCCCAGACTGCAGTGTCACTGTGTTAAAGGGGCCAACAGCCCTAAATTAGCTCCCTCCCCACCAAGGTGGTAAAAACTCCCAGTCCCACCCCTCCTATCATGTGATAAGGGCAGCAGGTGCCATTCTGAAAAATGAGCACATCAGGACAACAGGATCTCAAAGGGAAGTGCTGAGGAATCCAGAGGGTGGGCTAAGATGGGAGGGTCTGGATTTTAACTTGAAGGGAGGGGTTGAGATAGGGCCTGGCTCAGACCAGTTTCATTTTTTGTTTTACTATAGCCACCTCCAAGAGCAGTGAGGGAGAGACAAGGAGGTCTATGGAGACCCCAAGGATGTTTTTTTTTTCCACCTTAAGGGACATTATTTGGGGCTGTGTTATGCTCCCAAGGGAAATTAGCAATTTTTGCAGCAAGTCATATTATTTGATTTGCATGGTTTAGGGTAGTAATATCTCTCATTATAACACACATGGTGCCAGTGCAATGCAACGTATTTCGAATACCCCTTGTTATCCCTGCATTAGGCCAGGCACCATAAATGGCCTAATAGGGCTTTGTAAAGGATTCCCTAATTTTTAGGAGCATCCGGGGGAGAAGAAGGATTTGAACCCTGGCATCCCTGCTTCTCAGCTTGCTGCTGTAACCACCAGGCTATTCCTCTACTGCAGAGAGGTGACACTGGGGCACCACAAAGCTTTACTTAATTGATGTTTCTAACGTCACATTAGCTTGTGATCTGTGCAATGTACAACATGTTTAGTATCTAAATAGATAACATAGTGTTGAAGTACAGTTAGGAAAGAACAGACAGGAGAGAGGATTAAACATCATAATATTGTTTCTGTGCTTTCTACTGTGTTAAACTGCAAGCAGGCTAAAATAAACACAAGCAGGGAAGAGGAAGAAAACTTCACAATTCATTTCAGTGACTCTCTGTGGTTTCACTTGTGATGCTCTCACAGACGGACTGACACAACTCCGCATAAAGGGATCTTGCTTTACTTCCAAGAGTGCCTAAAAATGATATCCTAAATCACATGGCAGTTTAAGTATTCGGTCTAGAGTCCAATCTGACTTTCTAGTGCACATTCAATCTTTTCTGGAATTCATTGCCTATTGGTCACTTCTTTATTGGTTTCCAGACAGGACTGAATAATGCAGCACGGTTGCCATGTTAGTCCAATTGTATGCATAGAAATAAGGGTCAATAAAGAAGCTGCAGGTGATAGCTTTTAATGTATTTATTATTTGCCTGTTTATTATTCTGCAATCTGCACTGACCTGCCTACGGGAGAGAATAGCTCTGGCAAAGTCAGACACAAATCTATTAAGTTTCGTTCAATGAAAAGGTCCCATGATCTTCCATAGACAGGATTAATAAATGAAGGGTCTAACAAGTGAAATACTGGACTTTTATTCAGAGTATTTGTTAGGGTGAGTCTCTCGTCAGTCATTTCATGACCTGATTAAACATCAGTTTATCATTCGATGCAACGCAGCAAGTGTACGATCAGATGCCATCGACTCCGGAGTAAGAGGCTCGTTTTTCATTCGTTTATAAACACCAGCAAGTGGAAAAAAAAACAAAAAACCAACAACAACAATACAATTAGCAAGGTCACATTCGTGTACAATATGCACACGCAAAACAGATTTTAAAACATATTTTTGAATGGCCGGGCATCTTTCCGATCAGATATTGATAGCTCTAGATTAATGAACACACTCGCCTCATTTCTCTGAGAATTCTGAAAAGCTCTCAGTTATCCTTAACTTGGGCAGGCCGTAGCTTACGGATGAACGCCCCTCCCACCCTTGACCACATGACAGCCGAGTAAGGTAAACCATGATATCCTTTATTGAGTGAAAGAAACGGCCACAGCCAAAAATAGCATTATAACATTATTACAATATTAATATCCACTAATATTGCAGCAGTTTAAAAACAATTGGCATTAACTCTAGCCAATGCCCTCACCGGTAAACTTCCTTGTTTTTCCCCACCCCTCTGCTTTTGGAGACGGCAGCCCTCCATCCTTCCGCTCCATGAAGGTGGTAAACCATTGGCACCCCGCTCCGTGAATGCCAATCCGCCTTCCGCTCCGTGAAGGGGAACACCCGCCACTGGCATCCCGCTCCGTGAACACCTCCATGGCTACTGCCGCTCCATGCAGTATTCTGCCGCCTCCTCCCACCCCTGGCCTTGCGGGCCGCAGTTCTTGCTTATGCCAGGCCTTCATTGGGCCACCCCCAGACCGGCCATTATCTCGGTCTCCGCCATGCTTAGTTGTATCCATGTCCCCGCTTTCCCCTTATGCAAAGTCCTTCACCAAAAAATTCCCCCCTATGCAGCGACACATCTCGTTATGCTCCGGTGAGGGCCCCTGCCAAAGTAGGAAACAGTAAAGCCTTATTTGTTTCCTACCCCCACTAATTAACTAAAGCTGCTGTGGCCGTTTGCAGAGCGAGAATGAAGATATCTACCCCCACATCTGATAAGTGAACCCCGTCTGTTCTATACATGCCTGGGCATGTGTGAGAAATATCCTCATGTGTAATGACGTAGCCCCCTATTGCCCTCAACCAGGTCCCCATTTCTTTGTTTAATTTGCACCTGCTTTTTTCTATGGCTTTATGCACCCGCGTCCCGCCATACCAATCGGGGGATAATATGGGACCACACCAATACCACGTCTGGCCATATAGCCTTAATTGCAGTCAAGTCCTTCTTGATAGAGATTATTAGGTCAATGTTCTTGACTGCGACCAAATCGTTACCTCCCAAATGAAAGATGATAATATCAGGCCGTGGTAATTGCCTGGCGTATTGGAGGATGCAAGGCATTAGTTGGACCCACCTCATCCCTCGGTTGCCCAGCCAGAATATGCTGGCCTTGCTACGCGGTATGCCCATCTGATCACTGGAGGTCTTTTTCTTGTTTCTAATGTGCGCCCAATAAATGTAGGAGTGCCCCATGATCCATATCACTTTCGCGCTCCCAGCTGACGAGTCTATGATAGATAAAATAAAACGGTTATGGGGAACAGGATGGTAAATATATGCCGTTTATATTTCCAAGTGAAACTGTTCATTGGGTCGTATGTTTATTGGGCCGGATGTATGATTTGAATTTACCGGATTTCCACCGCCCTACCACTTTAATTTGATCTTCGTTTAAACCGCTGCTGTAGGCAAAGGATGCTGCACCTATTCGGAATGAATGTGTGTGATAATCGCCCGCGTCTTCCCCTATTTTTTCCAATCCTTTGCGCAGTATACTGAAGAACTGGTAACGCGATAGCGCGTTGCCATCTTTGTGTTTTAGTAAGGGCCCCCCCCCCCCCCCCCCCGGCGGGCGTACTTTGAGGTATTATCTTGCGGCCTTTACGGGGCATATCTCCCCCATATGAGCGGGGTATAACGTAATCCAACGACCTACTGCCCGTTGGTCATTCTTTGCTCGCCTAATAAAGATCTGTACTGCCTCCTTAACCATCCTTATGTTTTATATCGGGAGACCCCCATCCGATGCCCTGGTGGTAACCTTTGCCCTCGGGATCAACTCACTGTTTCTAAATGCCCCAAAGAACATTAGTGAAAAAGCCACAGTCCATAGCTTAACCTCATAATTGTCCCAAACTAGGCTGGGGAGCTCTTTTACCAGTGCTTGAAGCAGCATTGGTGTGATAGGCTTTCTGGTGTCCCCTCTAACTGGTGCTTGTCGCCGCCAACCCTCTAATCTCTTTTTAATGAGAAAAGAGTTGCTAATGGTGCCTATACCCCATAGTTTGGAGACGAAAACAATAGCAGCTACGTGTTGCCCTGCCTGTGCTCTGGATACACCTGAGTTCTTGAGGTGGAGTAAGAACTCTGTTACATTTCTCTCTGTCATTGTTCCCTGAACTTGTGTGTTTTTTGTTTGGCAAAATAGTTGGAACAAGCTCCATCCGCGTGAATATGCTCACCAAGTACTCTCTGCCAGAGCCGATCTCAATATGGAGCCGATCCCGGGCACCCTAATTCCCAAATCCAAGGAGGGATGCGATATGGCTGATGCTCTGCTTCCGGGGCCAGGAATCTGAAACGAGACCACTGACAACGAGACAATGCGTCAGCGATGCAGTTAACCTCCCCCGGTACGTACTTAGCCTTAAAGACCAGGTTAATGCGCAGGCAGAGCAGTACTAAATCCCGCAATAGCCTAATGACCCTGGGGGAGTGAGCGGTGAGCGAATTTATAGCCTGTACAACCGCCATGTTGTCTGCCCAAAAAACCACTCTTCTATTGTGGAAACATGATTTCCACATGTGTATTGATGCAACAATGGGGAACAATTCAAGAAAAGTGATGTCTCTGAGCACACCCTTGGCTTCCCACTGGACTGGCCATCATTCCGCACACCATTTGCCGGCCAGATAGGCCCCAAATCCCACACTCCCCGCTGCGTCGGTGTAGAGTTGCAACTCCCTATTGGTCATGAGTGGGTCCCTCCAAACCGTCCGTCCATTATATTCCCCCAGGAATGTTTTCCATACTATGAGGTCCTCCCTGAGCTCCTTGGTGATTCTAATGAAATGATGGCTCTTGCGAATACCAGCTGTGGCTTGGGACAGTCTTCTAATGAAGGGGCGACCCATGGGCATGATCTTGCAAGCGAAGTTAAGATGACCAATGAGTGACTGCATTTGTTTTAGCGTGATTTTGCGTGAGTGTTCAGTAATAGATATGTTGGCGCGTAATGCTTCTAGTTTTGCGGGTGGTAGGCGTGTGACCATTTGCAGAGTATCAATTTCGATACCGAGAAATGACAATTTTTGTGACGGTCCTTCTGATTTGTGCTTGGCTAGTGGAATACCTAATTCGTCCGCTTTCCGGGTGAATGCTTCGAGGGCTTGCGCACAGGCCTGTGTGTCCCTATGGCCGGTAAACAAAAAATCATCCAAATAGTGTATGATTTTTCCTTTCCCGATGTCCTGCTCTACCGCCCATTGCACAAATGTGCTAAACCTCTCGAAGTAGGCACAAGATATAGAGCAGCCCATCGGAAGGCATTTATCAAAGTAATATTTACCTCGGAATTGAAACCCTAACAGATGGAAGCAGCTTGGATGTATGGGAAGCAAGCGGAAGGCTGATTCAATGTCGGCTTTTGCCAACCATGCGCCTTGTCCCCAATGCCTCACCATGTCTAATGCCTGATCGAATGAGGCGTAGGCAACCGAGCATGTGTCGGGGTCCAAGTAATCATTCACTGAACCCCCCTCTGGGAAGGATAAGTGGTGGATCATTCGGAATTCCCCTGGCTCTTTTTTGGGAACCACACCAAGAGGGGAAATCCTAAAATGGGGTAGCGGTTTGTCATTGAATGGGCCTTCTACCCTACCCATGTCGCTTTCTTTTTTAATCTTTAGTGCTATGACCTCTTCATTTTTCCTTGCAGATAACAGATTCTTAGCCTCTGTGGCGGTTTCTGGCCCCATGAAAGGTATGCGGAAGCCTTGGGAAAACCCTTCGTATAGCCATCTTGCCTCCTGGGGCTGATAACCCATTAAACCGACCTGTAAGCTATGTATGTTAATGGGGGTCGGTGCTCTGATGAGTTTAATGGTGCTCTGTATGTGGGATGGTACCGCCCCTTGTGCATTTTGTCTGAGGGTGGCCTGCACCGCATCCCATACAGGCATGCCTGAATTTGCAGGCAGCAGCGAATCTGCAAAAACCAGAGTTGAACAGCCGACAGATGGGAGCCCCCCCGCCCCTGAATCTAGTGGCTTGACCAAACCTTTGCCCTTGACGAAAGGGCTGACCTTGGCGAAATGGGAATCTACCAGGAAAAGTGTGTTGGCGAGGTGTTAACCATGTATTCGGATGGTATGCATTACCAGCGAAACCAGGGATGACCTCCTGCGCCGGTCTGTAAGGTGTGATTTTTGAGAGCCAGAGATCAATATCTTTGCGATCCCAGTCTAAACTGGGGTTCACAGCCATATTCCTTCTGAACTGCTCATCATACTCTAACCAAGCCGTACCGCCATAAGTGCGATAAGCACCGCAAATAACGTCTTGGTAAGCGAATAAAGAACAACACTTTTCAGGGTATTTCTGGCCTATAATGGTTGACAGAATTCTGAAACCTGCTGACCAATTTGCTAGCGTTCTAGCGATGAAGGGTTTGTCCCTAGCTGATAGTTTGCACGCTTCGTGGCATTTGGGATCGAAACCCTCCCCCTCTTTCCTGAGCAACTCGAATATATCAACATATTCACTGCGCCATATTTTCTCTTTTATTGCTTCTGACACATGCGCAGTTAGTGAGCCAACGGTACATGTGTATTGTGAAGCGTTATTGATGTTCATGGCTGCATGATGCCCATTTGTCCCTACCTGACACACCGTTGTTCCAACGGCTGTAGCTGTGGTTTGTGGCACAGGTAAAGTTTCCCCCATGTGTCGTCCTGACTGTCCTGTTTCCTGAGTAACAGGGTTTTGTGGTGGTCTTGTGTTAGAATTACCCTGCCCGTGCCAGGTATCAAAAATTGCTTTCATAGCAGCAAAAATATCATTAGGAGCACCTTGTGGCCCCAGCCACACTTTGCTGCCCTTCATTAGCGGTGGGTAACCGGGCTGTGTTGGGGGAACCTGCGCATTAGCCTGGCCCAGGTTTAGATCAGGGTACTCACAGTTCTGTCCTTCTTGCGGGTGCCCGTGTTGCCCGACAGCTGTCTGGTCACGTGATGGTGGATGGGCGCTGCCAGCTGAACTGTTGGTGCTGCCCGCTGAACCTTGCTGTGGACCGATGGGCATTGAGCCATACTGCAGGGGGGACGGGCTGTCGGTAGGCGTTAACGCAGCCAGCATTGACTACACCCTGTCCGTGCCATGGACAGCAGCTGCTGCCAAGGTTTGGTCCATGAGCCGCCGTAGCTCTCCTTCGGTTCCCATGCTGTAGCTCGTTTGTGGCGGTGCTGCCTGTGTCGGTGCCGGTGCTGCAGGGGTCGGTGTTGCAGGGGTGGTGCCCCGTGGAGGGGGCTGCTCCGGCATAGCAGCCCAAATGGCTGATGCTATGTGGTTGTCGTCTGTTTGTTAATTTTCTCTTCTTATTCCTCTGTGTCTTGGTCTTTTTGTCGACCTCTGGCGTTGTCGCAAAGTTTTCTTGCAGTTTTCTTGGCTTCCGCCGTGCTCGCTTGGCTGGAGCCTGAGCCTGGCCCGGCATAAGTGTGGACGGGCCGGAAGCCATAGGAAACTGATTGGTAGACATGCTGTGTAGACATATAAATTGGTTAGATCCCAAACTGGGGGGGAGGGCATATGAATTGGTAATCCGACGTATAGTAGGTGGTGGGAGGGTTGGTGATAGTGGTGGATGTGAGCAGTCAGGGCAAGTTTGGGGGGGGGGGGGGGGGCTGGACGGGAATAGGATGGGGGTGGGGACAGCTGAGGAAGGTGGGGAGTAAAAGAAAATCCTGAAAGTCCATGTGCTGACCTCCCAAAATGGCCGCTGCCATGTGCTGACCTCCCAAAATGGCCGCTGCCATGTGCTGACCTCCCAAAATGGCCGCTGCCATGTGCTGACCTCCCAAAATGGCCGCTGCCATGTGCTGACCTCCCAAAATGGCCGCTGCCATGTGCTGACCTCTGCTGGCAAGCCCTTACAATAAGAACCACAATACCATGCTAAGATGTAAGCCGACCTTTCATTAATATTTTAATTTACTTTGTATAGAGCTGCATAGCGCAGCCTAAATCATATCTATCAAGCTGAGGGTCCTGTACCCCTTATAATTCAGTATAAACGTGCACATGGGACAGCTGTCCCTTTAAATGGTAACCGAATACTAAATATCACCTTTAGGATTAATATAAAAAACATCCTGTTAACCTGGCTGAGCACTCAAATGCCGTACCGCTGTCCCATAGACATATCATCAGAATTCCCAACTACGGGATGCTGGCTACTTTTTAATTGTCAGATTACTTAGGTATAACAAAGCACATCCACAGGTTGTTGAGGTAGCATGGTAGACATGAAGCCTGCCCACTTCCTAGCAATTTTGAGAGCGAGGGGTAAAGCAATACATAGAAAACGTCAATTTTAAAGTAAAGCAAGCCTACAAGATCAGTGCTCTAACCACTGAGCTACCAAGCCTGCTACTGCCAGCCATGTGCTCTAACCACCTATGCATTCACCATGTGCAGACCCCTTCAATGGCGTTTCTTAAGAGGCTACAAGTGAAAGATAACCAGCCCTGCACTCGCTGCCCTTTCAATAAATACAGCAACATGCAGAGCAAGCATTGTGCTGAAAGCCAGCCATGAGTTCATAAAATATATATAATAACAGGTAAAGTGTGGCCATGTGCCCATGGCGTTTCACTAAATATATATTAGTTAAAATATATATAACCAGCCATGTGCTAAGGCATTTCCTTAAATAAAAGGACATTCCAGGCAGAAGCAGCCATGCATTCAAAGCCTTTTCATTAAATAAAGTACTGGTAATGCAGAGCCAGTTCAATGCAAAAGGGGGGAGGGGGTGAGCATACCTTCCAGACCTTAGCAGCACAAAATTACCATTAATATTCTCAACATTTTGCCTATAAGCCACAAAATCTTTGTACTTTACCCAATGATGTAATCAAAGAAATCGTTCCTGCTCCTTTAGCTGACCTGCTCCTCTTACAGCACAGCCGTGCTGGAGGCAAAGTGAAAGTAAAAGCAAAACTGTTGTAGCACAGCCGTGCTGCTGAGAGATCAGCCTGTTGCTCTCCATTCCAGGCTGCAAATGTGCTCCCCCCACCCTGCACTACCTCTAAGTACCTGAGCTCCGAGATTGGCTCCTGCTCCGTTTTGCACTGGGCCCACTAATCCTATTGTCCGCCCTTTCCCCACCTAGCCCAGCACACCCTTGGGCTGTGTCCCCCACCCCCTCCCCTTGTCTACAGCACAGCTGCCCAGTTATACGGCTCTTGCCTCAAGAGGCAGAGCCTCCTTTAAGCGGAGCACGTTCGTCTTTTTGAGTTGCAGGTAATTAAAGCAAACATATGTAAATCAATCAGCACGAGCTGTTGCCACGGACTACACGGGAAAGCAGCAGAAGGTCGGTGTGGGGAAGGGGCATTGAGCCTTCCGTTCTTGCCTGCCAGGAGTGTCAGAACTTTGCGCGCAGCTCCAGGGCGGGTTTCGCTCTGCGCTACTAAGGGCGTTTGGCGCGTTACCATCCGCTCCCCACCCCACCCCCTCCCCCAACCCCAACTTCAGAGGGCGCAAAAGAAAAGCCATACCCGCACCCTCATCTTAAAAGCCCGAACTGGGAGACGTACCGCCAGCGCGATTCATTTAAGCGATGCCTTCTCACTTTTTTCAGTCCGGTGAGGGCTTTAATCGCCCCGCTGAGGATGGCAGCGCCCTCCCCGGCTGAGGACGGGCACGGCCGGCACTCCGCAGCCCTCCCCGCCCCATCCTCACCCTGGGCGGCGGAGGCGGGGAGGGGACGCCGCCACCGCTGCCGAGGAGGAGGAGGAGGAGGAGCTGAGGAGGAGGAGGAGGAGGACGGGGGCGGGCAGAGCGCAGGCAAGGAGCGAGCGCAGGTTCCCCGGGCGGACACTGCCCAGGCAGCTCCCTCCCGGCGCCGCTGAGCGGGGAGAGCCCCCCGGGAGGGGAGACCGCAGGCGAGAGGCTGAGCGCGGGGGCAGCCGCTGCCGGGGCCAGCGGGGACTCACCATGGCCTCCAACTTTAACGAGATCGTCAAGCAGGGCTACGTGAAAATCCGCAGTCGGAAGCTGGGGGTGAGTTCGCACGCTTTGCTTCTTCTGCTCCGGATGGCGTGGGGGGACTGCGGGTTTTTTTTTTTTTTTTTCATTAGTCTTAGTATTATTATTTGCTGTTATCCTTGCGATCGCGTTCCCTCCTCACCTGGGTGCCGTGCTCCACTTTTCCCCTCACTTCCTCGGGTAGTTGCCTGGATAAGGAGCCGGCCCCGGCAGCCTCCGTCCGGGGGGTGTGCAGGGACCCGTGCCGGGGCGGATCTGTGGAGATCGGGAAACTGGAGGGCAGAGAGGACGAACCTGCCCCGCGCTATGATGATTGTCACGGTCCTTGTTGTCTCTTGAAGCCAGGGTCCGGGGGAAGCCCAGGAGAGATTGCGCTTTGTTTTCTCGTCAGCCGCTTCTTCCTGCGGCGGTTTCTTTCCTCCGGTCACGGAGCGAGCGCACTTCTTCTTCTTCCCTAACAGTTATTTCTTTTCATCTCCTGCCTGTGCTCCTTCTGGTTGAGAGAAGTCAAGTGCATTGCAGAGGAGGTGGGGGTGGCTGCTGCTCCGGGGGGTCCATGAATAGGATTGCGGGGTGGCTGGCGGTGTTTGTGGCAGGGAAGCTGCTGGGCTCTGGGTGGCAACGGCTTGGGAAGAGGTGAGAGAATTCAAGCCGAACAGAAAAGCAAAATAAAATAAAATAAAATACATAAAGCAGGTGGTCCCGAGAAGGGTGGAATAAATCCATTGCAAACTCCAGAATGATGCTTGGGGTGATGGTGCCGGCTACCGGGTAAGGGAGACGCGGGGAGCTGACCAAGGTGGTAGGCAAGATCGTCCGTGGGGATTTTTTTTTCTCTCTCCCCAACTTACCAGAACTTCTTTACCCTGACTTTATTATTACTATTTTTCTTATTGTTATTATTTAAATAAATGTGTCTCGTTGACAAAGTTGCTTTACAATCCCTTGAGAAAGAATTCAAGAGCACGCATTTTTCTCCGAGTGAATTCATTGAGCCGGTCGAGATAAAAAAAGGAAGGGCAGAGTTCTTGCCTGCTGGGATATTTTCGGCTGCTTGCCTGGCTTAGTGTCCCGGCTTCTCCCTGCTGCCTGGGATTGAGGAGTGGAACTTTGTGTTTGCTTTGGGTGGTGTTTGTCGTCTTGCACCTGTTGTGGGAAAGGTACCGGGGTGGTGCTCTCCAGGGCTTGCCGTTTACCGGCTCGGCCTGCTGGGAGATGCCACGTCCTGGCCGGGGATTCAGCCTGGGAAGGCGGCGAACTGAGCGGCGCGGTGGCATTGATTGCTCTACAGACAGTGACGGCAGCAGCGGGAAAGATGGAATAAGTGTCTTGAACGGGGGCGGGCGGGGGGGGTAGCAAAAGGCTATTAGAGGACATATGACCGCTTGTCCAGTTTGGTGCAAAGAATGATCTGGGCTTTGATGTCGGAGCCGGAAGGTGACTGCAAGCTTCTGACGTCTGTGCTGTCTGAAGGGCTTCTGTCAAATACTGTCCCTCCAAACCAGACAAAAGAGGGTCCCTGTGAAATCTGCAATTCTAGATGAAACTAGGCGTTTATCATATCACAGCTTTGGAGGCAGTGCTAGGATTTGTCGCCCTCATGCATGCCATGCTTACTTGATTTCATGTTTGCTGAACTGCTCTAGAGGTGTGAAAATCAGTAAACTGACCTTTAGGGAGTTTTTGTTACCTTGACAAGGGACCTTACTATCAAAGGCTCCACATCAAACTTCTGTAACCCTTTCTTGTCCATATGAACAATGCATGTGTAACACCAAAGTATCTGTTTGTTCTTAATAGCAATATGAACACCAAAGGTCTGTCTTAAAATGTGACCTGAAGCACCATGCAGTTTTTAGTTGCTGTGCACAGAAAGTGAAAATGGCCATTTAAGAATTGCCCATTGCAGCATATAAGAAAGATTGTCATCCTCTCATGTGATTGCTGAGGTCACTATTTTTCATATGTTGTTGTTATTCACTTTTGAAAGGCATAGAGGAATGCTGTAAGTGTCTATGTGGAAGTTTTAATAGAGTTATAAATATTAGAGCAGTCTTTGCTCTGTTAGGTTGCATTATTTATTTTACAGAATATTTGGTACCCAAGGAAGTAAACAAGAGTGTCAGTGTTCAGTTCACTTCCTTTTGTGGCTCTGCAGGTGCATATGTATGGTTTGTTTTTAACCTGTGCTATACTAAGATAATGCACAATTTAA
Source organism: Rhinatrema bivittatum (assembly GCF_901001135.1). Classification (NCBI taxonomy): domain Eukaryota; kingdom Metazoa; phylum Chordata; class Amphibia; order Gymnophiona; family Rhinatrematidae; genus Rhinatrema; species Rhinatrema bivittatum. The sequence continues at coordinate 554,549,386 of NC_042616.1, read as the reverse complement.
ATGTGTGTAACTTTTCATTGTAACTTATATTTCTATTTACATAAATATGAATTTGAAATCCATATATTTTAGAATATGGGCCAAATCAATTAATTTTGATCACAGAAAAAATATTTTGAAATGTACAAAGAGATACCCAAATCTAACAGAATTATCTTTAATACTAAATTATTCCCTTTACCACCTCTCTAATTTTATTTGAAACAGAGGCAGCCATGTCTGAGGTTCTGTAGTCTGTCCGATTCCTCCCGTGCATTATCAGTAGTAGGTAGATAATTCTCAGAAGAGGTTTTATAAATATAGTCCTTTGCATTAAGCTACAAAACAGCAAAAGTGAGCACACTGATCTATGAAAATGTACACACCCAAAAAAAACCTACCCATCATCACAGCCACAATCCAGAAGTTCTTAGTTACATACTAGGAGCTCGTAACACACACACACACACACACCCCACCCCTCCTCAAACTTGTATTAGTACTAAAGGACATTTCTCATTCATATTTCATTTCTAGGCATAGAATTCTAGAGATGAAAATTGTGTGCCTCATTCAGAAGTATCTGATCACATTTAGACCACAGGAGAATTTTTGTTAGGAAAGTAAATGTTAAGTTTGGGGGCTGGGTTTGGACTTTTTTTTTTTTTTGGGGGGGGGGGTGAAGAAAAGCAAGGAATGGAGGGAGATCTGGTATCTTCTTTCCTCTTCTTTGCTCAGTCAGAACTAACTTCTCTCGGGGCTACAGTAACATGAGCTTTCCCTCACAACTATTCAAGGATTTCTTCCCATATTTACAACACTCCCTCTTTTTAGCCCAGCTCCTCAGTGGAGGTCTTATGTCTGAGGGGCATGGACTACTGGTCACTTCAGAGCTTGGCGTAAGTGTTCTCTGAGGGGTAGATTTTCAAAGGGGTACACACGTACCCCCCGAAAACCTACCCCAAACCCCCCCTGCGCGCGCCGAGCCTATTTTGCATAGGCTCGGCGGCGCACACAAGCCCCGGGACACGCATAGGTCCCGGGGCTTGCATGGAGGGGCGTGTCGGGGGCGGGCCGCGAGTGACGCGGCATTTTGTGGGCGGGCCCGGGGGCATGGCACCGGCCCAGGGGCATGGTCGAGGCCTCCGGACCAGCCCCCGGGACAGGTGATGGCACGCCAGCAGCCCGCTGGCGCGCGCAGATTTACGCCTGCTTTCCGCAGGCGTAAATCTGCCAACAAAGGTAGGGGGGGTTTAGATAGGGCCTGGGGGGGGTGGGTTAGGTAGGGGAAGGGAGGGGAAGGTGAGGGGAGGTGGAAGGAAAGTTCCCTCCGAGGCCACTCTGATTTCAGAGCAGCCTCGGAAGGAACAGGCAGCGCGCGCTGGGCTCGGCGCGCACAGGTTGCACAAATGTGCACCCCCTTGCACGCGCCAACCCCGGATTTTATAAGATACCCGCAGCTACGCACGTATCTTATAAAATCCAGCGTACTTTTGTTCGCGCCTGGTGCACGAACAAAAGTACGCCCGCGCGTACATTTATAAAATCTACCCCTTAGCTGGCCAGTAGGTGTTGCTGTTGCTTGATGACTGGGCTTCCTTTTCCTTGGAGTACGTGAACGCTGCCTCCTCAGTAATCCTTGGCCTCTGGTAAGTCCAGCAAGCAGAAGAGAAGCCCTGCATTGAAACTCTGATCTCAAGCCACTGAGCCACTGAGCTGGATCCTACTACTCTTACATGACTGGATAACCTTCAGAGGATACAGTGATCCTTAATCAAATTGTGCAGGTTGATGCCCTCCTGAAAATAAAGTGTGGGGGGGAGGGGGGCGAGGTTTGTAAATATAATTCTGCAACATTATTAGGTAATGTCAAGCTGAGATTTTCTGAAATAAAGTATTTCCTTAATAAATTAATCCTATTAATTCCCCTGCTAAATTTAATACATTCTAAGTAAATATATTCTTTCTTTTTTTCTTCTTAAAGTAGAACAGTACTGCAAGAGCCCAGGTGGTTAATGCCCATTTTAATGCCAAAGCAAGGCAGTAAAGACTCTCTTACCCTCTAGGCAGGTGGCCAGCCCATTACAGAGATCCTTCTAGCTTCTGCTCTTTTCGTGCTTGCTTTATTACTGAGTATGGCCTGGCAGAGTGTCAATCTCAAGAGGTAATGCCACCTGTGGAGTGACAGGCAGATGTTCAGCCTGGCAAAATAGTGTCCTAGTGCTGAGAGAGAAGCTGCAAGGCTGCCTGACATTAGGCAGGGTAAACAGTGACAGGGGACATAGAATTCTTTGGTTCCTGTGAGTGGCTTGAACTTAATATTTATTTTTCTTAGAAATAAAATGACAATCTTTCCGAAGATCTTACAAAATAATAAAAAGGTTTTTTTTTTGTTTTTTTTTTTTTTACATTCTAGATAAATCTGATTATTTATAGTACATCTTGGGGCATAAGCCCAAAAGCTTAGCATGTTTTTGAGAATGCACAAAAATTAGTGCTTTGCATTCAGGCCCTAGTGAGCAAGCTAAACAGGGGTCAGAAGGTGGTGGGTGCCTGCTAAAATGTGTGCATGCCCTTATGCAAATTAAGGAATATTATATGCTAATTGGGCTTTGGGAGGCACATGGGAAATATTGTGCCATGCTTTCCTGTACTAAAGCCTAAAGTTTAATACCACCTTGCATCAAATGTCAGCTTTTTAGCTTGTATGCTATTAAAAAGGCCCAGCTACCCGCAGGCAATGTTGCTGAAAGATGAAGGTGATGTACAGGAGATGACACAGTAACAGTTTACCTATAGGCCCTTGAGCTAGAGCATATTCTCACACTTCTCATTGTAGATGAAAAAAATGCACAAACTCACACTATTTTATAACTTCTTACTCACAACCAGATTTACATACTCCGCAAAAAGGTCTTAGCAAATACATTAAACGGTTAACATATGGCAACTGGTGCGCAAGCATTCTTGTACACTGCAGTGTAGAAGTCACAAAGGTCTCTAATAATTCCAAAAGTATTATATAGATTGTAGGGATGTGAATCGTGTCCTCGATCGTCTTAACGATCGATTTCGGCTGGGAGGGGGAGGGAATCGTATTGTTGCCGTTTGGGGGGGTAAAATATCGTGAAAAATCGTTTAAAAATCGTTAAAAATCGAAAAATCGAAAAAATCGAAAAACCGGCACATTAAAACCCCCTAAAACCCACCCCCGACCCTTTAAATTAAATCCCCCCACCAAATAACTTAAATAACCTGCGGGTCCAGCGGCGGTCCGGAACGGCAGCGGTCCGGAACGGGCTCCTGCTCTGAATCTTGTCGTCTTCAGCCGGCGCCATTTTCCAAAATGGCGCCGAAAATGGCGGCGGCCATAGACGAAAAAGATTGGACGGCAGGAGGTCCTTCCGGACCCCCGCTGGACTTTTGGCAAGTCTCGTGGGGGTCAGGAGGCCCCCCACAAGCTGGCCAAAAGTTCCTGGAGGTCCAGCGGGGGTCAGGGAGCGATTTCCCGCCGCGAAATCGTTTTCCGTACGGAAAATGGCGCCGGCAGGAGATCGACTGCAGGAGGTCGTTCAGCGAGGCGCCGGAACCCTCGCTGAACGACCTCCTGCAGTCGATCTCCTGCCGGCGCCATTTTCCGTACGAAAACGATTCGCGGCGGGAAATCGCTCCCTGACCCCCGCTGGACCTCCAGGAACTTTTGGCCAGCTTGTGGGGGGCCTCCTGACCCCACGAGACTTGCCAAAAGTCCAGCGGGGGTCCGGAAGGACCTCCTGCCGTCCAATCTTTTTCGTCTATGGCCGCCGCCATTTTCGGCGCCATTTTGGAAAATGGCGCCGGCTGAAGACGACAAGATTCAGAGCAGGAGCCCGTTCCGGACCGCTGCCGTTCCGGACCGCCGCTGGACCCGCAGGTTATTTAAGTTATTTGGGGGGGGTTCGGGAGGGTGGGGGATTTAATTTAAAGGGTCGGGGGTGGGGTTTAGGGGGTTTAGTGTGCCGGCTCACGATTCTAACGATTTATAACGATAAATCGTTAGAATCTGTATTGTATTGTGTTCCATAACGGTTTAAGACGATATTAAAATTATCGGACGATAATTTTAATCGTCCTAAAACGATTCACATCCCTAATAGATTGGCAGAAGTGTGATGATCATTGCTGTTATGAAAGTGGTTAGTCAATTCAAAGACCAAGGTGCCCTGAGGTTTGACACAGAACAGAGATCTGGGCAGCAATGTATTATCAGAGGTCTACAAACCTTTTGAGGATCTGCATTTCACTTTTTGAGAACTTTGTAATCCTCTTGTCTCTCTCCTGCTACCCCCTCTCCTTTTCCTCCCCTCTTCCTGGAGATGTCAACCAAAGCCCCAACGGGGGAGCTGCTCCCAAAATATCTTCAGATTGCCTGCATGGTGCATGGCTGGAGCTATGGCTGGTCTTCACTCCAACACTATAGGGTGATTGTGGTGCGTGGTTAGTCAGATGCCAGTGAACCACAGAATCAGGGCTGGCAGATTTCCCTCCTTGGTGTCAATGGGATGGATTTGAGGTTCTAGAATGTGTTGGAGGTACAGATGGAGATACAAAAACAGGAGGAGTTATTGGACATGTGGAGTGTAGGATAGGAAAGAGATTGTCAGAGAAAGGAGAAGGAGAGACAGCAATACACACTTGAGAACTTCAACTATAAATTCACATTTATTTATGAAAGGATGTCACAAAAGTGTTCCTTATTCACATGCTATCTTCACAGACAGCATGTGATGAGGAAGTAGAGGGTATCAAGACACTTCCCGGTGGAAGATGTGTTACTATAAAACTCATGAGCCCACTGTGACTCTTGTTTTTCTTTTTTTTCCTTCCTAGTGCTCATCCTAGAATTATACTGAAGCTCAACGTTGAAGCTTTCAGCTATCCAGGAAAGGGAGCGTAATTGTGTTTCAGGAAAATCCCAAGGGAAAAATGGTGACTAAGATGACCAGAGGATGTGGTAAAAACTTAGTGTAGTTAGGTTTAAAAAAGGTTTGGACAAGTTCCTGGAAGAAAAATCCATAAACCATTATTAAGGTGGACTTGGGGAAATCCACTGCTATCCTTGGGATAAGCAGCATGGAATCTATCAACTTTTTGGGATCCTGCCAGGCACTTGTGACCTGGATTGGCCACTGTAGGAAATGGGATACTGGGTTTGATGGATCTCTGGTCTGACCTGTTTGGCAAATCTTATATTTTTATGAAAAATGGTGAAAAGGGAGCAAGTTGCATATTACTTGATTTCACTGAAGAACTGCTTTATTTGTCTTAAGAGTGGATCTTACTTGTTGAAGTCAGAGGGAGGACTTCCAGATGGTTAATTTGCAACCTAGTTACTGTCTGAAAAGAATACAGCAGGAGCTCATTTGCATTTATCAACAGATATTTTTTAAGTCTTTTACTGAGTAGGGAATCTGCATCAAGTGATTCAGGTACCAATATGGGGAAAACCCTTCACTAAGGGGTTGTTAGTGAAGCAATCCTTAGTGTGAGCATATTTCACTAACCTTTTGAACTGTTTTGAACTTTGATTGTTCTATGAATTGCATCAGATTTAAATGTATTCCCTACCAAATTATTCCTTTTCTTCCTGCTAGACCAGTCTCTACTAATGTGATTTCCCACTCCACAGCTACTGGTGACTGAGGACGCACATTATCTTCGGCTATAAGGGAAGTTGCTAGTAGTCTCTGTCTCCAGCAGTTGCAGACATAGGATGTATTTCATTCCTTCCAGAGTCAGGCTTAGGCCCCAGTCTGGTTGAGCTACTTATGCTCCTGGAGCAACAGCTCCTCAGAGTTGATTTCTACAGTAAAGCCTGCCTCCCAGGATACAAAAAAAAAAAAAAATAACCACTATTCAGGTTGCTAGTCCCACAGTGGACTCTTAATCTAGTTCTTAATGCTTTAGTAGGCTTCCCTTTGAACTGATGAAAGTGGCGACATTGAAGGACCTCTCTCTAAAGGTGGCCTTCTTTGTGGCTGTTTCATTGGCTAGGCATATTTTGGATTTACAGCCCTGTCAAGTAAAAACCCGTATTTGATTTTTTTTTCTCTGGACTTGGTTACCTTTTGACCAGTTTCTTCCTTTCTACCTAAGGTGATGTCTCCCTTTCACCTTAATCAGATCATCTTCCTTCTGGCAATGGGTGTTCTAAGGCAGTGGTCCCCAACCCTGTCCTGGGGGTCCACCAGCCAGTCGGGTTTCAAGATATCCACAATGAATATGCATGAGAGAAAATTTGCATGCACTGCCTCCACAACATGCAAATTTTCTCTCATGCATATTCATTGTGGATATCCTGAAAACCCGACTGGCTGGTGGGCCCCCAGGACAGGGTTGGGGACCACTGTTCTAAGGGAGACAGGAGGCTTTGCCTCTTAGATGTTCAGCATATTCTTTTGAGGTACTTAAACATCACCAGCTTTTAGGAAGACTCATAGGCTATTTATTTTGCTTTAAGGCCAAAGGAAAGCAGGAGCAGCAGCCTCCATGCAAAACAGATGGATGAGGAAACAGTTTGGGCAGTTTACCTGCTTAATGGCGTTCAAGCACTGGCAATGCTCTGTGTGCATTCAACAAGAGCATAGGGGACTCCATGGACAGAGGGATAGAGTCAGCAGCGTTGCCCTAGGTGAAATCTGCAGGGCAGCCACTTGGTTATCCTTACATTCCTTTACCAGGTTTTACAGATTGGATATGAGAGCCAAGAGAGACTTGGCCTTTGGCACAGGAGTGATCAAGGCAGCCCTGTCTTCCTCCAGCCAATCTAGGTGCAGCTTGGGTACCTCCTTTTAGTAGACACTGGTTTAGCAGGTAGAAAAGGAATGTGAAATGTGGTCTTACCTGATAATTTCCTTTCCTTGAGTTCTGCTAGACCAGTACATAACTTATCCATGACTTCCAGTGACTTATCCATGACTTCCAGTGACTTCCAATTTGGATATTTTTGCTATGGTAGGCAATATAATTTCTTTCTTCCCTTCTTTCCTCCCATAAGTGTCTGGGAGAAGTCAAAACATTTTTGTGGGGTTGTGTAAGGAAGCTGCAGTGGTTGGAAAATTGGGGACATTTTACCTTATTTTACATTTTATATAAAAAAAGGGGGAAAGTAAAACTTTTGGTTCAGAACTTCTAGTTGACTCACTGCTCTGACAGTAGAGTAGTGGCAACTGCTCCAGGTCATACCTCCCTTATAGCCAAAGATTATCATAAAGAAAATTTGTGTCCTCTGTCTCTGGGAGCTGTGGAGTGGAAAATCCCATTAGTAGAGAGTGGTCTAGTAGGACACAAGGAAAAGAAATTATCAGGTAAAACTAAATTTCATGTTCATCTGACCTTGTATGTCAATAAGTAAACAATTTTATTTTTTGTAAGAGCAAAGATTTGAATGGATAATGATTTTTTAGTTTTATTTATTTTGCTCTGTTGTCTGTGTACCAACCCTATGGGTGCTAAAGTTTTTTTTGTTTTTTTTTGTTTCTCCTCACTGAATAACTCAGGAGCTGTATCAAGCTGACAGATACTTTGCAACACCTAAATGTGTCCGATCTGCCCTTGCCTAGTGTGAAGTGGGGCTTATATTCGCACAACACAAATTAATTTCTAAGCCAAAGGTTCACAGAGGGTGAATATTTTCTAACATTGCTGCACACTTCAAAATATGAAGGCATGAATGGAAATAGCCATTCCATCGGTTTGAGTATTTTGTATGAGTATGTATCTACTTGTTTTAATTATGAATGTATACTTGCAATCCACACAGAACATTGTATGGATATTGTGGCATAAAACAATATTAAATAAATAAGTTCTTAACCATTGCCACAATTGTGCACAAATATTTGACTGCATGTGTTCTAAGTCTGCATGATGTCTCACGGTTTCCACAATTTGCAAGGCAGATATTACAGAGGCGATAAGGCAGCAGCAGGTGAGAACTAAGCCCCACATGGCTGTGTTTCAAGAGGGAACTGTAAGAAACATTCAGGAGGCAGTTTCTTAAATACTCCTCAGTCTTTTTGCTTCTGATTAGGGACCTCCGAGATGGTTGGACCTTGATCAGCAGCACAGATGGAGTAAGTTTAGGGGATGGGCACACTGTAGAGTTATTCAACTGATCTTTTTTTTTTTTTGCTGGCATTGTTGTAGTTATTCTGCCCAAAACTAACAGCAGGCATTTAAAGGCTTCAGCTTGAAGAGCTGTCAATGTGCCATTATTGCTCCAACACTATAAAGTACTCATGTTGGTGGAAGATGGTGTCCTGACTCCTCTGTGATAGATTTCCCTCCATGCCAAAGGGAGAGATGTACTTGGGCTGGTACATTCTGATGCCAGTCTTACTCTTTGGCAAACATCTGAGGCTTGTGTTCTCAACTAGGGATGTGAATCGTTTTTTGATGATTTAAAACAATCGTCAGATATATTTTAAATCGTTAGAGCCGCGATACAATAGCAATTCCCCCGATTTATTGTTAAAAAATCATAAATCGGGGGAGGGCGGGAAAACCGGCACACCAAAACAACCCTAAAACCCACCCCGACCCTTTAAAACAAATCCCCCACCCTCCCGAACCCCCCCAAAATGTTTTAAATTACCTGGGGTCCAGTGGGGGGGGGGAGGGTCCCGGCGCGATCTCCCGCTCTCAGGCCATGGCTGCGTTAATAGAAATGGTGCCGGTGGCCCTTTGCCCTTACCATATGACAGGGCAAAGGTAGCGCCGGCGCCATTTTGAATACTGGCAATACAGCCCGAGTGCAGGAGATCGCTCCCGGACCCCCGCTGGACTTTTGGCAAGTCTTGTGGGGGTCAGGAGGACCCCCAAGCTGACCAAAAGTCCCTGGGGGTCCAGCGGGGGTCCGGGAGCGATCTCCTGCACTCGTGACATCGGGTGACAGGAACCAAAATGGCGCCGGCGCTACCTTTCCCTGTCATATGGTAAGGGCAAAGGGCCACCGGCGCCATTTCTATTAACGCAGCTGTGGCCCGAGAGTGGGAGATTGCGCCAGGACCCCCCCCCCCCACTGGAACCCAGGTAATTTAAAACATTTTGGGGGGTTCGGGAGGGTGGGGGATTTGTTTTAAAGGGTCGGGGTGGGTTTTAGGGTTGTTTTGGTGTGCCGGTTTTCCCGCCGATTTACAATTTGACGATTTTTTTAACAAAAAAAAACATGACGATCAGATTTCCCTCCCCCCCAGCCAAAATTGATCGTTAAGACGATTGATCACACGATTCACATCCCTATTCTCAACCTGATTTTTCCTTTCCTGGAAGTATTTTCTCTCTTACCTCCTAGGATCCAGTTGCCCTCCAACATCTGCCCTCAGTTTTGGTAAGCAGCCCCATATAGCAGGCTTATTCTTGTACAAGTATGCAGCAAGGAGAATGAGTCAAGAGTTAAAGTGCCTATACTCAGTTTATCATATGTATGTCATTTTTGTTATGGCCGTAGACTATTTACCACAGAGACACTATCACCTTGCAAGAAGATGGCCAGAGTATCTAAAATCACTTTTTTGATATTTTTTATACTCTTACTTGTTCTTCAGGATCTGCAGAAAGCTAACAGCTTGTAATTCCTTCATTTAAAACATATTGGCTTCAGACTACATGGGGTTGGACTTCATCAATTGCAGGTCCTTTCATGTGGCATGCTTTGCCTATGCCCCTTATAGTAGGGAAATATTTATAGCAGTTCCTGAAAAGCTAAAACAAATTTTAATTTCTGAAGTCCCTGGCATAGGCACATTAAGCAGCTCTTGGCTGTATTTATATTTTATTACTGGCTGGCCATTTTATTTATTTATTTATTTATTTATTTAGCATTTTTCTATACCGACTTTCCAATAACAAAATTATTGATCAATTCGGTTTACATTTTAAACAATAACAACAATGACAAGTAAATGTCTTACAATGAACAGGTCGAATTAACTTGGATTAAGATATAAGGGGGTAATAACATAATTAACATGAGCGGTGCCTAATATAGGCTAGAGGCTGGGTTTTAATGATAGACTGCCAAAGATAATAGACTGTCAAAGATAATAGACTGCCAAAGATCATGTGATTTCTTGAGAAGATCTATATAGTTCTCTAGCGTGTTACCACTGAGGGGATATTGGCAGGGATATTTCGCAGGTTGATGTTATGGGAAAGCTTGGTTGAATTGGTTATTTAGGTAATGTTTGGATATTATTTTATTTTGGATGTTGTTTTTTTTTCTCAGTGTTTTATTTGTTTATTGTGATCCTCACTGACCAATTTTTTTTTTTTATTGAGAATCACTGAATTATAAATGTTTTAAATAAATACAATATAGAGATTTATGAGCTGCAGGAGCTGTTGTGAGCAAGGCGGCACAGGAACTGGTTTGTGCAAGGCAGAAGCCGCAAGGGCCAAAAGAAGGGGCTTGTAGTTGCTCTCCCTGTTTCTGCAGAGAAAAGGAGGAAGAATCAAAGCATTCCATTCCTAGATTGCTTTTTTCCCTCTTCGGTCCTAAAGTCAAGGATAGAAATAGGAGTTTTGATTCCCAAGAGCTGAAGATGGTGCTTGGTCCCTTTTTTTCCGAAAGGGAGTGGAGCATTTTAATTTCAAGTTTGTGAGTGTTTTTATTTTTTATTTTTTTATTTTTGCTGTTCCAGAAAGGGCCTCCCAACCACACAGCTGTTGTGAATTCTTCAGGAAGAAGGAGTTTTTCATATTTGACTCTTCCAATTTGTGTGACCAGGTAACAAATAATTCAGGAGCCAAGGGGGGGGGCAGGGCTGAGCCTAGGAGGGTGCAGGGCCCAGGGAAAATCAACCTCCGTGGGGCCCTGGAATGGATAATCATGGCAGTTTCTTAATTGCCCCCTTCCCCAGAGATGGCTCTATGAAGAGGTGCTCAATAGGAAATCTTTTAAAAGAGAAGCAAGGGGATCCTGTTTGTGTAACTTGTGGGTGTACAACTGGAAGAAACTGATTTATATCCATGTAAATGCACTTTTCTGTCAGTTCATCACCATTGAAGACACTGAGTTTTAAGGATCATGAGGTCCATATTCAGTCACTGACTGGATTGCAAGGTTATCCAGATAAACGTATCCAGTTAACTTTGGTGCAGATGCATTATTGAATAAAGATGAATGTCTTAAAAGGTAGTCATATAAGTTTATCTGACTAAATTTAGGGCAGTTCTATAGTCTGACCAGAGTTAGTTGGATAAATTATCTGACTAATTCTGAATATCAGAGTTAGCTGGGTAACATATCTGGCTAACCACACTACGCCCTGAAATGCCCTTGGAATGCCCCTATGTTATCTGGCTGAACTTTAGCTGGATAATGACATATAATTGCGCCAGATATTCAAAAGTTGGCAATTAGGTGGATAACTTGTAAGTTATCTGGATAAATGTCTCTGAATGTGGACCTCAATATTATTGGAAGACTGACCCCCAGCATAAAGAGTGATATGTTAGAGTCCATATGTTTAACCCCTAGGGCACTAGAAGATTTTTTTTCCCCTGCTCTGGAATGGACCTGCACCCCTGCAAACCCCCCTTTATATTGAGAACATGGGAATGAGGAGAGTTACTTGCATAATACTACTTCTAATTAGGGTTGCCGACGGGTTCCAGATTTTCAGGACAGGTTGATTCAGTCCTGGATTTAACTTGTTGCTTGCTGGGACTTGTAGTTCTAACTTGCCTATTGCCATCCCTTAGAAAATAAGACTACAAGTCCCTGCATGCAGTAAAATAAAACCAGAACTAGATTAGACTTTCTTAAAAATTTGGAGCTACTTGGCAACCTATTTCTAGTACATATTGTTGCATCTTACGTATATCTTTATTTTCCAGCAGAGTCTTTTTTACTTTCTCAATCTGACCACTTCCACATGGGTGCTGTCAAACTTATTTGAGCTACTCATGGTAGGATTTTGGCCAGACTGGAATGACTTCCTCATCTAGTCTTTTCTAGCAGCTAAGACGGGATTTTATGTGACTTAGGGGCGGATTTTCAGAGCCCTGCTCGCCTAAATCCGCCCAAATCCGGGCGGATTTAGGCGAGCAGGGCCCTGCACGCCGGTGAGCCTATTTTACATAGGCCTACCGGCGCGCGCAGAGCCCCAGGACTCGGGTAAGTCCCGGGGTTTTTGGAGGGGGGCGTGTCGGGGGCGGGACCGAGCGCAGCGGCATTTTCGGGGCGTGTCGGCAGCGTTTTGGGGGCAGGTACGGGGGCGTGGCTACGGCCCGGGGCGGTCCGGGGGCGTGACCGCGCCCTCCGTACCCGCCCCCAGGTCGTGGTCCGGCGCGCAAGAGGCCCGCTGGCGCGCGGGGATTTACGTCTCCCTCCGGGAGGTGTAAATCCCCCAACAAAGGTAAGGGGGGGGTTTAGACAGGGCCGGGCGGGTGGGTTAGGTAGAGGAAGGGAGGGGAAGGTGAGGGGAGGGCGTTAGAGGATTCCCTCCGAGGCCGCTCCGATTTCGGAGCGGCCTCGGAGGGAACGGGGGTAGGCTGCGCGGCTCGGCGCGCGCCGGCTATACAAAATCAATAGCCTTGCGCGCGCCGATCCAGGTTTTTTAGCAGATATGCGCAGCTCCGCGCGTATCTACTAAAATCCAGCTTACTTTTGCTTGCGCCTGATGCGCCAGCAAAAGTAAGCCAATTCGCGCTATTTGAAAATCTACCCCTTAGAGTAACTGATTAGAGATGTGAATCGTGTCCTCGATCGTCTTAACGATCGATTTCGGCTGGGAGGGGGAGGGAATCGTATTGTTGCCGTTTGGGGGGGTAAAATATCGTGATAAATCGTTAAAATCGTTAAAAACCGCTAAAATCGTTAAAACCCGCTAAAACCCACCCCCGACCCTTTAAATTAAATCCCCCACCCAAATAACTTAAATTACCTGGTGGTCCAGCGGCGGTCCGGAACGGCAGCGGTCCGGAACGGGCTCCTGCTATTGAATCTTGTTGTCTTCAGCCGGCGCCATTTTCCAAAATGGCGCCGAAAAATGGCGGCGGCCATAGACCAACAGGATTCGACGGCAGGAGGTCCTTCCGGACCCCCGCTGGACTTTTGGCAAGTCTTGTGGGGGTCAGGAGGCCCCCCCCAAGCTTGCCAAAAGTTCCTGGAGGTCCAGCGGGGGTCAGGGAGCGATTTCCCGCCGCGAATCGTTTTCCGTACGGAAAATGGCGCCGGCAGGAGATCGACTGCAGGAGGTCGTTCAGCGCTGAATGACCTCCTGCAGTCGATCTCCTGCCGGCGCCATTTTCCGTACGGAAAACGATTCGCGGTGGGAAATCGCTCCCTGACCCCCGCTGGACCTCCAGGAACTTTTGGCCAGCTTGGGGGGGGCCTCCTGACCCCCACAAGACTTGCCAAAAGTCCAGCGGGGTCCGGAAGGACCTCCTGCCGTCGAATCCTGTTGGTCTATGGCCGCCGCCATTTTTCGGCGCCATTTTGGAAAATGGCGCCGGCTGAAGACAACAAGATTCAATAGCAGGAGCCCGTTCCGGACCGCTGCCGTTCCGGACCGCCGCTGGACCAACAGGTAATTTAAGTTATTTGGGGGGGGGGTTCGGGAGGGTGGGGGATTTAATTTAAAGGGTCGGGGGTGGGTTTTAGCGGGTTTTAGTGTGCCGGCTCACGATTCTAACGATTTATAACGATAAATCGTTAGAATCTCTATTGTATTGTGTTTCATAACGGTTTAAGACGATATTAAAATTATCGGACGATAATTTTAATCGTCGTAAAACGATTCACATCCCTATAACTGATGGTTCTAGTCATTAGAGGTTGAAGCTGTAGGATGCTCGTAAGTCAGATTAGGTTCCATGTCAGTGTTTATCTTTATTAAAATTTGAGAAGTGCCTGATACACTAGGCCCTAGGTGATTTACAAGTCAACATACCAAATACAATGAATACAATTAACATAGACAATGTAACAAATACTTCAAAACACTCTACAAACAATAGAATTTCACAAAAACAATTGGCCTAAGCACATAAAATACAGCTGTACCTCAAAACAATATTATACTCTACCCCTAAACTAATCTCAGGATTTTGACTTGCCTGGGATGGGCTTCCGATACTAGTGTTTAGCATTAACATCAGCAGAATTGTTATGAGGCTGGACTGGGTTCCTGATATTCTGAGATGTCAATGCTAGTAACATCATTGGGCTAAGTTAGATACTTAAGCAGCAGGACAGATGGAGATGGCAGAGATATCAGAACTCAGAAGTTCTTTCTTTTATCTTCCCATTATAGAAAGATTAGATCAAAGGTCTGTGTTCGCTCACTATAATGCACTAGTACGCAACTCCAATGCTGGATACCACAAATAGGCCTGTTTTTCAGGATATCCACAATGAATATGCATGAGAGATTTTTGCATGCACTGCCTCCATTGTATGTAAATATATCTTATGCATATTCACTGTGGATGTCCTGAAAACCAGACCTATTTGTGTCTACTCCTGCTATAATGCATTGCAGATTCATTTCTGAGCTGTGTTTCTCATTATCCATGATAAACAGACAATTTATGTCTTGTGACAACATTTTGCAAGTTTGCTGAGCCATATTCTGATAAATACTTTATTTTACTTTCTCCAGACTCCAGCCACATTTCTGCATTGTCAATGGAATATGTATTTATTTGCCTTGTTAAATTATTTTAGAGTATTCCATTTGTGTTTGTTTGCAAGTTCTATCTAATGATTGTGTCCCATAATATACAATACATATCTAAATCAATAAAAAAAGGTTTCATTTATCATTTCGAATAGTTATACAGTTATACAGTCTGCGTGCAGTTCCCACTGCCTTTGCAGTAATTTCACTTAAATTCCCAATTGTATGAGTTGCTAAGAGTCTGACAAGCAACAACTTACCACTGAAGTAGCTGAATCTCACTCCGAAACAAGAAGGTCACTCAATAGAGCTATTGCTGTCTCCCAATTACAAGTCCAAAGCAGATACACACCTCTTCATTTGGAAATAGGTGTACACACAAGGATGCATTTACAAAGTGAAAAGCAAGAAAATAGCTGCAGCAAGTTCCACTGAAAAAATCAACAAATTCCTAAATCCAAAGGAAGGGTAATGTGTAATGCTGCAGATGAAAAGTCCACCGTGCTGTCTTATTTGTTCACAATTACTTATAATTCACTGGTGATTTTCCATCACTATCCATTTAGTCCTGCATATGTAATATATTTGTCAATAGATATTTCAGATTTTATATGTGCCATTTTCCTCAATAAAATATTGTACTTGAAAATCACTATGTTTTGATAAGTTGTAGTAAAAAAGAAAAATGCAAAGTGACTGCTCTAAATAGGTGAAGACTAAAGTTATTTTTAAAAAGTATGTTTGGAGTTTTGTTCCTTTTGAATATCGTCCGTTGGTCTTGAATTAGCAGGTGGGCATATGGTCGGTTAACACAAAGCCAAGTAAGGAACAATTCTCTTAATGGGAGCAGAAGATGATGGTGAATATTTATAGTTTGGAAATTAATGGAATGATAAATCTATATCATTATTGACAGTTGTGGAAGCAATATTTCTAATTAGGGCTTCTGATTTTCAGTTAAAATTGAAAAACCCTGTTAAAACACCCCCAATGAAGAAATTGGGTTCTTTGGTTTCAACTGGTGAAACTCCAAAAATAGGCCTGCAATGAAGGCACTCAGATAACGACGTCCAGCTGCTGCAGTCAAAGGGAGGGAACCTGCAGCAGCTGGATGATGTCATGGGAGTGGTCCAACTAGAGGCTCGGTGGACTCCATCTCACCGTGGGCCAAAGAAAATCTGGCATTGCAGCAGCTGGATGATGTCATGGGAGCGGTCCAACTAGAGGCTCGGTGGACTCCATCTCACCGTGGGCCAAAGAAAATCTGGCATGGCTGCAGCTGACCCCATCTCAATGTGGCCCAAAGGAAAACTCGCAGGGGCCACAGCAGACCCAATCTTACCCTGGCTGAAGATAGGCCCAGGAGGGCCACAATGGGAGAGAGGGGTAGGCCCCTGAGAGTGTGTGTGTGTATATGTGTGTTTAAGAGAGCGTGAGAGTATATTTATTTGTTTAAAAGTTTTTCTATACTGCCTATACATGAAATTGCTATTCTAAGTGGTTTACAATTAAAAACATACGTAGTCATCAGGTTAGAACTAAAAAAGTATAACAATAAAAACATAATAAAGAGTACATACAAATAAACAATGGCGACGAAAAGTAGGGAGGAGGGTAATCTAATTTATGGCTGAGGAAAATGGAAACTAAGTGGTGTGTGTGAATGTGTGAGCTTGTGTGCATGTGTATTTGAACCTGTGTGTTTGTGTGTATGTGAGAGAGAGGATACACAGCCTGCCAACAATCCTGAAGCCACTCACACATGGCCTGCCACCAGCCACAAACAGTCTGCCATTCCTCTACCCTCTACCTCCTACCACTACCATTTCCACGTCCATCTTTACCAGTCACACACACACTGTCACTTCCTCTAGCCAAACACATACGCACAACCTTCTACCCTCATAGCCCCCATGTCCTTAGCCCATTTCTCCTGTCACCTCCACCCTAGCCATATACACACACCATGCAAAACAGCATCTGAGTATTTTAAGATATATGATATGCACCTAATTAAAATGGATCCACCTAAAAATAGGTAAAAATTAACTTCTGCAATGAAAACCCTGATAAACACCTCTTTTTAAAATCTGCCAAATACATTTAATTGCCTCAAAAATAAACCCCTAAACTTGCAATTCGTAAAACTCTAGGATCAGAAGCCCTATTTATAATTAGGACTTCTGATTTTAGGTGTTTATAGATTGTAAATTTAGGTGTTTATATTCCAGTGGATTGGGGTTCTTTAGGAGTACCAAAAATCAGTGTTCATCGGTGTATTTGTGGCACAGGTGCTATTGCTGGCTACCTTTTCAAGTTGAATCAAATACATCAATTTATGCAGCTAAGCAGTTGATTGCATGAAAAAGGCGCAAAACAAGCAGAGGATCTTGCGTAGACAAAGAAGAGGTGACAGAATACTAGGGCAATAGTGTTTATCTGCTGTTTGTCTAATAACTTGATAACATGTTATCTTGATAACATAATCCAGATACACAAACCACAATGAACAACAAGAACATCCAGCAAACTACACCAAGCAATTCTCCCTCTCCCTTCAGCTAAGCTCTCCAACACTAGGAACAGAGCCTTCTCCATTGCGGGACCGAAAGCATGGAATTCCCTACCAGACTACCTAAACACAATCAGTGACTCCAAATCATTCAAAAAGGAGCTCAAGACCTGGCTTTTCAGACAATCATTCACAGCTGGTGTTGGCTAAGCTGACCGCCTACACACCGAGACCCGAGGTTGCATGCAAGTTTTTACGCAACTCGTGCTCCCGTACTCGCTGAATCCATGTCTGTACACTGTATCACACAATTAGTCCCTGTTTGTACAATGCCTGTTATCAGTAGATGTTTTTATAATATAATCCCTTTTCAATTTTACTGTACATAGAAGAATGTTGTGCGTTAATGTTCTCATTTTTATTTTTCACCTGTAATAAGTTGTTTAAAATGTAAACCGGGGTGAAGGCAGCTTGCTATACCTCGGTATATAAACTCTCCTAAATAAATAAATAATACGTACATATTTTTAATTTTTTTGTGCATTGGAGCTGTTTTATCAAGATTTATTGGTTAAAACCTAAAATCAGAAACCCTACTTATAATTAATGAAGTGATCTGCCATCACAAAAGAATGAATGGCTATTCCAGGGCTGACCACCCCGGTCCTCGAGAGCCACAAACTGGTCTAGTTTTCAGGATATCCACAATGAATCTGCATGAAATAGATTTGCATGCTGTGCCTCCATTGTATGAAAATCTATCTAATGCAGAGTCATTGTGGATACCTTGAAAACTAGACCAGTTTGTGGCTCTTGAGGACCAGAGTTGGCCATCACTGAGCTATTCTTTCTTTTTTCTTTAGCATAAAAAAGAGGCTTGTTAGATACTACAAAATGGAAAGCTAGGGAATTCCAATTTGAACCTTACTTCTTTCTCCAGTAGAGATAAACGGGCCCCTAAATTCACACAGTGCAGTTGCTACACCTGTGAATTATCCTCCCATTGAGACTTCCCAGCCCCACATTAAACAAGCACCTCAAGCAAGTTTTATACTACTGCTCTGGTTTCACCCAGTATAAGTCATTTTTTAAGGTTAATATTCTATAAGTATATATGTACCAACATTTTAACTTTTTTTAGGATATACTCCTCATTTTAAAATTAATTTTTGATAGAAAAGTTTCGGTGACAGGGATTTCATGTAGTTTCTTATAAATAATATGATGGTAGGTATATACCGTAAATCATTCACGGCCACAGGGAGCAGAGTGATTGAGGAAACTGTGAGAGGCCTTCCGGAGGAAGTGAAGCAGTGCGCAGGTCTACAAGTCCAACCAGGTGTGGTGGGAAGATGGATTAGTAATAGCAGTTCTGGTAGCAGAGTCTCACAAGCAAAGGGTGAGTGGAGACTCCAAATACACTTAAAGGTGAATTTTAAAGCATGGAGTGTGCCAAATTAGGGAGCTGCACCCTCATGTGGGGCTAAAACACACCAAGGGGTGGATTTTCAGAGCCCTGCTCGCCTAAATCCGCCCAAAACCGGGCGGATTTAGGCGAGCAGGGCCCTGCGCGCCGGTGAGCCTATTTTACATAGGCCTACCGGCGCGCGCAGAGCCCCGGGACTCGCGTAAGTCCCGGGGTTCTCCGAGGGGGGCGTGTCGGGGGCGGGCCCGGTCGTCGCGGCGTTTAGGGGCGTGTCGGCAGCGTTTTGGGGGCGGGTACAGGGGCGTGGCTACGACCCGGGGCGGTCCGGGGGCATGGCCGCGCCCTCCGTACCCGCCCCCAGGTCGCGTCCCGGCGCGCAACAGGCCCGCTGGCACGCGGGGATTTACTTCTCCCTCCGGGAGGCGTAAATCTCCGGAGAAAGGTAAGGGGGGGTGTAGACAGGGCCGGGCGGGTGGGTTAGGTAGAGGAAGGGAGGGGAAGGTGAGGGGAGGGCGTTAGAGGATTCCCTCCAAGGCCGCTCCGATTTCGGAGCAGCCTTGGAGGGAACGGGGGTAGGCTGCGCGGCTCGGCGCGCGCCGGCTATACAGAATTCATAGCCTTGCGCGCGCCGATCCAGGATTTTAGTAGATACGCGCGGCTCCGCGCGTATCTACTAAAATCCAGCGTACTTTTGCTTGCGCCTGATGAGCCAGCAAAAGTACGCCTATTCGCGTTTTTTGAAAATCTACCCCCAAGTGAATTTTAAAAGCTGCTGAGGTGCATGCATGTATCCTGCAGAGAGCGCATCTCACTTGTTTCCAAAAAGGGGCGGAGTCTGGGCAGGGCATGGGTGTTTTGGGGCCTGACCAAGAGATGGGGGCATGGCGGCGATCCAGGGGCAGGGTCTAGTACTCCGGCACAGTGGCCTGTGCCGGGGCATGGCACACCAGCAGCTGGCCGGCACAACCTTTTTCAACAAAGGTAGGGGGGGATTTATTTAGGACTGGGGGGTGGGTTAGGGAGGGGAAGGTAGGGGGGGGGGGGCCAGAGAAAAAGTTCCCTCCAAGGCTGCTCTGATTTCGGAGCGGCCTTGAAGGGAATGAGGAAAGCCAGCGGGGTGCATGTTATAAAATCGGGCATAGATTTCTTCGCGCCAGGTTGCGTGAACAAATCTACACCCGCACATAAGTTTAAAATCTGTCCCAGTGTGAAAAAGTTATCGCAATTTGCAGTAACTTAGCGCTTTGCATAGGTATTAGCACAAATTGCGATAAACTGCCTATTACCATAAAACACATTCCTATTGCATGCGATATTTAGTGCATTTTGATAAATCCAGGCCTAAGTTAAATACATCAATTGTGAATTTGATAGATGCAGTGTTTGAAACAAATAATTCTTTAAAAAATATTCTGAAATGATAGAAACTCAGCAAAGGAGAATTTATGATTTGGATGAGTGTATCACACAGGTTGAAAAGATTCAGAGTCAAGTAAAAACAGAAGAGTTTCATAAAAAAATTGAAAATCTAGAAAATTCTATTCACGCACTGAATTTAAGAGTTATTAACTTTCCTATTATTAAACAAATGGGCCCTGTGGAACTATTCAAAAGCTATATAACACAGGTGTTAAAAATTCCAGAACAGTGTTTACCTGTAATTGTGAGAGCTTTCTATGTTGGAATAAAAAAAAAAGGAACAAGAAAAAGATCAAATGCTACTGGATGATAAAGAAAGAACGGAACAAAAACCTCTTGCAGAAACTTCGGTCAATATTTCAGATCTTCTTCAGAAGTCACAAGAGGACATTGCTGTTAAAAATAGAGGAATTTTACTGGTTAACTTTGCCTTTATTACAGATAAAGAAAATGTTCTGAAATTCTTTTTTTGTAGTAAGCTGAATACGTTCTATGGGCAGAGAGTCTGGATATTTCCAGGCCTTGGTAGGGCACTCAGCTCCGAAGGAAAAAATTCTTGGCCTTAAGGAAAGAGGTGGTCGATAAGGGTGGATACTTCTTACTCAAATATCCTTGCAGATGTGCTGTTAAATATAAGGGGGGAAATTATTTATTCACAGACCTGGAACATCTTAAGAGCCTTCTCAGGAGTGAAAATCTAGATATTTAGTAGATATAGGGGGAGTAAGTTGCATTTTCTCTTTATAGAAATTTTGGATGAAGAATGTTTATCGCTCATGATGTGATGCTTCTCTTAATTTTTCCCATAGGTATGGAGCAGAATTAGAGTATAAAAAGTGTTATCCTAAAATAGATAGTATTTCTGATTTTTTTTATTTGTGAATATTGTATTCATGCTCTGTAATTACTAATAGCAAGATTTCCTTGTAATTGTATTTTGAAAATTCAATTAATAAAAAATTAAAAAATAAACTTATGGACAGAGTAGTTGCCACAAAGCAGCAGAATGGATTGAAACCCTGGGCTGTAGTCTCTTAAGTGGGTGAACTCATTATATATTGCTTATGCAAAGCAGCTGCAGGAATTCATAACTAGACAGAACTGGAGAAAAGGAGCCTAGAGAAGAAATGGCTGGGTATTTTTTCCCCATCTCTACAATACAGTTATAGGAATTCAGAATCAGGTAAGGGGTGACTGGAAGGGAAATCCATTATATATATATAATATTACAATTTTTGTGTGTGTGTGTGCAGCAGCACCACGATTTCCTAATTGGGCACTAAACTCTAAAGGGTTTGCTGAAGCCTGAGAGACTGGGTTTAAAAGTCTGCTGGGATTTTTGAACTTAAGTGCTTAGCAGAGGAGTGGACGTGGCCTTGTAGCCTGAGAGACTCAGTTTAAAGTTAATTTGAGAAGTTTATTTGTTCTTTGAACCAAATATACAGCAGAGCCTGAGAAGCAGTGTTGAGGGGTTTGCTAAAGTTTTCCTTTATTTATGCTGGAGTTTTTGGGGGTTTTTTTCTCCCCTGAATCACATACTCCAGTCAGCAGTTGTGGCTGAGAGCCTGAGGGACTGCCATTAAAAGTTGATAAAGCATTAACTTTTGTTGCTGGATTTTCTTTGAACCAAATGCCTAGCAAAGTGGCTGTCTTGACTGGAAACCAAAGGTACTGTATTTCCAGAAGTCCTGATCTTTCTGCTACGATATACTGCAGAGGGGGTACCAGCATAATCAGGCAAGGCTGGGGAACAAGTGGGGGGCTACCAATGGAAGTGGAGTTATGCTGCCAACAGAATCTGGACCACACTAATGGGCCTTTTTCACAAATTAATTATTGGAAGTTGATTTCTTTACCTTGACAACCATCCAAAATATATGAGATGCTTGTTTGTTGTCTATACCTGTAAAACTCCAGGATTGCCAGACATGTAGTGGTAATATCACATGTCAATACAGGCTGAATGTCTGTGGGTACACAGATAATTGATCGTGTTTTGTAAGTTTATCTTACAAATCCTTTATTATGCCTCCTTTTGAGAACAGAGTTGGCTCAGCATGGTTTGTGTACCTGACCTTAAAGTGGAGGAGTGACACTGAGAGGAAATTGTCTTATAGAAGCAAGATATCCTGGCTTGACATCTTGATTCAAAGCAAGATTGCAAATGGGATTGCAATGTTCTGAATGACTGACCCATGAAAAGGATGATGCAAGATACCATTCATGATCTATCACACACATAAGGAAATATAAATTGCCAAACTGGATGAAACCACAGATCCATCTATCCCAATATGCAGGTGCTTGAAAGAAGAGTGTAAGAGTCCTCTTGTATAGAGCTGTCAACGTTCTGTTTTACCCTTCCATTTTCAGGAAATGTTTGAAGATGTAGCCTGTGATTACTCTGTCTTCTCTAAATTTGTGATCTTTTACAATCTTGCTATGCTATTTGCTTCCATAACCATTGAGCATCAAGGTGCTTGCAAGAATGGGAAGGTTAAAGGCAGAATCCCCTCTATTATGATATCAGTGAGGATGCAGGGTAGATGAAGTGATGGAGGTCTGGGGTGTAGCAGATGAGACCTTGTTGCCCAGTGCCCTGTGCTCCCTAGTCTTGCTAGCCTATGTTAAGTTATGGAAGGGAGTTATGAGATTAAAGATATGACAATAATGAAAACACTGAGGACAGCAATGTAAGGGAAAGAATGTGGTTAAAGTTCATGAATTCTTGTAAGGTCAATATTTAAAGATATCCAACTTTGTAAGTTAACCGGGTAAGACTAACCTGGTTAACTTAAACGGGATATTTATTCAATGGTACAGCAATGCTACTGAATATACCTGAATAAGTATTAAAGTTAGCTGTATAAGCTTATCTGGCTAATGTTAGACCAGTTATGGAACACATCTAAGTTATCCGGTTAACTTAACTTTTTAAGGCTGAATATCGCTATTTTCCAGGGTCATTCATCAAAATGAGTTATAGCATTAACACCATAATGCATGCAACAGTTTTGGTACTGCGAATGCAATTTTTTCAAAGGGGGGGGGGATTGAGGAGAGAGAGAGTCAGAGAGAGAAAACCTCTGGGGAGGCCTTCACAGTATTCAACTATTTATATCACAATAGGAGGGCCAGCTAATAACTCGAGGTGAGGTTTTGGTGGTGGTTTAGTGATTTGGGGCCAGTTACATGCCGATTGAGACATATGAACAGCACAGTACATATTAGAGATGTGAATCATGTCCTCGATCGTCTTAACGATCGATTTCGACTGGGAGGGGGAGGGAATCGTATCGTCGCCGTTTGGGTGTTTAGAGTATCGTGAAAATCGTTAAAATCGTGAACCGGCACACTAAAACCCCCTAAAACCCACCCCCGACCCTTTAAATTAAATCCCCCACCCTCCCGAACCCCCCCCCCCCAAATGCCTTAAATTACCTGGGGGTCCAGCGGCAGTCCGTAGCTAAATCGGGGGAAGGGGGAGGGCAGGAAAACCGGCACACTAAAACACCCTAAAACCCACCCCCGACCCTTTAAATTAAATCCCCCACCCTCCCGAACCCCCCCCCCCCCAATGCCTTAAATTACCTGGGGGTCCAGCGGCGGTCCGAAACGGCCTCCTGCAATTGAATCATGTTGTCTTCAGCCGGCGCCATTCTGCGCCGCCATTTTGCAAAATGGCGGCGCAAAATGGCGGCGGCCATAGACCAACACGATTCGACTGCAGGAGGTCATTCCGGACCCCCGCTGGACTTTTGGCAAGTCTTGTGGGGGTCAGGAGGCCCCCCCAAGCTGGCCAAAAGTCCCTGGGGGTCCAGCGGGGGTCCGGGAGCGATCTCCTGCCGCGAATCGTTTTCCGTACGGAAAATGGCGCCGGCAGGAGATTGACTGCAGGAGGGTGTTCAGCCGCTGAACGACCTCCTGCAGTCGATCTCCTGCCGGCGCCATTTTCCGTACGGAAAACGATTCGAGGCAGGAGATCGCTCCCGGACCCCCGCTGGACCCCCAGGGACTTTTGGCCAGCTTGGGGGGGCCTCCTGACCCCCACAAGACTTGCCAAAAGTCCAGCGGGGGTCCGGAACGACCTCCTGCAGTCGAATCGTGTTGGTCTATGGCCGCCGCCGTTTTGCGCCGCCATTTTGCAAAATGGCGGCGCAGAATGGCGCCGGCTGAAGACAACACGATTCAATTGCAGGAGACCATTCCAAACCGCCGCTGGACCCCCAGGTAATTTAAGGCATTTGGGGGGGGGTTCGGGAGGGTGGGGGATTTAATTTAAAGGGTCGGGGGTGGGTTTTAGAGGGTTTTAGTGTGCCGGTTTTCCTGCCCTCCCCCTTCCCCCGATTTACGATTTTTTGACGATAAATCGGGGGAATTGGTATTGTATCATGGCCCTAACGATTTTTGACGATTTAAAATATATCGGACGATATTTTAAATCGTCAAAAAACGATTCACATCCCTAGTACATATCAGTGAAGATTTGACGTCATTTGGAGTGAGTAAAGTCTCACAAAGATGAGATTTCTACAATGTTCTCTTGCCCTAGCTTGATACTACCCTGGTATAGATAGTCCTAGGGGGATTCTGCACTACTGCAGAGCACATAATTTGCACAGAATTCCCCTCCCCTGCATAGAATTGCCATTTTCTGCACAGAATTTGGTAATTCTGTGCAGAAAATGGCAGAGGAGACCCTAGCATGCCGCGAACGGAGTGCGCAAAGATGAAGGCCCTTGCGCGCCATTCGCGACAAAAATGAAAGCCCCCATGTGCTGCGAATGGAGTGTGCTCTGCTCATGGTGAAGATGAAGGTTCCGGTGAGAGTGAATGTGTGTGTGTGAGAGAGGAGAGAATGGGAATGTGAGAAAGGAGAGGGTATGTGAGAGGAGAGGGGTTGATGGGAGGGTGAGAGATCGGGGAGAGGGGGGTGAGAGAGAGAGCAGAGGACATGATTGAGAGAGCAGGGGGGAGAGCAGGAGGGGGTGAGAGAGAGCATGGGAGGTGAGGGGGGGATGCTTGAGTGTGGGTGCCAGAGAGAGGGAATCTATATGAGGAGATTGTGAAGGAGTTTGTATGTGTGAGAGATTAGGAGCTGGTGTGTATGAAAAAGGGATCATGTGTATTTGAGGGTGCTAGCCTGTGTGAAGGAACTGTGTATGTGTGAGATAGAGCTTGTGTGAAGGGGTGCATGAGAGAGAGACATAGGTAGCCTGTGTGAGGATGTATGTGTGAGAGAGAAGGGGAGATTGTTGGGTGTGTATGCAAGAGAGAGGGACCCTGTATGAGGGGATGTGTGTGTGTGCGAGAGAGTGAGAGAGCCTGTTTGAGGGTGTGTGTATGTGTACTAGAGAGAGGGAGCATGTGTGTGAGAAAGGGAGGGACAGAGGGAGCCTGTGTTAGGGGCAGTACTGAGAATGGGGTAAAACTCTGGGACTGGAGAGTGGAAGGGATTGAGCCTAGAGGTAGAGGGGAAAGATACTGGCAGGTGGAGGAGTTGGGGCCTGAGAGGGCAAAGTGGCCAGGAGAGTAGGGAGAGTGAGTGGAAGGGACACTCTTACAGTGATTTTCTAGGGAAATTCTGCTCAAAATATTTAAAATTCTACATCTCTAAGTAATAAATTTTGACCAATATAAAGTTTGCAGAATTTTAAGTTTTTGTGCGCAGAACTTTTTATTTTTTGTGCAGAATTCCCCCAGGAGTATATAGAATCCATCATGCTAAGCTGAGAGAACTTTGTACAAATCTCATCTGTTCAGGGTTATGCGCATCAATGCTGGCATTTTACTGGTTGCACACACATGAATGTAACACACATCCTTCTTGGCAATTTAAAATTTGCGTAGCTCCCACATGGCCCACTTGTGCGCATATGTGGCCATTTTTGTGCAAGCAAGTCTTTTAAAATATACCTCTTTGTGCTTATTATTTTCTGATTTAAATAAAAAGGTACTTCATACTGTATTTACCTGAGCCCTTTGAAAACTAGTCAGATTCCCAAGCCCGGGAGCCGTTTTGGAGGCCTCGGCCATGCCCCCGGGCCGGAACCATGCCCGCGGCCCCGCCCCTAAATGATGTGCCGCCGCAACACGCCCCCCTGACACCCCCCCAGGAAAGCCCCGGGACTTACGTGCGTCCCGGGCTTGCGCACGCCGCCTAGCCTATTCAACATTTATTTATTTGAGGCTTTTATATACCGACATTAGTGTACAACATCATACCTGTTTACATTGTAACTGACAGCAGGAAAAATACAATGAACAGGGAAGTGGGGAATGAGGAGTTGTAACTAAGAGGTGCAGCGCAGGGGGAAATAAAGCATAAACTAACAAAAAATATAACAAGTGATATGCTGTGGAGGGGCAAAGGTGTTGGTGGAGGAAAAAAAACTTATATACAAGGTATGGACTTATATACATGAACCTTAAGAGGGGGGAAGTAGGGGGGGAAAGTTAGCCATTAAACTTGTAAGCGAGTAGCAGGAGAGCATGGGCAGGCGGGGGTTGGGTCTAGTCTGGGTAGGCTTGTCGAAAGAGCCATGTCTTTAGTTTCTTTCGAAATTTAGAGTAGCATGGTTCAAGTCTGAGCATAGGAGGGAGGGAGTTCCATTGCCTAGGACCTGCAATGGAAAATGTGCGATCCCTTGTGGAGGAGAGGTGGGCTTTTTTAAGAGAAGGAACTTTGAGGGTTCCTCTGTTGACAGCCTCGGTGGGTCGTTCGGATAGTGTGAGGTGGAAGGGTTCGTCTAGCCAGTTGGAGTTATGACAGTAGATGGATTTATGAATTATGGAAAGTGTTTTAAAGAGGATGCGTGCTGAGATAGGGAGCCAGTGGAGGTCTCTGAGTATGGGGGTGATATGGTCGGATTTCCATGTGTTAGTAATGACCGTGGCTACAGCATTCTGGAACATTTGTAGGGGTTTAATGGTAGAGGAGGGGAGGCCAAGTAGAAGGGAGTTACAGTAGTCGAGCTTGGAGGATAGTGTGGCCTGGATGACAGTCTGGAAATCATGATAGTGAAGAAGGGGTCTGAGTTTTTTTTAGGACATTCAGCTTAAAGAAGCCCTCTTTGAAGATAGAACTAATATATTTTTTTAGGTTGAGTTGTCAGTCCAAAATGACACCGAGGTCTCTTACGCATGTCTAGGCTGATATGACTTTGAAAGCTGGGTCATTAGAGATCAAAGGAGTGGGGGGCTGATGTTGGGATATGAGGAGGAGTTCAGTTTTGGATGTGTTTAATGCGAGGTGAATATTTGTGAGAAAGTTGTTTATGGAGGAAATGTAAGTATCCCAAAATGCCAGGACGTCAGACAGGGAGGTATGAATGGGGATAATGATTTGAACATAGGCTCAGCGCGCGCAGGGGGAACTTCGGGCAGGTTTTCGGGGGATAAGCGTGTACCCCTTTGAAAATCTGGCCCATTATTCCCATATCATCCTCTGAGCCATAATGCCAAAATAACATCTAAAATCTAAAATAACAAAACAAAAAATAATAGTAAAAATAAAGCATATGCAGCAAAACAACCACTCCTCACCCAATCCCTTTCCCTAGTACCAGAACATGATATTCACTTACTAACCACGGTTGCCTCCATGCCCATTTTTCAGCTTCTATTTTATTTATATATTTAAGTAAAATGTATCTGAAAATGTAGATTCCTCATGGCTGAACAGAATATTTTTTTCCACTTCTGAGTTACTCTATGATATATTTGGAACTTCTGTACTACCACTTAGATAAAGATCTTGTTCCATAGCATTTATTTTCCACTTAATTGACCTTCTTTTGAATAAAAACCTTTGATTATAATGAGCTGGGCTGCTAATGTAACCCATGGTTACTAATTAACATGGTGCTCAAGCATCTCTTGTGGATTGATTGATGTTATTGTTTTATCTGAGTATGCTTCAACCTTAGTTGAGTCATGCTTTGGAGAGCTTTAATAAGGTTGAGTCATGCTTTGGAGAGCTTTGGAACAGGCAAACTCTCTCTCTCCAGTTTGCAGCCTTAGAAAACCCATCTCCCTCCAAAGGAGGACTATGCCAATAAATTTAATTGGAGTCCTCATACCGAGGCATGGAGCAAACCATCTTTGTGTGATTACCAGGGTTTGCATTAGTCCACTATTTAGTGAGATCTCAGATCACGTGAGCATTATGCCTGAGGCAAGATGATAAAATTGCATCAGATATAATTACAATTTATTGGTGCATCAGCAGTTTGTGATTTAATTGAACTGTGAGTAACTACCTCATAGTTGGAATCTCTGTGAGTCGTGTTACATGTGTACAAGAAAACAATCCAGAAGGTGGGACTCAACTGGAGAGATCCTGTGTATTATTTTGGAATCATATGAGAACATAGAGTGAGGAGGGACCGGTGACGAAGGTGTACTCTCAAATCCTACTCCCTTGAGAGAACGTGCCATCTCTACGGAAGATAATGAACCCTGTGGTGCAAGGTTCATTAAGGTCACAATAGGTCATTTACTGTGTGCATTACAGAAGAGGGCTTGATGTGTTTATCATTTATAAATCTTTCATATTTGTGTTAAAATTCAGGAAACATAAATTTATACTATGCCAGTTATGATTATAAAGCAGAATTTTCCTATAGCATTATAAATTAGGGATGTGAATCGTTTTAGGACGATTAAAATTATCGTCCGATAATTTTAATATCGTCTTAAACCGTTATGGAACACAATACAATACAGATTCTAACGATTTATCGTTATAAATCGTTAGAATCGTGAGCCGGCACACTAAAACCCCCTAAAACCCACCCCCTACCCTTTAAATTAAATCCCCCACCCTCCCGAACCCCCCCCAAATAACTTAAATAACCTGCGGGTCCAGTGGCGGTCCGGAACGGCAGCGGTCCGGAACGGGCTCCTGCTCCTGCATCTTGTCGTCTTCGGCCGGCGCCATTTTCCAAAATGGCGCCGAAAATGGTGGCGGCCATAGACGAAAAAGATTGGACGGCAGGAGGTCCTTCCGGACCCCCGCTGGACTTTTGGCAAGTCTCGTGGGGGTCAGGAGGCCCCCCACAAGCTGGCCAAAAGTTCCTGGAGGTCCAGCGGGGGTCAGGGAGCGATTTCCCGCCGTGAATCGTTTTCGTACGGAAAATGGCGCCGGCAGGAGATCGACTGCAGGAGGGTCGTTCAGCGAGGGTTCCGGCGCCTCGCTGAACGACCTCCTGCAGTCGATCTCCTGCCGGCGCCATTTTCCGTACGAAAACGATTCGCGGCGAGAAATCGCTCCCTGACCCCCGCTGGACCTCCAGGAACTTTTGGCCAGCTTGTGGGGGGCCTCCTGACCCCCACGAGACTTGCCAAAAGTCCAGCGGGGGTCCGGAAGGACCTCCTGCCGTCCAATCTTTTTCGTCTATGGCCGCCGCCATTTTTCGGCGCCATTTTGGAAAATGGCGCCGGCCGAAGACGACAAGATGCAGGAGCAGGAGCCCGTTCCGGACCGCTGCCGTTCCGGACCGCCGCTGGACCCGCAGGTTATTTAAATTATTTGGGGGTGGGGGATTTAATTTAAAGGGTCGGGGGTGGGTTTTAGGGGGTTTTAATGTGCCGGTTTTTCGATTTTTCGATTTTTTAACGATTTTCACGATTTTTCACGATATTTTACCCCCCCCAAACGGCAACAATACGATTCCCTCCCCCTCCCAGCCGAAATCGATCGTTAAGACGATCGAGGACACGATTCACATCCCTATTATAAATGCCTTTGACTTGTAGCCTACTGAACTAAGAAGATGTCATGCCTCATTGAAATGTTTTTAAGATGGAAATAATTTTGATGTTTCATACACCACATACAATATAGACAACATGATATTTTAACTTTTTTTTTTTCAGACTCCTTTCAGCTTTTGTCAGAAACAACCTTTCACTGGCTTTCCTTATCCACTATACTTGAAATTTTCAGAGACTTTTCTGAGTAAATCCTGCTGTCTGTGTATGTTTCTGTGTTGAGCAAGGTTATTTGCTGAGTGGTTCATGTTGTTTTCTTAGTGCTTTTAGCCAAAGCTAAAATTGTACCTGTCACTCATCCTTGCTACAGCTGAAAATAACAAGTTAGTAAATTTTAATGGTGCCCAATAGGAACTGATTTTTGGTATGTTAATACATTTTTTTTTTTTTACAGCTAATGTATTTTTTTTTCTGCTGGCTTAATTTCCATTCATTAGATCTAATTTTCTTGACTAGTACTGTTAGTGCAAATGCAGAATTAGAGATTTAGGCCTGGATTTATCAAAATGCACTAAATACCACATGCAATAGAAAAAGGGGCATGTTTTATGGTAATAGGCATTTTATCGCAATTTGCACTAATACCTATGCAAAGAGCTAAGTTACCACAAATAGCGATAACTTTTTCACACTTTGAGATAAGTGCCAGAATGTGGAATTTCCAATATAAAACCACTGGGGGGACCATGTTTAGGGGGAAAGAGAGGGGTTAGGGGCCACTTTGACATTCAAAGTGAGACGTACGAATCGAACAGTGCTCTCTTGTGAAGATTTAATTACCTTTGGAGTGAGGAAACTCACTCAAAGATGAGATTTGTGCAATGTCCTCTCAACCTAGCTTGATGGACTCTCTACCTGGGTAACATCCAGCTAGGTTGAGAGAACATTGAACAAATCTCATCTTTGGGTGAGTTTCCTCACGCCAAAGGTCATCAAATGTTCACAAGAGAGCACTGTTCTGTTCGTACGTCTCACATTGAATGTCAAAGTGGCCCCTAACCCCTACACTAATGCCTAAACCTCACCTCGAGTTACTAGGTGGGCCTCCCATAGAGATATAAATACCTATCTAGGGTGTGGGCATCATGGCTAGTCTCCCTCTCCCTCTCCCCCTGGATAGCTAGGCAGCTGCTAAAACAGGCCTTTGAGAACACATCACAAAATGCAATGCTACCTATCACACAGCTTAACACTACTGAAAAAGTTGTAGTTAAAGCCATGCACTAGAACTTTGCTAAATGGTCAACCCAGCCCACTCCTCTTTTTTAGATTTGCATCACACCATATGTTATGGTGCGATCGCATGTGTTAATGGCGCTATTGTCAAATTTCTATAGTTCTAAATGATTTACTATTTAGGGTAATATTAAGACATTCTGGCACTTTGATTGAATCCTTTGTGTAGGAACATAACATTACCATAAAAAAGCTGTAATTACTAATAAAATATTATTTTAATCCTAAGTGCAGTAGATCTATTGAAGACTGTTTTGCTCTGCTAAGTATCTTGTCTTTGTTTTTCTTGATCTGGCAGTTTCTTCCTTTTTCCATTTGCATTTTCAGCTTAATTGGAAACTCTCTCTACTTGAGCTATGGTTTCAAGGGCCTTCAATTCAAATTACCCAGAGTTCATTTGTACATATTTAACTTTATCCCCTCCCACCTAGTTCAGACATCACAAAGACAGTCTTCAGCCAAGGTCACAGACCACGTTTCCTTCTGGTACTCTAGATCTGGTCACCAGCTATTCATTTTAACACTATGGCTAGGACCGAGCTCTGCCTCTACAGCATCTCAAGGGGGCCAATGCAATACAGTGTGCTCAGCCGAGCGCACTGCTTAACCCGCTGTTGGATGCGGGTTAAATAGGCACTAATCCACCCCCTAATGCAATAGGGGGATTAGCGCCTATTTAACGTGCGTCCGACGCAGAGTGAATGAGTTAGCGCTCATCACATGCAAATGCATGTGAATGAGGCTATTACTCATTCACTCCAAATGCAAAAAAATAAATGTGCATCTCAGACGCACATTTATCGCTCAGATATTAACGCCTGCCTGGAGCAGCCGTTAATAGCTGAGCGCACTGAAAAAAAGAAAAAAAAAAAACCTCTTCCGGCCGCTTTGAAGACCGTCGATATGCTCGGCGTCAGTTTTCATAACCGGTTGGCTGCAGTAATGAAAACCGATGCCAAGTTTATTGGCATCGGTGTTCATAATCGGCAGACCGCCAGTAACCGCGACCTCCTAATTTGTTTATTGCATGGCGCCCCCCCTTAAAGGCGCCATGCGTGCGCTAAGAAAGGGGGCACTGAAAAGTCAGCGCCCGCTTTCTGCAAATTTTATTGCATCAGCCCCAAGTTGTGGCTAGCCCAAGACACAGAACCTGGATTTAGGAACTGAATCTAGATCCCCCACATAGTGGTATTTATTACTATGATTAGATTGGTCCAGAATGACTGTACTTTGAGCACCACAGTTTAAGCATTCTTAATGTCTGGCTACTTTTGTATTCTTTTATGAGCTTTACTTTTGCTCATTCATGCACCTGGTTTTATTTATCCTCTGAGCAGGTGCACAGGATGGCACCTCCCTCTCCCTTGCTTTGCTAGTTATGATCTAGAATTCTTTCTTAATTGCCATACATTGAAAACCATTTGATTTATTTGCTGGTGCTGGATAACCAGAGGACCTGTATAAAAAGTAGGCATTATACTTGTATTTTCCTTCATTGGCTTGCACAACAGAGTTGTGTAGCTTCTTTATTTGTTCACTCTGGCACCTTTGCTTCGGCAGTTTGTGAGACCTGCTGCAAAAAGGAAATTTACTCTGCCCATTAACCAAAGCGTGGGTTTTCAGGTACCCATTCATGCTATGGAGAGAGCCAACTCTTTAGCACGGGGACTGAAAAGACTGAAAGGGACATCTTAATGCATTTATATAGTGCCCTACACCTGGGTGCTGGGCACCCTATTATATTCATGAACAATGGGTCTCTGCTCCAAATAGCTTACAATTTAACATGGGAACCTGAAGTAACAGGCAAAGGGACTTGACTGTCTCGCTCAAGGTAAGAGTAAATGTCAGTGGGAGAAGCAGGATTTGAGCTCCATTTGCTTGGTTCCCAGCTCATTACTACCTCTAGATCAACCCTTATTTTACTGCCTTAACTTTATTTAAATCCCTTTGCAAAGTGTGTTTGATACCAGTGTGAAAAGCTGAACACTGAGAATATGAATTCTGTCATTTTACACTGGTTTGAAATCAGTTTCAAATGCATGTGTGGGGAAGGCTCAGAGGGGACTACTGTACACTACAGGCATGCTCAGTAATGACTAGAGATGTGGTTCGGTTTTCGCCCTATTTAGGAAATTGAACGAAATTTCCTAATTCATTGTTGTTTCGGAGCCTCCGAAACACGACATAAACGGCGTTGTTTCGGAGGCCCCGAAACCGGAAATGAAATTTCCCCCGAAATTCGGGGGAAAATTCGTTTTCGGGTTTGCCTGGGGAGAGGGGCAAAAATTATTTTTTTTAAATTAAAAACCACCCCAAACCACCCCAAATTTAAATTAATTATAATACACCACCCCCCGATCCCTCCCCAAGACTTACGAAGATCCCTGGTGGTCCAGCGGAGTCCCGGCTTCCATTTGCCATGCCCTCCGTGCCCTAGTTCGTGCCAGTGCAAGCCGCGCGCCAAAATGGTGCCGAATAGCCCGAACGACCATGTCACAGGGGCTTTCGGCGCTATTGGTCAGCCCCTGTCACATGGCCATCGGCGCCATCTTGTGCTCCTATCATGTGACAGGAGCTGACCAATGGCGCCGAAAGCCTCTGTGACATAGTATGGGCAAAGGCTATCGGCGCCATTTTGGTTACTGGCAGCCGAAAACGAAATCGCTCTCCGACCCTTGCTGGACCCCCAGGGATTATTGGCAAGCCTTGGGGGGGTCAGGAGGGGGCTCCTGACCCCCCCAAGGCTTGCCAATAATCCCTGGGGGTCAGGAGGGGGCTCCTGACCCCCCCAAGGCTTGCCAATAATCCCTGGGGGTCCAGCAAGGGTCGGAGAGCGATTTCGTTTTCGGCTGCCAGTAACCAAAATGGCGCCGATAGCCTTTGCCCATACTATGTCACAGAGGCTTTCGGCGCCATTGGTCAGCTCCTGTCACATGATAGGAGCACAAGATGGCGCCGATGGCCATGTGACAGGGGCTGACCAATAGCGCCGAAAGCCCCTGTGACATGGTCGTTCGGGCTATTCGGCACCATTTTGGCGCGCGGCTTGCACTGGCACGAACTAGGGCACGGAGGGCATGGCAAATGGAAGGCGGGACTCCGCTGGACCACCAGGGATCTTCATAAGTCTTGGGGAGGGATCGGGATGGGGGGGGGGGGTTGTATGTACTAAAAATGTTTGGAAACATGTTTAAATGCTTGGGGTGGGTTTTTTTTTAGCTTCGTTTCCCGGTTCGTTTTTCGGCCCGGTTTCGGGTTTCTCATTTCGTTTTCGGACAAACGACCCGAAAACGAAACGTGAACACCCGAATTATACCACGAAGTATTCGAACCGAAAAACGACCCGGCAGAACAAAACGAAGCACATCTCTAGTAATGACATGTATCATACACCTTTTTTTCTGGAGCTCAAGGTGAAGTACAAAGTAAGACAAAGATAAAACAAACACTTGTCAAATAGCATCAAGTACACAGATCATCATCATCTCTGCATATAAGAGGCAGTTTCTTGCTGCTTTGTGCCTTGTCCATTCATAAGATGGCCAGCCTGCATGGTTCAGGTCATGTGCTGACTTGACACAGCCTAACTGTCAATAGTATTTGCTTCTGTCACTCTAGCACATATGGGGTAAATTTTAAGACATGTGCGCACGCATGGACACGTGATTTTATAACTTGTGCGCACAAGTTACAAAATCAGGGGTCGGTGCTGCCTTCCCCCAAATCCCCCTAGCCTGACCTTCCCCCCTCCCCCCCCCCCCGACCCTTGTCTTACCTTTTGCGCCTGTCTCCGGGCAGGCACAAGTTGTGCGTGCTGGCAGCTTGCTGGCCGCTGTGACGGAGGCCTCTGGCCCCGCCCCCTCCCCGCTCTTTTAGTGAAGCCCCGGGACTTAGACACGTCCTGGGGCTTTACGCACGTTGCCGGGCCTTTCTAAAATAGGCCCGGCGCGTGTAACCCCCCCGGATTTACGCGCGTAGGGCTTTTAAAATCATCCCCTTGATGAGCAGATGCCAGGGCACAAGGGAACCCAGACGTGCTAGCAACAGTGAATTAAGGCAGGAGTGTGGTTGCTACTCCCGCTGTGTCTGCTGCATCTCCATATGAAGGGTCCCATATGAGGTTTTGAGCCCAGCTCAAAACCTGGCTATTCAAACAAGCCTTTCCCCAACACCCTTGATGAATATTGAATTGTGATGGATCATGACCTGAATTTAACTATGACCTTGTTCTTATGACATTATAATTCACTTGTTGTTTGTTCCTATGCTTCTCTGCTCTCCTATTGGTTTTTTGTACCCCTTACCCTTCCTCTGTTACTTGTAATTTCCGTTGCTTTTGTTCCATGTAAACCGAGGTGATGTTTCGACTAACATCAGTATAGAAGACTTTTAAAGTAAATAAATAAATACATAAATAAGGGTCTCTGAGTAATGGAGTTCTGGGGGAAGGAGGGCTCTGGGCAGGAGTTTCAAGTGGGGGGAGAGGTGTGCCTGGGGAGGAGGAAGAGGATGCAATTTCCTTCTGTCATTTTGTGACTGGCTATTACACTAGTATATCATAAAGCATGTACAATTAAAAACATGAGTATCCAAAACATTAATTCATCATAAAAGTACATAAAACATAAGTAACATAGTAATAAATTAAACTGCACATCAAATCAGGAAAAGAATGAAAAGCTTTTATAAGTACATAATTCAGCACCCCATCTGCTAATGGAGCAAAGTCTTTTGAAAGCATCACCCTTATTTTGAAATTTTACACTGACTCCCAATCAAATTTCATTTATATTTTAAAATTTTAATGCTAATTTGTAAAGCACTTAAAAGACTGGGCTCCAATTAACTATCTAAATATTAAAATAATAAGTTCCAGGCTGTCCCTTAGGATTGCCTACTAAAGCTTTCCCTACCACATCTACCTCCCCGCCCCCCCCCCCCCCCCTGAGAGATACAATTGCCTAATACTCTTATCAAGAGAGCTTCTTCTGCTGGTCTTTATTGATTGAACACTGTCCCAAAAGAGGCTCAACTAGCAGTCAACTACATTTCCTTTTGTAAATTTGTAAAAAAAACATGGTTATTTCAGAGTACTATTAAAATGTAACTTCTGTACAATTTTGTCAGGGAGACTAAGTTAAAAGTAATTACAGAAATCAGGTCAAGATGTGACAAAAGCATGTATTATGGTTGTAAGACCTGTCGGGCCAGAATCAGATTGCAAATGATGAATTAATCAAAACTGGAAATAGGTAGACTTAGATACTGTCCAGATAACACTCAGACTTTAGGAGAGGGAGAGTTTTGTCTAGAAAAACTGACATTATCTCTGGCAGTGAGTATTTCCCACCCATTTAAACCCTTTAGAGTTCAGCTTTAGCATATTTGTTTTTTGATCAGTTTGCCATGGCAGCTAAACACACATTTCAATTTAATATTGCTTCAACTGGATCAGTTTTGAACGAAGTAGAGATGGTGGATCGTCTGGTGGGACATTTCCAATAAATGTTAAATAAAAATAGAGATGATTGACCCTTGGGGAACTCCACACCTATAAGTGGCCCAGAGTCAAATTGGAGTTCTTCTAAAAGAACTGTCTGAGATCTGCCTTCAAACTAGGAATGAAACCAATTTAAGGCTGAACCTTTAATAAAAAAATATGACAGCTCATTTAGCAATATACTATAATCCACTAGCAAAAACATCTGGCAGATTTAATTAATATAAAAGTTACCCCAATATGTCTTCTGGTGAAGATCATCTACCAATGATATTTATGTCATCCTGGTACTAAAATTGGCAGAAAAACTAGATTGTAATGAGTCTAGGCAGTTTTTGATTCACCCAGGAAGCATTGCAATGGATTTGACACTGCTTGTTCAAGTATTTTTGCTAAAATGGTTGGAAACTGACCTTAAATCACCTAGATCTACAGTGTCAATTGGAATTGGAATTCTCTCTAAATTTAGTTTATGGCAGGTCTTCCTACCTCCCCTAGTTGATTTTTTTAATTCCTAAACTTACATGCATCCATAGCAGAAATAAAGTTATGCGATAGGGTACCCTGGCACACGCTTGTGAGCTATGAGGTAGATTTTATAAATTTGTGCACACGCGTACTTTTGTTCGCGCACCAGGCACGAACAAGAGTACGCGGGATTTCAATAGATACGCGAGTAGCCGCTTGTATCCATTAAAATCCGGGGTTGGCACGCGCAAGACTGCCCAAAATCGACAGCCTGCGCATGCCAAGCCATGCAGCCTGCCTCCGTTCCCTCTCTTCCCCTACCTAACCCACCCCCCGGCCCTATCTACCCCCCACCCCCTACCTTTGTTGTACAAGTTACTCCTGCTCGAAGCAGGCGTAACTTGCGCGCGTTGGGCCAGCCGCCGGCAAGTCAAGGTCCGGTCCGAGGGCTGGTCCGGAGGCCGCGGCCATGCCCCCGGAATGCCCCGATGACACGCCGGCTGTGACATGACCCCCCGACATGCCCCCTGGAATGCACCCCGATGACGTGCCGGCCGCGACACGCCCCCCTGACACGCTCCCCCAGGAAAGCCCCGGGAAATACGCCCAGGGCTTGCGCGCGCCGCCGAGCCTACTCAACATAGGCTCGGTGCGCACAGGGGGAGTTTGGGCCAGGTTTTCCGGGGGTACGCGTGTACCCCTTTGAAAATCTGGCCCTAAGTATTTACATGCACATTTCATGTTAAAGTCACTGAATGTCCATGTTCTATCCATGCCCTGCCCATTCTGCCCATACCCTGCCCCTTTTTCCAGTTTCTTATTTGTGCATATTCCGGGATATACACACATACTCACATCCCTTTTAAAATACATGGAGCGTGCGCTGGCCCGACTTCTGTGCAAATCTCCCAGTTTTGACACCCCTTCAGAGTACTGTGTGCAGTTTTGTTTCCACATCTCTAAACATATACAGTTCATTGGTAAAGGTACAGGGAAGGACAACCAAAATGATAAAGGGGATGGAATGGCTCCCCTATGAGTAAAGGGTAAAGAGGTTGGGTCTGTTCAGCCTGGAGAAGAGAATTCTGAGGGGGATATGATAGAGATCTATAAAATCATGAGTGGAATAGAGTGGGTAAATTTAAATCAATTATTTACTCTTTCAAAAAACACAAAGACTAGGGGACACTTTATAAAGTTAGTAAGTAGCACATTCATAACAAATCAGAGAAAATATTATTTTTCATTAATTACACAATTAAGCACTGGAATTTATTACCATAGCATGTGGTTAAGGCAATTAGCATAGCTGGGTTAAAAGAGGTTTGAATAAATTCCTGGAGGGGAAGTCATTCAAGTCAATAAACTGCTATTATCGAAGTAGACTAGTAGACTTAAGAAGTAGCCATTACTTTATCATTGTGCGACAGTAGCATGAGATCTATTTACTGTTTTTGATCTTGCCAGGTACTTGTGACCTGGATTGGCACTATTGGAAGCAGGATACTGGGCTTGATGGACCTCCATTATGGCAAGTTCTTTTGTTCTTAACTCTTGCTTTAGCTCCTTACCCCATAACTTTCTTATTATCTATAAAAGTATCCTGCTTCTTCCACCATCTCCCCTTACAAATCCCTCTCTAACTTTCTCCTGCCCATTACCTAAACCCCTCCTCTAGGGGTGTGCATTCGTTTTGAACTTAAATGGAAAACGCAACTTATTTTTTTTTTAACTTAAAAAAAAGATGAGGCTTAAACGATCGGATTTCCAACTTATTCAACATAGCTATGTTGAATACGTTGGAAATCGCGATTGTTGATCTAAATAAAAATTTAAACCCCTCACCCTCCTTAATCCCCCCCCCCCAAGACTTACCAAAGCTGGCCAAAAGTTCCGTGAGGGTCCGGGAGCGGACGCGTGGGGAATCACGTGACGTCGGCGTCACGTCAGAGTGACGCGGCGTCACGTGATTCCCCTCGGGTTCGCTCCCGGACCCCTCGTTGGGCTCAAAAGGAACTTTGGCCAGCTTGGGGGGACCTCCTGACCCCTCCAAGCTGGCCAAAAGTTCCTTTTGAGCCCAACGAGGGGTCCGGGAGCGAACCCGAGGGGAATCACGTGACGCCGCGTCACTCTGACGTGGCGCCGACATCACGTGATTCCCTCGGGTTCGCTCCTGGAACCCTCGTTGGGCCCAAAAGGCACTTTTGGCCAGCTTGGGGGGGTCAGGAGGCCCCCCCAAGCTGGCCAAAAGTTCCTTTTGAGCCCAACGAGGGGTCCGGGAGCGAACCCGAGGGGAATCACGTGACGCCGCGTCACTCTGACGTGGCGCCGACATCACGTGATTCCCCTCGGGTTCGCTCCCGGAACCCTCGTTGGGCCCAAAAGGCACTTTGGCCAGCTTGGGGGGGTCAGGAGGCCCTCCCAAGCTGGCCAAAAGTTCCTTTTGAGCCCAACGAGGGGTCCGGGAGCGAACCCGAGGGGAATCACGTGACGCCGCGTCACTCTGACGTGACGCCGACGTCACGTGCTCCTTGCAAAGGAGTTCAGGAATGGCGTCCTGACCCCGCTGGACCACCAGGGAGTTTTGGTAAGTCTTGGGGGGGGGGGGGGGGATTAAGGCGGGGGAGGGGTTTAAATTTTTATTTGCACATATGGACATAGACTCAACTTATGGAATTCTCCATATGTCCATATTGACCGCAAATGGGACCCCCTTTCGACTTATGGACTTATGAACTTAAACTTTTGGTCTGCACATCCCTACCCTCCTCCTCTTTTCATGTTTCTCAGCAGATCGCTGCACCCCTCTAGCTGGCTAGCTGTTTTGGATTCAGACAAATAGACTAGGATCACCTGTGACTCTGACAGGGCTTACCTTAGTATTTTTTTTCTCTGTCTCTCATTCACACACACCACACACAGTTAAAACACCTCGGTGCTAAATGTAAACAACCATTGGTTTATTATGAGCTTATAAGAATAATCAGACAATGAGAGTTGGTGCAAATACACTCAATGGTTCATTGCAATAATCTCAAAGAGGGCTTCTGGAGATTCCCTCTCCACGAATTGCATGACTACATACCACCCATGAGAGTACTTTTTCAGTTGCTGGACCAACTCTTTAGAATTAATTTCCTATTGAACTCAGACAGTGTGTCTCTGTTAAGAGTTTTAGAAAAGAAATTAAAACCTTTGGAGTAGATTTTTAAAAAATATGCGTGCACGTCCATGTGCGCACGCTACCTGGCTCGCACACATGGACATGTGATTGTATAACATGCATGCACCAGTGCGCGGCCATTTGCCACGGTGCCGGTGCACACAACCTGCTACTATTCCTTTGGAGGAGCAAAAGGTAATTTTAAAAAATTGGGGG
Source organism: Rhinatrema bivittatum (assembly GCF_901001135.1). Lineage (NCBI taxonomy): Eukaryota > Metazoa > Chordata > Amphibia > Gymnophiona > Rhinatrematidae > Rhinatrema > Rhinatrema bivittatum. The sequence continues at coordinate 554,509,024 of NC_042616.1, read as the reverse complement.
TAACTAGGATAGGGATAGGGGCCAGGTAGGAGAAGGGAAGGGAAAGGGAGGTTAGGGTAGGGGGTAGGAAAGATCCCTCCCAGTCCGCTTCTTAATTGGAGCAGACTGGGAGGGAACTGGGGAAGCCTGACAATGTGTTGCCATGTGATTTTTGCTTAACTCTGCCCCCATGCTCAAATGGGGGCATGGGGGCAGAGTTAAGCATGGACGGCATGCTCAAATGGGGGCAGAGTTAAGCAAAAATCACATGGCAACACATTGTCGGGCTTCCCCAGTTCCCTCCCAGTCTGCTCCAATTAAGAAGCGGATTGGGAGGGATCTTTCCTACCCCCTACCCTAACCTCCCTTTCCCTTCCCTTCTCCTACCTTGCCCCTATCCCTATCCTAGTTACCCCCAATTTTTTAAAATTACCTTTTGCTCCTCCAAAGGAATAGTAGCAGGTTGTGTGCACCGGCACCCTGGCATATGGCTGCTTCATCGGTGCCTGGGTAAGATCAAGATAGGTTGAGAGAACATTGCACAAATCTCATCTTTGGGTGAGGTTCCTCACTCTGAGGGTCATCAAATCTTCACAAGAGAGCACTGTTCTGTTCGTATATCTCACTTTGAATGTCAAAGTGGCCCCTAACCCCTACACTAATACCTAAACCTCACCTTGAGCTACTAGGTGGGCCTCCTATAGAGATATAAATACCTATCTAGTGTGAGGGCATTATGGCCCAGACCACTCAATAACAAATCACACCCCAAACTCCTCCCTTTTTCTGATTTGCATTGCACCATGCATTATGGTACTTTCACAGGCGTTAAAGGTGTTTTCACATGCGTTAAGGCATTCTCGCATGCATTAAAGGGGCTTAACGCATGCAAAAATGCCTTATAGCAATTTGATAAATGATCCGGAGAGGGTGGTGGATGACTGCAATGCCCTTCCGGAGGAAGTGGTGAAGACCAAAACTGTGAAGGACTTCAAAGGGGCGTGGGCAAACACTGTGGATCCATAAAGTCTAGAGGATGTGAATGAAGAGAGGGTGGCTTGCAGGAAAGATAGCTAATACCCTGGAGATAATACCCTTATTCAATAGACAAACACATGGTTAATGCGACTACGACAGTGCTCTAAGCTTCAACAGCAAGAGGAAATGTGGATAAAAGGATTTGCATTCACAAAAAAGCAGAGAGTAGCTTGCTTGTTACGGCGGTTACTACCCCAAACCAAACAAGCCTGATACTTCACTTTCAATGCATATCCAGTGTAGCTCTCTGCTTCAATGGCAGGGGTGAATAAAGAAAAGATGATTTTATATTCAGACAACAATCAACAAGGACTGAACTACACAGTCTGGGTAAACAAATAAGCATGGGTGTAGCTTGCTTGTTACGGCAGTTACTACCCTGAATCAATTAAGCCTGATACTTCACTTTCAATACATATCCAGAGTAGCTCTCTGCTTCAACAGCAGGGGGAATGAAGAAAGGTGGATTTATATTCAGATAACAACCAACAAGGACTAAATTTCACAGGCTGGGTAAGCAAATAAGTGTGGGAGTAGCTTGTTTTTTGCGGCGGATACTACCCCTAACCAAGCTAGATACTTCACTTAGAAGTAGTTCCTGCACTGCTCTCTACATTAATGGTGGGGGTGGATGGGAAATAGAACCAAAAGGTTAATAAATGCCAAGAGTAACAGATAAGTATGAGAGAGGAGAAAAAGAAAAGTGTGAAAGCTTGCTGGGCAGACTGGATGGGCCATTTGGTCGTCTTCTGCCATCATTTCTATGTTTCTATGTTATTAATTACTGAGTCATGGATACACCTTTTACCTGCTTGCCAGTGAATACCCAGAAATTTTACATCTTGATTAGGTCCCTGTATTTTTGCCATCCTTTTCCAACACATGACACACTAAAGCTAACGCATCTGCAATTTCCTTGGAATCTGTCCCTTGCAATAAGATATTGTCTACATAATGGTGTAATTTAACTGAACATGGTAATTGGGATGACAGCTTTTCTAAAGTCTGTGAAACCTTTCCATGACATATGGTTGGGTATGTATGTATCCCTGTGGCAGACGGGTGAAACTATATTGTCGCCTGAGCCATGAGAAAGTCAGCATCTCCTGACTAGATGGTTTAAGGGGAATGTTAAAAAATGCATTGCTAATATCTATCACAGCATAATAGGTACCATTGTGTTTCTGTATTCCATATATCAAATCAGCCATAGAGGGAACAGCAGCATGTAATGATGGTATAACAACATTCAATTTATGATAATCTACGGTCATATGCCGTGATCCACCTGGTTTTAACATTGGCCACACAGGATGTTAAAATGGGATTTTACAGGTGTCACTACTCCAGTCTCCCTTAATTCATCAATAGTAGTCTGCAGAACTGATGTGGGGCATTTTGTCTGAAACTGGTCAGAATGCACAACCTCAATGGGTAGTGGGAGAGGTATAGGATCTGGCAAACAGCCTGTACAAACAGCAGACACAAACTTCTGTTTTGAGCGAATAGCCATTCACCCTTGCTTTATTTCCCAATCAAACTGTTTAATAAAATCAGTACCTAATATGCAGTCTTTCTGGGGATCAATGATGACATGAAGACATAGTCTGTAACCATCCCCAGTAATAAAATGCACTAGAATATGCACCCCTGTCATTACGGAAACTCCATATCCCTCCAGCTGTACTGGATGACCCCTGTTCTTTTGTGGTTTACTTCTAATAATAGTAGCCTCCCAGCAAAGCATTAATCTGTTGCTGATTTCCCCTTTTCCATTAAACAATTACGTTCATATGGGGCTGTTAATCTCCTGCAGGAAGGAAATGTTTTATTTGGCAACAGAGGCTCGGCCAATTTCCTACCAGAGGCTATCTGAGACTGGGGGTTGGGGGCTGATGGATCCCCTGTGCCCATAGACTGCTGCCTGTCTAGTAGCATTTGCATCAATTGTTCCGTGGGTAACCCAACCATATCATTTTTATCAACACCCATACCAAGAAGGAAACACCAGATTTTACCCCAAAGGGGCTGGAAGGGCAGCTTACACAAATGATCCTGTGCTGAATTAAGGGGGGAGGGCGGGAGCTGGTCTACACGAATCCCTTGTCTCCATGGGAAAAAACTAGAGATGTGCATTGGTTTGGTTTTTTTTTTGTTTTTTTCATTTCGGGCTTCATTTTCGGGCCCCTACTGGAAACTTCATTTTTCCCCGCAGGTGGATTTTTTTTTTGTTTGTTTTTTTTGTGGACCCCCGAGTTTTGGGTTAGCGCGCACTAATCCGAGCTATGAATTTTTCCGAAATTTCAGAAAAATTCTTTTTGGTTTTTGTTGCCCCCGAACCATGCCGAATTAGACAATTTCATTGAAATTGTTTAATTTGGGAAAAACTAATGCACATCTCTAGGAAAAATACCCGTTTGGACTTATCTCCCTTTATTACTGTCTTCAGTGCCATCATCTAAATACAGTGCATACAGGTCATCTAATTTAGTAATCAATTCTTTAATCGTGTTGTTATGGTTCAGATCTGCCAGCTCCCAAACTCAAGATAAAGCTAAACCTGCCCATGCTGGTGCAGCAGTTTGCATAAAAGGCTTCATATTATGACATGTAAACTGAATATCCTCACACTCATCAAGTGACAGGTTTTTCTGCACTGCTAATTGTAGCCCACATTTCCTCAGGACCTTTGTCCCTTCAGAAATAGTTTTCCATGTTTCCAGCCACCGAGGACCAGTTGCCTGGGTCCTGGTATTTACTTCTCAGGGCCATACCAATAACATTAAGTAAACCCGGGAGGGAGTTATCATCAGCTACAGCATCTATTTGTTTAGAGTGCTCATAAACAAAGTGTTCCTTACAAATATGTCCTAGAAGTGCAATTTTCTCTTCATTAAGCTGACTTGAAGCAGCATCCTTATCAGCAAGACCCACCAACCAGTCCCCTAAATTGTCCTTATCTTTATGTTTGAGTCTATCTGCTAACTGCGCTAACAGTTTCAAAATATATGTTGTGGGTATTGTCTGCCATGTTGCTGTCTTACTCCCATTTTCCTTGAATCTGAGCCTGTATCCCTAGGCCAGAGCTTTCCAAACTGTGTGTCGGGACACATTAGTGTGTCGCCTGCAGTGTGCAGGTGTGTCGCGCGAACGTAGCACATTAAAACCCGGTCCACATAGCCACTCCTCTCCAGGTCACGCGCAAGTGATGGCACGTGATGCCGCGCCGTCAAATCCGACGCAAGTTTGGGTTTTTTTTTTTACTAGCAATTCGCTTTTTTTTTTTTCAGTTCGCGGGTTGCTTATTATTGGGCAATTTTTGCTGTCAATCACCTTTTTTTGGGCTTGGTGGGTAGGACTTTAGACCAGCTGTCCCTGTCATTGGCTGCTGCTGCTGATGAGTATTGCAAGCAACAGTGTCTGGTGATCCTGGAAGGTGTTATGCACCACGGCAGGCTTAAACCCTGAAGGGAGTGAAGCACTGAACTGGCAACAATCAAAAAGAAGAGGTACATGAGTGTGGGGGCCAGACATGTGCTGGGGGGGGGGAGATATGAGTGTGTGGGGGACAGAAACGTACTTGGGGGGGGGGAGAGATGAGTGTGTAGGGGACAGAAATGCTTGGGGAGTAGAAAGATGAGTGTGTGGGGGACAGACATTGTTACTCCTAAATTATAACAATAACATTAATCTTGGAAAATTATACATTTTTAATATAAATGAAAGGTTTTCATGAGATAGGTTGTGCTGTGAAACATTTTATTTATGTATATATTTAAGGAAACATACATACATTGTCAAAATATGTTTCGTTTGTTTAACCTTTAACCTCTGGTTTACTAGTAGACTGAATTACTGTGTCTTGAAATTATGTTTGTCTAAAAAGTGTGTCACCAACATGAAAAGTTTGGAAAGCTCTGCCCTAGGCAATGTATCTCCAACCCAAGACTCTTCCTCCTCATCAGACTCCACGGCTTCATTTTTTGAATGTTTAATAACTACCAGGGGGTGCAATCTCTTAGTGGAGCTACCTCATAACGCTTCCTCCTGTGTCTCCTCACCATCACTGTCCTACATTTTTCAAACATCAGGACTTGCAGCTGGGACATCCCCCCTAATAACAGCAGCCATTTTTGCTGGTGATACTTGTAACCCCTGCTGCATTCCTTGAGCCAAGACACGTGCTCTACATGCTGCCGAATCTTGCACAATTACAGCAGCTTGCTTCATTGGTACATCACATTGCATCTGTGCTGTCTCAAGGATTATTCTTAAAGCTACTAACTGAACTTCTTACTCTCGGTTCTGTTTTTCAAGAAAAGCAATCTGGCTATGCAACTTCTCATTCTCATAATATTGTATATTAGATTGCAGCGATAACCACATGCCCTAGCCCCATTCACATCTATTGTCTCCAACTGTATTCTTTCTAAAATCTTTGCCACTTTCTTCTCTAAAGATCCAACTCACTGATCATAGAACATGGAACATGAGACCTGGCTACTTGTTGCACAACAGAAAAGCACGGTGCAGCAGGATGCCAACCAGGCACGTATTGTGGCAAACACCACAAGGGCAAAGGTTCTGTTTGTAAGGGGTAGAAAGTCAGATGCTAGTACCCTTAGAAGTTTGGGGCTCGCAGATTTTCCTCTGTGGAATGAATGGGATAGATGTTCTGGGACTGGTTGAGGCACCATTTGATTCAATTCTCTCTTCTTGCAGACCCTCCTGGCTAGATGTTCATTTGGGGGGAGGGGAGGGGGGGAGGTTATGGCTCAACCAAGGAGGATGCCCTCCCCTCCCTGCTCTGATTCCTCTAGCCTGTCCTCCTTCACCTTCTTATCCTCAATAGCAGATACGAGTCACATGCTTACAGCACTGACAACTGCTCCATGTGCAGGCTTACTTTTATACACGTTTGCAGCAAGGTAGCTGATTTATGAGGAAGACCATGCATACTCTGTTTAATGCATGTGCTGTTTAGAAAACAGGCATATATAGCACGGAGATCTTATACTTCTGGGGGTAGTTTGCATGTTAATAGCATGTGAGTGCTATTGAGGTTACTGTTAAATATGTGTTAAAACATTTTGTGCATTAAATGTAACAGTATTATCTATCCCACAAAAACAAACCGTAATTGGCTGAAGTTAATGAACAACTTGGCTGATCTCTGACGCATTTGTTTTATCCCCTTTTAAAAACAGAACCCTTGATGCGTTGTAATCGCTAATATTGAAATCAGTTGTTTAAATGAGTTGCTCTTTCCAATATATTCCCTATCCAAGAGATGAAGCATGCCAAAGTGTTATGTCCTGGCATTGCATATACAGTTTTATATGGCCGCAGATAACATACTTGATTGTATCATTGTAAAAAAAAAAAAAAAGGCAAGAGTTAATAAACCCCACTCACAATCTGTCTCTGTTACTCTTGGCACAGAAGAGCTCTTAGTGGTGCAAGCTGTAGATCTTGATTGCTGATTTTACAAGTCTTACATACTTACAAATAAATTATATATATATATATATATTGCAAGCTAAACTAGTGAAAATCTGTATGCTTCACTCTGTACTTGCAAATGGAGCACCATAGACTTTTGATAACTACTAGGTGTTTTGGTTTTTTTTTTTACTCCTAAAATCTTATGCCTTTAAGGAAAAGACCAATGAAGCTACTGGGGACAGAGTTCCAAGTTACTCAACTACTTCTTAAATAAATCCATAGCCGATGTTGTAGTTGGACTTTTTATATCATTGATTCTCATGGCTCTTAATTATCAAAAAGCTTTTAGTCTGAAAAGGGACAAATTCAACTGAGAGCTGCACATTGTGTCAGAAGGTCTAAGATTGATTTGAGCATAACAGAGAAGAAAGGGCCATCATGTCCAACAGCCTGATATTCTTTACATCAATACTTTTATCTTCCAAACATTCAATTTTAGGTTATTCATTAAATTGCGGTCAGGAAATGACTAAAACTGGCCTGTAGTGTCATGTAAAGTAGGAAGAATTAGGGACTGCTTTAGTTTCAGGAAAGAGAGTTAACTCTGTCACTCTTTCCACCCCTCTTTTCTATTAAATACAACTTAAGGTTGCCATGCAGCTAAATATGTTTTTTCTACGTTTTTCCAATTTAGGGCCTGACTCACTTTAAAGTCAATTTTTAAAATATGGTCATCACTTCCCTTAGGTGCTTAGAGGTGAAAGTTTATTTAATGGGTTTATACTAGTAGCTTTTGGAGTCAACTGGACAATTTATTTTACCTGGACAGCTGCCTCTCCAATTAACTTTCAAGCCTATAGGCCACTAGGGATGTGCAGAGCAAAAGTTTAAGTTCATATGTCCATATGTCCAAAGGGGGTCCCATTTGCGGTCAATATGGACATAAACAGAATTCAATGAGTTGAGTATATGTCCATATATGCAAATAAAAATTTAAACCCCTCACCCTCCTTAATCCCCCCCCCCCCCCCCCCCCCAAGACTTACCACAACTCACTGGTGGTCCAGCGGGGTCAGGACGCCATTTCTGACCAACTTTGCAAGGAGCACGTGACGTCGGTGTCACGTCGGAGTGACGCGGCGTCACGTGATTCCCCGCAGGTTCACGCCGGAATGCTCGTTCGGCCCAAAAGGAACTTTTGGCCAGCTTGGGGGGGCCTCCTGACCCCCCCAAGCTGGCCAAAAGTTCCTTTTGGGCCGAACGAGGGTGCCGGAGGGAACTCGCGGGGAATCCCTCCGGCACCCTTGTTCGGCCCAAAAGGAACTTTTGGCCAGCTTGGGGGGGCCTCCTGACCCCCCCAAGCTGGCCAAAAGTTCCTTTTGGGCCGAACGAGCATTCCGGCGTGAACCTGCGGGGAATCACGTGACGCCGCGTCACTCCGACGTGGCGCCGACATCACGTGCTCCTCGGAAAGGCTTTCAGAAATGGCATCCTCACTCCTCGCTGGATCACCAGGGAGTTGTGGTAAGTCTTTGGGGGGGGATTAAGGAAGGTGAGGGGTTTAAATTTTTATTTTGGATCAACAATCGCGATTTCCAACTTATTCAAACATAGCTATGTTGAATAAGTTGGAAATCCGATCGTTTATGTCTCATCACGTTTTTAAGTTAAAAAAAAAAAAAGTAGCGTTTTACATTTATGTTCAATACGAATGCACACCCCTATAGGCCACCCCCTGCAAGATTTTGATAATTAAACTCAGTAAACATGATAACCTCACCACCATCCCCCTCAGAATAATATTGTAAAAGCACGTAATTGGACATCATGGGCTCAAGATTCAAAGATATCCAGTTATCTAATTTATCTAGATATAACTTATCTTGATAACTTAGAAGGAATATTCAGCAGCACAGCTATGCTTCTGAATATAACCAGATAAGTGCTACTTAACTGGATAAGTAATATCCAGATAATATTAGATCTGCTATTGAGCAGTACTAACTTATTTACATTTACATTTATTACAATTTATTGATCACGTAACACTAAAAGGCCTAAGCAATGTAGAACAAAACATACAAAATCAAAGTATACAGTACAAACACAACAAATAAAATAAACAATTGTATACAATGGAGTCCCTTAACTTGCATTTACTCTTTACAGTAATCCTTAAATGGGCATTTACTAATAAGGATGTTAACTTAACCAGATAAGGCTGAATATTGGCACTTAAGAACATAAGAAATTGCCATGCTGGGTCAGACCAAGGGTCCATCAAGCCCAGCATCCTGTTTCCTTTCCAACAGAGGCCAAACTAGGCCACAACAACCTGGCAATTACCCAAACACTAAGAAGATCCCATGCTACTGATGCAATTAATAGCAGTGGCTATTCCCTAAGTAAACTTGATTAATAGCCGTTAGTGGACTTCTCCTTCAAGAACTTATCCAAACCTTTTTTGAACTCAGCTACACTAACTGCACTAACCACATCCTCTGGCAACAAATTCCAGAGCTTTATTGTGCAATGAGTGAAAAAGAGTTTTCTCCGATTAGTCTTAAATATGCTACTTGTTAACTTCATGGAATGCCCACTAGTCCTTCTATTATTCAAAAGTGTAAATAACCGATTCACATTTACTCGTTCAAGGCCTCTCATGATCTTAAAGACCTCTATTATATCCCCCTTCAGCCGTCTCTTCTCCAAGCTGAACAGTCCTAACCTCTTCAGCCTTTCCTCATAGGGGAGCTGTTCCATCCTCTTTATCATTTTGGTTGCCCTTCTCTGTACCTTTTCCATCGCAACTATATCTTTTTTTTAGATGTGGCAACCAGAATTGTACACAGTATTCAGTTAAGATAACCAAATAAGTTGCCCCACCTTGATTTTCCCATCGCCATCCCCAAGATATCCGGCTGTCTACTTAGCCATATAAATATTTATCTGGCTAAGTGGCAGCAGCTGAACATAGCTGGATATTCTGCAGTTGACACTTATCTGGCTAAGTTGCATTTCAAAATTGTCCTCCATAATTTTAGATATTAAAATTTATTTTGTGTGGTGTGTACCTATTTATCTATACTATGTTGCATAAATCATGTTAGTGTCTGATGAAGGTATCATATGATTTCTGGGAGTAGATGGTTGAAGGTAATCTCTGAAATGGCTGGCTGAACTGAAACTGGATATGTACCTATGATAATAATGCACTGTATTGTGCTATATTTTCACTTTTACCACCTCCAACACTACAACTAGCACCCCTCATGCTTACACTTACACACACACACATGCGTGTACACTTCTGGAATTTCAGGTATCAGTTCATGTTAAGTAAATATTTGTGCTTACATAGACTGTGGACATGGATCCAGGTGATATTAACTTGGATGGGAATCGCAAGTAGGTCAATAGTATGAACACTGTTTATTTACCCCAAGCCATGATCAGACACTGTAACATCATTAAAGGTATTTGGAGAAGATGGAACTTGGCATGTACATGATATTTAAAAAAGCTAAGCAAAATGCCTGCACATGAGCATAACCATTCTGCATGTTCATCCGTACTTGTAAGCATGCACATAATCATTGTAGAACTCATCCACTGTCACTTTCAATTAATCATAGAAGTAAAGAGCACCTTGTAGACTTTTTCTATGATTACGTATCATGTTGTTCTGCCTTTTACATGCTCTTCTTTTGTGTTCTGTCAATCTTTATTACTGTTTTGTATGAGCTGGCAATGCAAGTTCTGCATACTGAGAATGATCTTGTCTTATTCAGTGGGTTTGGATGTTAAGAGAATGGTTCTTTTTTAATAAACAATTCCTCTTCCCTCCAAATTGATTGCAGTTGTATAAAATAGGGTAAGGAAATGTGCAAGGGAGGGAGATTCCTACTAGGGATGTGCAGAGCAAAATTTTATGTTCATATTTTTTATGTCCGAAAGGGGGTCCCACTTGCGGCCAATATGGACATAAAAAAAATCCAATGAGTTGGGTATATGTACATATGTGCAAAAAAAAAATTTAAACCCCCTCACCCTCCTTAATCCCCCCCCCAGACTTACCACAACTCCCTGGTGATCGAGCGAGGAGTGAGGACGTCATTTCTGCAATCCTTGGCGAGAAGCATGTGACGTCGGTGGCACGTCGAGTGACGCGGCGTCACGTGATTCCCGGCGAGTTCGCGCCGGACGGCTCGTTCGGCCCAAAAAGAACTTTTGGCCAGCTTGGGGGGGTCAGGAGGCCCCCCCAAGCTGGCCAAAAGTTCTTTTTGGGCCGAACGAGCCGTCCGGCGCGAACTTGCCGGGAATCATGTGACGTCGGCGTCACGTGATTCCCGGCTCGTTCGCGCCGGACGGCTCGTTCGGCCCAAAAAGAACTTTTGGCCAGCTTGGGGGGGTCAGGAGGCCCCCCCAAGCTGGCCAAAAGTTCTCTTTGGGCCGAACGAGCCGTCCGGCGCGAACGAGCCGGGAATCACGTGACGCCGGCGTCACGCAACGTGCCGCCGACGTCACATGCTTCTCGCCAAGGATTGCAGAAATGGCGTCCTCACTCCGCTCCATCACCAGGGAGTTGTGGTAAGTCGGGGGGGGGGGGGATTAAGGAGGGTGAGGGGGTTTATATTTTTATTTTGGCTCAACAATCGCGATTTCCCACATATCGAACATATCTATGTTCGATATGTGGGAAATCCGATCGTTTATGTCGAATCAATTTTTTAAGTAAAAAAAAAAAAAGAGTTGCGTTTCACTAATGCGGTCAATCCGAATGCACACCCCTAATTCCTACCCTTTCTTCCACTTTGCCATCCCTCTTCCCTTTCTCCTCATGAATTCAGGATCCTGGTACTGCAACAGAGAGAGAGGAAAAGAGTAAAATTGGTTTGAAAGGAAAGATAAGAAGTTCTGTATTGGCTATTTTAAGTTTAAGGTAGTAGTGGGGTGTCAAGGGGCAATATTGGACAAACAGGCTGAGATTTTAAACTGAATTCCTAGTGAAATTTCTGGTTTAGATATATTCGGGAGTTATCAAAATAAAGATGGCACTGAAAGCCATGGCAGGGGTGCGCTGCTGAGGAGGAAGAGGAGCATGCCCTGCAGGCAGTAATCCAATGCCCCGTAGCCAAAAGTCATTCCTTTGGCCACGGGGGCTGAAGAAATAGACTCTGCTGTTGCTGCTGCCTGCTAAGTCAAGGGAAGTGAGTGAGAGAGAGCATGTGTGCTTGTATGTGAGACAGTGAGAGTGAGAAAGTGCATGTATGCTTGTATGTAGAAAAGTAGGGATGTGCAGCCAAAAGGTTTTCGTTGCATTCATGATACGTATTCGTGGGGAGTCAATTCCGTTTCATGTGGAAGTATGGAGAATTCCATAAGTTGTCGATCTGTCAATACGTTACTACGGCGAGTTAAATTCCTGTCCCAGCTAAAATTAAAATTAACTACAACCCCCCACCCTCCTGACCCCCCAAGACTTACCAAAACTCCCTGGTGGTCCAGCGGGGGGTCCGGGAACTCACTCACACCCTCGGTGCTGGTTTTTCATCATGGCGCCGATACGCAATCGCCTTTGCCCTTTGCGTCTTAAAATGGCGCCGATCGCTTTTGCCCTCACTATGTGTGACATAGTGAGGGCAAAGGCGATCGGCGCCATTTTGAGTATTGGCATCGGACGGCCGGTGTGCACGAGGTCGCTCCTGGACCCCCGCTGGACTTTTGACAAGTCTTGTGGGGGTCAGGAGGCCCCCCCAAGCTGGCCAAAAGTCCCTGTGGGTCCAACGGAGGTCCCGGAGCGACCTGCCATCCGATGCCAGGACTCAAAATGGCGCCGATAGCCTTTGCCCATACGATGTCACAGGGGCTACCGGTGCCATTGGTCAGCCCCTGTCACATGGTAGGAGCACAAGATGGCGCCGGTGACCATGTGATAGGGACTGACCAGTGGCACCGGTAGCCCCTGTGACACAGGCTATTGGCGTCATGATGAAACCGGCAAACGTGGGTGTGAGAATGCAGGGATGGCTTTTAGACTCACCGCTGGACCACCAGGGAGTTTTGGTAAGTCTTGGGGGGGGGTCAGGAGGGTGGGGGGGTTTAAATTTTTATTTAGGAGGCCGAATAAAACAGAAATCTGTTTAATACATGGGGAGTCACGATGCGTTTCGCCTCCCTAAGTATTTAACAGATAGGACAAAATAAGTTGCGGATTACAAATACGTGGAAAACGGATGAACACCTCTATAGAAAAGTGAGAGAGCATATGTGTGGAAGAGTGAGAGAGCATGTGTATGGGTGAGTGAGAGAGCAGGTGTGTATGTATGTGGAGGAGTGAGAGAAAGCATGTGTATGTATGAGAGGGAGCATGTGTGTGCACAACTACTCCAGTTACTCTCTGCCTGATAATCCATGACAATTTCAGGGCATCTGGAAATAAAAGGTTGCCAGGTATGGAGAGTGTGAATTTTTAAAATCCTTTTTAGTTTTATTTTTTAGGTGATATTTGCTGTGTCTGCTGTTTTGAAATATTTTATTGGTGTTTGGGACATTTAAAAAAACTTGTACATGAGTTTTTAATTATTAGATATTTTATTCATCAGCTTTTTTGAAATATTATTATTAGTATGTTTTTAGTATTATGGTTATGTATTTATGTTATTTCTTGATTTTAATGACTGATATTTGAGGAATGTGACGGTTCTGTTTTTTCACTGTTGCACTGCATAGAGGGGCGGATTTTCAGAGCCCTGCTCGCCTAAATCCGCCCAAATCCGGGCCTACTGGCGCGCGCAGAGCCCCGGGACTCGCGTAAGTCCCGGGGTTTTCGGAGGGGGCGTGTCGGGGTGTGTGTCGGGGGGCGGGCCCGAACCGCGCTGCGTTTTCGGGGCGTGTCGGGAGCGTTCCGGGGGCAGGCCCGGGGGCGTGGCTACGGCCCGGGGCGGCCCGGGGGCGTGGCCGCGCCCTCCGGACCCACCCCCAGATCGCATCCTGGCGCGCTAGCGGCCCGCTGGCGCGCGTGGATTTACGTCTCCCTCCGGGAGGCGTAAATCCCCCAACAAAGGTAAAGGGGGGGTTTAGACAGGGCCGGGCGGGTGGGTTAGGTAGGGGAAGGGAGGGGAAGGTGAGGGGAGGGCAAAAGAAAGTTCCCTCCGAGGCCGCTCCGATTTCGGAGCTACCTCGGAGGGAACGGGGGTAGGCTGCGCGGCTCGGCGCGCGCCGGCTATACGAAATCGATAGCCTTGCGCGTGCCGATCCCGGATTTCAGCGGATACGCGCGGCTACGCGCGTATCTATTGAAATCCAGCGCACTTTTGTTTGCGCCTGGAGCGCCAACCAAAGTACGCCTATTCGCGGTTTTTGAAAATCTACCCCACAGTGTCTGGCTTCTTGTGGTTTCCAGTTCAGTTTTTATCTGCACGTTGTATTTCTACTTTATGGGTGCTCTGTTCTATATTTAGTGAGGGTCTGTTTATGTTCTGCATGTGTGAATGAGGTGAGGCATTTTTCTAATAGGAAGTGTATTAATGTATTTGGGCTTTCAGAGGGTCAAGCCCACACCCTACACACTTCATAATAAGCCTAATATCATATGCATTTTCAAATGTCTTTTTTGCAGGGATTTCTGGTTGGCATTACAGCAGTGCCTGTATATATAATGTAAGTGATATTTTTACCTCAGAATAATGTACTTTGGTATTTTTAATTTATAATATGCATGAATACCTCTTTAACTGTGTGTGTGGAATGGAGCAGGATGGGCATTGTGCAAGGATATAAGGTTTGCCTAGGGCACCTAATGCCTTGCACCAGTCATTGGTACGGGGGGGGGGGGGGGGGGATGGTGTCAGTTTTTAAAGTTTGTATCACTGAGGGAGCTGGCTTTTTTTGGGTGGGCCCTGGACAGAGAACAAATGAATGGGGGAGGGGGGAGGGCAGCACAGTAATTATTTGCATAGGGCAGCAAAAATGCTAGCACAGGCCCTGTTGGTATCCAGTATTTTCCATTATAGATATAGAGTTTTTTGCAGTTGGCTGAATCCCACATTTCATACTTGGCACTGTCCAACACAAGTGTGGGACATCAAGCTGGTGCATATAGACAGAGGAAGATGATGGAGACAGTCCTGTCTCATAGACTGAGACAGATGCTTTGACAAAGAGATCTACTGTTAGATAGCAGCAGGATATACACCCAAGAAGAGGTGTGTCCTGTCCTCAGAAACAGCATTTCCTGTGGAGCAGGGGTAGGCAACTCCAGTCCTGGAATGCCACAAATAGATCTGCTTTTCAGGATATCCACAATGATTACATATGAGATAGATTTACATGCACTGCCTCCATTGTATGAAAAATATATCTCATACATATTCATTGTGAATATCCTGAAAACCAGACCTCTTTTTGATACTCCAGGCCCAGAGTTGACTAAGCCTGCTGTGGACCAAGAGTGGAACAAAAATGTGATAAGAAACACTTCTGGAGAAATGTACTTCTATTTATAACAGTAAGAGGAAATGATCTATAGGAAAAAGAAAACCACCAATTCATCCACTCCCAAAGGAATAAACCTTTTAAGTATTGTATTTTCCAATTCTAGAATCTGAACTTTACCATAAAGAGTTTTCATGGGAATGACATTCATTCATTTACTTAATCTAACCTTCTATTTGACTGGAATTAGTGGAAGTGTATGAAGTCTAAACCAAGATCCTCCTCTTTGTCAAAATGTAGCTGAATTTTTAAACTAAACCAGGAATCACCTTCCAGTATAGTGAGTAGCTCTGTGCAGGACCGGATTTAAGATTTTGGTGGCCATAGACAGAGTATTAAGGAAATGTCCCTTTGAAGCTCTGCTGGCACATTGACCTAAGGTAAGCAGAAATAGGCTCCTCTTTGATCTGGATATTTTGGCACCTTCAAAGTTTTGTGCACTAGGTCTGTGTTGCCTACACCTAAATCCAGGCCCAGCTTTCAGACTGAAATATCAGAGACTGTGAAACAAGCTACTGAAATACCAGTTACTAAGTTAAACATTATTCCTCTTCAAAAATTTCATTTTGTGTGACTCCACCATCTAGCACTTTAATTTCAAATTTCAGGTCATTTATTGGTTTAGTCATGTCTCTTTTCAACAACTTAATTTCTTTTACCAAGTCCCCTTTTTTTCAGTTAACATAGGGGCCGATGCAATACAGTGCACTCACATGAGTGCACTGTTTCACCCACTGTCAGACGCGGGTTAAATAGGCGCTAAATCTCCCCCTAATGCAATAGGGGGATTAGTGCCTATTTAACGCGTGTCCGACGTGGAGTGAATGAGATAGCGCTCATCACATGCAGATGCAAGTGAATGAGGCTATCACTCATTCACTCCGCATTCAAAAAAATAAATGTGCATCTCAGACGCACATTTATCGCTCAGATATTAATGCCGGCGTTAATAGCTGAGCGCACGTAGAAAAAGTACAGAAAAGCAGAAAAAACTGCTTTTCGGTACTTCTTCAATAATAATAATAAAAAAAAAACACCAAACCTCGGCAGACTGCCAAGTTATGAAGACCGACGCCGCGACCTTAACGCCTCCTTGCTAACGCGACCCCGCGGCGGCTGCCGGTTATGAAGACCGAAGCCGGTAAACTCGGCATCGGTTTTCATAACCGGCTGTCTGCCACTGGCCGTTTTCATAACCTGCCATCTGCCAGTGGATGACGGCCTATTTAACCCAGTAATCTGGCAGACGGCCGATTATGAAAACCAATGCCGAGTTTACCAGCGTCGGTCTCCGTAACCGGCAGCCGCCGCGGGGTCGAGTTAGCAAGGAGGCGCTAAGGTTGCGCAAGTGACCCTAGCACCTCCTTGCTAATGTGACCTGAGATCTCAAGTGCTAAGTTTGGGAGCAATGTTTTTACTGAAGTACCCGTGTAAATGTGTGCTTAAGTATAGAAATAACACCTTTATATTTTTTGTTCCAGAGCAGTTGGTAGATTTTTTGAAAGATAAAATCCTATTCTTAATGATCCATCTGTGCCAGTTGTGGAGTGAGTGCATAATGTCCTTAGCTTAGTACGATTATATTAAAGATACCTGTTGACAGATCCGTTAAAATTTCTATTGATATATTTCAAATTTACCTCAAGTTGAGTGTATCTCCCCCTTCTAATTGAGGACTATAAACAGAATGTGACATGATATTATTTGTATGTTTCAATATATAATGATTGTTAGATTCTATATTGGCTGCTTTCTAATTCAAGTTTATTTTCTTGAATTGTAATGTAAAACAGTTATAAATAAAAAATAATAAAAAAAAAGAAAATACATTGAAATCTTCTGCTCAGTGTGCAGCAGCAGCCAAGAAAGAAAATAGAATGCTAGGGATTATTAGGAATGGAATGGAGAATAAAACAGAGAATATCATAATACCCTTGTATCACTCCATGGTGCAACCGCATCTTGAGTATTGCATGCAGTTCTGGTCATCACATCTCAAAAAAGATATAGCAGAATTAGAAAAGGTACAGAGAAGGATGAACAAAATGATAAAGAGGATAAAATAATTTCCTTATTAAGAAAGGCTAAAGAGGTTAGGACTCTTCAGCTTAGAAGAAATATGGGTGAGTGGAGATATGATAGATTTTTACAAAATAATGAGTTCAATGGAACGAGTAAACGTTAATCAGTTGTTTACTCTTTGTAAAAATACAAAGACTAAGGGATAGGGGTGTGCATTCATTTTGAACTTAAATGTAAAATGCAACTTTTTTTTTTTTAACTTAAAAAAGTGATGAGGCGAAAACGATCGGATTTCCAACTTATTCAACATAGCTATGTTGAATAAGTTGGAAATCGCGATTGTTGATCCTAAATAAAAATGTAAACCCCTCACCCTCCTTAATCCCCCCCCAAGACTTACCAAAACTCCCTGGTGGTACAGCAGGGAGTCAGGACGCCATTTCTGAACTCCTTTGCGAGGAGCACGTGACGTCGGTGTCACGTCGGAGTGACGCGGCATCACGTGATTCCCCGCGCGATCGCTCCGGGGGACCGTCACGTGATTCCCCGAGCGATCGCGTGGGGAATCACGTGACGCCGCGTCACTCTGATGTGACGCCGACGTCACGTGCTCCTCACAAAGGAGTTCAGAAATGGCGTCCTGACTCCCTGCTGTACCACCAGGGAGTTTTGGTAAGTCTTGGGGGGGGGGGGGGATTAAGGAGGGTGAGGGGTTTAAATTTTTATTTGCACGTATGGACATAGACTCAACTTATGGAATTCTCCATATGTCCATATTGACCGCAAATGGGACCCCCTTTCAACTTATGGACTTATGAACATAAACTTTTGCTCTGCACATCCCTACTAAGGGATACTCAAGGAAGTTACTAGGTAATACATTTAAAACTAATAAGAGACAATATTTTTTACTGAACACATAATTAAGCTCTGGAATTCATTGCCAGAGGATGTTGTGAAAGCTATTAGTGTAGCTGTATTTAAGAAAGGTTTGGACAAGTTCCTGGAGGAAAAGTCCATTAACCATTATTAAAGTGGAGTTTCAGAAATCCATTGCTTATTCTTGGGATAAGTAGCTTGGACTCTATCTTTTCCTTGGGATCATGCCAGGTACTTGTGACCTGGATTGGCCACTGAAGGAAACAGGATGTTGGGCTTGATGGACCTTTGGTCTGATCCAGTTTTATGTTGTTATGTTCATAGGAAAAAATAGGATTTTTCTGCACATTACAGGAAAACTGTTTGTAATGGGGGACATTTGCCACCATAATGTCCAAGAATATGATGCATTTATCAATCATGTCCCCAGTCACCTTCTGGAAGAAATCAGTAAGAGCCAGAAAGTAAAAGGCTGTCAGTACTTTCACATCTATTTGGTTTATCTAAGCGAGATATCAGTTGAACTCTTACCTGCTTACACAGTTCAGAGAAAAATATGTGGGTCAGGTAAAACCTAGCTGTTATCTCTTTCAGATCACCTAGGTTTAAGAACTATTCCCTCAGGGATAGATTTTTAAAAAAAGCGCTTTCGCGTACTTTTGTTTGCGCACCAGGCGCAAACAAAAGTACGCTGGATTTTATAAGATACACGCGTAGCCGCGCGTATCTTCTAAAATCCTGGATCGGCGCGCGCAAGGCTGCCGATTTTGGGCAGCCGCCGCGCAGCCTGTCACCATTCCCTCCGAGGCCGCTCCGAAATCGGAGCGGCCTCGGAGGGAACTCTCTTTCACCCTCCCCTCACCTTCCCCTCCCTTCCTCTACCTAACCCACCCCCCCGGCCCTATCTAAACCCCCCCTTACCTTTGTCCGTAGATTTATGCCTGCGAGAAGCAGATGTAAATCTACGCGCACCAGCGGACTGATGGCGCGCCGTGCTCCGACCCGGGGGCTGGTCCGAAGGCCTGGACCACGCCCCCGGGCCGGCACCACGCCCCCATTCCCGCCCCTGAACCGCCACGCCCCGCCCACGAAACGCCGCATCATCAGGTCCCGCCCCCCGACACGCCCCCTTCCAAAATCCCCGGGACCTACGTGCGTCCCGGGGCTCTGTGTGCACCGGCGGCCTATGGAAAATAGGCGCGCAGGCGCGCAAGGCCCTGCTTGCGTAAATCCAGGCGGATTTATGCGAGCAGGGCTTTTAAAATCCGCCCGTCAGTGTTGCTTTCATGAGACTGTCACTCTCAAAACAAACAAAGAACTTGACATTAGAGATGTGAATCGGAACCGGAATTGGTTCGGATTCCGGTTCCGATTCACATGTGGATTTTTTTTCATCGGGCCCAATCGCGGTTTTGTTTATCGGCTGCGCCCGAGCCGATAAAAAAAAAACCACCCCGACCCTTTAAAACTAATCCCTTTGCTTCCCCCACCCTCCCGACCCCCTCAAAAACATTTTACAGATACCTGGTGGTCCAGTGGGTGTCCCGGGAGCAATCTCCCGCTCTCTGGCCGTCGGCTGCCACTAATCAAAATGGCGCCGATGGCCTTTGCCCTTACCATGTGACAGGGTATCCATGCCATTGGCCGGCCCCTGTCACATGGAGGGAGCACTGGATGGCCGGTGCCATCTTTAAAAATGGCGTGGGCCATCCAGTGCTCTTACCGTGTGACAGGGGCCATTCAATGGCACTGATACCCTGTCTCATGGTAAGGGCAAAGGGCCATCGGCGCCATTTTGATTAGTGGCAGCCGACGGCCCGGGAGCGGGAGATCGCTCCCGGGAACCCCACTGGACCACCAGGTACCTGTAAAATGTTTTTTGGGGGGTCGGGAAGGTGGGGGAAGCAAAGGGATTAGTTTTAAAGGTGGGTTTAGGGGTTATTTTTGTGTACCGCTTTTCCCGCCCTCCCCCAAAACGATAAGAGAACCCCCACGATCAATATCGTGGGATTTTCCTATCGTTTCGGGTGCCCCCGATTTCTGACAATTTTGAAAATATCGACGATATTTTCAATCGTCCGAAGCCCAATTCACATCCCTACTTGACATTAAGAACCTCCTAACAAGGAAAAGAGAATAAAGCTGTCTTGCTCTCCCATAGTTTTTATAGTAGTCAGAATCAAGTTTATAGGACTATGGGGACGATGCAATAAATTTTGCAGAAAGAGGGAGCTGACTTTTCAGCACCCACTTTCTTAGCACATGCATGGTGCCCGGAAGGGGGGCACCATGTAATATGCAAAGAGTGCCGGTGAAACATTTTCTAAGTTGCCCATGTTGCCAGGCTAGAAAGGTTTCACTGCAGCATTTGCAGTTGCTATTGGCAGCCTTCCTATGCCACGTCACACAGTCAACAATGGGTGTGCTTCATAACTATGAGTACATCCATATGTAGAGGTCAGTGTGTGAAGACCTGGGAGTATGGGAATCTTTCCTTACCTATTTGCATTGGGTTTCAGTTTGGTTGCCACTTGCTGAGTCCAGCATTGGGGCATTTGGTTTGGGTTAATTGCTGCAGCTTATTTTGCACCATGCCATGGCCCACAGCCTGAAAGAAATCTGGACTCACCTGCAACATTGTCTTCCTGGAGCTGTTTCCTATCATTCCCCCAAATTTTTGCAGTGATTTCTTATGCAACAGGAAGATTGCATTTTGGTGTGACAACCTGATGGTTGTGGTGCTGGAGGCAATCATTTGACAGCTGGATAAATATTTACTTGTGTCTGACATGCAGAGGGAACTTGTATGAATGTTCTTGCATCTGATCATCGTTTCTCATGTCCTGAGCATCTGGAATGAAATTGTAGATTTTCTATCTTGAGGCAAGTGGACCGTATTCAGGAAACTGGCCCTGTTAGCAGATGCATTGTCATTTTCTGTCTCAGTAGGCCTGGGCAGCATATGACTAGCTCTGTTGATTTGTTACCTGCAACCTGGAGTGTTTACTTCCAAGATATTTTTTCTTATTAGCAGACAATTACAACATGGTCCAGTAAGCCATCAGATGTGGTTGATTACATCCTATCTGCCATAAATTTGGCCTTTCCAGAGGTATGGTACCTTCACACCTGACTGAGCTGGCTCCATTTACAGGTGTCTTGTTTTATGATGAACGGAATCATGGTACTGTGGGCACAGCATATAGAACTTACTTGTGACTCTTTGCACAATATCACAAATGAGCTTGTAACATCAAAATCACAGAACATATAGAAAGGCATGGTTTAATGGAACAAAGTCAGCATGGCTTTACCCAAGGCAAGTCTAGCCTCACAAATCTGCTTCACTTTTTTGAAGGAGTTAATAAACATGTGGATAAAGGTGAACCGGTAGATGTAGTGTACTTGGATTTTCAGAAGGTGTTTGACAAAGTTCCTCATGAGAGGCTTCTATGAAAAGTAAAAAGTCATGGGATAGGTGGCGATGTCCTTTCGTGGATTACAAACTGGCTAAAAGACAGGAAACAGAGAGTAGGATTAAATGGACAATTTTCTCAGTGGAAGGGAGTAGACAGTGGAGTGCCTCAGGGATCTGTACTGGGACCCTTACTTTTCAATATATTTATAAATGATCTGGAAAGAAATACGACGAGTGAGGTAATCAAATTTGCAGATGATACAAAATTGTTCAGAGTAGTTAAATCACAAGCAGATTGTGAGAAATTGCAGGAAGACCTTGTGAGGCTGGAAAATTGGGCATCTAAATGGCAGATGAAATTTAATGTGGACAAGTGCAAGGAGATGCATATAGGGAAAAATAACCCATGCTATAGTTACACAATGTTAGGTTTCATATTAGATGCTACTACCCAAGAAAGAGATCTAGGCGTCATAGTGGATAACACATTGAAATCATCGGTTCAGTGTGCTGTGGCAGTCAAAAAAGCAAACAGAATGTTGGGAATTATTAGAAAGGGAATGGTGAATAAAATGGAAAATGTCATAATGCCTCTGTATCGCTCCATGGTGAGACTGCACCTTGAATATTGTGTACAATTCTGGTCGCCGCATCTCAAAAAAGATATAATTGCGTTGGAGAAGGTACAGAGAAGGGCTACCAAAATGAAAAAGGGAATGGAACAGCTCCCCTATGAGGAAAGACTAAAGAGGTTAGGACTTTTCAGCTTGGAGAAGAGACAGCTGAGGGGGGATATGATAGAGGTGTTTAAAATCATGAGAGGTCTAGAATGGGTAGATGTGAATCATTATTTTACTCTTTGGGATAATAGAAAGACTAGAGGGCACTCCATGAAGTTAGCATGTGGCACATTTAAAACTAATCGGAGAAAGTTATTTTTCACTCAACGCACAATTAAACTCTGGAATTTGTTGCCAGAGTATGTGGTTAGTGCAGTTAGTAAAGCTGTGTTTAAAAAGGGATTGGATAAGTTCTTGGACGAGAAGTCCATTACCTGCTATTAATTAAGTTGACTTAGTTAATAACCACCGTTATTACTAGCAACAGTAACATAGAATAGACTTAGTTTTTGGATACTTGCCAGGTTCTTATGGCCTGGATTGGCCACTATTGGAAACAGGATGCTGGGCTTGATGGACCCTTGGTCTGACCCAGTATGGCATGTTCTTATGTTCTTATATTCTTAACAGGTGTAATTGGCAGTATCAATATCCAATTTTGAGATAACCCTCTTTTGGACAATCTTTGCCTTGGCCTTCTTTGTTGCAGTATGATTCAGTGAACTAGTCACAACCACGACATTAAGGAATGCTAGAGTAGAGTCATGCCTATTGGCCTCTGCTGTTGCCATTCATTGTAACAAATTATTCCTCCACATGAAACAGTCCAGAGTTGAACAGATGAAGAGAGGAAAGTTTGCCTCATTGATTGTGATTTTGGGACTAGTAACTCATCTGGTTTGGAACATAATAGTTTATGAGGGCAATTTTCTCATAAAAGACTGAGGGATTGTGTGTGTTAAAGAACTCTTGACTGTCACATGAAATATACTTCATCAGTATTAAATCTCCCTCATCACTGGTTGTGATAGACAATCAGCAAGTAGGCAACTTTTCCTGTCACCTCGGTTTGGTGTGTTTTGAGTATGTGTGAATTTTTGTTGGAAATATGTTTTCTGTCCACCCTTCCTGACGGTGTGAGAGGAGTGGGAAGAAGGAGAACTTTTCTCTTATTGTAGTCATTGTGGATCTTTTCAGTCTGAAGGATCCCAGTGATTTTTAGGAGGAGGTTGGAAAAACGAAAGTATTTACATCTAAGGAGAAAGCATAAATGTAAGGCTCCCCACTGGAGTTTTGATCATGGAGAAACAAAAGGAGAGGTTATCTCCAAAATGTTCCAATTTATGGACCACAGGTGTTTGGAAAAGGAGATCCTTGAGGGATAGGAGACCTATTCCATCTCTCCCTGGGCAGCCTTATATTCCATTCACAGGAAGAAAGGTGACTACTAGGAATACCGTAGACAGATCGATTTGGATTTTATTTATTGACGTAACAAGATGTTATGTCACAAGATAAAAATGCCTGTTGCCAGTTAACTATTAAACATGTTGAAACATGTTTTGGAACACCTTAATTGAATGTCTAGCCTGATCTCAACCCAGTCCCCATGACACACCTAGTCAGCCAGGTTTTCAGCATATCCACAGTGAATATGCTTGAGATAGATTTGCATACAGTGGAGGCAGTGCATGCAAATATGGCTCATTAGTATTCATTTTAGATATCCTGAAAACCTGACTGGCTAGGTGTGTCCCAGGGACTGGTTGAGAACCACTGATTTACACCAGGGTTTCCCAACCCTGTCCTGGAGGCACACATAGCCATTCAAGTTTTCAGGATTGTCATAATAAATATACATAAGACATATTTGCATGTGCTACTACCATTGTATGAAAATCTATCTCATGCATATTCATTGTAGCAGTCCAGAAAACCTGACTAGCTAGGTGTGCCTCCAGGACAGGTTTGGAAAACCCTGATTCACAGTTCACCTTGGGCCCTAGTGGTCTGCCCTCCCTCGCCCTTTGGAGAATTCATGTCAGGGTTTCCTGGGACTTTACAAGGATTAAATATTGGTACTGAGTGTGGCCCCTGCCTTCATAGCATCCATATCAATGAAGCTGCTCCTTTAATTTTCCACTCATTTAATGTCTTTGTATTTATTGTTTTATGTATTTTTGCTTGATGAAAGGAGGCCAGGTAGTCACAGTTCCCCATTTTAAATTTTCATGCCAACTTTGCAGTAAGTTTAAAGAAGAGCCTTAGACAACATCTTACAAGAAATGCAGCTGTTGAAAATGTAGTATATTTCCTGGTTGAAGATTTGAGTAGGTGGTACACTATTATGTCTGATTCAGACCTGAGCATTTAGCTTCAGGCATTAATCTTAAGTGACATTTTTTTGTAGCTCGCCCAGTAGATGATGACATGCAATTAATGAGATGGATGGGATTAATCTAAAGTCTGTGTGTGCACCAAAAAATGTTTAAATACTGTAGAGACAGTTTCAAATAGTGACACTAGTAAAAATAATAATGAAAAAAATTAAGTAATTCTGATGATAGTCAAAATAATAATAGTAAAAAAATTACATTTGGGATTTTTAGAACCTCCTTTCCAAGTGATGTTCAAAGCATCTTACAGACATAAAGTGTAGGTTCAATAAATAAAATCCCACCTATTCATTTTCAATTATATTATATTACACTTATGGTGATATTTTAGTGTTTACATTTTCTGGAAGCTCTCTCATCTCAGAAGTGGCTGTTTTATGAATCTAAACTGATACTTATCAGAACCCTTCACAGATATCTCAATGAGAAACACAAAGGATGAATACAGTATGAGTAGCCAGTGAACCTAAGGAAAAGGTTTATAGTGCATAGCTTTTCAGTTTGTGAAGAAATACAAAGAAACATATAATAAACATGAAATGTATAATAGCAATAGAAAAAGCAATAAAGCTGAGTAACAGACAAGTTGGTATTTTGAAGCATCTAGCTACCTAGTATTCTACTTTAATCTTGGCTGCTGAAACACCTTTCAAATATCTTTGGACTGCAGCTTTAATGGATATACAACAGTTTTGTGCCCAACTGAAGTGTATTATAGTTTTTACAAATTGTGAAGGAGAAAGTACCGCTTACCTGATAATTTCCTTTCCTCTAAGAAAGGCAGGCCAATCCACACCAGTTGATTATGCACTCCTTCCAGCAGGTGGCGACAGAGTAAAACTGTCTCACTGATGTCACTGACTATATATCCCTGCCCCTACATTAGCCCACCAGTATTTTCAGGGAAATCCAAACTGTGGACAAACCGTTTGTACTTGAACATGACTATTTTCAGTCAACCACTCATGCTTCCATCCAATTGGAAACACTGAGCTCAGCCTAAAAGAATTAACATGCACTAATCTTAGGGGCTGGTTATGTCACTTACCAATCTTTCAAATGAATGCACAGAAATAACACTCTGAATTGTTAACATATAAGGGAATAACTGAGAGCAATTAGGCAGCCTAGGGCGGGTAATGGATTGGCCTGCCTTCTTTAAAGGAAAGGAAATTATCAAGTAAGTAGTAATTTTTCCTTCCTCTGCACTCAGGCAGGCCAAGTCACACCAGTTGGATTATATCAAAGCTCCTCCTGAAAAGTGGGGGAGGCTGCTCACAGTCCTGTTAACACTGCACATGTGAAGGCTGTGACCTCCTTGACCCGAATTTCTAAGCGGTAATGCTTGGAGAAAGTGTGTAAGGAAGATCACGTCGCTGCTCGTTAAATCTGTACAGGAAACAAGCACCGAAGTTCTGCCCATGATACTGCCTGAGCCCTAGTGAAATGCGCCTTAACGTGTCTAGGTAATGGGACATCACCATCCACATAGGCAACCATGATTACTCCTTTTACCTAATGGACTATAGTTGCCTGTGTCATTGGTTCAACCTTGTTTACCTCCACCATGGAGCACCCACAATCAATCAGAGTTCCTGAAATATTTAGTAATTTTCAAATACCATATCAGATTAAGTTTGACATCCAAGGCATGCAACATAGGATAATCATGCTCTCTATCTCTGCCCAATAAAACTCCAAAATCACTTTCAGCATAAAACAAGGTACAGTCCTAAGCTGTACCACCCCGGAGTCATCCATAAAAATGGCTTACAGCAAGAAAGAGCTTGCAGCTCAGAGATCAAACATAAGAACATAAGAAGAAAATAAGAACATGCCATACTGGGTCAGACCAAGGGTCCATCAAGCCCAGCATCTGTTTCCAACAGTGGCCAATCCAGGGCATAAGCACCTGGCAAGTACCCAAAAACTAAGTCTATTCCATGTTACCGTTGCTAGTAATAGCAATGGCTATTTTCTAAGTCAACTTAATTAATAGCAGGTAATGGACTTTTCCTCCAAGAACTTATCCAATCCTTTTTTAAACACAGTTATACTAACTGCACTAACCACATCCTCTGGCAACAAATTCCAGAGTTTAACTGTGCATTGAGTAAAAAAGAACTTTCTCCGATTAGTTTTAAATGTGCCACATGCTAACTTCATGGAGTGCCCCCTAGTCTTTCTATTATCCGAAAGAGTAAATAACCGATTCACATCTACCCGTTCTAGACCTCTCATGATTTTAAACACCTCTATCATATCCCCCCTCAGCCGTCTCTTCTCCAAGCTGAAAAGTCCTAACCTCTTTAGTCATTCCTCATAGAGGAGCTGTTCCATTCCCCTTATCATTTTGGTAGCCTTTCTCTGTACCTTCTCCATTGCAATTATATCTTTTTTGAGATGCGGCGACCAGAATTGTACACAGTATTCAAGGTGCTGTCTGTGTCTCACCATGGAGCGATACAGAGGCATTATGACATTTTTCTGTTTTATTCACCATTCCCTTTCTAATAATTCCCAACATTGTGTTTGCTTTTTTGACTGCTGCAGCACACAGAACCGACGATTTCAATGTGTTATCCACTATGACGCCTAGATCTCTTTCTTGTGTTGTAGCACCTAATATGGAACCTAACATTGTGTAACTATAGCATGGGTTATTTTTCCCTATATGCATCACCTGCACTTATCCGCATTAAATTTCATCTGCCATTTTGATGCCCAATTTTCCAGTCTCACAAGGTCTTCCTGCAATTTATCACAATCTGCTTGTGATTTAACTACTCTGAACAATTTTGTATCATCTGCAAATTTGATTATCTCACTCATTGTATTTCTTTCCAGATCATTTATAAATATATTGAAAAGTAAGGGTCCCAATACAGATCCCTGAGGCACTCCACTGCCCACTCCCTTCCAATGAGAAAATTGTCCATTTAATCCTACTCTCTGTTTCCAGTTTTTTAGCCAGTTTGCAATCCACGAAAGGACATCGCCACCTATCCCATGACTTTTTACTTGAAGCCTCTCATGAGGAACTTTGTCAAACGCCTTCTGAAAATCCAAGTATACTACATCTACTGGTTCACCTTTATCCACATGTTTATTAACTCCTTCAAAAAAGTGAAGCAGATTTGTGAGGCAAGACTTGCCTTGGGTAAAGCCATGCTGACTTTGTTCCATTAAACCATGCCTTTCTATATGTTCTATGATTTTGATGTTTAGAACACTTTCCACTGTTTTTCCTGGCACTGAAGTCAGGCTAACCGGTCTGTAGTTTCCCAGATCGCACCTGGAGCCCTTTTTAAATATTGGGGTTACATTAGCTATCCTCCAGTCTTCAGGTACAATGGATGATTTTAATGATAGGATACAAATTTTTACTAATAGGTCTGAAATTTCATTTTTTAGTTCCTTCAGAACTCTGGGGTGTATACCATCTGATCCAGGTGATTTACTACTCTTCAGTTTGTCAATCAGGTCTACCACATCTTCTAGGTTCACCGTGATTTGATTCAGTCCATCTGAATCATTACCCATGAAAACCTTCTCCATTACAGGTACCTCCCCAACATCGTCTTCAGTAAACACTGAATCAAAGAAATAATTTAATATTTCCATGATGGCCTTATCTTCTCTAAGATCCCCATTAACCCCTCGATCATCTAACGGTCCAACTGACTCCCTCTCAGGCTTTCTGCTTCAGATATATTTTTAAAAGTTTTTACTGTGAGCTTTTGCCTCTACAACCAACTTCTTTTCAAATTCTCTCTTAGCCTGTCTTATCAATGTCTTACATTTAACGTGCCAACACTTATGCATTATCCTATTTTCTTCTGTTGGATCCTTCTTCCAGTTTTTGAATGAAGATCTTTTGGCTAAAATAGCTTCTTTCACCTCCCCTTTTAACCATGCCGGTAATTGTTTTGCCTTCTTTCCACCTTTCTTAATGTGTCGAATACATCTGGACTGTGCTTCTAGAATGGTATTTTTAAATATTTTTTAACAATGACCATGCCTCTTGCACACTTTTTACTTTTGTAGCTGCTCCTTTCAGTTTCTTTCTAACAATTTTTCTCATTTTATCAAAGTTTCCCTTTTGAAAGTTTAGCACGAGAGCCGTGGATTTGCATACCGTTCCTCTTCCAAGTGGCCCCACCACCATTACCTCTCTCACCAAATCCTGTGCTCCACTGAGAATTAGATCTAAAATTGCTCCCTCTCTTGTCGGTTCCTGAACCAATTGCCAAACAGATTGCTACCAGAAAAAACATTTTCAAGGTGAGCTGCTACAAAGACAGACCACGCATTGGCTGAAAAGTAGGACCCATCAAAAAAACCTCAGCTTTGCTTTGCACCACCAAAAATCTCAAGACCAGATTAAAGTCCCAAAGAGGCATCAGTAGCTGCAAGGGAAGACGTAGACAATTAACTCATGTCAAAAACCTGGAAACATCTGGATGGGAAGACAATGTTCCACCACTGACTTGCCCTCTATAATAAGTGAGAGCTGCTACTTGCACCTTTTGAGGAAGCCTTCCTGTAAAAATTCCATTGTTAGTGGAATTTCAACATTGAGAGGATGAGAACTTCGCTGTTGCGTGTGCCAGCCATGGCAGGCCCGTGGCCAGGCCCTCTTACCCTCTGCTGCCTACTCCACCGTCTGGCTCCACTTTCCTCACGGCTGTAGGCCACTGTTTCCATCCTCGTGCCATCCCCGGTGCTCCTGTTTCTACGATGGACTCTTGTGCTCCGTGACGGGCCTCTCCCTGTGGTCCAAGGAGAGATGCTGCCATCCCGCGCTTCGCCCCTCCCTAGGCACACGTGCTCGTGCATCTCTGTTCCTTATGAAGGGCCAGCGACGGGAACTTAGCTGCGGCCCCAGATGATGGCGTCACTGAAGTTCCAGTATATAAGGTCAGGCTCAGCTCCTGTTAGTCGCTTTGCAACAGGTCTCCATGCTGGATGTGTACTTCATTGCCTCCTGGTGATTTCCTCGTGTTTCTGGTTCCTGTTCCCTTTGAGTTCCTGTTCCTGGTTTCGTTTTCTCTGTTCCTGAGATTCGTGCTATCCAGCTTATCCCTATGAACTGATCTCCTGGACCCGACCACTGCTTTGCCTGACTATGCTACTGATCTTCTCCTGGACCTGACCACTGCTTTGCCTGATCTCGCTACTGATCATCTCCTAATCCAGACCTCTGTTTCGTCCGGCCACGCTACTGATCATCTCCTAGTCCAGACCTCTGCTTCATCTGACCACGCTACTGATCATCTCCTAATCCAGACCTCTGCTTCGTCCGACCATGCTACTGATCATCTCCTAGTCCTGACCTCTGCTTTGTCTGACCATGTCATTGTTTGTCTCCTGGGCTTGACCTCAGCTTTGCTTTGCACCACTCCTTGATTGCTGCCTGCCCTAAATTCAGCCTGCTCTATGACGCCTCTATAGTCTTAGTCCTGGACTTGGCCTTTCAGGCTCTGGCCTGCTCTTGCTCAGGTGCCCCCTGTCTGACTCTAGTTCCTATTGGCACCTGGATCTCCGAGACTCCACCTCGTCCAGTACAGACTCTTCAGCTCTGCAGTTGCTGTCGCTCTCCATCTTCTCATCGACGACTACGTACAGAGGCCCACCTACCTCCAGCCGGCCCTGGTACCCAAAGGCTCAACCCAGGGGGAACAGGGGCTGGTATTGGCAAAGCTCCAGCCGACTTCTGTCACAGCCCACTCCGCCTGCTGATGGTGGGGACCCGTACTACCTCTCTTTCGGGTAGTGTTAACCCCACCTCGGCCCAAGGGTCCACCTCCTGCCCAACACTCGCTTCTCACACTAGCTCATGAACACTCACTAAACTAATATAAGCTAGAGATGTAGAAAATTTCTTGGCCAGGAGAAAAATGGAAATCCCCACAGAAGAATAACCACACTTCAGCAACCAAGCCCTCTCAAGGGCCAAACCATGTCATAAATGACCTAGATCATCATGCAGTATGGGCCCTTGATCAATAGATCCTTCCAGAGTAGTAGTCTGAGAGGACTGTCCACCAGTAATCTCTGAAGATCGGCATACAACGGCCTCAAGGACCATTTCAGAGCCACCAGAATTACAGTTTTAGTCTGACTTGCAATCTTACAAATGACCCTGTCTATCATCAGTCATGGCAGGAAGATATACAACACTTCTTTCCATGCCAGACCTGAACAAGAGCATCAATACCTAGTCCTCTCAGATCTCTTCTGTGATTGAAGATCTGTGGTATTGTGAGCACTAACCAGTCCGGTGTCTCCAAAGAAACCTCCTTTCTCAGATGATCCGCTTATAGCCACCACTGCAACTAGACACTCACCTCAAAAGGCAAGTGGTGTCTCACTGTGTACGCCTGGGACTGCAGATTCTACTGGGAGAGCAAGATGTGCTGAAGGGGCCACATGTGTGTCCTTGCCCAGGTAATAACATCCAATATAGCTAACATTGACCCCAGGATATGCAGATAAGTCCCTCCATCAGGCGAATAGTTCTTTTCAAGGCCTAAACTTGAGTCATTAACATCTGAATGTAACTCTCTGACAGATACATTCTGCCCTGCTCCTTTTTGAGTTATATGCTGAGATGGCTGTAAACTGCTCTTGGCCAAGTTTCCCGCCCAGCCCAATTCCTGAAGCAAGGAGATCACCTTGTAAGAAGCCAAGCAACTCTCTTCTGTCCTTTTGGCCTAAATCAACCACTACACCACCATGTCCTTGGAGAAGGGCCTGGGTGCAGTAGCCAGTCCAAAGAGCAGGGCCTAAAATTGATAATGGCTTCCCATAAAAACAAAGCACAGGAAATATTGATGTTCTCGGCAAATGGGAATATGTAGATATGCTTCCGTCAGATTGAGAGACATGAGAAATTCCCCTGTTTATACTGCCATCATTATAGAATGTAGAGTTCCACATGCAAATGTCAGTTGACTCCTTTGAGACCCAGGATGAGCCGAAAGGACCCCCTCCTCTTTCTTGGGAAATGTAAAATAATTGAATTTTCTTGCAATCTGGGAACAGGAATTATGGCCTTCAAATCCAACAGCCTCCTTAACGTAGTCTCCACTGCCACTCTCTTCTGTAGAGAGTTGTATGGAGATACCATAAAAGAATCTGGAGGAATTCAGAGAAATTCTAGAGCATAGCCATCCCTCATCACCCACTGGTCTGTTGTAATCTGGACCCACCTCTGATAAAAGCAAGATAGACACCCGCCTATCTCCTGAATCATTAGATGAGCCCTCACACTTTCATTGTGAAGATTGAGGTACTCCATTCCGGAGCCCACATCCTTACGAGGCTTTCTAGGCCAAAAGGACTGAGATCTTCCACAGGGAAAAGACCTTTGAGTAGATACTCATCTGTAAGGATGAAATGACGTGAATCCCTAGAGTGGTCCTTCGTCCCAAAGGACACGATGCCAACTTCTTATCCATTGGCCCGAATAAAAGAGAACCCATAAAGGGTAACCTTGTAAGATTGGACTTGGAAATAGGATCTGCCAACTAATTTCATAGCCACAACTGGCCCCTAGCTGCTATCATGGATGCCACCCCTCTAGTGGCTGTTCGCACCAAATCATAGTCCGCATTGGCTAAGAATATGGCCCCTGGTTTCATCACTGATCTGCCATCAGAACTCCCCTCCTTGTGTATCCTGAGAGAGATGCAAACCAGCTTGAGCCACCAGTAAGAAGCAAGAAGCAATCTGCAAATTTATTGCCATATCCTTAAAGGCCTGCTTAAGGATAGCCTCAATCCTCCTATCCTGAGCATCTTTTAAAGCTGCCTCTCCTTCCACTGGAATGGTGGTTAGCTTAGGAACAGTGCATATCAAGGAATCCAACTTTGTGAATCACAAATGATCCCTTGCCTACGGATCCAAGTGTACAACTCTCTAAAATGCTGCCCCCTTTAAAACTTGCCTCAGAGATGCTGCATTCAAGGACAATCACCTCTTGAATTGGATCCAGGAGGGGAAAGGGATCTTTCTTTTGTAAGCCATTGTATCACCCTCAATCATTCCAAGCATCTTCAGGGTCTGAGTCAACAGATTTGGCAACACATCTTTGTGAAAAAACCAGAGTAGAGTCCAATGTGGTTCTAAATCAAGTGGAATCTCTCCCTCTTCGAGAAGGGAGAAACCCAAGTCCCTATCAGTGTCATCCTAAGTATCATGATCCACATCCCCCTGAACATCACCAGGGACAGCTTCCCTGCAGTGCTTGCCCACAGTGGCTGACAAATGGGAATCCCGAGTATGCAAACCCTTCTTAGTAGGTTGCTTCACCTCTGCTGGCTGACCCTGCAGAAAAGACTGCAGGCCCTGGAAAAATTCCACCCAGGTAAAGGAGGAAGAATCCATACCGAGGCCCATAGGCCCAAACTTGACACTCTCTGACCCTTCTCTCAGAGATGTCTCTGCCATCAGGATAAAGGAGGGAGGGAACACATCTGCTGTGTTGTCTTCTACCACATTCCCTTCCAGAGTCATTATAGTCCAAGGGGATAGCCCAAAATCAACAAAATCTATAGTAGCCAATTGCTTTGGGCAGCCAAATAGCACTGACACAGCTACAGAGAAGCAATGACTGGATTGCCCTTATATGGCAAGCCTCACAAACAGCAAGGTCTTAGACCTTTTTGTCCCCATGTGCCATAATCTTCCTGCACTGGGCTCTAAGTGGCCTCCTGCGTGCCCACCAACAGTGCCCGGGAGTATATGCACAAATAAATGCCCAAATGTAGGTCATGTCGTATGCACACATGTGCCCAGTGCGTAACTAAGCACTCAAAACTAGGCCGTGGTAGCATGCGCACAAATATTCCCCACAGGCAAATGCACACAGAAAATATGCTGCGGCCTTGCGTGCCCCAGTACCCACGTACGTGTGCACCTACATTAGTACACTGAAGTGCAGCAAGAATTTGTGCACACACCTGCATGAGGGAAAAATTGCCGCTGCGGCCTACCATGTGGCTGACAGACCCGAGCCTGTGGAGCAGGACCTAACCAAAGGCTGCTCAACCTGCCAAACCTGAGCTGCCTCTCCTCTACACTAATTCCCCAGAGAAGTTAGAGGGAAAGGGGGAAATACACTCAGAGCTACAAACTCCGAAAGAGGAAGACTTTTCTACTCTTTTCTTTTTTTCAGCCTTACCTGAGCTCAGCCCTCCCTGGCTGAGAACACAATTGGGTCAAAGGCTGTGTTGGGGAGAGGGTACAAAGCATGAGTTAAAGGCATCTCTTTGTGTCCCTATCTCATTTAGTACTCTTAACTCATGTTTTGAGTGCACAACTTTTAGGAGAACAAATCATGTTTTGTGTATTCAGTAATGCATATAAAACATGCTTTGTGTGCATCAATCATATTGTTTGTGCACTAAGCATGTTTTGTGTGCACATTTTTTATTTAGCGCACTTTTTTTAACTGCCACTGAATTTGTATATCATTAGCTGACTGCATCAGGATATAACACGTTTTAGTGCATGATTAAGAAATGTTCACTAAAATCCAACATATTTTTTTCACTTACATCTTATTGCATCAGGGTATCAATATGGACCTCTTTTGGTGGAATATAATACAGTTGTTCTCAAATAATAACACTTTATTGATATTAATACGTCAGGAATTTCAGGGTTTTTTTAAGTTAGTTATGATCCTATTTACGCAGGAAGAAAGTATACAGAACATTTTGAAATATTTCTTTACTGAGAGGGTGGAACAGATTACTGGAAGCGGTAGTGGCAACCAAAACCATGCCAAAAGATATGCTTGGGACAGGCAGAGAACACAGTGGTAGAGGGCAAATGGGAGGTAACAGGTAGAAGATAGGAACAAAAGGATATTACTTGGATGGTGGTTGTGGGAGCAGGATTGAGATGTCACATCAGGAACATGAAGGAGGGAGCTGGTATTGGTTTAGGCAATGGGAATTTGTGTGCTCATTTGCCCTAGAGGTAGTAACAGAAAGGAAGAGTCTCAATCTCAGCAAAATGAAATGGTCAGCTCGTTCTCTGCTATCATTTACTGTGTTCCATTGCTTTGCTATGTTTTATTGCTTGAATTATGAAAGTTCCTTATTCTTGTGTTGTAACATTGCAATCAAAATGCCTAAAGAAAAAGCATTTGTGCAGTGAGGTAGTTCACGTGCTTCGTTAGTGAGATATATTGAGTTAATTATAGAGGATTGTTAACAGGAAATGTCAGTAGAGAGAGGTATTTCACTGTAGAAGAAGCATTTTCTTGTCTAGAAATGAGATTTGGTTTTAGAAAAATAATTAAGCCAAGACATTATAAAATAGATTTCATTTTATTTGTTTATATTTTGGCTAGTTAAATTATGAAACAACTATTTATAGTGGTGATTTAAAAAAAAACAAACCACCTTATAAACTCAGTTATGAATATTAAATATTTTGTCCTATCCATTCTGTTATTGCTCAGCTCCTAGTTCTGTAACTACAATGCCAGGGTCTCGGCCAAGTACCTTGAAAATTAAACAAAATACCCCTAAAACTTACCTCATCTGTCATGAATCCAACAAAAGCCTGATCCTGATGCCAGGGCCTAGGCCTGGATCCAGGCCCGATGCTGAGACCTGACCTGAAGGCTATGTCCCAACATTGAGGCCTAGACCTAACAACCCAACCTGGAGCCTCGATTCTGGTGCCTGGGTCTTGGCCCAGACCCAGGCCGGATGCTGTGACCTGACCCAGAGGCTGGCTCCTGACACCAGGGCCTAAGCCTGGACCCAGGCCAAACATCAGGGCCTCATCCAGGAAGCCAGGTCCTGATACCTGGGCCTTGGCCCATGGTCAGGCCCAGGTCTTGCAGCCCAGGCCTGGAAGCCTTATCTTAGTCCTATTCATTCTTCTGCTCTTGCAAACCAAATGACACCATCTACCTTGGTTGTGGCAGAGTTCATTTATTCTGGCGCATTCACCTCAGTGAACGATGCCATTTTGATGTATGGCAATGAGTACATGATATACATCAAAATGGCACCATCTGCTGGGGTGAATGTGGCATGACCCCAGTGGATGGCATCATTTGGCTTGTAAATGCTGAAGAATGAAGAGAACAAAGAAAAGGCTCTCAGGCCTGGGCCTGACCTTGGACTGTGGCCTGGGCATCAGGCCCAGCCTCCTGGCCAAGTTTCCAGTGTCAGGCCTGGGTCCAGCCTGAGTCCCTGGCCTCAAGGTTGGGTCATGGCATTAAGCCTGTGTCCAGGCTGAGGCCCTGGCGTCAGGATCTGGTTTTTGGGCCCAGTCATGGCATCGGGCCTAGTTTAGGGCTAAGGTTGCGGTGATCTATTGCAAGGCTGAGGTTTCAGCCTGGGGGATCTCCACTGGACCAAGTAAGTGGAGGCGGGGGATTCCGGTTTTGGCATTTTTTCAGGTAGGAGGCCCCAGGAGGCCTCGTTTTTATTTTTGGCCAATTTTACATTTTTTTTTAATTGTTTGATTCATTTTTTTCTCGCAAATGAAAACAAATCAAACAATCCATGAACTGAAATTCATGGAAAAAATAATCTAGATGTGTGTGACAGTGTGCATTGGAAAGAGAATTGCTTCATGAAACATGCTGTGTGTACTAGGGTGTGTATGATAATATTCTAGTTGTTGCTAAGAAGTATATTTAATATCCCCAGTAACAGTGTTAATAGATTATAATTGCTATTTTTGGCCCAGAAGTTTCCTCCTGCTGCTTTTTTAGGCATCCAGCTTATTCGAACCCGGCGTCTATTGAGCTACAATGCCATGAGCCTTCATTCACAGCTATCCAGGAGGCCTCCCCCTATTATTATTTTTTCCATCTTTTTTTCCAAATTCAGCCTAGTCATTGCAGCAACTGTCCTCAGCTATAGCCTAAATATTGTGGCTGCCTCCAGAACCTGGGTAATGTGGACCCTGAATCTGACTCTTAGCTGTCACTGTTGAGCGATGGCTGTGAATGACTACCATTCAATTCCAAGAGGCTATTTTTTTTTTTGCTTTCAAACAAAATGAACTTTTCTATTGTCCGCTATCACACGTCTCATTGCCATTTCATGTTTTATCACCTCGGTGTGATTACAGTGGTTCATTCATCATTCCTGGAGTTTAGTTTGTACATTGTTGCCGTTGTATAATGGCATCAGTTTAATATTACTCATTATCATTACAATTGCTTCATTTTGTGGCAGGCTTGTATATTGTACCAGGAAAATGGTGACAAGACCTCTAACGTAACAAACTTACATAGTCTCTGTGAAGCGGGAGACAAAGTACAAGCTGTGCTCAGCTTTAATAAAAAGAAAAATAAAACTGATCAATTTAAATGTGCAAAAAACATGAGGCTTTTAAGTTCATCTTCTATAGCTTCCAAATGGCTGTTTATAAATTGATGAGGCTTTTATTTTATTGTGTTTCACAAGGCACTATGCCAAATATATGTTGAAGAATTCATTCTGTCTTAAAAGTAATGACATTTTTTGTAAAATTCCTGAGAGAGGTTAATTGCTGAATAGCATTTTATCTTTTACTGCAGAAAAGACTTTTGAGCTGGTTTGGTAGATATTCAACTGTCCTGTGGAGCTGTGTGCTCTGGGGAATAATTTTTTTGTATACTTTCACATTTTATAGTAGAGAGGTCATGCTGAGGCTGGCATTCTTTTATCTTACATATAATGTGATTTAATAAAATTGCCAAAAACAAAAATCCAAGGAGGAGGTGAATATGTATATATAAATAAACCAATAAGAACTCCTTTCTAAGGCAATCCTAAGCCTAATACCATCTACCATATATAGTAACATTGTTAAAAATCAAATTATGAATTTTGAGCCAATTTAAATATTTTTGAGGAACCTTCATTATCATGGGCCAGGTGCTAATGCACCTTAGATTGCAAATGTAATCTCTTGCTTGTGCCTCAATCTAATTGTCGGTTCCTTATTTTAGAAAGTGTGTTAGGATTCTGAGATATCAGATGATGTGTGAACCCTGGGCTGAAGTGAGAGGTGGCTACTGCCCATGGGGAGGAGCCCCATGAGCCTCACTGTCGGGAGGCTAGGTCTCAGCCAAGGGAGGCACAGAATGAATAGAATCTTTATTAAAGAGATAGAAGCACTACCCGTGGAGTGGGAGTGCCAGAAAGAGAGAAGGTCATACAGGCCCTGAGACACAGGGTCGAAGGGATAAGTAGTGCCCTGAGGAGATACCTCCATAGTGCTGGTAGTAATCCGTGAAGCGAGTACACCAGAGAGGTCTCCTGTAAAGATGATAGTGGCCCGCAATTCGGGGTACACCGTAGAGACCTTGATAGAGATGGTAGTGGCCCGCGGAGCGGGGTACACCAATGATGTCCTCGGTAGATATGGTAAAAGCCCGCAGAGTAGGATACGCAGATATAGTCCTCAGAAGAGGTGACAGTGGTCCGCAGAGCGAGGAGCACAGTCGAGGCCCTAGGTGGAAGTGGTAATGGCCTGCAGTGCAGGGTACACCAGCGAGGGTCCTCGGTAGGTCAAGTAGCGGTCCACAAGGCGGGGTGCGCTAGTGAGGTCCTCGATAGTGTAATATAGCAGGCACTTCTGACGGAGTTCTCTGTAGCGATGGTAATGACCCGCAGCGTGGGGTATACCCGATAGGCACTTGGTAGGTAGGACGTGATCCACAGGGCGGAGTACTCACAAAAGAGCAAGTTAGTTCCAGGAAGCCCCGGGGAATGGAGCAGATGGAGTTCCAGGTGTAAGGCCCTCTGAGGAATGGATAGTCAGGATGAGAGTTAGGCCCCCAAGGATCGGGTACCTGAGATGTCCACGTCGGAACTGGAATCTGGAACGCAGGGTCCTCAGGAAGCGAGGCGGAACTAGCAAGGATGAAACTCTTTGCCAAATCATTTTCAGAGAGGGCCAGCAGGTTTAAATATTTTATTTATTTATTTATTTATTTAAAATCTTTTCTATACCGTCGTTTGGAGGCTACCGTCACAACGGTTTACATCAAGGCACATAAAATTAATGATACTGTGATTTGCACATATACAAGAGTGCTATAAGGTTTGGTAACATAGTTAGTGATCAATAATGTTAAATGTATTTAATCATGTCCATGTCTCTATCTCGGTTATTATTATAGAGTTACTTTAAAATTATGACTTGTCCTTTAAAGATTACACACTTATTGAATACAGCAATGTGTGTGGATATTATATTGAATGTGCTTTGCCAGTCCCTGGTTTCTATTCTCCCTTCTCTTTCTGAAAAGCCTGTTTAAAGAGCCAGGTTTTTAAACCTTTTCTAAAGGTTTTGCTGTCTCTTTGTAGTCTTAAATCTAGGGGCATGGAGTTCCATAGTATGGGTCCTGCCAGTGATAGTGCTCTCTCTCGTACCTGTGTAAGTCTTGCAGTTTTGACTGATGGAATGGTTAGGAGTGCTTTGTTTGCTGACCTTAGGTTTCTGTTAGGGATGTGTACACGGAGGGCTGTATTTAACCAGTCTGCATGTTCGCTATGTATTAACTTATATATGGTGCACAGTGTTTTGTATTGTATTCTTTGTTCAATGGGAAGCCAGTGTAGTTCAGCCAGTGTTTCGGTAATGTGATCTCTTTTACTTTTGCCAGTTAAGACTCTTGCGGCTGAGTTTTTTAGAACCTGCAATGGTCCACAGATCCTGACGGCATCTGGAGGGGACACCCCTGAGTTTCCTGCCATGGCATGGATAAGACCGGCCTGTGTGTGCGCGCATGCGCCTAGTGGTACCTGATGGCAAGATGGTGATCGGTGGCATCCGTGTCGACCCGGGAGGCCTGGAAGTGGTAGGCAGGTCATAGGTAGCTAGCGGAGGATGCTCTACCCCATGGAGTCAGGGACGTAAAGAAAGAGGTGAGCAGAAGTGGTTGCAGTCGTCTGCGACCGACAGGCGTAACAAAGTGTTAGTCACATTAATATATCTTCTCTTTTTTGTTGCATATAAAATATAAACTTGCCTCAAGCATCAACAGCAAACATGTTTTAAAGTGTGTTTTCACATGAAACATTCCAGAAATCACAGCTTATCTTGGACATTGATGCAAAGTTCTTCTTGAAAAATGATCGAAACATTCCCCATTCCCCAACATGGGGTGTTTCGTAGATATTCTCCTGCTTCAAGGGGACATAAATCATACAACTCCGTACAACGTTTGGACCTGCATGGTGCACAGCATTTTTTAAATCTAAAAATGCACAGAAAGCTCACGTTATGGCATATAAAACACATGCAATCAGTTTATTAAACTGAACATAATGTTAAAAAGTGAAGATAGATCCTTTACTATTATAAATACATAATGCATACCTGACACTTTTCAAGTTGATATTCTTCATAAACTAATTTCTCGAATTAATAGACTGCCTAGGTAACAATGCACTATCCCATGCTTAATTTTCAAATCAGTATTTTCTAGTATTTCACATTGTCGCCAGACTATTGCAGTTGTGGATTACATTCACAAAGATGATATCTTTTAAGCAGCTGCATGGGCACACCTGCGCACATCTTCGTCTCCCCACATATATGCATGCATGTTATAAAATAGCCTGATATCACCGTTAGAACAATTTAAAAGATTTTTAACTGAAAATTTGTTGATTTCTACTGAAAAGATTCCCTCAATTGAAAAGATCTTTTTTATTGTTCAAAGAAAGAAGGAGGATGCTAATCCAATAAATCAATCCCAACAAATTGTAAATCTTACAAGTTATTAGAAGAATCTATGGAATATCAGGTTACTGCAAGAGGTACCTTATGTGTGAGGTTCTCAAAAATGGAGGATAGGGATAATATCTTAAAACTGTTCTTAAAGAACCGAGAAAAATTATATCTTTCTGAAAAAATCTGGATTTACCCAGACATCACAAAGAACACCCAAATGAGAAGGAAAAGTTTTATTCAGATGGGCCCCGAAGTAAAACAACTAGGAGCCCAGATGACAGTATATTTTCCTTGTAAATGCACTATAAAACATTTAAGTGAACGATTTGTATTTCTAGAACCATCTGAGCTTAGGAAATTCCTGGACTCTAGATTGGTTAAATAAGACATATATACCCAGGTTGATCTTAGGCAATTAAATAGTGACATTTAATTCACCTTATATTTGAATTTATTTCTTATATTTTGCTCCCTTAGTAATTATACCTAGGATTTTCAGATTCCTTATAAGAGGGTTAAGTAGAGGTTTCTTTAATCATGTTAAAGATTATTATTATTTACTTATTGTCTATGAATGCCCTAAGATTGATTTGTATATTTACGGTCAAATAATTGTTGTAAAATTGCATAAATAAATAAAAAAAATAAAAATAAAATAAATAGCCTGGATGCAGGCACATGTGCGTTCAATTTTAAATGGATGCGTGCATGTACACACAAATCCCATGTCCACCACATAAGTGGGTAAATTTTACAAGGGACATACACAGACACCATTGCTGTTTTTCCAAGTTTGTTCCCAGTTTGCATAGTTAAGGGATAGGACATCCAAACCACCCCCAGTTTAATAGCCTTCCTTCCCCCCCTGTTAGCCCCTACCCTTAAAATCCCGCTTACTTAGTTAGATGTTTTGTTTTAATACTTATCCATCATCCATAGCAGAAGTGAAGTTATGCGGCAGGTGACCCTGGTGTGCACCGATGCATGTATGCATATAAGTGCAAATTTCAAGTGTGAATCTTGAATGCCCACACCCCGCCCCCTTTTTCTAAACTTTTCATTTGTGCACACAGAGGGAGATGCATGCATACATGGGCAGTTTATAAAATCCTCTCAGCTTGCGCTGGCCCAATTTGTGCATATATCTCCTGGGTTTTAGCATGTGCAGAGCTTTTAAAATCTAAATGTCACCAGACAATAATATGCAATTAGTTGCAGCCTTCTAAAAACCTGTGTATTATTAGGTTGAAACATTCCCCTGATTGTTCTTCAATGTGGGTTGTGTATGTTTATGTTATAATTTGTCTGGACATTGGATGAATGAAAAGATCCGTTCACATAAGATTAAATGAACAAAGAAGCTATATACAGTATCTATATTAAGAGTCTGCACTCTTGGTTCAACATTATATCAACAATCAACAGGTGTTTCAAGAATCTAGGTGGTTAGTTATTGATTATGCTCCTCCTTTAAAGAGAGGAGGTAATAGGGATGCTATCTTAAATAAATGGGAGCAATTCTGGATTCACAAACTGAACCCTGTATTTCCTAGGAATCTTAATATGGA
Source organism: Rhinatrema bivittatum (assembly GCF_901001135.1). Classification (NCBI taxonomy): domain Eukaryota; kingdom Metazoa; phylum Chordata; class Amphibia; order Gymnophiona; family Rhinatrematidae; genus Rhinatrema; species Rhinatrema bivittatum. The sequence continues at coordinate 554,467,452 of NC_042616.1, read as the reverse complement.
AATAGACTGGTACTCAGTAATTTGAAAAAAAAAAAATTTCAAATTTTTCTAAATTCTGTTTGATTCTGCCATACATTGTGGTAGTTCATAAGTTTGTTGAAATTTGATATGTCCTTATCTAATTAGGGCTTTACGTGTGGATTCTCTTGATTTGTTAAGATATTGTTTTAAAAAGGGGATAACACATTTTTGTCTAGGGAGTCAGTTAATTTGAGAAGGTAATGGTTATGTACCCGCTCCTCCCTTCGTGGAACCCTTATTCCTCCATCTATAAAATCCACAAGACTCATCTCCACCACCAATAGGGCCCTTTCCCTCGCAGGCCCTTCCCTGTGGAACTCCGTGCCTCTTGACCTTCGTACCAAAACCTCCACACCCACCTTTAAAAAGAAACTCAAAACCTGGCTCTTCCTCCAAGCATACCCCCAATCACCTTCACCACCTATAAACACCTTAACCCAACCTCCATCTAGTACTAACACCCCCACCACAGGACCCACACCCATCCCCTCAAGACAACCACAAACCCCTCACTTAACATCATGCACACAATAAATTATCACTTATTAGCACCGTACATATCTTCTTACCCCTTTCACTGTTGCCCTTGTGCTTTTTCAAATATTGCACACAACCTATGTACATACCACTTGTTCATTGTTTCCTTGTACATATTTTCTCCTCACATTTCCGTCTTCACCCCCCCCCCCCCCCCTCCTTTGTCTCGATCACCCCCTCCCCTCCCTCCCCTATTTATCTAGTTATTGATCTGTTACTATGTTTTAGGTTACACTATGTTCCTTGTAAAGGCTTTGCCTATATATATCCTTGTTATAAGTTATCTGTAAACCGGCACGATGTGCAAACGGTTGCCGGTATATAAAATTAAATAAATAAATAAATAAATAAATAAATATCAATTTGAAAATTGTCAAGTATTCATAATGAGGTGAATTTTAAAAGAACTGCTCATGTAAAAAGGTCCATATATGGACTGATCACACATAACTCATATTTTAAAAGCAGCAAAGTATGCGCATATATTAATGTGCATGAGCAAAGAATGCTTGTAAAAAAGAGGAGTGTTATGAGAATTCAGGGGTGAGGGCCAACATTTACATGAATAAATTGCTATTTTAAATCCTGCCAAAGTGATGCACGTGTTTTTTACTTCTGTAGATTTACTGCTGCTCAATATCAGGTGTAAGTGATTGTAAACATTTTAAAAGTAAAAAAATAGGTGGGTGAGGAGTCTTGGTGACATGGGGGGACTTCAGACTGAAGAACCAGAAGGGCCTTCATGAGGCACAAACAGACAGGGCAGACTGGTGGACTAATAGGCAAAACTGTTAATTTCCTTCTTGCACACATATTACAAGGAAGTACGTGCATAAAAGCCGACATTTGCTAAGAACACTATACAAGTTAAATCTTCTTGTGGAAATAATTAACATTAGGAGCACAAATGCCTGAGTAGAGTTGAATTGCACTACTTATCTGGATAAAATTGTATTTCTCTGGTAAGTTGCATAGTTTGAAAAACTGCTACCTGTCTGCCTATGCTACTAAGAGGTTGATTTTAAAAGCCTTGTGCGTGCAAAAATGGCCACATACGCTCGTAAGTGGGCTGTGTGAGAGATACATGAATTTTAAAAAGCCAGGAGGGGAGTGTGTAAATTGAAGTAAGCGATCCCAGAAAAAGTAGGTTGGAAAAGGGGCAGGGCATGTGTGTTCCAGAGGTGGGGCCAACACTGATACACATAACCCAAACCTTTCCTCAGTTGGTGTGTGTTATACACAGTATCTCATTAGATGCAGGAGACTGATGAAGACAGGAGAGAGACTCTTTATAGGGCTCAGTCTGATACTCTATATATGGACCACCTCCCAAAAACTCACCCCGATTCAAGTACCCCCTTACAATGGTCCATATTTAGAGTTTCAGACTGAGCCCTATAAAGAGTCTCAGTCTCTCTCTCTCTCTCTCTCAACAAGGAGCTGTGGCACACATAAGATATATGTGTAAAGCTGCAGACATGCATGTGTGAAGAGTATTTTATAACCTACGCACATAGGGGTAGATTTTATAAAAGTACGCCTGCACGTACTTTTGTTCGCACACCAGGCGCAAACAAAAGTACGCCGGATTTTAATAGATACACGCGTAGCCACGCGTATCCTTTAAAATCCGGGGTCAGTGCGCGCAAGGCTGCCCAAAACCGGCAGCCTGCCTCAGAGGGAACTTTCCTTCCACCCCCCTGCACCTTCCCCTCCCTTCCCCTACCTAACCCCCCCCCCAGCCCTATCTAAACCCCCCTCCCTACCTTTGTAGATAGGGCTCTGCACGATTCCCCGGCCCGGGAGCTGTTTCGGAGCCCTCGACCATGCCCCTGAAATGCCCCTGGCCTGGAACCACACCCGCGGCCCCACCCCCAAATGACGGGTCACCGCTACTCACCCCCAACATGCCCCCACCACGCCCCCCCAAGAAAGCCCCGGGACTTATGCGCGTCCCGGGACTTACGTGCGTATCCCTTTGAAAATCTGCCCAATAGGTTATAAAATGGCACACATGGCCCTTTTAAATTCTGCCCATTTTTTTTTTTTCCCATTCTGTATCTAATATCTATGGGAATATTCCTTAATGAATCAGCCCCTAAGTAAGTGAGATGGATAATTGTTACCATGGTATTTATCCCGCAATGTTCAACATTGCATGCTATTTATCTTTTAGATATGTGAACGTGTTGTTGGGTAGATTTGCACATATTTTATATCTTATGCATGCAAGTGTACACATGGGGTAGATTTTAAAAAATAGCGCGATCGCGTACTTTTGTTTGCGCTTGGTGCGCAAACAAAAGTATGCTGGATTTTATAAGATACGAGCGTAGCCGCACGTATCTTATAAAATCCGGGATCAGCGCGCAAAAGGCTGCTGATTTTGGGCAGCCTGCGCACGCCGAGCCGCGCAGCCTGCCTCTGTTCCCTCCGAGGCCGCTCCGAAATCGGAGCGGCCTCGGAGGGAACTTTCTTTCGCCCTCACCTCACCTTCCCCTCCCTTACCCTACCTAACTCACCCCCCCCCGGCCCTATCTAAACCCCCCCTACCTTTATCCATGGATTTACGCCTACCGGAGGCAGACGTAAATCTGCGCGTGCCAAGACCCGACCCGGGGGCTGTTCTGGAGGACGTGGCCATGCCCCCGGAATGCCCCTGGGCCGGTGCCCGGGGGCGCTGGCCCGGGGTCGTTCCGGGGGCACCGGCCTGGGGTCGTTCCGGGGGTGGCGCCACGTCCCGGGCCGGCGCCACACCCCCAGGCCCGCCCCCAAATGCCGCGTCACACCCCCGAAATGCCGCGTCATTTGGCGATGCCCCCGACACGCCCCTTTTAAAAAGCCCCGGGACTTACGCGCATCCCATGGCTCTGCGCGCACCGGCGGCCTATGCAAAATAGGCGCGCCGGCGCACGAGGGCCCTGCTCGCGTAAATCCAGCCAGATTTACGCGGGCAGGGCATTTAAAATCCGCCCAATAATATAAAATGCATGTGCATGTGTGTGTCAACATATTCGCATTTGTTTTAAAGTTACCCTCTTTGTATTGATAATAGTAAAAGATGTCTCACTTTTTATCATTATGTTCAGTTTAATAAACGGATTCCATGTGTTCATTTATATGCAATAATGCAGGAGCTTTCGGTGCATTTTTAGATAAAAATGATGTGCACCCTGTGTGTCCAAATTTAATGAAGAGTTGTATGATTTATGATCCCCTGAAGCAGGAGAATAACTCTGAAACATGCCGGGGAACAGGGAATCTGTCAATCATTTTTCCAAAAAGATTTTGCATTGATGTTCAAGATACGTTTTGATTTCTGGGATGATTTATATGAAAACAGACTTTATAACATTTTTGCTGTTGATGCTTGAGATATGTGCAACAAAAAAGAGAAAAAATATTTGTGTGTCTAAGACTTTAAAAAAATAAGAAACCAATGATTAGATTGGAGCACAAGGAAGAGATTTGCAATCTAAGATGCATTAGCACCTGCTCCATGAATATAAAGGTTTTTCAATATTTATGAATTGATTTAATATTCCTAATTTGACTGTTACTATCTATAGTAGAAGGTATTAGGCTTAAGATTGCCTTAGAGAGGAGTTTTTATAAATTTATTTATATAATAAAATTGTGCATTTTGGAATATGCATGGAAAAGACTACAAAGTCTCCAATATTTGGAAAGTCTTGAGCAATTTTTGTTTTTTTGGTTCAAGAATGTTTAGTAACAATTCTAAATCATAACACTAATTTAGAGGAGGCAAAAGAGCATCTTTCATCTCAATAACAGAAAAATGGGAAATTTATTAAGCCACAACATTTCTTTTTTTTTTAAATTTATACTTTATTGAATTTCTCAAACATTTTACAATGAAAAAGAAAGAAGTAAATAGAAAAAAAACAAAGACAATATTCCACAAGAAAACAAAGAAGAAAATAACTACATGTGTTATTCCAGCAAGTCCACATTAGGTGGGAAGCCTTAACAATAAAAGAAAAATGATTATGGAAATATTCATAACCTTTATGAATAAACAGAGAGTTACGATTTTAAATGACCATTCATTAAATCCAACATATATCTCTCACAAATCCCTCATCCACCTTTATCAGTAAGGAATACTTCCAGATGAGAAGGTTCAAGAAAAACAAACTTATTTTTCTGAAGTGTAACCAGACACTTGCAGGGAAACTTGAGAAAGAATGTTGCCCCAACACTCTTTGTCTCATTGACACATCAGGAAAAACTTGAACTACTTTGCCACAAAAGGAAAAACTTTTATTTTTAAAATACTTTTGTAGTACAAGATTTTTATCCTGCTCTAATCCAAAGGCCACTATTAATATGGCTCTTGTGGCAATATCATCAGTTGAAGCCTCTAAAAAAGATGTTAAATTAGGGCTTTTATCACATAATATATCAATACCACCTTCAGGTGCTATACATTCCTTTCTGAAATTAGATATATAATACATCTTTGATATTAATAAATCATTGGGAATACATAATATCTCATTTACATATTTTCTGAACAATTCCTGAGCAGATAATAATCTTGAATATGGAAAATTCAAAAAGCGTTAAGTTTTTACTATGCAAATTATTTTCCAAACTCTCTAGATTTTTATCCATTATCAAGGTGTCTTTTATGAAGGTAGTCCCCGTTGCTTGTAAGGATGTTATCTGTGAGCCCATTACTATATTTGAGACTTCAACATGGTCTAATCTTTTACCATAGTCTTCCATTTTCCCTTTTACTTCATTAGAAAAAATGGTAGACTGAGTTATGGATTGAGAAATCATCCTCTTCATCTTAGTGATGGCTTTCCAAACATCTACTAGAGAGATGTTGTCAGGCACAGACATTTCACTCTCTTCCACTATCTCATCATCTGTATCCTTCTCTAGACGGTTTTCTCCATTCTCCTTAGCTATTATTCCCTCCTTTAATTTAGGGATGTTTAAAGTACTTACCCCTTCATTTTCAGGAGTAGTATTGAATTTCTGGTCCTGGGTGAGATTGGCAGTAGCCCCCGATGAAAAAGAAATATCTTGTAGAGCCTCCTTGGAGGTCTGGCTCACTCATCGAACAATATGGGTGTCCATTGGTCCTCTCAGTTCCTTACCCACTGGCGTCGATGTTAAACCTTTCATTTTTCTTTTCTTCCCCATTGAAGAATGCAGCCAGTCTTCCTTTCAAATTTTTCGCCAGGGGCGCACTCCTTTGGCGCACGGCTTTGGCTGTGCGCTGGCGGCTGCGCGCCACTGTGCGGCTCTTTAAATCGGCACAGTGAGCATCTGATATTAATGACATAAAAGGGGGCGGGAGACAAGTTGTTGCGCTCACCAGCTCTCTCTGTCCCGGCGGCCCTCGCTCCTTGCGAAGCGTCTCTCTCCAGGTAGGCTCTCAACTTTCTCCCGCTGTGCGGCTCTTTAAATCAGCACAGCGAGCGTCTGATATTAATGATGTCAAAGGGGGTCGGGAGACAAGTTGTTCTGCTCACCAGCTGTCTCTGTCCCAGCAACCCTCGTTCCTTGCGAAGCGTCTCTCTCCAGGTAGGCTCCCAACTTTCTCCCGCTGTGCGGCTCTTTAAATTGGCACAGTGAGTGTCTGATATTAATCACATCAAAGGGGGGTGGGAAACAAGTTGTTCCTCTCACCAGCTCTCTCTGTCCCGGCGGCCCTCGCTCCTTGCGAAGCGTCTCTCTCCAGGTAGGCTCCCTTGCCACAACATTTTTATCATGGAAGGGGTGAAGTACTGCAGAGGGTCATTCCCATAGTATATAACCTCTCCCTGAATAAATATTGCAGTGGGTTTCCAACAATGTTTTTTAGCTTGCAGTAAAACTCTGGGGCAGAGGCCCAAAAATTTGCAAAATGGAGACCAACTTCACAACAGGCCAACATCAGTTTAAAGGTCCCCCGAGATGTGAAAATTGTTCCCCCTAAAAATGTAAAATTTCCCCTGGGGATCTTCCAAGACCCCAATCTCTCTACTGCCTCTTTAGGTGGTGCACACCCAACATAAAAAAAAGATCTTAGAATAATGTGACAATGCCACGCCCCTTTCTCAAATCCTTCCCCTTTTCTTTTAAATAACCCCTCCATCCACATTAAGCCCTCCTATAACCCCCCCCCCCAACACACACACACACACACACACACAAAACCACCGATCCCCCTTCCCATTAAAGGATACAAACCCTTGTGCCTAATGGACTCCCTCCCCTAAATTAAGAAGAAGCAGGTGGATTAGGGGGCCCCAACTCCTCCACCCAACCCAGTAGTTCATAGAAGCACCATTGGTATTTTAATAGCATATCCTAGCTCTGGGCTTTGTTTATTGGGGGGGGGGGGTTATTTCACAAAAGTTGAGGAGTTTGTGAAAGTTGTCAGGGCATCATCACACGATTGTGAGATTTTTTTTTTTTCAGTTTGGGTCTGTACTGCCTTGAGAGATGGTGGGGTGTAGGCAGTGGTCTCAGAAGACCCCCTCCCCCCGATGGGGGATGTTGTCCCTTCAAGGGGGAATTGTTGCATCAGGCATGTGGGTTCTTTAAATTTTCTGTGGGACTTCTGGGAGCCACGCTAATATCCTGCTGCTCCTGTGGGAAAATAGCTGCACCTCCTTCAAATGCAATAAATTAACAAGGCTGATTTGTTTCAAAGTCAGCAGCATTATTTTATTTGCATTGAGTTAGGTATTCATTAGCTAGTTTGAATGGAGTCACAAAATTCATGCATGCAAATTGGGCGTGTTTGGGGGCCACTGTATCACAGAATATTGCCATGATATTGCTGTAATCATGTGATAAACATTATTTATGGCACATTAAATGCTGTTTAGCATGCCTTGTAGCCTTATCATGGTTTTGTAAATCTAGGCCAAAATCAGCAATCTGATGAAATGTTGAAATACCCATCAAAGAATGGCTATAATTATGCAGCAGAGATATTAGAAAGTAATGTACCTTCCCTCAGGACACAACATAAAAATTCAGGTATCCCATGGTCCTGCATCATATGCCTTGTCTTTCATTTCTGAGTGAGAAGAGTGGGTCATGGGTCACACATATTGGTAATGGATCCAATATGTGCTGCTAGAATGAGAGTAGGTATCTTCTAGGGGTGTTCATTCGTATTGAACATAAATGTAAAACGCTACTTTTTTTTTTTTTTAACTTAAAAAAGTGATGAGACATAAACGATCGGATTTCCAACTTATTCAACATAGCTATGTTGAATAAGTTGGAAATTGCGATTGTTGATCCAAAATAAAAATTTAAACCCCTCACCTTCCTTAATCCCCCCCCAAAGGCTTACCACAACTCCCTGGTGATCCAGCGAGGAGTGAGGACGCCATTTCTGAAATTCTTTGCGAGGAGCACGTGACGTCGGCGCCACTTCGGAGTGACGCGGCGTCACGTGATTCCCCGCGGGGTCGCTTCTGGGATCCTCGTTCGGCCCAAAAGAAACTTTTGGCCAGCTTGGGGGTGTCAGGAGGCCCCCCCAAGCTGGCCAAAAGTTCCTTTTGGGCCGAACGAGGGTGCCGGAGGGAACTCGCGGGGAATCACGTGACGCCGCATCACTCTGACGTGGCGCCGACGTCACGTGATTCCCCGCGGGGTCGCTTCCGGGATCCTCGTTCGGCCCAAAAGGAACTTTTGGCCTGCTTGGGGGTGTCAGGAGGCCCCCCCAAGCTGGCCAAAAGTTCCTTTTGGGCCGAACGAGGATCCCGGAAGCGACCCCGCGGGGAATCACGTGACGCCGCGTCACTCTGACGTGACGCCGACGTCACGTGCTCCTTGCAAAGTTGGTCAGAAATGGCGTCCTGACCCCGCTGGACCACCAGGGAGTTGTGGTAAGTCTTGGGGGGGGGGGATTAAGGAGGGTGAGGGGTTTAAATTTTTATTTGCACATATGGACATATACTCAACTCATTGAATTCTGTTTATGTCCATATTGACCGCAAGTGGGACCCCCTTTGGACATATGGACATATGAACTTAAACTTTTGCTCTGCACATCCCTAGTATCTTCCCTAGACTAATACTTTCATTTGTTTTTATTGAATTAAATTCACTAACGAATGCCTTCTTTTTAAAATGTTGGCAAAATCAATCCTAACACTATGAAATGCCTGCTCCTCATCTGGGGGACTGAACCATGCACCCTCCATCCTGGTTATCAGGAGGCAGAAGCGTAAGGTGGATGGAGGACTCTCAGGGCATGAGGGCTCAAGCAACCAACTGTGGTTGATAGAGTCCATCCACCCTATGAGAAGTTCACTGTACATGTCTATCACTGACCATCATGAAGTTAAATGCTTGTGTCTGCAAGTGTCTCTTTCATGTGATGTCTAACCCTGTCTGGCATTCATATGTGACACCTATTATGCTTTTATGACTATAGTTTGGTGTGCCAGTTTGATTTTGGCACTGCCAGCAGGAAGATAAGATATCCCTCTTGCTGGTGAAGAATATGAAGCAATTTTCAGAGGTGAGATGGGTCTGGAAAGGCGTTGGTTGATATAGGGCCCGGAAGTCTTTATGGCATTTATATAGGTAGGAGAAAAAGTGAACTAAAGGGCTCCAGAAGGCCTGATGCTCTACTAGAAGTGGGGTTTGTGGACTGGAACAATTGGTGCTATTTCAATGGGGTGGGTATGGGAGTGATTAGGGACTGACAGCTCTTAATTGAGTCTGAGGGGTAGTAGTAATCATAATAGTGGGCCACCTCCTGAAATATAGTTAACTTTTCTACTTTAGGGGGTAGATTTTCAAACCGCGCGATTTGGCGTACTTTTGCTGGCGCATCAGGCGCCAGCAAAAGTACGCGGGATTTTAGTAGATACGCGCGTAGCTGCGCGTATCCGCTAAAATCCTGGATCGGCGCGCGCAAGGCTATCAATTCCGTATAGCCGGCGCGCGCCGAGCCGCGCAGCCTACCCCCGTTCCCTCCGAGGCCGCTCCGAAATCGGAGCGGCCTCGGAGGGAACTTTCTTTTGCCCTCCCCTCACCTTCCCCTCCCTTCCCCTCCCTTCCCCTACCTAACCCACCCACCCGGCCCTGTCTAAACCCCCCCTTACCTTTGTCGGGGGATTTACGCCTCCCGGAGGGAGACGTAAATCCCAGCGCGCCAGCAGGCCACTAGCGCACCGGGACGCGACCTGGGGGCGGGTCCGGAGGGTGCGGCCATGCCCCCGGGCCCGCCCCCGGAACGCTCCCGACACGCCCCGAAAATGCCGCGCAGTTCGGGCCCACCCCCGACACGCCCCGACACGCCCCCCTCAGAAAACCCCGGGACTTACGCGAGTCCCGGGGCTCTGCGTGCGCCGGTAGGCCTATGTAAAATAGGCTCACCGGCGAGCAGGGCTCTTAAAATCCGCCCCTAGGTGTTACATATTTGCTCCCCTATTAAATCTAATGCAAATTGAAACTTCAATGCACATTGTTAATAGTGGCACTAATGCAAATTAATACATAGTTTTTTCATGGATTTTCCTAGGCTATGTGGTTTCTGTGAATAAATTATTACTTGCAGTGCAGAAGTATGAGTGCATGTGGTCAGGGTAGTTCCAGATCGAGTACACACATAGGAATAAATGTGAGCAATAGGTTTTATTGAGGAGAGGAGAGGAGAGGGATATAATATGCCCTCACTACAGCTCCAACATTTATACCAGAACACTGAGGGAGGAACCCACTGCCTGTAATTCTACCCCCTCTGTCATTATCCACCATGGACCACCTGCTCTTTAAGAGCCATGCCACATGTAGGTCCAATGCCAAAGGGCATGCCTTTTGTGCACACTGTGGTGTGCATTGCTGCAAGTACCTGTCCTTGTACTTACCTATACTCCCTCTTGCACTTACCTATACTCCCTCTTGCACTCCCAACCACCACGATCACCCACAAGATGTGCTTCACATGGTTTCCAATTTCTACCCACCCTCCTCAACCTACTGGAATTCATTAGAATAGCCACCTCAGGTGCAGGTACACTGTCTCTAAATTGTTTAAGATACTGTGTCCTGCATTTTGCTTAATTTAAAATTGCATGATCTGCATACTCCAGTTTTATTTCTCTTTGTATTGATTGCCTATCCTTTCATGGGTGAAATTTAAGATTCTTTCACTGGTGTTTAGATCTCTGCAGAGTTTGGGTGCTCAATATCTGGATTACTGCCTTGTTAAATATATACCAAAAAAGATATCTCCACTCATCACAGGATTGTTTACTTAAAATCCCTTCCCTTATGAAGATAAATCTTACAGACACCAGGAAAAAAAGCTTTTTCTTACTTGGGCACTCATTATGGAATTAGGGCCTGATTTTAAAAAGCATTTACTAGAGTAAAAACCAGGTTTACTGGAGTAAATTCACTTTACTTGAGTAAGTGGGTTTTTGAAAATTGCTACAATATATGCCATTGATTTGTCTATAGGATTTACTCACATAAGTGCACTTTACTTGAGTAAATGGCTTTTGAAAATTGCTACAATAGTAGCTACATTTACGCATGTAACTCCTTTTGAAAATTACCCCCTTAATGCATAAGGGGCTGTGGATGATAGGTGATAATTTAGGATTTCAAAAACTGTATGAAGCTTGGCTGTTTACTTTTACTTTTTTAGTTATTTGTAGATGCTTATAAGAATGCTTAAATTTATTAGTCTCCTTTTGATTTTTTATTAATTTGCAGAATCGTGCTTATTAGTATTTATACTGTTTGTTTTTTAATGATAATATCATTTGTTGTGTGTTATATATTTTCACTTAGACCCTTTATTGATAGGTGGTTTATAAATGTAAGTTATAAATAAATGGGAAAAAAAATATGAGAAAAACTAGATCTCATTATTTTCCAATGGACAAAAAGAACATTTAAAAAGTACTGTGCCTCCCCTAGAAGATGGGCAAATGGAAAGCCAGCTGGACTTCAATTTTGAAATGGAGTAATAAAGTTTCAGGGAGGCAAATTAGTGTCTAGATTAGTGACTTGTCTATTTTTTTTTTTTTTTTGTATTGGTGGGTGAGGGGGGGGGGAGGGGGTGAGGAGAAAGGCAATGGGAAAGATGGCACAGAGAAAATGAGCAGAACAGAGCATTCTGTTCACACCGAATGGCTTTATTCAGGCCCTTCCGAATGTGTAGGGTTTTTTGAGAGCTCGTTTTTGCAAATATCCCCCTTTGAATCAATAAATAGATGAGAAGACCTGATATTCACTTGAAAGTTGCCTCCTGAAGACCAAAACTACCATGGGTGAATCCGCTCCCGAATGATTAACAGCTGGTATTTATACAGAAAAAGGCTATTCACATGAGTAAAAACTGCTAATTATGCAGATACGCATTTAGTAAGATGCTACTTTTGGATCCAATTTGTAAGTAGAATGGAGCAATAAAAGAATAATTGTATGTTCACATTTATTCAAACAACATACAATTAATGCTCATAACATAACCAGTTATTCATATGTTGTTGTGTCAAATGTTCAGCCACCTGGTAATCTAATCTAATGACAATAGGGTTGTGACAGCTTAGTTCAGGAAGGAACAAGATAAACAATGAAATACAGTGAGATGATCATTTATTGCTTCTCTCTAAGGGTTTTGAAGCAGCCTTGGAAATAACCAAATGCACAAATATAAGAATTCAAATATGTTAGCATTAGGAACAAAAGCAAGTCACATTGATTATAATTAAAGGTGGTTACCTATTAATGCTTGAAAGTTATAGCATAATGCAGAATTAAACAACCTAAATAAAATAGAGAGACACACAAAAAAAAAAAAAAAACAGGGGATGAAAAGTGCAGGATTTACAATCAAGGTGCCCATAGGCAGTGTGGGAGGATCCCTGTGATCTCTCAATAATCAAAACAATAATCAGAAAGTGGGGGCAGAGAACTTTTGTAATTTAAAGGGCCAGCATATATTTTCTGTTACCCTAATATTTATATATACCTTTTTTATATAGACATAAATAGTTAAAAATCTTTTTAGGGAAATCATGTAATCTTGTTTTTTTCTCCCATTTCTTACTTTGAATTCTGCCGACTCCTAGCAGAAGTCCTGGTTTCCTCTGTCTACATTTATTGTCTTTATCTCAAACTTCCTGCTACTTTTCTGTTCTGTGAGATAAGGAAGAGGGGAAAGGTCAATTTTCTTAAGGCAGATGGTGAGTTAGATAGTAAGAACATTAGAACATAAGAAATTGCCTTTACTGAGTCAGACCAAGGGTCCATCAAGCCCAGCATCCTGTTTCCAACAGAGGCCAATCCAGGCTACAAGTCCCTGGCAAATACCCAAACACTAAATAGATCCCATGCTATTGATGCCTATAATAGCAGTGGTTATTCCCTAAGGGCTAGATTTTAAAAGGTTTATACGTGTGGCTGGGCCTTACGTGCGCCAGGCCAGTTTTCAAAGGGCCCAGACACGCGCTTAAACCCCCAGGACATGTTTAAGTCCCGGGGTTAGTGGAAGGGGTGGTCCGAGAGACGGGGTGGGGCAGTCCATGGGCAGGGCAGGGCTAGAGGTGCCCGGCACAGCGGCCATTTGCCACTGTGCCGGGGGATCGCGTGCCGGCAGGGTGCCAGCGTGCGCAACTTGCTCCTGCTCAGAAACAGGAGCAAAAGGTAGGACAAAGCATTTGGAGGGATTTAGGATAGGGATAGGGATAGGGGAAGGGAGGTCAGGCTAGGGGATTGGGAAGTTCCCTTCCAGTCCACTCCTTAATTGAAGTGGACTGGGAGGGAACTGGGGAAGGCCCTGATGCATTGCCGCGCGTAAGTGCTTATGTTTTCCCCCACTTGTGCGTGCTGACCTGGCATGCCGGGTAGCATGTGCACACAGGGGTACATTTTAAAACATAGCGCGTGTGCATACTTTTGTTTGCGCATCAGACACGAACAAAAGTACGCTGGATTTTATAAGATACGCGCGTAGCCGCGCGTATCTTATAAAATCTGTGGTCGGTGCGCGCAAGGGGGAGCACATTTGTGCAACTTGCCCACGCCGAGCCCTGCGTGCGCTGCCCGTTCCCTCCGAGGCCGCTTCGAAATCGGAGCGGCTTCGGAGGGAACTTTCCTTCTACCCCCCTGCACCTTCCTCTCCCTTCCCCTACCTAACCCCCCCCCCTCCACACCTTTATCTGGCGCAGCGGCCCCGACACAGGCCGCTGTGTCAGGGCACTTGGCCATGCCCCCGGACCGCCCACATGCCCCGAAAACGCCCCAATCCAAAACCACGCCCCTGGCCATGCCCCCGACCGCCCCTTTTTGCAAGCCCCGGGACTTACTTGCGTCCCGGGGCTTGCGTGCACCGCCGAGCCTATGCAAAATAGGCTTGGTGAGCGCAGGGGGGTTTTAAAAGGGTTACGGGCGTACCTTATGCATGTAACCCTTTTAAAATCCGGCCCACAATGTTTTAAAATCTACCCCTAAGTCAACTTGATTAACAGCAGTTAATGTACTTCTCCTCCAAGAGCTTATCCAACCCTTTTTTAAACGCAGCAACACTAACTACACTAGCCATATCCTCTGGTAAAAAATTACAGAGCTTAACTGTTTATTGAGTGAAAAAGAATTTTCTCCGATTAGTTTTAAATGTGCTATTTGCTAACTTCATGGAATGCCTCCTTGTCCTTCTATTATACGAAAGAGCAAATAACAGATTCACATTTACTTGTTCTAGACCTCTCATGATTTTAAAGACCTCTAGCATATCTCCCCTCAGCCGTCTCTTCTCCAAGCTGAACAGCTATAACCTCTTTAGCCTTTCCTCATAGGGGAACTGTTCTATCCCCTTTAACATTTTGGTTGCCCTTCTCTGTACCTTCTCCAGTGCAGCTATATCTTTTTTGAGATGCGGTGACCAGAACTATACACAGTACTCAAGGTGCTGTCTCACCATGGTGCGATACAGAGGCATTATGACATTTTCCATTTTATTCACCATTCCCTTCCTAATAATTCCTAACATTCTGTTTGCTTTTTTGACTGCCACAGCACACTGAGCTGATGACTTAAGTGTATTATCCACTATGATGCCTAGATCGTTTTCCTGTGTGGTAGCTCCTAATATGGAACCTAACAACATTAAACTACGGCATTTTTGCACAAGCAACGCTTTTAAAATCAACCACTTGGTCAATTTTTTTCAAGTGTCTCTTTCACAGCTGTGACCCATGCAAATATAGCAGAGTCAATGTGAGGTGGATCCAGCCCTGAAGACTTACACTCTAGGTGCTCTCCTATTGCTTCACAATCTATATGACTCCTTTTCAAAAATGGCTGCCGCGTGCGAGCAAAGTGATTTAAAAAAGCCATGAAGTACGCGCATAAATACCCATGCATGCATCAAAAATAAGAGGGTGGAAACGGGATGGGGTATGTGCATTTTGGGGCAGGGCCAACAGTTATACAAACCAGAGACCATGGCACGCATCATATTGTTAGCTGTATAACTTTACTGCTGCTCCAAAGGAGGAACTAGTCTGAAGATCGCGAGTTTTAGGGCTTACAGGACAGGGTAAGTGGTCTGGGCAAACTGATGGTCTAATTGAAAAAACTGGGTTGTCCCTCACATGAGCATGTTTTAAAATCTGTCTACATATGCACAAAAAAGCCAGCAAAGTCCTAAGAAAGATACGTGAAATATGTTTACTCGAGCAATCTCTTAAGATTAAGTGCATATTTATGCTTGGCAGGTGTATTCAAAAGCGTGCACATGATTTAAAATTACAGTATCTCCACTCACGCACCGATACACATGTATATAGGTGTAGACATGCTTGTTTTACAATTTGTCTGAAAGGTTATATCATCATCTCATATGAAGCAGGGATAGTGGTTTACTACAGAAATTTGTGATATTAGATGATTGATGTGTAGGCAGAATGGGTTTGGCACCATGCACAATGGAGGCAACCCAGGCTTATTGTGCTCAAATTGCCTCCTATAAAAAATCTGTACAGAAGCCAAAAAAAAGCTTTCTTTAGTTTGCAGATTCATTCAGCATGGAATAATTCTAGAGAATTATTGAGATTGGTGCAGACTTTAACTACCGTATTTTTTGCTCCATAAGACGCACTTTCCCCCCCCCCCCCCAAAAGTGGGGGGAAAATGTCAATGCGTCTTATGCAGCGAATGTAGCGTCTCTCCCTCTCGCACACCGTCCCCCTCCTCCTCCTCCCAACTCAGCCCAATCAGTATGGAGGCGCAGGTCAAATGTATCATCTTCTGCTGGCAGAGCTTGAGCTCCCTGCCTGTCTGCTGTTCCCGGGGTGCCACTGACCTTCGCAGTAAGATGCACCCCACGGCACCCCGGGAGCAGCAGACTGGCAGGGAGCTGTTTGAACTGGAGGGGCCTCCGTAGTGCACGCGGTTCAAACAGCTGATGTTTGACCTGCGCCACGCCGAGTTTCACTGTAAAATTAACCCCGGGAACAGCAGACAGGCAGGGAGCTCAAGCTCTGCTAGCAGAAGATGATACATGGCATCAAAGTTCATGGTTAGTACAAGCCATTTCCTTCTCATTTGTTTAGATATATTAGAAAATCATGAGGGTAATATACTGCCTGGGATAGAGGACACATGATACAAACCTTTACTTTTTTAGTTCATGGTATAGTTCAGCGATTTATGATAACATGTTTCTTGCATATGAAGCAATGTGGATTTTCAGAACTGATTAGCAGTTTTTGACAGCTGAAATTAATGAAAAGCATACCAGGCCACCAGGAGGGAGCTCCGTACAGAGCCCGTCGAGGGGACAGAATTTTTTTTTACTTATTTTCCTCCTCTAAATCCTAGGTGTGTCTTATGGTCAGGTGCATCTTATGGAGCAAACAATACGGTAGCTTACCTGACTCTCTGTGCATAGCAATGCTAGTGACTCCAATAACCTTAGTTGTGATACATTCATGGACTTTTTCATAACTAAAATCTCCAAGATTGTTGCAGCATTTGCTACTATTGGTTCAACGAATTATTTGAGAATTTTGATATTAAATAGACTAGCTTTGAGTCAGTCACAGAGGCTGAAGTAGTTCAGGTGATTTCTCTTCTAAATACCTTTTCTAGTCCACTGAATCCCTGTAGTGTTGCTATATTAAAACCATTGAAGGATATTATTATATCATTGCTGACAACTGTCCCAGGGTAGTCACCTGAAGTAGAGCTAAGCTTTCATTGTAGACATAGCAAATTTCTATAGGCAGTTCCGCTCTGTAGTATTCGCCATAAACATAAGAACATGCCATACTGAGTCAGACCAAGGGTCCATCAAGCCCAGCATCCTTTCTCCAACAGTGGCCAATCCAGGCCATAAGAACCTGGCAAGTTCCCAAAAACTAAGTTTATCCCATGCTACTGTTGCTAGTAATAGCAGTGGCTATTTTCTAAGTCAACTTAATTAATAGCAGGTAATGGACTTCTCTTCCAAGAACTTATCCAATCCTTTTTTAAACACAGCTACACTAACTGCACTAACCACATCCCCTGGCAACAAATTACAGAGTTAAATTGTGCATTGATTGAAAAAGAACTTTCTCCGATTAGTTTTAAATTTGCCACATGCTAACTTCATGGAGTGCCCCCTAGTCCTTCTATTACCCAAAAGAATAAATAACCAATTCACATTTACCCATTCTAGATCTCTCATGATTTTAAACACCTCTATCATATCCCCCCTCAGCCGTCTCTTCTCCAAGATGAAAAGTCCTAACCTCTTTAGTCTTTCCTAATAGGGGAGCTGTTTGATCTACTTTATCATTTTGGTTACTCTTCTCTGTACCTTCTCCATTGCAATTATATCTTTTTTTGGGATGTGGTGACCAGAATTGTACACAGTATTATTCAAGGTGTGGTCTCACCATGGAGCAATACAGAGGCATTATGACATTTATTAACCATTCCCTTTCTAATAATTCCTAACATTCGGTTTGCTTCTTTGACTGCCACAGCACACTGAACCGACAATTTCAATGTGTTCTTATCGTCCAAGCAGGGAAGAAGAACTAGGCTTCTTAGTGAGTAGCATTCCTCCTGAGGTACAGTCCAAGGAGAAAAAGGATCACCAAAGCAACAGTAACACAAGAAAGGCTTATTTAGTATATATATCTTTCTTGCAACCAGTCATGGAAGGAACAAGGTTTCCGTTTGTCTGCAAAACCCACGGCCCCATAGACAGCCCTCTCTTTCCTTTCCCATTGATCTCTCTGAGATTCTAAGAGGTAGATTTTAAAAGCCTTGTGCACACAAAAACAGCCAAATATGTACGTACATGGGCTGCATGGGAGCTACGCAAATTTTAAATTGTTGCATGCCCGACCCGTGGAGGTCCACAGCCCGGCCCCCCCACCTACCTCTGGGTATCTGGCAGCAGCGGCAGCGTGGCTGAGGCCTGGTCGGGCCTGTAGCCTCCAGCTTGGTGTTCCCTCTGCAGGGGAGACGCCACTGACGTCTGTTCAGGCCCCGCTCCATAGGTGCGCGCATGCACAAGGCCTGGATATTTAAAGGGCTCGGCGTGGGAAAGGAAGCCTCCACCTCTCAGGATGACGTCAGACGCTGCAGGTATATAAGCCTGCTGGACGCCCTTCTTCCTTGCCTTGCAATGATATTCACTCTGGTAGAGTTGCTAGTTGCTGCTTTGGATCCTTTGGCTTCTGACTTTGGCTTCTGACTACTGGCTTTCAACTCCAGCTTCCGTCCACAGACTTCTGATTCAGCTTCATCCTTTGGCTTCTGACTCCTGGCTTTCAACTCCGGCTTCCATCCACAGACTTCTGATCCAGCTTTGTCCTTTGGCTTCTGACTTCGGCTTCGTCCAGGAGGCCTCGCCTAAGTCCAAGCGGCTCGAGTCCTCACGAGCTCCTCTCGGGGGGACCGTGGGCTTCCAGTGGTGAAGTTCCAGTTGGCCTCCTGGCTCCAGCTCTTCATCTCCATTCCCTGGATACCGCCTCACAGGAGACCACTCATAAGTCCAAGCGGCCCGGGTCCTCACGGGCTCCTCCTGGGGGACCTCAGGTCTCCAATGGTAAGATCTCTTGATCTCCTGTCTGTGCCACCTCCCGACTTTGATACTCGCTGGGTATCTTCTCAGTGAGCCACCAACTGTCCTAGCTGGCCCTAGGGTCCATGAATCCTACAGTTTGCAAGGCCATGGACTTGGCAGACACCACGTGCTTGAAAGCCATTCCCAGAATTGCCCAGCGGTTGCAACAACAGCAAATCTGCATTGACTCCCTGTTGACGACCGTGCAGAGACTAGCTGATCAGATAGATTGAGCCACTGCATTCATTCCTTCAGTACCAGTAGCCACGGCCGATATTTGACCGGCCATGCCCACACAACTGCCAGCACCTTCATGGTACTCTGGGGAAGTGAAGCTCTGCCGCGGATTCCTCAATCAGTGTTTCATCCAATTCAACCTACTGCCAGCCCAGTTTCCTATAGATCGGATTAAAACCAGCTATATTATTTCATTGTTGGATGGGAAACCCTTGGCGTGGGCCTCCCCACTATGGGAGCGTCAGGACCCTCGTCTTGCGAATCTGGAACAGTTTGTCGCAACCTTCTGACATAACTTCAATGAGCCCTCTCGCAGGCCCACTGCCGCCTCTGAATTACTTCAGCTTCACCAGGGCAGCTGGCCCCTGGCTGAGTATGCGGTGGATTTCCAGACTCTAGCAGCCGAGCTGAACTGGGGGGATGACAGTCTCCATGGCATATTCCTGGAGGGTCTCTCCTCAAAACTCCAAGATGAGCTGGCAGCGAGGGACCTCCCGGATTACCTGAACAGCCTCATCGAATTGGCTGGTCAGGTGGACCATCGTATTCAACACCGGTTCCGAGAAGGGAGGTCCGGTTGTAAACCCAGTAACTCTGGAACTACATTTTCCCGACAGGTACCCTCCTCTTCTGCCTCTCCAGGTAATCAAGACATAGAGCCTATGCAGTTGGGTCGGGGCCCAATCTCACATGGTGAGAGAAGAAGATGCGTGCTCAAGGTCTGTGCCTATATTGCTGTGGCAAGGGGCACTTCCTAGCCCGATGTGGTGAGCAGCCGGGAAATGCCAGGACCTAGGGAACAATGGGGAGCTGATCCTAGGTAATACATGTTCTGCTTCCTCATGTACTGTACAGGTTGCCCTCATCTACCCTGGGGGTATGTTTGACACACTGGCTTTGGTTGACTCTGGAGCCGGAGAGAATTTCATTCTCGCAGACCTCGTTCAGCAGTTGCACATTGGGGTCCAACCCAGAATTCCTCCGATCCAGGTTTCCTAGATTCATGATACTCTCCTGCTGGGGAGCATTACTACCTGCACCAAGCCCTTGGTCCTCCATACCAGTCTCCTGCAGGTGGAAGAGGTATCCTTCCTTATCCTGGAGAAGTCCATGCATACTATCATCTTGGGTTTACCCTGGCTACAGAAACATTCCCCAATCATACAATGGGATACCCTTCAGGTCGCAGCTTGGGGTCCGTCTTGCTTTGGCTACTGTCTGATGAATATTCCTTGTCCCAATGTACCGCTCTTGACCATGCCCATGGCTCTCCCACCACAGTACCAAGACTTTGAAGATGTCTTCTCTAAGGAGAAGGTTGAACTTCTCCTGGAACACTGGCCCTTTGACTGTGCCATCAACCTGGTCCCAGGCACGATGCCTCCCTGGGGGCGGGTTTACCCCTTGTCATTTCCGGAAACTCGGGCCATGTCTTCATATATTCAAGAGAATTTGGCAGAGGTTTCATTCTGCACTCTAATTCCCCTGCCGGGGCCGGATTCTTCTTTTTGGCCAAGAAGGATGGGTCGCTGTGTCCTTACATCGATTACCGCGGCCTCAATGCCATCACATGATGGACAGGTACACTTTGCCATTGATTCCAGAGTTACTAGACCGGCTACAAGGAGCGAAGGTCTTTACCAAGTTGGACCTCCGGGGTGCCTACAATTTGGTATGAATACGACCTGGCGATGAGTGGAAGACCGCCTTCAATAGGAGAGATGGGCATTACAAATATTTAGTCATGTCCTTTGGCTTGTGCAACGCCCCTGCGGTCTTTCAAAACCTCATGAATGAGGTTTTGAGGGATATGTTGCATACCTCGTTATAGTGTACCTTGACAACATGTTGATATACTCTAAGGATTTGCCCATGTACCGAGTACAAGTGTGGCAAGTAATACAGAAACTTCAGGACAATCGTCTCTTTGCTAAGCAAGAGAAGTGCCAGTTGAAGCAGGAGTCCTTGCCATTCCTCGGATATATAGTTTCATCCACAGGTTTCCATATGGACCCTGATAAAGTGGAGGCCATTCGAGATTGGCCACAGCCGGTAGGGGTCAAAGCCCTACCACGCTTCCTGGGCTTTGCAAATTTCTATCGCCAGTTCATACCCCATTACTCCCAGATGGTAGCACCACTTACGGCCCTTACCAGGAAGGGTGCCGATGCAAAGAACTGGTCCCAGATGGCAATAGATGCTTTCTAGAAGCTGAAGGAAGCTTTTCTCCTCGTTGTCTGTCTCCACCATCTGAATCCATAGCGTCAGTTCATCGTGGAAGTAGACACCTCTGATGCGGCAGTAGGGGCTGTTCTAAGCCAATTATCCACGAAAGGCAAATCCCTACCATGTTCCTATCGGCGAAACAATGCGACAAGGCGATAGCTAAAGCCAGAAGAATGCTGGGCTGCATAGAGAGAGGAATATCGAGTAAGAAAAGGGAAGTGATTATTCCCTTGTACAGGTCCTTGGTGAGGCCTCACCTGGAGTACTGTGTTCAGTTCTGGAGACCGTACCTTCAAAAAGACAAAGACAAGATGGAGGCGGTACAGAGAAGGGCGACCAGGAAGGTGGAGGATCTTCATTGGATGACGTACGAGGAGAGATTGAAGAATCTAAATATGTACACCCTGGAGGAAAGGAGGAGCAGAGGTGATATGATACAGACTTTCAGATACTTGAAAGGTGTTAATGATCAAAAGACAACGACAAACCTTTTCCGAAGGAAAAAAATCAGCAGAACCAGGGGTCACGATTTGAAGCTCCAGGGAGGAAGATTCAGAACCAATGTCAGGAAGTATTTCTTCACGGAGAGGGTGGTGGATGCCTGGAATGCCCTTCCGGAGGATGTGGTGAAGACCAGAACTGTGAAGGACTTCAAAGGGGCGTGGGATAAACACTGTGGATCCATAAAGTCAAGAGGCTGCCAATGAAGAGTGGGTGACTCGCCAGAATGATGGCTACTGCCTGGAGTCAATACCCTTATTAAATAAACATACACAGGCTTACGGTGACTCCAACATCGCTCTAAGCTTCAACAGCAAGAGGAAATGTGGAAAAAAGGATTCACACTCACAAAGAGGGGAGTAGCTGGCTTGTTACGGCGGTTACTACCCCAAATCAAATAAGCCTGATACTTCACTTTCAATGCATATACAGCAAAGTTCTCTGATTCAACGGCAGGGGAGAAGAAAAACTGATACTTCACACATCCAGCAGAGTTCTCTGCTTCAACGGCAGGGGAGAAGAAAAGAGGGTTCGCACTCACAAAGCGGGGAGTAGCTGGCTTGTTACGGCGGTTACTACCCCAAACCAAATGTGCCTGATACTTCACTTTCGATGCACATCCAGCATGGCTCTCTGCTTCAACGGCATGGGAGAAGACTTATACGTCACGCATATCCAGCATAGCTCCCTGCTTCAATGGCAGGGGAGAAGAAAAACAACCAATAAGGGCTAATAACATAGTCTGGGTAAAACAAATAAGCATGGGTGCAGCTTGCTTATTGCGGCAGCTACTACCCCTAACGAATCAAGCTAGATATTTCACTTGGATGCAGCTCCATCACTGCTCTCTACATTAAAGGTGGGGGTGGAAGGGAAATAGAACCAAGAGCTAAGAGAAACAGATAAGTATGAGAGAAAATATGTGTGAAGCTTGCTGGGCAGACTAGATGGGCCATTTGGTCTTCTTCTGCCGTCATTTCTATGTTTCTATGTTTCTATGTTTCTATTATTCCCAAAAATTCTCTCCGGTGGAGAGAAATTATAGTATCGGTGATAAGGAGCTCCTGGCCATTAAACTCACACTGGAGGAGTGGTGACAATGGCTGGAGGCAGCCCAATACCCCGTGATCGTCTATACGTATCTAAAAAATCTGGAATCCTTGTGCCGAGCCCAACGCCTGAAATCTCGGCAAGCCTGATGGTCGCTCTTCTTTAGCCGGTTCAATTTCCTCCTCCGGTACAGGCCAGCCTCCAAGAACATTAGGGCAAACACCCTCTCTCGCACAGCTGAAACAGAGGATAACCCGGATCCACCGCGTTATAGCCTTAATCCAGCCAAGGTCCTTCTTGCAGTTTCAGAGGTGGTTCTTATGGGTAAAATGGTCGTACCCATGTGCCTGCGCAAGAAGGTGTTGTCTTTGTCTCATGACTCCTTGACCGCAGGGCATTCGGGGGTCGCACGAACTTTGGATCTGCTGACTGAACATTACTGCTGGCCTCAGGTAAAGAGAGATGTTCGCCTCTATGTCAGCTCCTGTTCGACCTGTGCTCGACACAAGACACTGACTGGTCGCCCATGGGGGCTCCTTGAACCGTTGCCTATCCCCACCGAACCATGGACCCATTTATCCACCGACTTCATCGTGGACTTACCCACTTCTGATGGAAAAACGGTAATATGGGTCACGATCGATAGACTCTCGAAGATGGCCCACTTCGTTCCTCTCGCCAAGTTGTCCACAGCACCTGAGCTCGTGAACCTCTTCACGCACCACATCTTTCATCTTCATGGACTCTCCCTTCATATTGCTTCTGACCGGGGATCACAATTCACGGCGAAGTATTGAAGGCACGCTGCAGGAAATTCGGGGTTCAACTAGATTTCACGACTGCCTTTCACTCTCAAGGTAATGGCCAAGTGCAACGCACAAATCAA
Organism: Rhinatrema bivittatum; assembly: GCF_901001135.1. NCBI lineage: Eukaryota > Metazoa > Chordata > Amphibia > Gymnophiona > Rhinatrematidae > Rhinatrema > Rhinatrema bivittatum. The sequence continues at coordinate 554,443,924 of NC_042616.1, read as the reverse complement.
ACCTTGAAGACCTTCCTCCGAGTCTTCGTGGGAGACATACAGAATGATTGGGTGGCCTTACTTCCGTGGGCATAATTCTCCTACAATCACCATAGACACTCTGCTACTGGCAGGTCTCCCTTCCATATAGTTTATGGGAAACGTCTACGACCACCCCTGCCTTTGCCTTTGACGGTACCGTCCCCAGCCGTACAACTCACAGCCCAACTACTATGCCACCTCTGGGGTGCTACCCAGGAGAACCTTCTCTACGCGGCTGTCATGGCGAAGAAGTATGCCAACCACCTATGACGTCCAGCCCCTTCATTTCTCCCTGGGGAAAAGGTATGGCTGAGTACTAAACATCTTCGCCTGCAGCTTTCTTTGATGTGATTGGCTCCACGGTATATTGGTCCATTCGAAATTTTGGACCGCATGGGCGCTGTCACCTACCGCCTCCATCTTCCATCAACGCTTAGGATACACAATGTGTTCCACGTGTCTTTGCTCAAGCCCTTGGTCTTATCTGCCTTCCATAAAAAGATCCCGGAGCTGAAAGTGCCTGAGGCTCAGGAGGATGCTGTCTACCAAGTGAAAGAGGTTCTAGATGTGCGATTCCACCTCGGATGATGGGAGTGCCTCCTCTCCTGGGAGGGTTATGGCCCTGAGGAAAATTCCTGGGAGCCTGCCTCCAACATTTTGGATAAAGCACTTCTTCAACAGTACCATCTACATCATCCTGCCAAACCGAAGCCCCCAGGAAGGGGGCGTAGAAGGGGGGTACTCTTGCATGCCCGACCCGCGGAGGTCCACGGGCCAACCCCCCTCCTACCTCTGGGTATCTGGTGGCAGTGTGGCTGAGGCCTGGTCGGGCCTGCAGCCTCCGGCGTGGTGTTCCCTCTGCAGGGGAGATGCAGCCGATGTCTGTTCAGGCCCCGCCCCATAGGCATGCGCACGCACAAGGCCCGGACATTTAAAGGGCTCAGTGTGGGAAAGGAAGCCTCCACCTCTCAGGATGACATCAGACACTGCAGGTATATAAGCCTGCTGGACGCCCTTCTTCCTTGCCTTGCAACGAGGTTCACTCTGGTAGAGTTGCTAGTTGCTGCTTCGGATCCTTTGGCTTCTGACTTTGGCTTCTGACTCCTGGCTTTCGACTCCGGCTTCCATCCACAGACTTCTGATTAATCTTCATCCTTTGGCTTCTGACTTCGGCTTCCGACTCCTGGCTTTTGACTCTGGCTTCCATCTACAGACTTCTGATCCAGCTTCGTCCTTTGGCTTCCGATTTCAGCTTCGTCCAGGAGGCCTCGCCTAAGTCCAAACGGCTCGGGTCCTCATGAGCTCCTCTCAGGGGGCCCGCAGGCTTCCAGTAGTGAAGTTCCAGTTAGCCTCCTAGCTCCAGCTCTTCATCTCCATTCCCTGGATACCACCTTGCAGGAGACCACTCGTAAGTCCAAGTGGCCTGGGTCCTCACGGGCTCCTCCTGGGGGGACCTCGGGTCTCCAGTGGTGAAGATCTCTTGGTCTCCTGTCTGTGCCACCGCCTGGCTTCAACACCCACTGGGTATCTCCTCAGTGAGCCACCAACTGTCCTAGCTGGCCCTAGGGTCTGCAAATTCAACATAAATAGCCTGGAAGGGAGTGTGTATATCAATGTATATATTGACATCAGTAAAGAATTTTAGACCTTATAAGTGATGAAAATTCTAACAAGAGGAGTTGATTAGTACACTGAAGTCTCTGCTAGCTGCATTGTACAAATCAACACCTTTTCATCACTTATAAGGTCTAAAATTATTTTATGATATTAGTTTTACAATGAATACCTCTGATTGGGTTTGTAAGAACACCCCTCCAACCCCAACCCACCTCCCAAAAACACACCCTGAATCAAAGTGCCCCCTTACAATGGTCCATATATAAAGTATCAGACTGAGCCTTATAAAGAGTCTCTCTGTCTCTCTCCTTCCCCCTCACCCTCCATATGTGTATAAAGCTGCAGACATATGTGTATGAAGGTTATTTAATATACTGTGCATATACTTTATAAAATAGCATCTATCTTTGCACGCTGCAAGATGTGCGTGTTTATTGGCTCATGTGCTGTCCTTTTAAAATCTACCCTTAAGAGCCTGGGAAATGTAGTTTCCCTCCTGCCACTATAGGACCTTTCTTGTCTGGATTTGCTTCTGGCTCTGCTTGGAATTATCCAGTCCAAGTTTTCCCTGCAGGGCAAGCAGAGTGCCTTGTCACACAACCATAGGCAATTTATCCTTAGTTAATGGCTCTGATCCAAGTGTAAGAATATATTGAAACAGGCCTCGGTAAGACCTCTGCTAGATAGCCCCTAATCATTATCCAGCTGATCTATCTTGATATGTGTGCCTGAGCTTGAGACCAACATGGAGAAGGCAACTGACCCAGACTCCACTGCTATCTTAGCCTTTCTGGCTATGTGAACTTTAAATGCCCTACTGAGCCTGACCTGCAGGAATTCCAAGGACACTTGGACAGCAGTTGAAGCTGGTGACAATTTGTGATGCCTAATTATAGGGTCACAAAAGCAGAAGGCAGTGGTCAGAACCTTAGGCTAGAATGTTGGATATAGGAGCAACATTAACAGGTGTATCTGTAAACATAGCCTAAGATATAATGATTGCCCTGAACTTCAAGATTTTAACAGAACAAATGATTATCTAAAGAGTGATGGTAAATGGGCTCCAACTTGGAGAACTGGTCAGGGTAGTTTAGGGATACTCTATCATGCTATTGACATGACAACCTATGTAAATGATTCTCCAGGTGGTCACGCAATTTCAGAATTTCTGACCTAGTACTGTATTGTATTTTTACCTATAAAAGAAGGATCAGTTCATGCATACAGTGAGATGCTGGTGGTCAGTTTTTTCAGAGAAATGGCATCCAGCATCTCCCAAGAATACTTATATTGCTCAATAAAAAATAATGCTTTCTACAAAATCTAAGAGTTCTTGTATCCCTGGGTAAGCGTCATAAAGCGTGTTTTGGCACTTAATCTAAATATTGGCTAATTACATAACTGTCTTTTGTATCAAAGATTATAGAAGTTCTGGCATTAAAACACTAAAAACAGCTATATGATTTTTTTTAGGATAATCTGGTCCTTGACTAATATCAATTCAGTTTTAGAAAATCATTCAGCACAGAGCCCTTGTTGATTTCAGCATGGATATTTATTTATTTATTTATTTATTTATTTATTTATTTGAAGGGTTTTATATACCGTTATTCGGTAAAGCCATCATAACGGTTTACATAGTGAACAATTTTTATCATATGATTAAAAGAGGATTTAATGGTGGGCAATACTTATTTTTGACCAGTTGGACATAGCTGCTTTTGATACCCTCAGCCATCACATCCTCATCTATCATGTAAGAGAATCTAGTATGTCAGGTAGAGTTTTGAACTGGCTCAGATCTTATTTGTCCAAGGAATTGCAACAGGTACATATTGACAACCATAGTTCTGCATGGCACTCTATTCATACTGGTGTCTCACAAGTCTAGGTCTTGTCAGTGATACTCTTTAACATTTATATGTCAACAATTTGTAAATTGTTGGCTGAGTTTTGTGGAGGTTACAGACTGTGAGCTTGGTTTTAAAAAGCATTTACTCGAGTAAAACTGAGTTTTACTTGAGTAAATACACATTACTCGAATAAGTGGGCTTTTGAAAATTGCTACAATATATGCAATTGAATTGTCCATAGGATTTACATGCATAAGTGTACTTTAGTTGATAATGGATTTTGAAAATTGCTACATTAGTAGTTACATATTGACATGCATAACTCCTTTTGTATGTGGATGATATACAGTTTTTTATACCAATGTATTTATTGTGGGCTGAGACAACTGGATTGGCTGCCATTTGTCTATCCACTGTTAAGCAATGGCTTTTTCATAACGAGCTCTCTTTGAAACTTTCCAAAACCAAATTGATTGTGTTACAGTGTTCAGGTAAGATTACAGTCCCACCTTTCCTTGTCATTAAAAATACTGAATTATCATTTATCTCTCAGGTAAAATGTTTTGGTGTCTTAACTGATTTTAATTTGTCTTTCTGCTTGCATATTGAGGCAGTAGTGAGGGATGGGTTTTTGTTTTTTTTTAACTTCAGTTTCTTTGTTACCTCAAGCACTTGCTGCATATGTCTGCCTTTGGAGGCATTGACAAGCTTTGATCATGTCTTTTTTGGATTATTGTAACTCTATTAAGGGTTATCTTATAATGCATTGAGATTGAGGGTACTTCAGGTACTCTAGAACTCTGCAGTTTGGCTGATCTCAGGACAGAGTATTAGGGATCATATTATACCTGCATTATGTGAACCACACTGTCTTCCAGTTCAGTGGAAAGTAGCCATAAAACTATGATCCAAGTATATAAGTTTCTTAGATGGTCTTTATTACCATAGGTCAATGCAATCTTTCATGTGTACAACCCTCCTCAAACTCTTTGCTTGTCCCAGTGAGGGCTATTGCATTCCCGTCAGTATGTTAGGTACAACTTGCTGAGATGAAGGAAAGAGTCTTCTCAGGTCCTGCACCACCTATTTGGAATTATCCTCCTGAGAGCCTGTATCTGACCACTTAAACAAAAACTTTTAAGGCTTTATAAAGATATTTTTATTAGAACTGGCCTTTTTCTGAGCTTTGTGCTGTGACCTCTTACAGTCAATTAACTTGTTCTCTGTTGTTTAGTGTATTAATATAGAGTTTTTTTCTTAGGTTTTTTTTTACTGGTTAGGATTTATATTTTGTCTGTAATTTTTGTTTTAAATGACTATAATTGTTTTAAGTGTATGCCGCCTAGAACTTTGGCAACTAGGCAGATTATAAATGCCGGAAATAAATAAACAAAATGTTATTGTTATATTTATTTATGTTCAATTGATATTCTGCTTTTTCCTAGGAAAGGCACAGGGCAGATTATAATAAAAAATGTGAATTACAGGATATATATACACCAATTTGCATGCAATGCAGCTCATTAATTTTTCCCTGTGTTGGTTAAATTTTTTCAGGGTTTTGCTAACAAGCATGCTTTTAACAATTATTTTCATGCATTTTAAATGCATGTTAAAAGACAAATTTGCCTTTTAATATGTTGTTATATTAACTCTAGTTTTTAAATTGGGCAATTGGTCAAATGTACATATTTTGTGGGCAAGTAGAATTGATTTGCTGAAAATGAGCATTTTGTCATGTCTTATCTGTGTCAACACATTCCATGTAACATTATTGAAAAGGTATTTTCAAACCTCCACAGGCTAATATCTAGTTCATCTGTGGCAATACAATTTCTTGGATTAAACTAAGAATACTTTATGGGCCTAAATCTGCGGGTGGGATGCCTTTACCAAAATAGGATGATATACTACTGAGCTGAGCAAATGACATGTTTAACAGATCAGCTCCAGAGTGGTTCTCATTTGCCATGGTGTTACTGGAGGAATATCAAACTGAGGGAATAGATTTATTCATATTGTTAATGCTTTCTCCTTCCACACCACAGATACAGAAAATAGTAAGGAAACATCCAATTATTGTTCATAGTCTTTGAATTTTGTACACAGTATGCAAATTCTTAAATCCCCTTAGGGATAAAGTATTGTCCATTCCCCCTTTGATGAATAACCCAACTATTTCATTATGTATCTTTGTCTCCAGTATGTATATTTAGAAACAGCTTACAATTTCTTTGAGGAAATTTTGAGGAAGGAAGGCATTAAATCATTTGAGGACTTGGGCCTACAGGGAGTGGCAAATAAGAAATATGGATAAATAATAACAGCTAAATTGAACATACCTAATAATACATTTATACATGCAAATGAGGTATGCTCACCTCAGTATAACAAAGGATTGTTGATCTCCCAGAAGATTTTATTTTGTGATGAAAATAGTTATTTACCATCCCAGAAAATCAAATCAGTCTTATTATTTAAAGGCATTCTGAATATGACATGCATCCCTGAGATTACTTTACCTTTAGTCCACAAATGGAATACAAAATTACATATTGCCCTTAGTGAGGATGATTGACAGAATATATGGCATTCTGTCTCAATGAACAGGATGGCTGAACTTCCTCACTGTCCATATAGATTTCCTAGTTATTTTGTTAACTTTTCCAAAACAACTTCCCTGAAGTGCTGGCATGGCTGTTATCTATTCATAAATCATCTACCTGTGTGGTGGGCATGCCTTAAGTTTAAAAAGAAATATGGTTTGATTTAGAAGTGGAAATCAAATTATTGATGTGATTGGTGTTCAGATGTCCCTTATAAATGTGCTTTGTTTGCTGCTATTAGAGTAATATTGTTTTTTTCTCTTTGATTTAATAAATGTGTTACTCCCCTTATATGTGCAGCAGTATATACAATTAATTGCTTTGGAAAGATACCCCCAAAATCAAGCTTTAAGAAAAGCAAGTTTAGAAGAAAGTCTTAATAGAAAAGCTTTCCCAAGGTCTCAAGGGAAAGATGGAAGGTGCAACATCATGTGGGGAAAATACCATAATTTTGATTCAAGCAGTGGCTGGGAACCATGGAGCAGGTTGAGAGGGGGACAGAATTTGCACTCCCTATATAAATTCATGTCACGGAGGTGGTTGGTACCTTTCCCTCCACACCTCAGCCTGGCATATGTAGCCCTCGCACCCTTTTGTTCTTGTTTGAAAGGGCTGATGGATTGTCACAGTTGCAGAAAACCAGAGACTAATGAATTATACTATTTTAAATTTACACTTAGCAACTTTATTTTCTCACCTCTCTCCCGCGGCACAGAAGACTCTCTCCCGCGATGCGGCACAGCAGGAACGCTGTCGCTGCCCACCTTCAGGCCTTACGCGGTTTGCCTCCCCTAGCACGTGCGCATGCACGCGAGCCTTCCTTCAAAATTTAAAGGGTCTGCAACGTGCTAGGGCTGCCGGGCTCCCTCTGATGACATTACTTGCTCGGGAGTATTTAAGGCAAGTTCTGGCAACCAGAGCTTGCCTTTGCAACTGGCTTCCTCCTTAGGTTGTCTGGGCTTCTTGTTACTTGTCTTAGTCTCTAGTAACTCCTCGTTCAACCGGAATTTGACCTCGGCCTGCCTGTGACTTCGTTTGACCTCCGGAACCCAACCTCTGCCTGATTGACCACGCTCATCCTCCAGTCCTGTTCCAGGGTCCTGCTGTCTCAGTGCCTGTCTGTTCCTGCGCACACCCAGGTAGAACCTTTGGACTGTCTCTTGGTACTGACCTCGGCTTGCTTCTTGACCCACCCCTCTGCCTGCTGCCTGCCTGTGACGTCAGCCTGTTCCTAGACTCGCCTGCCTGCTGCCTGCCTTCTGACTTCGGTTTGTCTGTGACTTCGTCGGACCTCCGGTATCTGACCTTGGCCTTCCTGACCATTCCTCGGCCTGACATCTGGACTCTGACCTTTACCTGTCTGACTTGTCCCTAGATTCTGGCTTGTTCCTTGTCTTGTCATCATCACGTTTCTGGTCCTCCTTGTTCCATCGGACCCCAAGTCTCGAATCCAATTGCGCTCTCTCTGTATCCGTGGGTACGCCGGACTTCTACTCTCCCAGGAAACCCTGTGAGGCCTACCTAAGTCCAAGTGGCCCGGGTCCCTACGGGCTCCTCCCAGGGGGACCTCGGGCTTCCAGTGGTGAAGTTCTTCCCAGGCCTCTGTCTCCTCCAGTGCTCCGCCCCCTGGGGGCAGTTGCCTTCTGTTCCCTATCAGGAGGTGTCTCTCCACTGCCCCAGGACAAGGGTCCAACCCCGAGTGCAACAGGTTGAAAAGGCCATGGACTCAGCTGAGTTTCCTGCCTTACAAGCCATTCCGGGCCTGGCCTCTAAAGTGCAGGAACAACAACGATATCTTGAAGCTTTGTCTGCTTCTCTGGAACGTCTACATACCCGACTGGATACCTATCCAGGGATCATTCAGAAACTCCAGGCAACGCTGGATCAAGTGGTAGCAGATGTGAATCACCTTGCCAATCGACAGGACTTCTTGAACCGGTTAAATGTTCCATTGCCTCCTTTGGCGACTCCTGCGCCGACTCTTGATCCTGGAAAGACGCCCATTTCCTTACCCACACTGTCTTGTTACTCAGGTGACCCTAAACAATGTCGTGGGTTCCTAAATCACTGCCAAATGCATTTTACTCTGCAGTCTACTCTTTTTCCCAACGACCTGGTCAAGACCACATTCATCTTGTCTCTCATGGAGGGTAAGGCCCTGGCTTGGGTCTCCCCGCTTTGGGAATGTTCCGATCCACTTCTGGCCAGTCTCCCACAATTCGTGTCTGCCTTCAGACAAGTCTTTGATGAGCCTGGCAGACTTCCCACGATGGGCTCTGACTTGTTGCAATTAAAACAAGGAAATCGCTCCTTGTCCGATTATGCCATCGAGTTCCGCACATTGGCCATGGAACTCAACTGTCAAGGGAATAGCCTACACGTCATCTTCTTGGAAGGATTGGCACCCAGATTGAAAGATGAACTCGCAACATGAGAGATTCCTACGTCCCTCGAAGAATTAATGGATCTCACGGGAAAATTGGATTGATGACTTCAAGTGCGGGCCCTAGAGAACCGATTTAATCTGAAAAACTGCTCAAGGACATCTTTTTCTGCTGTTGAAAACCAGTTCCTGACTTCAGAGAACACTGGAGAACCAATGCAAATCAGTCTCACTATGACCTCACAATTGATTTGTTGTCGTACTCAGTGGAGAGCTCCTCCACCAGCTTTAATACTCAGGCTCTAGTGGATTCTGGAGCCGGGGCCAACTTGACCCTGTGATTCCCTGACACGAAGGAGGTTATCTTTTCGCAGGACAGTGAAGACACTGGTGGCCCTGGGCTCCGCAATAGAGGCACAGGCCCAGCTGACGATGGCAGGACTTCTCTACCTCTGATAGATGGGCATGACTGATTTGCATTGGTTCTCTGGTGTTCTCTGAAGTCAGAACTGGTTTTGAACATCAGAAAAAGATGTCCTTGAGTGTTTTTTCAGATTAAATCGGTTCTCTGGGCCCGCTCTTGAAGTAGACCAGTGCCAGATCCCCACTAAAGGGTTAACATCACCACTGGCCCTCTCATCAGTTTATGGTGACTCTCTTCCCGGAGCAGTGACCCAGACTACGCTACCACTTACATTAAGTTGGCCAGGATCACGCAGAACTCATCTCCTTCTATGTCCTTCCCACAGCAGTTAATCCAGTTATTTTGGGCCTTCCATGGCTACAAAAACATCAACCCCAGTTTGACTGGGTCACAGCTGAACTCATCCAGTGGGGTCCTCAATGTCCCAAGTCCTGCCTAGTCCCGATTGAAGGCCCTTGCTCTCTAACTGTAGCTACCGCTCTTATCAACTCCTGCTCCTACCAGAAGACTCAGAAGAGCCTGGAGACGACCAAATGTGAAAACCTTACCAGGAAACATAATCAAGCCATAGAGGGGCCTCTACCTCTCTTATCTTTCAAGAAAGACAAGGTCCGAGACCTTCATACCCTTCTACAACAGGAGAAAGAGAAGCATTGCCTATCTCCAGATATAACCAGAACTCCGAGTAATTCAAGAACAGTCTCTCTCCCATATTCTGGGGGACCTCAAGCGACGGGCCTCCACAATCTTGAAGAAATTTGGTACCCCACTCCACAAGCCCCTTTAGCGGGGGGTCTTGAGGAGGGGGTACTGTTTCGAAGCCCGGCCTCGAAGCCCATGGCCGGCTCTTCTTACCTCTCTCCCATAGCACAGAAGACTCTCTCCCATGATGCGGCATGGCAGGAACACCGTCGCTGCCCACCTTCAGGCCTCGCGCGGTTCACCCGCCGCCAAGCCCCATTCCGGCTGGGGCCTCCCCTAGTGCGCGTGCCTTCCTTCAAGATTTAAAGGGGCCGCAACACGCTAGGGCTGCTGGGCTCCCTCTGATGACGTCACTCCCCTAGTTTAATAGCCTTCACTCCCCTCAGTCCTCCCCAATTCTTCAAACCCCACAGATCTGCCTATTTTTCTTTATTTTGAACTTATAGTCATCGCTAGTAGAAGAAAAGTTAAATGGTAGAGATCCTCAGCACAAGCCGGATCGCATAATTATTTATCTGCACATCTCTGGTTCACGCCCTAATAAGTAAGTGTCCTGCCCAGGACAGGTCCATGCCCCTTTTTGAAAAATGTCTAGGTGTGCGTGCTGTAGAAGATACGCGTGTATCTAGCCGGCTTTTAAAATCCACTTGGCATGCGAGTCCAACATATTTGTACATCCCCTAATTAGGGGTGAATTTTAAAAGGCCTACATATGCCAACGCCGGGAGATATGCGCAGAAGTCAGACCGGTGCTTGCCACACAAATTTTAAAAAGCACCTATATATACTCGTATCTCCCGGTATGTGCACAAATTTTTTTTACAAAATTGGGGCAGGGCATGGATGTGGTGGGCATTCCAGGATTGATGAATGAAATCAGCACGTAAATACTTACATGCAGAAGCACGTGCTGGGGTCCCCTCCACATAACTTTACTTCTGCAATGGATAGCATGTAAATCCTAAAACAAAACAAAAAAACGCCATAGAGGTGGCATTTGTGCGCACTTGATCACATCGTATAAAATTGTGTGCATGCGTCTGTGTATACAGCCTATTTTATACCATGTGCGCATATGCATGCATATGTTATAATATGGCCATGTCCTTTGGCGTGATCCAGCATACGTGCATACATGTGCACCCATGCGGCTGTTTCAAAGTTACCATCCCTATGCGTGCATCAGGCTTTTAAAATTCACCTTTATCTATTAACATTTCTGGTCAACTGAAAATACTTTATTGCAAAGTCCTTTATTGCAAAGTCCTTTACCTAAAAAACAACTGTAATATTCCATAAAATAGTGTGGCATGATTTAAAAAGGCTTTTATCCCATTTTGTGTCTATGGAAGAAAAAAAAAAGCTGAATGCATCAGGCCCTTACTAAGAATTAACATAACATCATGTTTGTGCATGGTAAATTGTCATCAAATGAGAAAGTTTGAAATGTATGCACCATAAAGCATGGTGAAATTTTAGAATGGGCATTGATGAATCTCTAAGAAAAAAGAATGAAAACAATTGGGAAACTTAGGTTTGAGCCACAACATTGAAAAGTAGAGATGCTTAATATTCACAAATACCTTTCATTGTGCCTTGTTTCGTTGGCTGTTCTAGCTTTCAGTGCACTCATGCTTATGCAAAATGTTAATACTTAATGACATTTCTCTTGAGCTCTTTGCAAGGAAAGGCAAATGTTAATGTGTTTATTTTGAGACAAAATAAAAGTCAACATTATAAAACATTTATCAACTAGAAAATCCTCAATAATAAATAATACAATATTCTGAATACTTCCATTACATGAAATTACAGCTGACTGTACAGAAACAGATTGTTTGACCAACTTTTTAAGTATTTGTAGCTTTTTTGCTGTTCTGTATTTGGGAAGTGAGGAATTTGACTACAAAGATAAGACTGAGTAGTGGTGTAAAATAGCCGGTTTGAATGAACAAACTGCTTGTAATTAGTTGTTTTTCAGAGTAACTGACTAATGCAACTGATTAGTGCTTAGGTAAATGAATGTTTGTATTTGTTTACTTTCTGGTTTGTTTGGGTTTTTTTTTTTGGGGGGAGGGGGTATTCAGTTTTATAACAGGAAAAATGGTACCTTAGAAGGAAATATTGGAGCAGTCAGAAATCAGCTTGAAAGTAATTTGAGTGGACATGTTTGCTTTATCGTCCTTATTCTTTGTTCCTTTATATTAGCGACAAAGCAATATTAAAGAATTAAGCATGATGGCAGACAAGTCTGATTAGGTGGCTTTTGTCTGGATTGAAAGAGGACATCTGATGGTATGTCTTGGATATTGCAATAATGTTTATTCCAAAGCAAACAGGAGGTAGATTGCTTGGAATGAGGAAAACTAAGGAAGGCAAATGACTGAGTACAGTACTGAGTACTGGGGAAGAGGAACAGACAAATAATGACTTACAGTAGAGAATCAGGGAGGGCCCAGAAATTGAATATATTCATAGGTAAAGAACAGAAGCTTAAAGATCAATCAAACTGAATTGGAAATGTAGCAAGGCTAACATTAAGGAAACATAGCAGCAGAGTTCCATAGCTAAAGTGAATAAAGAGAAGATTCTGTTGAGACCAATTAGGAAGTTGTTACAATAATCAAAGCAGAAAAAAATCAGTAAGAAAGTGGCGTTGTGGATATCAAAAGTTAATGAGGAGCAAGTTTTTTGTGAATGTTATGGTTATGGAGCTGAAAGCGGTCAGAAGTTAAGATTGAAGTATAAGAGTACAGGGACACCAAGAGGTCTATATTCATAGACATTTAGCAGATAACTGACTAATTATCTGGCTAACTGCTGACTTTTGAATATTTAGGGAACTTATCTGGCTAAACCTTAGCCAGAAATCTCATTATCCAGCTAAAGTTTAGCTGGATAAAGTAGGGGGATTCCAGAGGTGTTTCTGAGAGGAGTTAGGTTAGCAGGCTAAGTTATATGGCTAACTCTGGTCATGCTGTAGAGCTGCACTACTGAATATACCTCCAAAATTAGCCAAGTAAGTTTATCTGGCTAACTTTGTAATCCAGCCAGTGACTGAAAACAGATCTCTAAGGTTCTAAGCTGACTAGGGAATGGGAATTAAGGTCAACAAAAGCATTCAAAAACACAAAACAAAAATGAAGGTGATGCCTTTTTATTGGTGTAATGTCCCCTTGACCGTTTACCTCGCTGGGTGTTCCTGGGTCCAGGGCCAACCTTGAGGGAGCCACCCCCCCCCCCCCCCCGAGGGCAGGCTCCACCTGTCCTCATGTTCTTAACACCTGGTGCCTCCACCTGGGGAGGAAGGTGTTAGTGGGTGGGATTTCCCTCCCTTTACCCCAGGAAAAGGCTGGCAGTATGTACAAATATATACAGGCTTATTAGACTATACAAACATATACATTTCTACATGACTGTGTACATATCTAATAGGATGTCAAATAGTAGAGATGTGCAGCAGGGATGGATATGTTTGATTTGGTATTCGTATTCGTTGGGACCCAAATCCATTACATCCATTTTCGGGGGACCCCGATTCGTCCATTAATTACATATGGGATTTGTTTCCCATTAAAGTTAAAAAAAAACCCATCCCAACTCTTTAAACTTAATTAACTACAATCCCCCACCCTCCTGATCCCCCCAAGACTTGCCAAAAGTCCCTGGTGGTCCAGCGGGGGTCCTGGAGCGATCTTTTGCACTTGGGCCGTCGGCTGCCAGTATTCAAAATGGCACCGATAGCCTTTGCCCTTACTATGCCACAGGGGCTACTGATGCCATTGGTCGGCCCCTGTCACATGGTAGGAGCACAAGATGGTGCCAGCCGTCCATTGCTCCTACCATGTGACAGGGGCCGACCAATGGCACCAGTAGCCCCTGTGACATGGTAAGGGCAAAGGCTATCGGTACCATTTTGAATACCAGCAGCCGATAGCCCAAGTACAGTAGATCGCTCCAGGACCCCCACTGGACCACCAGGGACTTTTGGCAAGTCTTGGAGGGGGGGGGGGGTCAGGAGGGTGGGGGGGTTATTTGTTAATGATACGTTGCATTTGTGGGGGTTCACCATACATTTCTGAACCCCACGAATGCAACGGATAGGGACCTATACGTTGCTGATTGCACATGCGTTCAAAACAAATGCACATCCCTATCAAATACCATACTAATCTACTCATGGTTAGTAGGCTACACAACAATATACATTTCTACAAGAACATTTAATATTTGGCAATTTGGGATTGTTGGCTCCAACAATATACCACCATATAGAATAGGAGGGACCTTTTATGTTCCCACTTAAGCAAGTATTATTTTCCTCTCCCTTTTTTTCCCCCAAGTCTCACCCATGTGAAAAGATACAACTGGGTTGGTGGACAGTATTGGCCTGGGATGGGTCTGTTGTATCTAAACCATCTCCTTCTGCTCCACTGAGAGGTCTGCTCTGCTGAAAGATCCATGCCAATGCTGGGATCCATGCCATTCTGGGGGAACCAACTCAGCCTCCTGGACTGCTGCTGGAGTCCATGCCCTCCTGGGGGACTTGCTTACCTCCTGGACCTCTGCTGGGGTCCACACCCTCCTGGGGACCTGGATCTGCCTCCTGGACTGCCACTGGGTCCATGCCCTCCTGGGGGACCCAACTACACTTCCTGGTCTGCTGCTGGGGTCCACACCCTCCTATGGGACGTGACTGTTCCTCAACGCCTGCTGTTGGGGTCACCTTGCTCAAGGGGGACTGCTCCACCTCCGGATCTGCTGCTGGGATCCCCTTGCTTAAGGGGGGAATGCTCCACCTCTATATCTGTCACTGGGGTCCCCTAGCTCAAGGGGGACCACTCCACCTCCAGATCTGCTGCTGTCCTTTAGTTATCCTCCCTTGGTAGGAGAGTTTACTCTGGTGTGGGTTTTACAGCTCCACTAGGATCATGGCTGTTTAGCATTCAGTGATTGAGACCCTCCGCTTTCAGTGTTCTTAGCTCTTCTAAGCTCATCAGCAGTCATTCACTGTCACCCAGCCTGGATAAGACACTGTCTCTCAGCCAAAAAGCCAAGTTTCACTTTCTCTGTTGTCTGACCATGTATGGGTCACCTTCTGTCAGCCAAAAGGCCAAGACCCAGCCAGGACCACAGACAGAGACCATGTACATGCTAGGGATGTGAATCGTTTTAGGACGATTAAAATTATCGTCCGATAATTTTAATATCGTCTTAAACCGTTATGGAACACAATACAATAGAGATTCTAACGATTTATCGTTATAAATCGTTAGAATCGTGAGCCGGCACACTAAAACCCCCTAAAACCCACCCCCGACCCTTTAAATTAAATCCCCCACCCTCCCGAACCCCCCCCAAATGACTTAAATAACCTGCGGGTCCAGCGGCAGTCCGGAACGGCAGCGGTCCGGAACGGGCTCCTGCTCCTGAATCTTGTTGTCTTCAGCCGGCGCCATTTTCCAAAATGGCGCCGAAAAATGGCGGCGGCCATAGACGAACACGATTGGACGGCAGGAGGTCCTTCCAGACCCCCGCTGGACTTTTGGCAAGTCTTGTGGGGGTCAGGAGGCCCCCCACAAGCTGGCCAAAAGTTCCTGGAGGTCCAGCGGGGGTCAGGGAGCGATTTCCCGCCGCGAATCGTTTTCGTACGGAAAATGGCGCCGGCAGGAGATCGACTGCAGGAGGTTGTTCAGCGAGGCGCCGGAACCCTCGCTGAACGACCTCCTGCAGTCGATCTCCTGCCGGCGCCATTTTCCGTACGAAAACGATTCGCGGCGGGAAATCGCTCCCTGACCCCCGCTGGACCTCCAGGAACTTTTGGCCAGCTTGTGGGGGGCCTCCTGACCCCCACGAGACTTGCCAAAAGTCCAGCGGGGGTCCGGAAGGACCTCCTGCCATCCAATCGTGTTCGTCTATGGCCGCCGCCATTTTGGAAAATGGCGCCGGCTGAAGACAACAAGATTCAGGAGCAGGAGCCCGTTCCGGACCGCTGCCGTTCCGGACCGCCGCTGGACCCGCAGGTTATTTAAGTCATTTGGGGGGGGGTTTCGGGAGGGTGGGGGATTTAATTTAAAGGGTCGGGGGTGGGTTTTAGGGGGTTTTAATGTGCCGGTTTTGCGATTTTTCGATTTTTCGATTTTTCACGATTTTTCACGATATTTTACCCCCCCCAAACGGCAACAATACGATTCCCTACCCCTCCCAGCCGAAATCGATCGTTAAGACGATCGAGGACACGATTCACATCCCTAGTACATGCTCCTCCATCCTGCCTAGGTAATCCTTCTGTTATCTGGGAACTTGGTACCTAAGTGTCTGAATAACCTGGTTAGTCAAAGTGAGACTATGTTTGCTTCCTATGATTGTTTTCCAGTACATTTCTCTCATAAATCCCTTTCCCAGTCATAGTTCTTTTTATTTAGGAGTTTGAAACCTTAGATTTTTATTTTTTTTTGTGATATTTCACTCCAAAATTACCAGCATAAGTCCAGGGGGCTATGACATACAAATCCCCTACCTAAATATCTGACTCATCTATTCAATGGTCTTTTAAGTACCTTCACAGTCCAGCATTTTTTTCAATTTAAAGTTACATAGTTGCATTTTCCTCCTGTTGTTTCCCTGCTACAGTTCACTTAAATGGTGACATGCTCAAACCTCCATCTCTTGTGAGTATGTTGGGGGGGGGGGGGGGGGGGATTTCATTGGACTAACAATATATTTCTTGATTAGATTTCAGGAGTTGATACTGTCATCCTCAGGTCAGACTAGAATTAACAAAAGATGGCATTGAAAGGAAATATCAGTGGATCTGAAAAGTCATTTCAATGATACTGTGATGGGGAAGGGGGCTGATGGTATTGATGGTTGATCAGAAGGTATCAGGCAATATAATGTTATGGTTCACAATGGGTTAAGAATCTTAGGTCTTTGATTCTTTTTTTCAGTTCTGAATGTCTGTTCTTAAAAAAAAAAAATCAAATGAAAGCAATAGTTTAAATGTGCTTATAGTGAGAGGAAAGGAAATTAGCACCATTTACTCCGATTGGTACAGACTTATTCAGACTGGTTTTTTTTTTTTTTTTTTAAAGCAATCATTAAAACATTAAAATATCATAGTTTAAAATACCACTGTAAACGGTCTGTGGAAGAATCATTGAAAATTAGGATGCTGACTCAAAAACTAAAAGAAAGCTTGCTATCCATTACACATTTGCTTTGGTGGTATGCACTATTCTTTTGCCTGTGACATCCAGCTCTTCTTTTCATTCTCAGTTCTCACCCTTCCTCTTCAGTGTCAACCCAGCTCTCATTTACTTTAAATGTTCCTTTAATTGTCCTAGTCATAAGGTCATTGATGCAATAGTCTAATTTCCAAAAGTGCTCTCCCACATCTCTGTAGTGTTTGATTTTTTTTTTCTATGCGAGCTGATTTTTGCATTTAACCTCTGGCCTGTCTTGCCAATGTAGTGTGCTTCTTCATAGTTTATGCATTGAATAATATACATTGCATTAGAGGAAAAACACAAGAAGGATCCCTTATGATGAATACATTTCCCAAGTGGGTGACTGTGGGGGCCCATGATATGTGCTGGCACAGCTTGTTGAATGGGACACTGCACGGGTGTTGCCCTATTCTTCGTTCTGGATTTCTGTTACAAGCTTGCTTTTTACATATTTTTGCTTCAGATTAGGTGCTTCAGGAAAAGGGAGGAAGACATAGAGACAATAGACTGCAAAATCCTTTGGAGGTTTGGAACTATGGATAAAAGCCGGAAAGTAAAATATTTTGGTCTTAGAAAAGAGTGAAATAAGGAAGTGAGAGGACATCTAGAAGGAGTGTGCAGGCAGGTATAATGAGAGCTAGGCTGACACTGAAGCGGAAGGGTGAGAATGAAAGAAAGGGCTGGATGGACTCACAGGCAAAAGAATAGGGCAAACCACCCGAGGAAATGTGCAATGGATACTAAACTTTGTTTTAGTTTTTGAGCCAAAGAACACATTTTCATTGACTCTTCTACAAATCCTTTTACAGTGATGTTGTAAACTGCAATATTTTAATGCTTTAATCATTGATTTAAAAAAAAAACCAAAAAAAAAACCCCCAAACAATTTGTCTAAGTCTACACCAGCCTGAGTAAATTGTGTTACTTTCCATTCCTCTCACTATAAGAATGTTTACATTACTGCTGTTATTCTGTTTTTATTTTACAAATTTAGATTCAGGAAGAATAAAACCAAGATGAGGTGATGTATTTCATGTTCATAAAGCTTGAACATTTCTAAAATTTTATCTGCCTTCAACTATTTGTTCTAATTTGAGCATACAGTTACCCTAATTAGATACATTTTTGTAACGGTGCCTTTCAACTGTTACTAGTTGCTTTTATAAAGTCGTTTATGGCAGTGTGAGGGAGTCAAGGGAATGATGAGCTTATAAGACATAAATGATAGTGCAAGAAGCAAAATAGCATTTATTATAAGACAGAACTTTGGGAAACACCTTCAGGCTCTTGGCTTTGAGAATCAAAATATACTTCCTGGTTCTTTGCTACAGCATTCACCTTTGGGAGCATGGATTACAGACTGTTACTTATATTACCCCCTTTTTTAATATTTAAACATTTATTAGTGTTGGCAAATATATATGCACAACATAAAACCAACAATCTAAAGCCAATTTCCAATCCTTAAATATGAATGTTGTAATATATCACTAAAGGATAACCTTCCCCTTTTAAAGCATATGCAGAACTCCAAAGGGGTCATAAAAAGAGTTTATTTCCTTGGGGCTGGATGCACGTGTGCTAGATCTTTCACAAGTCTCTTTCCCCAGGACCTGAGTCCTTGGTTGGTGAGGGGAAGGAATTTTCCTGTTGCGCCAGGAGGTTGATCCTTGGCCTAGTGCAGGATTTGTAGGCTCCCTGGTCGGACCCAGAGAGTGCCTGCCACCAGGAGGCAGAGAACAAGAGGAAACAAAGGCTAGCTGGAGCTTCGCCAATAGCAACCCTAGGTACCCCTGGGTTGAGCCCTTGGGTACCCTGGCTGCCTGGTTTTAGGTGGCCTCGCAGGATCTCCTTGATAAGAAGTTCAGGGCTGGGCCCACCACGATCAAGGGTGCATGGTCGATACTTAGGCTGGAAGTCCTGGGTGTCTGAGAAGGCCAGAGGAGAGTCTCTGAATGTATAGCAAGGATCAATGCCAGATGCAAGGAAAGGTGGTCAGCCAATGCAAGGGTCAGAGCCAGTAATCAGTCCGTGGATAGTCAGGCAAAGTAGAGGTCAGT
The DNA here is from genome assembly GCF_901001135.1 of Rhinatrema bivittatum. Classification (NCBI taxonomy): domain Eukaryota; kingdom Metazoa; phylum Chordata; class Amphibia; order Gymnophiona; family Rhinatrematidae; genus Rhinatrema; species Rhinatrema bivittatum. Next base: position 554,425,029 of record NC_042616.1, on the reverse strand, counting down.
TACCAGTAGTCAGTCCGTGGGTAGTCAGCCAAAGCAGAGGTCAAGTTCCCGGAGGCAGTCAGACATGGTCGAGTTCAGGCAGAAGGTCAGAGGCAGGCAGCGATCAAACGTAGTCATGGGAAGCCGAGGTCAGTACCGAGAAGACAGTCCAAAAGGTACTACCTGGAGAGACGAGGAGACAGAAGGACACTGGAACAGGAGGACACTGGAACAGGAGGACACTGGAACAGGACTGGAATGAGACTGGAACATAGACTGGAATGCAGAGGCAAACTAGAAATCACAAGGATCGACCTGATTGCCAAGGCAAGGAAGTCAGGGCAGGAGCTTCCTGAAATAGGTCCCTCAATCAAGGCGCGCCGTGGAGCTGTGACCCGCCCCTGTCCTATAAGGTTCTGGGTGGTCCCCACGCGCGCACATATGGGCGGGGCCAATGCCACGGAGGCCGCCGAGCCCCGCTGTGAGGCCTGGCTGGAAGATGCCAGGGCCTAGCCATGCTTGCAGGGGAGGATGACCCATGAGCTGGCCGAGTGCGGACGGGACGCACAACATCTCTTTCTGGGCTGAGAGATCCAGGGGTGCCTTTGTAACTCTTTTCCCTGGGAAAGGTGTATATATTTTTTCCCATTATTAGTGCTGCAATCACCATAAAACACTAGAGACCCAGATTTGAGTGTCAAAAACAAACTTTGCAGAAGGTAATCAGATGAGTATATGGCACATTTAACAAAATTCTCAGCACCACAGATGAACTTTAATATTCACAGCCTTTACCTCTATCTGTGCATGAATCTCTTATTTTCAGGGCATGGGAAACACTCATCCTCTAGGACTTAGATGAAATGAGGTTGCCAAGTGAGCAGGGTATCCTTATTTGGGCAGGAAAACCCTTCCATAACTGGTAAAAAAATGGTAAAAAAAAAACAAAAAAAAAAAAAAATTTTACACAGAGAGCCTCAAATTATTCTCTCCCTTGGGCTGAAGACTCCAAGTGGATTTCCTCAATAAGTTCAAGTTGGTATTAGTCATGGTTAGCCAATGTCTCTCTGTTTCTCTCAAATCACATAATAGAAGGGATTCTTTCAGGAGCACACACTTCTCGATGTTCCTCCTCAGGCAGGAAGGGGGCCATCAAAACTCTTCTGCCTGGATCTTATAACCAAAAATCCTCTTTCCCAAAAACTGATCCAAACACCAGAATGTCCTTGAATCAGGTAACCACCATTCCTCTGTCCTTCTTATCCTGGGCCCCCAGATAAAGGGTTCCCCATACTCTCTACTCAAGCAACACCCAGGGGTCTCATAAGGCTTCCAACCATGAAAAATGTCAACCCTCCCTCCCCCCCCCCAAAAAAAAAAATAAAAAAACCCCAAAAAACACAGAGGCAAACCCAACCAGCCAGTTAGTAGACTGATAGAGCTACTTCCTGACCTTGTTCAGGATCCCCAAGCAATACTGTCTGGTTCCGCCAAGTAGTCCAAAAATCCAAACAAGGAAAAATGCTCCTTTACTACCACCTAACTCTGAAACTTAAGAGTACTACCTCCAGTCTCTCTGTAGAGAGCTGCTTTTATATCCTCTTCAGGGGGATGGTCATCCCAGCTCCTTCAAAGGGAGAGGCTGTATAGAATGGCACCTCCCCACAATTTCCAATTGACTGTCCTTAGCCAAGAGCGTAAACAGGACAATGTAAATAATGAACTCTAGAGGGTCATTACATTCAGAATCAGCTTTTAACATTTAATCTGAATGGGAACTCTTGGGTCTTATTCATAGGGAGTGCACTTGGCTTTTAAACATAGTGGAAACATTGGGTTTTTATCCTGGAGGAATTCTGCATAACTGTGCAACATGTAATGTGTGCATAATTCCTCTTCCCCCATCCTGGCACAGATTTATACCTGGCTCTGTGCAGAATCTTGATGATGCAGGAAATGCTGGGCTCCAGGAGCCCGCTAGAGGAAGAAGAAGACTTGTTGCAGTGCTCATATGCAGAGCGAGACTTGCCTGAGCGTGTCAGCATGAATATCTGGCTCTGCGAGTCCACCAGAAGAGGAGGGGCCACCTGGTACAGCAGCTGGCTGAATCTGCATGAAGAGCAGGTTCACTGGAGTGCTGTGAGACAAAGAGTTGGCTCTGCAAGCCTGCAGGGGAACGCAAGAGGAGGAGAAAGGGCTGCTGAACCAGTAAGCACAGGAAGAGCAGCAGCTAGAAGATGAGCCTTGAAACACTTCCTGTGTGAACAGCAAAAGAGGCAGCTAGACTGTGCAGCTCCCTTAAGGTCCAATTGGCCCTCAGCCTTAAGCCGTGCAGCTAACTTATGGGGGTAAGGGAAGGAGAGAAGAGGGGGAATAGGGAACAGGTCATGGGCGTTGAGCTTGGGGGATTAGAGAGGCATAGGTGTGTTGAGCTTCCAGTTGGGGAGGGGGACAGAGAACAAGGCGGAGGGTTGGGGTTGGGGGAAGGAGGAGACCCATAGAGATCGGGGGTGTTGGATTATAGGGAAGGAAGGTGATAGGGAGCTAATGAGTTGGAAGGAAGGGAGGGGCTAGTACTTATTATTGCACTAACCAGCTACATTTGAAAGGCCCACCTGGAGGATGACTCTGGCTGGACCCTTTTATTTATTTATTTTTTTCATAGTTAATTTTGTGCAGCTTGTAGTTTTACCCATATAAATTTAGTGGGTTGGAGGACCAAATTTTAACCAGTTAGATTTATCTAGCTAAAATCTGGTTTTTAGTTGAATAAATCTTTGGAATATTGACTGCTTAATGAATACCCGATAGGTATTACATGTTGTTTTTGGTATGGAGGGTGACAAGTATAGTGTGCCAGTTCTCTCTATGCTAAACCCACCTTTTACTATGTAAATAATAATAAAAAAAATCACTATTTACCTTGGACTTGTACCTATTTTCATAGTTTTCTCATTTTGTCTTAAACTAGCAGCTCATTAACCAGTTGAATACATTTCAATAAAAAGATTCAGTGAACAGATTAATGTAAACATTGATTCTTATATCTTGCTGTGGTTCTTGTTGTAAGTTAGGATTAAACAACATGATCTAAATCTAATCAGGAAGATCAATTCAAACTTTAACAATACTGCTCAGTTTTATGCATGAAATGCAACAATGAACATGTGACAGTTTTATTTAGTTGCAAGCCTGTGCGCCACGGTTTTCAGGAATATAAAAATACAGCATTATGGAAATATTGAAGATGTCAACAGAAGAGGATCACTTTTTCTACCCAGTCTGCTCATTTGCCCCTCTCTGCTGTGCTTTCACATATTCTGCTTGATCATGGATAACTCTGCCCTGTTAGTGTGTCTCAATCGTTTACTGCTTTACTTCCAACCATCTCTGCTAGTAATCAACCTTGCAATGATAAGCATTTCTCTGACATTACTTTTCCTTCTTCCCTTCAGCTTCATAATGCCCCCCTTGTACTTGCTCATCTCATCTCATTCTAAGAAACATCCTACTTTCTGGGTCCTCATTGGAGTCTTTCATATGTTTGAATGCTTGTGTCATATTGCTTCTTTCTTTATTTCTAATGTGTGTATCTTTTTTTTTTTTTTTATAATGGGTTAATCTTATAATACATAGTTAATAACTGTCATGTTTATGAAACTTTATTGTAGAAAAGGAAAGTTTTCCCAGGAGAAAACAAGAAATTAAATAGAAGATAAATACTTAAACTCTAAACTGTAAATGATATTCTTTGGTCATTATTAAGCTGGGGAAAAGAAAAACACATTTTTTCTCAGTTTCTTAACTATGTTTTCAAAAGATAAGGAATTCCTCTGGGACATGGTGGCCTTGTGTAGCCAAAATACAATGCATGCCCTTGTAATCTTCCATAATAAATTACTAGAACAATTTTATGACCTTGTAATCTTCCATTGTATGCTACTGAAACAATCACAATTCATCAGTATTGACAACTCCATGAAGCAGGGACTGTCTCTTATGTGTATCTGTACAGTGCTATGTATGTCTAGCAATGCCATAGAAATTACAAGAAGTGGTTGGTAAAAGTCAAAGCAGTTTCAAGCAAGCTAAGAGAGTTTAGGCATCAAAAGCTTTCATATTCTGTAAACTACCTTTATACATGACTTGAAGGGCCTCAGCCCCAATGAGTATTGCAAAAAAAAAAAAAAAAAAAAAAGCAGCGCATCTATAATGGTTCTGTAGAAAACAGCCATCATAGATGCTCTGCTTTTTTTTTTTTTAGTACAAGATTTGTTTTTACAGACCTGATTGACTCCCAAACAAACCCCTTTCTGACAGTTAATATTCAGCAAGAGAATATTGATCCAAACAGAAAATCAGCTGGCCATGTTCTATATGAACAAACAAGAAGCCTTCTGAATCTAGTCATGGGCCATCATTACAATGTGCATCCGCAAACAAGCTATCTCTTTCCATCCAGAATTCTCTGGCAGATCATCTCAATAAAATGATATGTCTACATGACTTGTCTGTGGATCAAAACATCACAAATAACGTATTTTGGAATTGGAGACCTCCAGTGATCAATCTGAAGGTTCAAAAGTTCTGCCCCATGTTCTGTCCCATGCTTTAGCACGTGGAGATTAGCTCCTGATGCTTTTGTGCTAGACTGGAGTGTTGGTCTGCTCTACCCATACCTGACAATTCCTCTCATTGTCAGGACTACCCAGAAGGTTCTACAGGTGAGTATGATCTTCATAGTACTGGCATGGTTGTGACAAATATGGTATGCATACCTCCTCCATCTGTGAGTTCAACCTCCAGTTCCCATAGGGTTGCCTCCAACTCTCATCTTCCAGGAGAACCTCACAACTTGGATTGGGTGGGTGCACAGTACTTCCCTCCTTATTCCTAAGGAGGTCGAGGATGTGCTCAATTCAGCCAGGAAAACTTCAGCCAGAAAATTATACAGTTTCAAGTGGAAATTGTTCTCTGGTGGTATGGGAGCAGTCAGCTGGATCCCTTTTCCTGTGGTCTGAAGGACTTGGTTCAATATATTTTCTTCCTCTTGTCCTCAGGCATCAGCACCTCTTCAGTTAAAGTTAATCTCAGTGCCATTGCAGCATATCATCACCAGGTGGATGTGGTTTTAATATTTCTCCACCCTTTATTATCTAAGTTTATGAAAGGATTGTGATATTCAAAGCCTCCAGTTAATAAACCTCCAGTGCCTTGGAATTTCAATGTGGTCTTTGTTCAGCTCATGAAAACTCCCTTTGAACTTCTAAAATTGGTGGGCTTGAAATTTCTCACCTGGATGTGGTGTTTTTTTTGTGGCTATCATCTCAGCATGAAGAATAAGAGAATTACAGGTTCTGGTTTCCTATTTACCATACTTGCAGTTTTTTCATAACATGATTCCTCTACAAATTCGCCCTAAGATCTTGACAAATGTGGCACCTATATTTCACATTACCAAGCTTTGTGGTGATAACTTTCTTTCTAAAACCACTTTCACCCAAGAGAATGGACTCTTGAGGATTCTACCTCACCATCAAGCTTCTAACTCTTTGTGTCCTTTAATCCCAATACATTGGGAAGGACAGTTCACCAAAATAATTCTGTCTAAATGTCTAGAGCAGTGGTCCCCAACCTTTTTTGCACCAGGGGCCGTATGATCGGCGCCATTTTGAGTATTGGCGGGACGGTGATTTTGAGTCTCAAAATGGCGGCAATCGGCGCCATTTTGAGTATTGGGATCAGGCGGCCAGCGTGAAAGGAGGTTGCTCCCTGACCCCCGCTGGACTTTTGGCAAGTCTTGTGGGGGTCAGGAGGCCCCCCCTAGCTGGCCAAAAGTCCCTGTGGTTCCAACAGGGGTCCCGGAATGACCTGCCGTCCGATGCCAGGCCAGGACTCAAAATGGCGCCGATAGCCTTTGCCCATACTATGTCACAGGGGCTACCGGTGCCATTGGTCAGCCCCTGTCACATGGTAGGAGCACAAGATGGCGCCGATGGCCATGTGACAGGAGCTGACCAATGGCACCGGTAGCCCCTGTGACAAAGGCTATCGGCGCCATGATGAAACTAGCACCGAGGGTGTGAGTGAATTCCCGGACCCCACCGCTGGACCACCAGGGAGTTTTGGTAAGTCTTGAGGGGAACAGGAGGGTGGGAGGTTGTAGTTAATTTAGTAGTAACGTATTTACAGATCGACAACTTATTGAATTCTCCATACTTCCGCATGAAACGGAATTGACCCCCCATGAATACGGATCGCGTACGCAACGAAAACTTTTTGCCTGCACACCTCTAAAAACTGCCTATTTTAATCATCTGAAAAAATATTATAAAGAAATCGACTTTGCCAAAAAAGTTTAATATGCAAACAAAATAAAAATGGCTAACTGTATTCCAAAAATTTTATTCAACATTGTAAAATCTTTAACATCACAAAAAAAAACCTCTCAAAATAACATTTCAAATGATCTATGTTCTAAAATTGCTCATCATATTCCATAAAATTTGCTTAAAATTTCCTCAGAATTCTCAACTTACTAATTCCAAAAATTAACCTTCCTCCACTTTCATGCTCATGGCTCACCTTCTCTGAAATTGATGCTTCCACTATATCCCACTTGCTCAAAAAACTGAAAGTTTCAAATTCACCATATAACCCATGTCCAGGCCAGCTTCCAAAGGACAGCCGAGAATTCCTTTCACCATCCATAGTGCAATTAGTTAACTTATCACTTAACCAGGAATATTCTCCAACATTCTCAAACAAACCTCTATTAGACCCAAACCTAAGAAAAACCAACTGACCCATTCCAGCTTGCTAATCTTCACCCAATTGCCTCATTGCCCACCCTCACTAATGGGCTGATACAGTAAAGTCTGGGGAGAGTGGGCAAATGCCCGCTCTCCCAGCGTGCGCACAGGCCACTCTCCTGTGCACGAGATTCTCTATTCAAATGAGGCCCAGCAGTAAAAACAGGCAAAAGGAGGCGCTAGGGACACTAGCGTGTCCCTAGTGCCTCCTTTTGGACCGGAGCGGCGGCTGTCAGCGGGTTTGACAGCCAATGCTCAATTTTGCCGGCGTTGGTTCTCAAGCCCGTTGACAGCCACGGGCTCGGAAACCGGACGCTGGCAAAATTGAGCGTCTGGTTTTAAACCCGACAGCCACGAGCCAACTTCAAATTTTTTTTTTTTTTACTTTTGGAAACTTTCGGGACCTCCGACTTAATATCGCCATGATATTAAGTCAGAGGGTGCACAGAAAAGCAGTTTTTACTGCTTTTCTGTGCATTTTCCCGATGCCCTAAGAAATTAGCGCCTACCTTTGGGTAGGCGCTAATTTCTGAAAGCAAAATGTGTGGCTTGGCTGCACATTTTGTTTTCTGAATCACACGGGAATACCTAATAGGGCCATCAACATGCATTTGCATGTTGCGGGCGCTATTAGGTTCGGGGGGTTTGATGTGCGTTTTTGGCCCCTTATTGAATAAGGGGTAATGCTAGCACGTCAAAAACGCGCGTCCAATGGCGGGTTAACAGTGTGCTCTGTTGGAGCGCACTGTACTGTATCGGCCCGTAAATTAATTGAATCAACCGTTCTTCACCAACCAACCAAATACATCACAGACAATAATATCTTACATCCAAATCAACATGGTTTCCGTAAAGGGCATATCACAGAGACCCTACTTCTGTCCGCTTTTGATACAATCATTTGTGGATTTGATGCCAACACCAAATTTATCATAAATCTCTTTGACATTACCACAGCCTTTGACATCTTAAATCATAATTTGCTCGTTGCTAGTCTAGAATTCATAGGATTTTGAGATACTGTTCGTCGATGGTTTGACTCCTTCATATCAACCATCCTCAACAAATTATTTTAGACTCCTACCACTCCAAATGATATTCCACCACAACTAGGGACCCTCAAGGCTCTTGTCTATCTACAATGATATTCAACATTTATTTCCTTCCACTATGTCGTGTACTAAATGGTCTAGGCATAGATTTCAAGGTCTATGCAGACATAGTAACATAGTAATGATGGCAGGAAAAGAACAAAATGGTCCATCCAGTATGCCCAGGAAGCTTCCCAAGGTAGTAACTGCCGCTCCATGCAGGTCACCCCAAGTTTCTCTTAAGGGTAGTAACTGCCACTCCATGCAGGTTAAGCTTTTTTATTTATTCCTATCCTCTATGCTTTAGGGATCCACAGTGTTTATCCCATTCCCCTTTGAAATCCTTCACAGTTTTAGTCTTCACCACTTCCTCCAGACATACAACTACTCATTCCATATTTTTCCTCCTGGAATTATACCTTCTCATTAATCACTATTTATTTAAATACTATAAAAACTTGGCTGTCTCATAATAGATAAAACTAAACGCTGCAAAAACTGAATTGATACATCTATCCACTATTCCTAACATGCCATGTGGACCCCCATCACATCTTACTTTTGATAATCACCAGATCCCATTGTAACCCATGCATGAAATTTAGGTGTCATTGTAGACTCTAAGCTATTCATGTCAGACAATATATCTAAATTAGTAAAAATATCATTTTACAAATTGAACCTTCTAAAAAATCTTAAACCCCTTCTCTTCCCAGTAGATTTGAAAACTATGCTTCAAGCCATCATTCTTTCAGATTTAGACTATTGAAATTCTTTATATATTGGCCTGCCTGAATCAATAATCCATCTGCTCCAACTTATACAAAACTCTGCAGCTCGCCTCTTAACAAATACCAGAATGAAAGAACATATTGCCCCAGTTCTTAACCCACATTGGCTACCAATCAAGCAACATATGCAATATAAAATTCTAACACTAATTTTGAACTTAATCCATAATCCTACTTCCATTTTTTATGCACCTCACTATGGGGGTCATTTTCATAGGGTATCGCGTGCAAAAAGGGACTTTTTGCACATGTGATAGCTAGATCGGGGCAGAGTCAGCCCCGGAAGAAGAGGAGTCGGGGGGTCATCGGGGTGGATGTGGCAGAAACTTCGCTGGCGGCAAAAAGGTAAGAACCCTTTTTGTTGCCAGTAGCGCGCCCAATAGTACCACCTTTTACGATGGTGCTATTGGGTGCGAAAGCCTGCAGCAATAGCACCGCGGAGGTATGATCACTGCTGGCTTTCACAGGCCCACCCCCCGCTTTGCCCCCCTGTTACTGCCAGATTCTCTAAGGTCTGCAACCTTAGAAAATCCAGGCCTATGTCTCTACCAGCTTCAGCATCACCAAGATCAATCGATAAACATCTTCTTGAGGTCCTGACAGTCAAAATTGCCAGATTACAAATTACCAGAAAACATGCCTTTTCCATGACAGGTCCCTTGCTCTGTAATTCCATTCCAACCACATTAAGACTTATAACCAATCCAAAAGAATTCAGGAAAAAACCAAAAATTGTATTTATGTTCTATTGCCTTTCAATTTAATAACCCTGGATAATGTTTTTCACAAACTACTTTTGTCACTCATTCCTTAGTCAATTTGTTGTTTAGTTAATGTTTGTATTTAATTTTATATTCAATTTGATTGTATTTTAGCCCTATTTTTAAAATTGTATTTGATATTTTCTATGTTTTAAAGTTTTGTTTTCTTTTTATTTACCATATTATGTGTATTTTATGCTTGTAAACCACTTGGACGTCCACCCGTATATAAGTGGTATACAAATTTTTTTTTAAAATAAATACATAAAATAAGTAAATAGATAAAAAACAATAAATAAATAACATGTGGAAAATATAAAGAGGGCTCTAGCAAAATCTGAGAGTGGTGTAGAGTCTTGCAGCTAATATTTAATTCTAATAAATGCAAGGTTATGCATTTGGGCTGAAAAATTCCAAGGTAGAGGTACAGAATAGGGGATGAAATTTTAAAGCCAAAATCAGAGAGTGAGCTTTCTGTGTGACCAGACCAGCATGATAGAACACCATGCTGGAACTCTTAAGGCTAACATCTGATAGAAAAACCTTTAAAAAAAACCTGTTGAATACATGGCTTTTTGAGCCAGGTTTTAAATGCCAGCACTTAGAAATAAAGGCATGATTTCCCTGATGGAAAGAATATGTTATTGTTTTACTTAGGATCTAGCAGGATTTATAACTGAGGATAGTCAATTAGTTGAGAAAATATATGCAGTTGGCTAAATTGTCTTTTACATTGTTTTATTGTATTATAATAATATCATGCATGTTTTATCACTTGTGAACCATGAAGATTGTTCCAGAGTATGTGGTATATTATAAAGAACTTTCAAAATAAATGAATAAACTAACAAGCATAAACAAGAGTGGGATCTGGTATGATTGGCCAAATGGATAAGGAGATGGCAATGTGATTGTACTCTCTTCCTAATTCCAGAAGCATGTCTGTTAAAGGTGCACCATGGCAAAGAAAGAGAAGCGTAATGGCATAAAAAGACCCTATGACAGTAGTATTCAGTCACTCTCAGCCCTTGAGCTCTGTAAACAGCTTGGGTTTTCAGGATATTTATTTTTATTCATTTATTTGTGGCTTTTATATACCGAACTTCGTAGTAAAACATCAGCTCGGTTTACATTATAACTTCAAAATCAGCAAACAGAGGCTTTACATGGAACTTATAAGAAAACAGTGATTAAAACTATACAATTATTAATGAGGCTTAGTAACGAAACTTAAATAGAAGTTGTTGGATAACTAAGATAACAATGAGTGAAATGTTTGGGGGGAGGATGTAAGGAGGGGGAAAAAAGGGAGGGGGAAGGGGGATAGACGAATTGCATAGGTTGCAATGTGGAGGGGAAAAGGGTTGCATAGGGTGCATAAAGGGAGGGGAAAGATGAATTGCATGGATTGCATAGGGGAGGGGAAGGAGGAATTGCACAGGTTGCGAGGATCTATTTACAGAAAATGCATTGGAGTGGTTATATAGCATAGGTTGTAAAGAACTATATACAAAATGTACATTAGTGTGGTTATGTAAATATTGGCGTAAGATTGGATATCCAAGATGGTAGTGACTATGAGTGATAGTTATCATATGTGAGATAATAACATTAGAAATAGGGGATATACTGTGGATATACTGTGGCTGGGACACATATATATATATACACACAGGATATACACAGGATATTAGGGATGTGAATCGTTTTCCATATCGTCTTAACGATAGAAATCGTGTGGCAGGGCAAGAAAATCGTCTTAGGCACGATTTTTTAGTTAAAAAATCGTTAAAAATCGTTTTTTTCCGATTAGTGCGCACTAACTGGGAGTTAGTGCGCACTAACTGAAAATGATACAATTTGACACTTTTCAGGTCAGTTAAGGTCAGTTTAGGAATGAATATGTATTCCTATTGGCTGCCCTCTTATTTATTCATGTTACCAAGTTTCCTACTGACAGTATATGGGGGATGGGAAATGGAAACAGTTGGTAGCTTGACAAAACAAGTAATGTGATCAGTCAATGTGACTAGAACTTGTGCCCTAACCCTGATACCAGGGGTATTGTGATCTTCCTGAACACAGTGCCCTATCCCTATTAATACCAGGAGTGTTGTGATCTTCCTGCACACAGTGCCCTATCCCTAATACCAGGGGTGTTGTGATCTTCCTGCACACAGTGCCCTATTCCTGATACTGGGGGTGTTGTGATCTTCCTGCACACAGTGCCCTATTCCTGATACCGGGGGTGTTGTGATCTTCTTGCACACATCCCGATATCAGGGATAGGGCACTGCATGCAGGAAGATCACAACACTCCTGGTATTAATAGGGATAGGGCACTGCATGCAGGAAGATCACAACACTCCTGGTATTAATAGGGATAGGGCACTGCATGCAGGAAGATCACAACACCCCTGGTATCAGGGATAGGGCACTGTGTGCAGGAAGATCACAATACCCCGGAGGAGTGAGGGTCAGGCAGCTCCCCCCTGTCTGTGAAGCCAGCCTCTCACTAGTAATGCAGGGAGGGAGCTGTCTCAGACTTCACCATCCTCCCCCCCCCCTCACCCACACACCATTCACTAGCTGGGACATGGGGGAAGTCAGGAGTGAGGGTCAGGCAGCTCCCCCCTGTCTGTGAAGCCAGCCTCTCACTAGTAATGCAGGGAGGGAGCTGTCTCAGACTTCACCATCCTCCCCCCCCCCTCACCCACACACCATTCACTAGCTGGGACATGGGGGAAGTCAGGAGTGAGGGTCAGGCAGCTCCCCCCTGTCTGCAAAGCCAGCCTCTCACTAGTAATGCAGGGAGGGAGCTGTCTCAGACTTCACCATCCTCCCCCCCCCCTCACCCACACACCATTCACTAGCTGGGACATGGGGGAAGTCAGGAGTGAGGGTCAGGCAGCTCCCCCCTGTCTGTGAAGCCAGCCTCTCACTAGTAATGCAGGGAGGGAGCTGTCTCAGACTTCACCATCCACCCCCCCCCCCTCACCCACACACCATTCGCTAGCTGGGACATGGGGGAAGTCAGGAGTGAGGGACAGGCAGCTCCCCCCTGTCTGTGAAGCCAGCCTCTCACTAGTAATGCAGGGAGGGAGCTGTCTCAGACTTCACCATCCACCCCCCCCCCTCACCCACACACCATTCACTAGCTGGGACATGGGGGAAGTCAGGAGTGAGGGACAGGCAGCTCCCCCCTGTCTGTGAAGCCAGCCTCTCACTAGTAATGCAGGGAGGGAGCTGTCTCAGACTTCACCATCCTCCCCCCCACCTCACCCACACACCATTCACTAGCTGGGACATGGGGGAAGTCAGGAGTGAGGGTCAGGCAGCTCCCCCCTGTCTGCGAAGCCAGCCTCTCACTAGTAATGCAGGGAGGGAGCTGTCTCAGACTTCACCATCCTCCCCCCCCCCCCTCACCCACACACCATTCACTAGCTGGGACATGGGGGAAGTCAGGAGTGAGGGTCAGGCAGCTCCCCCCTGTCTGTGAAGCCAGCCCTCTCACTAGTAATGCAGGGAGGGAGCTGTCTCAGACTTCACCATCCTCCCCCCCCCCTCACCCACACACCATTCACTAGCTGGGACATGGGGGAAGTCAGGAGTGAGGGTCAGGCAGCTCCCCCCTGTCTGTGAAGCCAGCCTCTCACTAGTAATGCAGGGAGGGAGCTGTCTCAGACTTCACCATCCTCCCCCCCCCCTCACCCACACACCATTCACTAGCTGGGACATGGGGGAAGTCAGGAGTGAGGGTCAGGCAGCTCCCCCCTGTCTGTGAAGCCAGCCTCTCACTAGTAATGCAGGGAGGGAGCTGTCTCAGACTGGTATCAGGGTTAGGGCACTGTGTGCAGGAAGATCACAACACTCCTGGTATTAATAGGGATAGGGCACTGTAAGAGATGACTGTAGTAGATTGAATAAAGATCTGATGTTTCTGCTCTCCTCACACCAAACAAAAACAACACACAAGCAGAGAAGCCCTTCTTACAAAGCTGAGCTAGTGAGTTAAGTAGGAGGAAAAGTAAACATACTGGTGCCAGTGTGGCTACTTAAAAAATACACTTACCAACAATCAATTACATATATTTGAACTGTGTACAGTTCCAGCCAGGACCCACCTTTCTAAAATGCACAGTGATTGGCAAATTCAACATGCACTAGCATTTCAGGTGCCTGCTAACAAAAATAATAAACAAACAAGTTCTAGTCACGTGAGTGCTGATCATTACATTACTTTTTTTGTCAAGCTTCCAACTGTTTCCATTTCACATCCCCCCAACCATATTGGTAACATCAATAGATAAGAGCACAGCCAGCCAATAGGAATACATACATACATATTCATTCCTAAATGACCTTTACTGACCTGGGAAGTGTGAACACTTTGTTTCATTTTCTGTTGGTGTTCGTTAGTTTCCAGTTCCATTTCCCATCCCCCCAACCATCACCTCAGTGGTAACCTTGGTAATATCAATAGATAAGAGGGCAGCCAGCCAATAGGAACACATATTCATTCCTAACTGACCTTCAGTGACCTGGAAAGTGTTTATTTGTATCATTTTCAGTTAGTGCGCACTAAATCGAGTTAGTGCGCACTAACGGGGAGTTAGTGCGCACTAACTCGAGTTAGTGCGCACTAACACGATTTAACGATTTTTAACGATAAATCGTTAGAATTTCTATTGTATCGTGTTCTATAACGATTTAAGACGATATAAACATTATCGGACGATAATTTTAATCGTTGAAAAACGATTCACATCCCTACAGGATATACTGTGGCTGGGACTGTGAGGGAATACCATTGCATACGATAAGTTCTTGTGCTTGGTTTTAGTTTCACTTCTTGTATTATCTTTGATTCTGTTTATCCATAAATTGAGGCCTTACATCAGCCCATTCTCTGGCCGTATATTCCTTGACTTGTTATGTCCCATTCTGATCTTATTTTTGTGGTTCTAGTTTGTCTTGTCTTTCCTGAGTCTTGTTTTCTTCAGTGGGTGTCTTCCTGTTCTGGTCCTGCAGTTCAGCCCTGTTACAATGGGTACCTTATAGTTCCTGGTGCGAGTACTCCCTGTTTAAGTCCTACTAGTCACCAGCACCTGAGGGCTCAAACCAAGGAGAAGGTGATGAGTATAGGCAGAAGACTTCTGTGTTCCTGTCAGGCTCCAGCCTACCTTGTCAGCATCTAGCCACACTGCTACTCCTGGAGTCATGACATGAGCAGTATGATAACAGTACTCATGAAAGGCTTTTTTTAATTTGGATGGCTAGACATGGTTGGTTGTACCACTTTTCTGAGGAAAAGGAATGGTGATGGAACAGAGTTAGCAACCAAGCCAACAAGAAATTACTATTCTCAACTCTAAGCAAAGAAAAAATGATCACAACATGAAATTGTATAGGCTATGAAGACATCACTGGCACCACTGAAGTGTTTATTAGTTCCAGCACTTAGCCAACATAATTCTGGCACCAAAGTTCAATCAAATATATTAATACATGGGCATCATTTCAGTAACCAGAAAATGTACCCATCTCGCCTGTCACCAGCAAGCAATGGTCACATAATATCTGAGTGTTCAGATTAAGATAATACTATTTCCATAAATTGTTTCCTGACTTCTTGCAGGAGTCAAGCCACAAATACAATACATAGCCTAGGGCACTGAGGAAATCTGTCTCATAAAATAATATTTGCACTTCCCTCTCCTGCTCAGTAAAGGCATACTGAACATAGTCAGGCATTTAGACAAGTATCACCTCAAATAAGTGCTGACCCATCCAGAGAAAGAGGACCTACTGATGTCATTTTTATCTCTGGCTATGCTTTGGAAAGAGCCTGTAGCCTGCAGCCAGATAATATTGCAGACAATTAAACAGGATGGTAAATACAGAAGGCAAGGGATTCCACAGAATTATCATGGAGCTGGGAAATGAGAACTCTAGCCTGATTCTATTCAGGTATCTCTCTGAGTCAGCTCTTTTTAATCTGTCCTTGGGTGAAAGATTTCGCTATGAGAGGCTTGCCATGTATGCAATGTACATAAAAGAATAGAAGCACTCTTAGCACCACTGAGGTGTAGCTCAAATGCCCTATCAGTATCTGCCCTGGAAAGTGAAATGGACAGCACAACCTACATTCTTTCCCTTTTATATAGGCTACTAGTAATTACAAAACATTAACACAGGAGGTATTTCAGTTATTTGAAATGAGCAAATACATACCAAGTCCATTTAATTAGCTTTAATGTGCTACAAGAGTGATCTACATTATAAAATTGCTGGCATCAGGCACCGCTGTTCATTATCTAACAGATAAAGTGCCAAGGTAACATGATGGAGCAGAACCAGCATCACTGGCTCTCTCCGTTCATCCAGCTGGTTCTCCTAGTCCAGTATAGGGAAACATGTTGCAGAGATAAATAGGTTGCTAATTCAAACAAAAGAAGATACTTTGAAATATTTGTATACAAATGCTAGAAGTCTAAAAAAACAAGATGGAAACGTTAGAGAGTATAGCATTGAATGAAAAAGTAGATAGAACTGGCATCTCAGTAACCTGGTAGAAGGAGGATAACCAATGGGACACTGTGATACCTGGGTACAAATTATATCAAAATGATAGGATGGGTCAAATTGTTGGAAGAATGGCACTATATATTAAAGAGGACATTGAGTCAAACAGGTTAAAAGTTCTTCAGGAAACAAAATGCACTGTATAATCCTTATGGATAGAAATTCTATGTGAAAAAGGGAAACAGACAATAAAATGCTAACAGAAATTAGGGAAGCTAACAAAATTAACAGCACAGTGACAATGGGTGATTTCAATTACCCTAGAACTGACTGGGTAAATATCATATCAGAACACACTAAGGGGTAGATTTTAAAAGGTTGCATGCACACGTCCATGTGCACACGCTACCCGACACGCGCACATGGACTCCCAGTTTTATAACATGCGCGCATGTTATAAAATCGGGGATCGGCGCATGCAAGGGGGTGCACAATTCTGCAACTTGCGTGCACCGACGCCCGCAGCCTTCCCCCGTTCCCTCCCAGGCCGCTCCAATTTAGGATCAGTCTGGGAGGGAACTTCCCTACCCCCTAATCTATCCTTCCTACTCCTTCCCTTAACTTTCCCGCCCCTAGCCCAAATCTAGCCCCCCAAAAGTTTTAACGTACCACTTGCGCCTGCTCGAAGCAGGCGTAGGTTGCACATGCCGGCAGCCTGCTGGCATGTGATCCTCTGGCACAGCGGAAAATGGCCACTGTGCCAGGGGCCTCGAGCTCTGCCCAACCCCCGGACTGCCCCGCCCCCACCCCTTTTCTTTGGCCCTGGGACTTATGCGCGTGGCCAGGCCTTTTTAAAATAGGCTCGGCGTACGTAAGCTTTTGAAAATCTACCCCTAAGGAGGTAAAAGTTTTGAGATTATATAAATGACAGTTTCATGGAACAGATGGTACAAGAACCAATAAGGAAGGGAGTTATAAACCTAATCCTTAGTGGAACACAGAATTTGGTGTGAGAGGTAATGATTTTGGGGCCATTTGGTAATAGTGATCATAACATAATCAGATATGACTTAACTGGAAGATGTAATAGTCTTCCTTTTGAAAGTTAAATACTATGATAAAATGAGGAAAATGGTTAGGAAAAAACTGAAAGGAGCAGCTGTCAAAGTTAAAAGTTTACAGCAGGCATGGACCGTGTTAAATACTTTCTTGGAAGCCCAGACCAGATGTATTCCATATATTACAAAAGGTGAAAAGAAGGCTAATCCACTACTAACATGGTGAAAAAGTGAGGTGTGAGAGGTTATCATAGCTAAAAGAATATCTTTTAAAAAGACTAAACTAATTCTTTGCTTCGGTATTTACTGAAGAGGATTTTGGGGAGATACCCATTTTGGAGATGGTTTTCAAGGGTGATGATTCAGATGAACCGAACCAAAACACGGTCAACCTGGAAGATGTGGTAGGCCAGATTGACAAACTGAAGGAGTAGGAAATTACCTGGACCAGATGGTATACACCCCAGTGTTCCGAAAGAACTAAAAATTGAGATTTCAGACCTATTACAATGAATTTGTAAGCTAGCATTAAAATCATTCATTATACCTTAAGACTGGAAGATGGCCAATGTAGCCCTAATATTTAAAAAGGGCTCCAGGGGTGATCCAGGAAACTATAGACTTCAGTGTCTGGAAAAATCATGGAAACTGTTATAAAGAATACAATCACAAAAAATTTAGATATACATGGTTTAATGAGACACAGCC
This sequence comes from Rhinatrema bivittatum, assembly GCF_901001135.1. Lineage (NCBI taxonomy): Eukaryota > Metazoa > Chordata > Amphibia > Gymnophiona > Rhinatrematidae > Rhinatrema > Rhinatrema bivittatum. Next base: position 554,407,304 of record NC_042616.1, on the reverse strand, counting down.
AGCATGGATTTACCCAATAGACGTTTTGCCTCACAAATCTCTATTTTTTGAAGGAATGAATAAACATGTGGACAAAGGTGAACTGGTATATGTGGTGTGTTTGGATTTCCAGAAGGTGTTTGACAAAGTCCCTCATGAGAGACTTCTAAGAAAACCAAAAAGTCATGGGATAGGAGGCAATGCCCTTTTGTGGCTTGCAAATTGGTTAAAATTCAGGAAACAGAGAGGATGAGTAAATGGTCTATTTTGCAGTGGAAAAAGTTAAACAGTGGACTGTTTCAGGGATCTGTTCTTTGATGCTTTTTAATATATTTATAAATGATATGGAAAGGGGTACAAAAAGTGAGGTGATCAAATTTGTGGATGACACAAAATTATCCAGAGTAGTTAAATCTCATGGGGATTGTGATAAATTGCAGGAGTACCTTATGAGACTGGAAGACTGGGCTTCCAAATGGCAAATGAAAAGTAATGTGGACAAGTGCAAGGTGATGCATATAGGGAAAAATAACAATTGCTGTTGTTACACAATGTTAAGTTCTATCTTAGGAGTTACCACCCAGGAAATAGAAATAGGCATCATAGTAGATAATAGGGATGTGAATCGTTTTTTGACGATTTAAAAAAAATCGTCTGATATTTTTTTAAATCATCAAAAATCGTTAGAGTGTGCGATACAATACGAATTTCCCTGATTTATCGTGAAAAATCATTAATCGGGTACGGGAGTTATTTGGGGGGAGGGCGGGAAAACCGGCACACCAGAACAACCCCTAAACCCACCCCGACCCTTTAAAACGAATCCCTTACCCTCCCGAACCCCCCCAAAATGTTTTAAATTACCTGGTGGTCCAGCAGGGGGGGGGCCCGGTGTGATCTCCCACTCTAATAAAAATGGCGCCGATGGCCCGATTAAAAAAAAACCCACCCGACCCTTTAAAACTTACCCCTTAGCCTCCCCCACCCTCCTGACCCCCCCCAAAACCTTTTAAAATTACCTGGTGTCCAGTGGGGGCGCAGGGAGCGATCTCCCACTCTTGGGCCATCGGCTGCCACTAATAAAAATGGCGCCAATGGCCCTTTGCCCTTACCATGTGACAGGGAATCCGTGCCATTGGCCGGCCCCTGTCACATGGTAGGAACACTGGATTGCCGGCCATGGCCCGCGCCATCTTTAAAGATGACGCCGGCCATCCAGTGCTCCTACATGTGACAGGGGCCGGCCAATGGCACAGATTCCCCATCACATGGTAAGGACAAAGGGCCATCGGCGCCGTTTTTATTAACGCAGCCGATGGCCCAAGAGCGGGAGATCGCTCCCCGCACCCCCACTGGACCACCAGGTAATTTTAAAACATTTTTTGGGGGTTCAGGAGGGTGGAGGAGTGTATTTTTGTTATCGAATTGGGCGCAGCCGATAAAAAAAAAAATTGAGCCGGATGATAACAATTTTAAGATTTGAATCGGAACCGGAACCGATCAGATTCCAGTTCCGATTCACATCTCTAGTAGATAATACATTGAAATTGTCAGTTCAGTGTGATGTAGCAGTCAAAAAAGCTAACAGAATGTTAGATATCATTAGGAAGGGAATGGCAAATAAAATGGTAGATGTCATTAGGGATGTGAATCGTTTTAGGACGATTAAAATTATCGTCCGATAATTTTAATATCGTCTTAAACCGTTATGGAACACAATACAATACAGATTCTAACGATTTATCGTTATAAATCGTTAGAATCGTGAGCCGGCACACTAAAACCCCCTAAAACCCACCCCCGACCCTTTAAATTAAATCCCCCACCCTCCCGAACCCCCCCCAAATAACTTAAATAACCTGCGGGTCCAGCGGCGGTCCGGAACGGCAGCGGTCTGGAACGGGCTCCTGCTCTGAATCTTGTCGTCTTCAGCCGGCGCCATTTTCCAAAATGGCGCCGAAAAATGGCGGCGGCCATAGACGAAAAAGATTGGACGGCAGGAGGTCCTTCCGGCCCCCCGCTGGACTTTTGGCAAGTCTCGTGGGGGTCAGGAGGCCCCCCACAAGCTGGCCAAAAGTTCCTGGAGGTCCAGCGGGGGTCAGGGAGCGATTTCCCGCCGCGAATCGTTTTCGTACGGAAAATGGCGCCGGCAGGAGATCGACTGCAGGAGGTCGTTCAGCGAGGGTTCCGGCGCCTCGCTGAACGACCTCCTGCAGTCGATCTCCTGCCGGCGCCATTTTCCGTACGAAAACGATTCGCGGCGGGAAATCGCTCCCTGACCCCCGCTGGACCTCCAGGAACTTTTGGCCAGCTTGTGGGGGGCCTCCTGACCCCCACGAGACTTGCCAAAAGTCCAGCGGGGGTCCGGAAGGACCTCCTGCCGTCCAATCTTTTTCGTCTATGGCCGCCGCCATTTTTCGGCGCCATTTTGGAAAATGGCGCCGGCTGAAGACGACAAGATTCAGAGCAGGAGCCCGTTCCGGACCGCTGCCGTTCCGGACCGCCGCTGGACCCGCAGGTTATTTAAGTTATTTGGGGGGGGGGGTTCGGGAGGGTGGGGGATTTAATTTAAAGGGTCGGGGGTGGGTTTTAGGGGGTTTTAATGTGCCGGTTTTTCGATTTTTCGATTTTTCACGATTTTTAACGATTTTTCACGATATTTTACCCCCCCAAACGGCAACAATACGATTCCCTCCCCCTCCCAGCCGAAATTGATCGTTAAGACGATCGAGGACACGATTCACATCCCTAGATGTCATAATTCCTGTGTATCACTCCATGCTGAGACCCCTCCTTGAATATTGTGTGCAATTCTGGTCACCACATCTCAAAAAAGATATAATTGCAATGAAGAAAGTGCAGAGAAGGGGGACCAAAATGATAAGGGGCATGATACAGCTCCCCAATGAGGAAAGGCTAAACAGGTTAGGGCTGTTAAGTTTAGAGAAGAGATGACTGAGGGGGATATGATAGAATTCTACAAAATCATGAAAAGACTTGAACAGGTTAATGTAAATTGGTTATTTACTCTTTCAGATACTAGTAGAACTAGGGGGCACTCCATGAAGTTAGCAAGTATCTCATTTAAAACAAATCAAAGACAATTATTTTTCATTCAGTTCATAGTTAAGCTCTAGAATTCATTGCCAGAGGATGTGGTTATGGCATTTAGTGTAACTGGGTTTAAAAAAGATTTGGATAAGTTCCTAGAGGAAAAATCCATAAACTGCTATTAATCAGTAAGGAATAGTAGCTTGAGAATTATTTAATGTTAGGGTACATGCTTGGTACTTGTAACTTGGATTGGCCACTGTTAGAAATAGGTTGCTGGGCTTGGTCTGACCTGGCATAGCATATCTTATGTTGTTATGTCCTGAATGTAAAAGGGATCCAAATGAAGGAAACAGGATAAGCACTGGCAAGTTAGATGCAAAACATTGATTAAGAAAGGCAAAGAGAGAATTTGAAAAGAAGCTTTCTATGGAAGCAAAAAACTCATAATAAAAACTTTTTCAGGTACTCTTGAAACAGCAATACTATGAGGGAGTCAGCTGAATCACTAGATGATCAAGGAGTAAAAGGGACAATTAGGAAATATAAGGCCATAGCAGAGAGACTAGATGATTTTTTTCCTTTAGTTTTTAATGAGAAAGATATAAGCCAAGCCAGAAATGAAATTTTAAAGTGATAATTCAAAGGATATGAAGCAAATTTCAGTGTACCTGGAAGATATAATAAAATAAATTGACAAACTAAAGAGTAACAATCACCTGGACCAGATGTTATACATATCAGGGTATTGATTGAAAGAACTGAAAAATGAAATTGCAGGCATGCTATTATTAATTTGTAAATTTACTTTAGAATCATTTATGACATTTGAATATTGAAGGGTTTCTGATGTAACACCAATTTTTAAGAAGGATTTCAGGAGTAATCCAGGAAACTGCAGGCCAGTGAGCATGACATCAGTGTTGGGAAAAATGGTATAAACTATCACAAAGAACAAAATTACCGAATATTTAGACAGTCATAATTTAATATGACAAATCCAACATCTATTTAGCCAAAGGAAGTCTTGCCTTATCAATTTGCTACATTTTTTTGAAGATATAAATAAACTTATGGATAAAGGTGAGCTGATTGATTGACTGTACCTGTATTTTGTGAAAGCATTTGACAAAGTCTCTCATAAGAAATTTCTTAGGAAATTAAAAAGTCATGGGATAGGAGGGAATGTCCTATTGTGGATAGGGAACTTGTTAAAAAATAGAAAACAGAGAATAGGGCTAAATGGTCAATCTTCTCAATGGAGAAATATAGATAGTGGAGTACCCTAGGGATCTGCACTGGGACCATTGATTTTTAACATTTTTGTAAATGATCTGGATGTGGGAATGAGTGAGGTGATTAAATTCGAAGATGACAAAATAATATTCACAAGAGGATTGTCAGAAATTGGAAGAGGACCTTATAAGACTTGGAAACTGGGCATGTAGATGACAGATGATATTTAATATGGACAAGTGCAAAGTGATGAACATAGGGAAGAACAATCTAAACTATAGCTACACAATGCAAGTTTTCACATGGAGTCACCATTCAGGAAAAGGATCTAGATATCATCATGGATAATATGTTGAAATCCTCTGCTTGCATTGGCAAACAAGAAATCAAATAGAATGCTAGGAATTATTAGGAAAAGAATGGAGAATAAAACATATATTATCATATTGTCTCTAAATCCTGCCATGATGTGACTACATCTTGAGTATTGTGTAGGATTCTGATCACCATATTTCAAAAAAGATATAGGAAAGTTAGAAAAAATACAGATATGGCAACCAAATACAGATATGGCAACCAGAATGATAATTGGAATGGAATGATTCCCCTATGAGGAAAGGCTAAAGAGGTTAGTGCTCTTCATCTTAAAGAAGAAACAGCTGAGAGGATCTATGATAGAGGTCTATAAAATAATGGATGAACAGAAATTGGTTGTTTACTCTTTTAAAAAGTACAAAGACTAGGGAACATGCAATTGTTACTATGTAATACATTTAAATAAATAGGAGAACATATTTTTTTACTCAATGCATAATTAAAGTCTGAAATTCATTGCCAGAGGATGTGGTGAAAGATGTTAGTGTAGCTGAGTTTAAAAACATTTTTGGACAAGTTTCTGGAGGAAAAATCCATAAACCATTATTAAAGTGGACTTGGTAACCAGCATGGTTTCTATTTAGCTTTTGGTATCCTGCCAGGTACTTGTGACCTGGATTGGGGGCACTCCTGGAATGAGGATACTGGACTTGATGGATGTTTGGTCTGACACAGTATGGCAAATGTTATGTTATTTGTTTATGAGAATGCAGTCTTGATTTTTTTTTACCCCCAAACTAGCAAGAAATGGCCCAGAAACAAGATTTTCTTAGATATCTGTTCTTACAGGCTGCGAAAAGTAAATGGGAAGAAGGTAGCAAAGTCTCATTCCCATAATTTTCCAATGGAGGAAAAAGAAAATAGTTCATTCAATAGAAGATCATGAGTTCAAGGGAGTCTAACAAAGTTACTCCCACGCTGAGCAGGAGTAAATATATTTGAGGTGGAGAAATCTCAGCAACAAATAAATGAAGCATAAGTGAGTGGGTTGCCCTGTGGGCAACTTTGAGGGAAGAATGAATGGCAATACTTGAGCATCTATTGTGGCTTTTCCACCTGCATACCCTGCCTTTGTTTCCAACTCTGATGAATAGATGTACCCTGCCTTAATATTTAATGAGTAAATATTTTGCGATCATTTATATTATGGAAACTCCTATTGTCTCTCAATTAATCTAGTGGGAGCTTGACATGCATTGACTGAATAGACCTTCTTATCTATTGGGCAAAAATATTTAGTATTTTTAAATTATTTTTTCAATTAAATATGCTTTCAAACCTAGCCATAATTTTTGATTTAATCAAATATGGGGCAGGAATCAGAGTCAAGATGTAAGATAATAAAACAATTCTGCACCCCAAGATGATGTTCTATATCCATCTGAGGATTCCATTGACCATATAGAATTGCATGCTTGCTATATGCCTTGTCCGTTACAAATATTGGTAATAGAAATGTGTATTTGTTTGAAACAAATGGGAAAATACAATACATGAGTCATATTTGTTTCATTTGTGAACCCTAAAAAACAAATAGCGTGGTCTCACAAATGAAACAAAAAATATTTGTCTGATTTGTTTATGCTTTTGGTTAAAGTTTATGTCCTATTGAAGTCTATGGCTCTGTATTGCTGAGGAAAAGACAACTGGAAACCGTCACAGGTAGACAGTGTGATTGATGCCCCTGTCACTTTACTGCAGGGTTCACCTTCAACCTCAACTGCAGTGCCAGTATCAACCCCCAAGGATGTAGAGAAGAGACAGCAGAAGTCAGCACTATAAAGTGAAAGAGGACTTCAGTTTTGCTCAGTATATTCATTACAGTAAAGATATCTGTTGAGGGAAGAAAATGAGGTATTTGATAATTGCTGGTATGCAGCATCACCTGGAGAAGTAGAACCCATTAACATTGGTATCAAAGGAGTGTGGCCCCCTTCTGCCAGTCAAAGTGAAAGCCAGAGGAAAGGGGTTGAAAAGGGGAAAATGTTTCCCCAAACTGATTGCACAGTCCCTTCCAACAGTCAGGTAGCAGGCTATCAGCCCCCTGCCATGCATCTGCACTGGCAACCCACCATAGAGGAAATGAGGTGGTATTCCATAGCATAGTCCCAGGGCAAGAGGCAAGTGCTTTTTAAAGTAGTAATGAGGAGCATCAGGAAAATAATTTCTCTGGATGACCCAGCCCCTGCAGGTAGTGTAGAATGCAGCATCAACTACATATGTTAATTCCCAATTACAAAGTCCCCTGCAGGACTTCATTTAGAAAAAAGATCAACCCCATCCTGTACAATAAGTGCTGTGGTAGCATACAGGTACAGCTAGCAATGGAAGAGGGGAGTAGCATGCGTTTCAACAGTGATATTTGGACCAGTATGAATGTTACACATGCATACCTCTCCATGTCATTACACTGCTGGAGCTTGGCTGAAGCAAGACAATCAAAACCAGGGTAGAGGAAATTACCGTACCCCATATCGGTCGCATGGGCGATGTTTTTTTCATCAACCTTGACAATTTGTGGCGCCAGATACAGAACAGAGACCTTGGACGTGCTCACAATCCCACAATGTAACATAATCAATCTTTCCCAACTACAGTTATCCAACGCACAAAAGCAAGTGTTGAATAAGGGATTGTCATTTGTCACATACTATTCGTATGATGCCTTCACTTGTAGAAGATATTTATACACGTTTTTCAGGAAGTTACAAGTTACTCTATTTTTCTCAAAATGTGAACAAACCCAAGACATGTCTATTGAGCTATGTGGATATCTACAAGTGCGCCCACATCTCAAAAGTTTTAAAAAGAGGCTTGGTCTGGGTGGAGAATGGGCATCTGGGGCATAAACTTAAGATGTGTGCATACATTCTGATGCGACCTGGGAAACGCGGAGACACCCTGCTGCATAACTTTACTTCTGCTATGGATAACTTGTAAGTTAAGAAGAAATAACAATAGACAGATCTGCTGGATTTTAATGGTCAGGGTTAACTGGGAGGCATGAAGGTTATTAAACTAGGGGGATTTGGAGGACCTCTCTCTTAGCTAGGTGAACTGGAGATAAACTGGCAAAGCTGGGAATAGCATTCCATTCACCCCATTTAAAATCCCTTGATTTATGTGGTAGAAGCAGTATTTGCATGTATATGTGCTTGCCCACTTATAATTTGACACACGTGTGCATTGCCAGGATATTTTATAACATGTTCACATATGTGTGCATATAATATAAATTAGCAATAGGAAAGGAAATGTCAATCTGTATGCCGTTTCCCAATTAAGTTGGTTAATAATTTTTTAGTTTTCTAATTTTTTATTTTTTATATATATATATCTATATCTAGCCGCATCAGCAAGCCTGTCGGCGTGTACTTTCTTATGATATTTCAAACGAAAGCCGCCCGGACTTCTAATCATTTGCGGCAGTCCTTGATATTCTTTTGTTATATAGTTATTACTAAAGCTTTTCATTAAATCATTAATAAATTCACAAATGTGCAGTAATCTATTCCAACACAGTTCACTCCTCGTAGAGCATGTTTTCTCAAAACGCAGTGTGTTGACAAAGTCAGATCTTAGTTCAAGAGTAGCTCAAAAACCAACACAGTTCACTCCTCGTAGAGCATGTTTTCTCAAAACGCAGTGTGTTGACAAAGTCAGATCTTAGTTCAAGAGTAGCTCATCTATTCCAACACAGTTCACTCCTCGTAGAGCATGTTTTCTCAAAACGCAGTGTGTTGACAAAGTCAGATCTTAGTTCAAGAGTAGCTCAAAAACCAACACAGTTCACTCCTCGTAGAGCATGTTTTCTCAAAACGCAGTGTGTTGACAAAGTCAGATCTTAGTTCAAGAGTAGCTCAACAACCGGCCGAAGTTTCGCAGCTTATGCTGCTTCATCAGGAGCTTGAAATGTAAAACTTTGTCAAACGGCATTTAACTCTGTTGAAAAATGATAGACATAGTAATTTAAATCTTTAAAATTCAATAAATAAACCACTTATCTGGGATCAGCGGAAGCTCAAACCTTCAAAACAGGACGACCTCATCTCATGACATCTTGAAATGAACAGAGACCATTTTGACCACAGATGCAGATATTTAAGTGAGAACTGAACCAATCAGGAACGCATCCGTCAGCGTCAGGGGTGGCGTCACTATCAAGTTAGTTCTGAACAAGACTTATGTGACGTCCTGATGAAGCAGCATAAGCTGCGAAACTTCGGCCGGTTGTTGAGCTACTCTTGAACTAAGATCTGACTTTGTCAACACACTGCGTTTTGAGAAAACATGCTCTACGAGGAGTGAACTGTGTTGGAATAGATTACTGCACATTTGTGAATTTATTAATGATTTAATGAAAAGCTTTAGTAATAACTATATAACAAAAGAATATCAAGGACTGCCGCAAATGATTAGAAGTCCGGGCGGCTTTCGTTTGAAATATCATAAGAAAGTACATGCCGACAGGCTTGCTGATGCGGCTAGATATAGATATATATATATAAAAAATAAAAAATTAGAAAACTAAAAAATTATTAACCAACTTAATTGGGAAACGGCATACAGATTGACATTTCCTTTCCTTTTGCTGATTTGGTTTTTGTTGGAAATTATTTACGTTCTTTTTTGAGTCGTATAATATAAATTAGCCACATCCCTGAGTGCGGGCCAATGCATGTGAACAAATATGTGTTCGTGCGCTGGTTTGAAATTTACCATTATATTTTAGATTTTAAAAATCATGCATAGAAATTCATACACCCAAGTTGCAAAAAACAAAGAATAGTTTGTAACTTTGGGGCAGATTTTCAAAGGGGTACACGCGTAAGATATGCGCGTACCCCCCGAAAACCTGCCCCAAGCTCCCCCTGCGCACACCGAGCCTATGTTGAATAGGCTCGGCGGTGCGCGCAAGCCCCTGGATGCACGTAAGTCCCGGGGATTTCCTGGGGGGGGGGCATGTCGGGGGCGTGCCGTGGCAGCGTGTCATCCGGGGGCGGGGCCGAGGCCTCCGAAACTGCTCCCGGACCGGGGAATCGCGCGCCGGCCAGCTGGTCGGCGCGCACCAGTTACGCCTCAGGAAGGCGTAACTTTTTTACAAAGGTGGGGGGTTAGATAGGGCTGGGGGGGGGGGTGGGTTAGGTAGGGGAAGGGAGGGGAAGGTGCGGGGGGTGGAAAGAAAGTTCCCCTCCGAGGCCGCTCCAATTTTGGAGCGGCCTCGGAGGGAATGGAGGCAGGCTGTGCGGCTCGGCGTCCGCAGGCTGTCGATTTTGCAGAGCCTTGAGCACGCCGACCCCGGATTTTAAAGGGTACACGTGGCTATGCGCGTGTCCTTTAAAATCCAGCGTACTCTTGTTTGCGCCCGGTGTGCAAATAAAAGTACGCGCGGGCGTAGTTTTTTAAAATCTACCCCTTTGTGTTGGTGAGTTTGTGCACATACTTCGCATAATTTTCAAAGCCAATTCATTCTTTGAAAATTGGCAAACCTTATGGGAATACTTTTCAAAGGAGTTAAGCGTGTAAATGTGCTTTTACTTTAAATGTACATACTTACGCTAAAGTGCATTTACTCAAGTAAAACCCAGTTTTGTGCCTCTAAATGCTTTTCAAAATCAGGCCCTAAGTGCATAGCTCCTATGTAAGTTACCCAAAATGTTACAAAATTGTTTCTATTTTATACAATTTCATTTTCTATAAAGTTTCCTTTAACAATAATATTCTCCTTTTAATGTCCAACTAGCTCCTCCATATTATAGAAACATAGAAATGATGGCAGAAAAGGACCAAATGGTCCATTCAGTCTGCCCAGAAGTTTATGGTAGCATCAGGTGCACCATACAGGTCTCCCCCATAATGGAAGCATCTGCTGCACCACGCATCCACCACCCATTCCGTGAAGAAATATTTCCTGATATTGATTCTGAGTCATCCTCCCTGGAGTTTCATTTTGAGAACCCTAGTTCTACAGTTTTCTTTCCAACAGAGAAGGTTTGTCGATTGTGCATCATTAAAACCTTTCAGGTATCTGAAAGTCTGTATCAAATCTCCCCTGCATCTCCTCTCCTCGAGGGTATACATATTTAGGTCCTTAAATCTCTTCTCATAAGTTATTTGATGGAGACCACCCACCATTTTTGTCACTCTTCTCTGTACCACCTCCATCCTGTCTCTGTCCCTTTTGAGATATGGACTCCAGAACTGAATACAATACTACAAGTCAGGCCTAAACAAGGACCCATACATAGGGATTATCACTTCCTTTTTCTTACTGGTTATTCCTCTCTCTATTCAGCCCAGCATTTTTCTGGCTTTAGCTATCGCCTTGTCACATTGCCTCTCTGTCTTCAGATTGTTAGACACTATCACCCCAAGGTCCCTCTCTTGCTCCGTGCACAACAGCCTTTCACCCCCCATCACATACAGCTCCTTTGGATTATCACAGCCCAAATGCATGACTTTGCACTTCTTGGCATTGAATCCCAGCTGCCATATCTTTGACCACTGTTTGAGCTTCCTTAAATCACATCTCATTCTCTCTACTCCTTCTGGCATGTCCACTCTGTTGCACATCTTAGTATCATCTGCAAAAAGCAAACTTTACCTTCTATCCCTTCTGCAATGTCACTCAAAAAGATATTGAACAGGACTGGTCCTAACACCGATCCTTGTGGCACTCCGCTTAACATCATTCTCTTTTCAGAGGAGGTTCCATTTATCATCACATGCTGTCTTCTATCTGTCAACCAGTTTGTAATCCATGCCACCACCTTCGCACTCACTCCCAAGTTTCTCAATTTATTCACAAGCCTCCTATGCGGGACTGTATCAAAAGCTTTTGCTAAAATCCAAGTAGATGACATCGAGTGTTCTTCCCCAATCCAATTCTTTAGTCACCAAATCAAAAAAATCTGATTTTTCTGAAAGGACCTTCACCTGGTGAATCCATGCTACCTTGGGTCCAGCAATCCTCCTGACTGTAGATAGTTCACTATTCTTTCAACAGAGTCTGAAGGACTCTCACCACCAAAGTGATGCTAAGCAACTGAATTGCTCTACTTGTACTATTTCCTTTCTATGTGTTTCTGTTGTACATAATGGCATTGCCTACTATTTGATGATAGTCATGAATTCTATGTTATTGTAATTAATTTAAAGACTATGTTGTTCACCATCAAAGGCAATTCTATTAGTTACTATTTGTAGATTACTTTTTATTTATTATTTTGATTTATTACTTGCCTTTTTGAATAAGAAATGCACCCAAAGCAGGATACAACGTATTCAAAAGGTAACACACAAATGGAGATTAGTAGCTGTTTACAATTCCAATCTGGATAAGGTGCGGGGAAGGGTTAAACTTGATAATAAATCAAAGATAATGATTAAACATAACATAACGTATCAGTAATGACTAGACTTAGGATAAAATAAATAGAACCTAGGCAAAATAAAAAGTTACAGCAGCACAGTCAAGGCACTCATAGTGGTGTTAGTCAGATTGTTGTAGCCGATTTAGCAACTTTCTAGGGTGGAAGAAGCTATGGGTGCTTTTACTTGTTTTCTGAAGTGGGATTAGTTATGTATTTTGTGGAGCTCTTCTGGGAGAAATTTCTGTAGGGCAGGTTCTGTTTTCAAGATACATGGTTGACATATATCTGTTCTTTTGATTTGTTTTGGTGACTGAGTTGTTATGGAGGAAGTGAATATCTTATTAGTCCTAAGGGAATGTATAAGAAATAGCCTTTCTCTCAAGAGGATAGGTCTGTCTTTTCTTTCAGTGTTAAATCAGGTCAGAGTTTTCAATTTGGTTCTGTAGGAATTGGTACTCACTCAGTATAGCTTCTTTAGGACAAGTGATATATTGTCATGTGGTTTGCATCCTTTTATTAATTGTGCAGTGAATTTTTGCAGAATTCGCAGCTTACCATGGGCATGTTAAACGCAACACAGCCATGGTAATTCTGCAGCATTCTACCAATCATTCTTTTCTGTGCTACCTGGCCTAAAATAATAAAGCCAGTGAGCATGAAGTCTCTGTACTTCCACCAGAACAGTATTAGGCATCTAGGTCAGAGGTCCCAGAACTATGGCCCATGGGCAACACCAGCCCTCAGAACTGGTTTGGATGACCTGGGGTTGGATTTGGCCTGTAGAGGAAATGTGGTGTTTTTGCAGCTGAGGTGATGAAGAAAGCTGCTAGCGGGGAGGTCAATCCCTGCCAGCCTAAGAGAGATGGGTAAGTAAGTTAAGAGAAATGAAGGGGGCGGAGGTGAGTAGTGGGGGTGAAAGAAGGGAAGGAAGGGAATGGAAGGAGTGGAGAGGGAAGGGAAAGGAGTGAACGAAAAGGTGAGCTTCATGAATAGAGATAGAAAAGGGAGAGGGTACGCCACATAAACACACACACACATACAGACAGGGAGAAGGGCAGATAGAGAGCAGGGTTCTGGGGATTGTGTTGGGGGTGCCTACTTCTGAGCAATTTAGAAATATTATTGACACTCTATCTCCCACACCCTGTGAACCCTGATCTCTCCCCTAGTCATCATTTCAATTGATCCAAAGGTCGAGATATATACCCCCAACCACCCCTACTCAGGAAACTCTGAGGTAGATCCTCCACTGCCTCTTCCCACACTGTCACTTAGGAAACTCCCCCTATCCTCTTAATGACTAGAAATTTACTATGTGGTACTTCCATTAAAAAGTTTGGGGTCCCCCTAATCTAGGAGTTCCCGCCACCCTCACAACTGAATGGTTCTCCATGCAGAACATCTCCACTCTCCTTCCTTGAAACAGGAATGGGTCTATGGTTGCTCCCCCTCTCTCTGAAAACTCCTTCACATGTTTCCCATAGGAGAGAGATGGCTTAGGTACATGCAGCTTTAATACTTAATGAAGCCTTAAAGGTAGATTTTAAAAGCCTTGTGCACACAAAAACAGCCATTTATGCACGTAGGTGGCCCGAGTGGGAGCTACGCGAAGTTTTAATAGCCGGGAAGGGCACACCCAGAAAAAGTAGGCAGGGAATTCCAGCACTGATGTGCATAGCCTCTAATTTTCCTCAGCTGGTACACATAACATACGTGTGCCACTTTGCTAGGCACAGTAATCGGGGAGAGAGAGACAGAGAGACACTATAGGGCTCAGTCTGATACTCTATATATGGACCATTGTAAGGGGGCGCTTTGATTCAAGGTGAGGTTTCGGGAGGTGGGTTAGGGTTAGGAGAGTGTTGTTACAGACGCATTCAGAAGTATGCATTGTAAAATTGACCTCATTAAAGATTTTTTGATCATATAAGCAGCAATAGGGATAGCAAGAACTGACCAGATAGAAGATTCTCCAAAGGAAGCATTTAAAATTAAGCATCATAGAAATTTTGGCTGTGAAACATAATTCACGGTAATAATTTCTATTACCTGTATAGTGGAAAAGGGTATGCCGTTAATATTGTGCACACGTTAAATTATTCATGTGGCTTAAGATACATTTGTAAAACCTCTAAGGAATGTCACATAAAAATGTTCTGAGAGCTTGCACAAATCTTACCCCCTTGGTTAAACATTTCAGAGGTGAAATATCCTATATCTACTCTGAAATTTAAAATGCTGTATTAAAAATGCTTCCTTAAAAATCCAAGAGGAAGGTAAGTGATAGAAAAAATATATTATTTCTTTGACTAATACAGTGGATTTATGAATTTACAAATATGGCTAATGCAAAAATACAAAATACCTGAAATATTAATAAAAAATTTTTTATTAAATACAAAAGATTAAAAAATACAAAATAAATGCATTTACAATATCCATTATTCTTCTTTCTTCTATATGCTATATCTTCTTTCCATGAAGATATAGCATAATGTTTTATACAAACACTTGGTAATATACAAATTATACAGGTTTTAAAATAGAAGCTATCACAATTCGTACATACATACCCACTATTACATATTCGACAAAGGGCCCATTGTTTCGCCAATACCTATGGCTTCATCAGGAGATATTGACAGCTTCCTTGAATTAAAAACACACTTCTCATATATTTACAATATCATCATGAATTGTACAATCACGAAATTGTGATGGTGTCCCTAAAAATATAGAAGAAAATGTTTACCACAATATACTACTTGCCAAAGTAAATGTATTCTGTGAGTTGGGGGTTTGTAGCCTGTTGATAATATCAATCATTCAATGCTTTGTGATCATAAGATCTTCATTAATATTTACAAGTAAGGAATTGAACAATGTTAACAGTGAACTAAACTTGGATTATTTGTGGACCAGAGATAGATGCACAATCCAGGAGAGAGGGGGTGCCAGCATGGCCGTTTGGCTAGGGCCTACAATGTTCAAGGGGCCTACTTTTGTTGGGCAAAATTTTAAAAAAAAGCTAAATATATCTATTTCTAACATGTATAAATAAAAATGTCAATTGTAATTGAAGAATTTGCTAACAAAAAAGCTCGTAAAGCCTTCTTAAATAAATACAAATTATTTGGGAAATTTAGAAAACGATTTCTCTTATTAAGTATCACATCAGAACCTTACATAGGGGCCTACTTTTCTTAGCTGGCACGGGCCTAATTCCTGCTTTCTCTGGCCCTGTAGATGCATCAACATAGCTTTACATAAATATAGGGAAGATGATCTCTCCTTGAATACAAGGTTATTCCATGTTCATCCTAGAAATCATCAAATATACTTTCTAACGGCCAAATTTTATATCCCCCTTGCGTGCAAAAAACGGGGGTTACGCGCATGGCCGGGCCTTGCGTATACCGGATGCATCTTCAAAGGGGCTCGGCTACACGCGTAACCCCCATTATGTGCTGAAGTGCCAGGCCCAGATAAAGGGGCAGGGAGGGGTGGGGCTGGAAGCGACCGGTACAGCAGCCATTTCCTGCTGTACTGGAGAAGGGCATCCTGGCATGTGCAAGGTGCTACTGCTCCTTTGGAGCAGTAGCACCTTGCGCATGGATATATTTTGGAGCAGTAAGCAACAAAACAAAAAAATAGAAAGGTAAGAGAGAGGATTTAGGGGCTGGGAAGGGAGGTTAGGGTAGGAGGTAGGGAAGTTCCCTCCCAGTACGTTCCTTATTTGGAGAAGACTGGGAAAGAACTGGGGAAGGCCTCGATGCGTCGCCGAGCAGAAATTGCAATTTTCTACTCCAGCTTTTGTGCCCCCCACACACATGCCGCTTATATTTTTCTAACACGTGCGCAGCCACGTGTGCAGCCATGCACGCACATTAATAAATATGTGCATCCATGTGCGTGCACCGGGTGATTTATGGTCACATAATTCCTGTAAGTAATTATTGTCTAGAGCAGCCTTTTTCAACCTTTTTACCATGGAGGAACTCTTGAAATAATTTTTGGGTCTACTGCTCATGATATGTTAACATGATCAGTTTAAGTTGTAGAAATGGTAAGCCAATAATATTTATCAATGCTGTTATGAGCAGAGAATGATATTTTTCAGGGGATCTGTTTATTTTGGCCACTTATTAACCTAGTCATTGCGTTTAGTTTCTCCTCCATAAATTTTAAAAACTCTTGAGCTCTTTTATAAGTGCATAAAAAGTGCATAGAAAGTGTTATTTTTGAAGCTACAAAAAAATGAAATTTACTAGGGATGTGAATCGTTTTAGGACGATTAAAATTATCGTCCGATAATTTTAATATCGTCTTAAACCGTTATGGAACACAATACAATACAGATTCTAACGATTTATCGTTATAAATCGTTAGAATCGTGAGCCGGCACACTAAAACCCCCTAAAACCCACCCCCGACCCTTTAAATTAAATCCCCCACCCTCCCGAACCCCCCCCCAAATAACTTAAATAACCTGCGGGTCCAGCGGCGGTCCGGAACGGCAGCGGTCCGGAACGGGCTCCTGCTCTGAATCTTGTCGTCTTCAGCCGGCGCCATTTTCCAAAATGGCGCCGAAAATGGCGGCGGCCATAGACGAAAAAGATTGGACGGCAGGAGGTCCTTCCGGACCCCCGCTGGACTTTTGGCAAGTCTCGTGGGGGTCAGGAGGCCCCCCACAAGCTGGCCAAAAGTTCCTGGAGGTCCAGCGGGGGTCAGGGAGCGATTTCCCGCCGCGAATCGTTTTCGTACGGAAAATGGCGCCGGCAGGAGATCAACTGCAGGAGGTCGTTCAGCGAGGGTTCCGGCGCCTCGCTGAACGACCTCCTGCAGTCGATCTCCTGCCGTTCCGGACCGCCGCTGGACCCGCAGGTTATTTAAGTTATTTGGTGGGGGATTTAATTTAAAGGGTCGGGGGTGGGTTTTAGGGGGTTTTAATGTGCCGGTTTTTCGATTTTTCGATTTTTAACAATTTTTAACGATTTTTCACGATATTTTACCCCCCCAAACGGCAACAATACGATTCCCTCCCCCTCCCAGCCGAAATCGATCGTTAAGACGATCGAGGACACGATTCACATCCCTAAAATTTACTACTTTAATGTAAAACCTGTGTCAAACTTGAGATAAGTATACATGAATTTCATCTTCAACTGATATGAGACTATTTCTGTCCTTCTCTTGATGCTTGTTAAACAAGAAAATATTTGCTCTCACATATAAGAAGCTGAAAACTGCAGCAAAATGTTCATTGCTTTCCTGTGAATGGCAGGATGGCATGCAAAGTTCAAAAAATGATGTTTAATTTTTTTTCAGTCATGATCTTTTGTGGAACTCCTAGTCACCTCTTGAGGACCCCCTGTGTTCCACAGAATGCTGGGTGAGAAAGGCTGGTCTAGAGCTACCTGAAAGGATGGATTAGAGTGAACTAAACATTGCTTGTCCATGTATTTGGATTTTGAAGCATTTCTCAAGTGAAATTTAGAGACACTTGGATAGAAGAAAGGTATGAATATCCTTCCTTCTTGGCTGGCATGTGGAACATTAAAAGAATCTCTAAGGAGAATACTGAACCAGTCCATTTCTATTAACCGAGAAAGCTTGGTATATATTTTGGATAGCAACATTATGCTACATAATATAGAAATATCACCAGTGAGGGCAGAGAGATAAATGTTTATTACTTATGCATCTCTTTCTAGCTATGCCTGGTCTTCTCTAATTAAAATTTTAGATTACATCAAGCTTTGTCACTCTGGTGTGATGTCACCAACTCAGAAATACTGTTCTAAGATGTTGTATCTTCCTATACACAGTATTCAGGACATACTGCTCTGAGTTTTCTCCACTTTGGGTACAGCATCCAGTTTCATGTGGCAGCTTGGGGTAAATTCTGCAGCAAAAATGTAGAAATTCTACAGCAAATCTATGGCATATTTGCATACATTTGCATAACATTAGCATTATTTAATATAGAATAACTATTTTGTATTATAAAAATATATGTAAATAATGTAATTTTCTAGCATTTCCTGTGTTTCTAGATATTTTATTGTTTAATATTTTTTGTACGCCATTTTGAGGTTGTATGAAAATTGGTATGTCAAATAAAGATTACTATTATATTTTTTTGCTTGCCTTTCATTATTTTCCCTTTCAGTTTTCATCTCTGTTTACTTTTCACTCCTTTCTTTCTGTCTTTCTTTTGTCTTCTGTTTTCTCACATTCTGTCACTGCTGTCTGTATTTTTCATTCTTAAAGGAGCCTTTTCTCTTGCTTGCATCCACCTCTTCACTGTCCTTTTCTCTTTTCTTCTCAGACAGCTCTAGAAGCAGTCAAGGAAGAGGCTGACTTGGATACAGTGGTAGCCACATAGAATCATGACTGGGCTATACCTACCTACCTACCTACCCACACACACACACACACACACACACACGCTCTCAAATGGTAGGAGCAATGGATGGCCGGCGCCATCTTGTGCTCCTACCATGTGTCAGGGGCCGACCAATGGCACCGGTAGTCCCTGTGATATAGTAAGGGCAAAGGCTATCGGTGCCATTTTGAATACCGGCAGCCAACAGCCCGAGTGCAAGAGATCCCTCCAGGACCCCTGCTGGACCACCAGGGACTTTTGGCAAGTTTTGGGGGGGTCAGGAGGGTGGGGGTTTATTTGTTAGTGATACGTTGTATTCGTGGGGGTTCGCCATAGGTTTTCTGACACCCTCGAATACAACAAATATGGCATATACGTTGCGGATTACCAATACGTTGCAAACGAATGCACACCCCCAAACGTGTATATTACGCGCATAACATTTTAAAAATCTAACCCTAACTGAATGGGATAAGCTAAGGCAAGTAGAAAGTAGTGGGAAAAAAAAAAAAGAAGATACTACAAGGGCAAGAAATCTTTTTCTTACTAAAATATAGAAAAGGGGAAAAAAGTCCTCTGTGGTTTTCTAAGGAAGTGGCTGAAAATGGAAGGAAAAAAGTTTAGCTTTCATAAACTACAAGCAAACCCAGAAAGAGGGAAACAAGCAGCAATATGTGAAAAAGTTAAGGAAGCTAGGAAAGTAGTCAGGAGAGTAGAGGCAGAAATGGAATGTAAAGTAGTTAATACAGTAAAACAGGGGTTAGATTTTTTTTTAGATGTTAGTGACAAGCAGACGTTGACGTGGAATTGGAAGGCTCAGAGATAAAGGGCTGCAATATATGGTGGCTGACCAAGGGAAAGTGAAATTGTATAATAAACATTGCTGTACAGTGTTCAGTGAAGAGGTGCTTGGAGTAAGACCTTAGAAAACTGCCACAATTATGGGATGGAAATGAGGTGGACTTCAAACAATATTCAGAAGGGTGTGTTGTTCATAAGGAGCTAGCAAAACTAAAAGTAGATAAAGCAATGATGCTGAACAGGATACATCCAAGGTGAAAAGAAGCAACTGAATTTGTAAAACAAGAGAAAAAAAAGTTTTTCAAGAGACAGATCAGCAAACATGGAAAAGAAGTGGCAAAAGCAGAAATACAGTTAGAAATATAGGAGTACAGTTTAAAAAAATACGCACACGCACACAGGGATGCATGATTTTATAACATGCGCGCACCGGAGAGCGCATGTTAGAAAAATTGGGGGTGGCATGCACGGGGGGGGTAGAATTTGGCAAGTTTTGTGCGGCGATGCATCGCGGCCTTCCCCAGTTCCCTCCCAGTCTGCTCCAATTAAGGAGCGGACTGGGAGGGAACTTCCTTACCACCTACCCTAATCTCCCTTCCCCTTCCCCTCTCCTCCCCACCCCCTAAATGTTACCTACCTTCAGGGTTTTTTTTTTTTGTTTTTTTAGTTGCTGATCCTTCGGAGCAGAAGCAATTTCCACGTGCTGGCTGACTGCCGGTGTGCACTTCCCTGGTATAGCGACAAATGGCCGCTGTACGGTCGGCTCCAGTCCCGCCCATCTCCGCTCCCCCCAGACCTCCCCAGTTCTTTGGCCTGGCTCTTCTACTCTTAACAGGGTGTAAGCGCATGGCCGGGGCCCCTTTTAAAATGCACGCAGTGTGCACAAGGCCTGGCCGCACACGTAACCCCTGTTTTTTATGCATGCAGACCATTTAAAATCGGGCCAATAGAGAATTATTTCAACAATCACATGTAGATCAAACGCTGACACAGGAACGGTTAAAGGGAGGAGAATTTAAACATGAGATAAGAAGTTGATAATTACAGCAAAGGACAAGGGACTATGGTTAAGGGACCTTAATTTTCTGATTTTAATTTAGTTTCCTGGGACTTTATCGTTGTTTATTATAATGAACAAATATAGGAGAAAATAGGTGGGAAAACAATGAATTATAATATTTCACTGATTTTTCTTGATTTTGTCTGCTATTATAAATATTGATTCATGGTAAAAAAAAAATAAATAAAAAATAAAAACTGAAAATGAAAGACGATGGTTAATATCCAGTATAGAAATAAACTAGCAAAATGGAAAAATATAGATTCTGTTGCACAGAATAGAAATGGTTATACATTTTGGGGCAGATTTTCAAAGGGGTACGTGCATAAGATACGAGCGTACCCCCCAAAAACCTGCCCCAAGCTCCCTCTGCGCACGCAAGCGCCGGGATGAGCATAAATCCCGGGGCTTTCCTGGGGGCGTGTCAGGAGCATATCGCGGCGGCGCGTCATCCGGAGCTGGAGCCGCGGGCATGTTTCCGGCCTGGGGGCATTTCGGGGGTGTGGCCGAGGCCTCTGAAACCGCTCCCGGGTCGGGGAATCGCGCGTCGGCCAGTTGGCCGGCGCACGCGATTTACACCTCCTCAGGGATAAGAACTTTTCGAACAAAGGTAGGGGGGGTTTAGATAGGGCTGGTGGGGTGGGTTAGGTAGGGGAAGGGAGGGGAAGGGAGGGGAAGGTGCGGGGGGAGGGAATGGAGGCAGGCTGTGCGGCTCGGCGCCCAGGCTGCTGATTTTGCCAGCCTTGCGCGCACCAACCCCGGATTTTAAAAGATACGCACGGCTACGCGCGCATCTATTAAAATCCGGTGTACTTTTGTTTGCACCAGTCGCTCGAACAAAAGTACGCACGGGCGTAGTTTTTTAAAATCTACCCCTTTATTGCTGGTGTGACCTGCTGATATCAGAATGCCTGCATACAGAAAGACTCAGCATAGTAATAATAGGCTCAAGTGCTGGAAACCCATTGAATACTATAATATTGCTGTACCAGAAAAACTCTAGATCATCACCCTGAGAGAACTGAAGAGAAGTTGTGATCACCCAGGATATCCCCATTCGAACCAATTTAAAGATTAGTTAAAGAAAACCGGAAATTGTGGTCAAGGAGAAACACATGAATGTGTGTATCCTCCTCCAAAAATGACCAGGCAAGAGTTAACATTCACTGAAGCACTGTTCTCTTTCACCATAGGATTCAAAGATATCTATGGATAAGGGCAGGGTTATTTAATCCAAAACCAGAATTTATTTCTAATTAATTTCAACTATATATGCCTTTAATGCAAGAACCTGTTATTTTATAATGTCATGCTATTTCTTTCTCTGAAGTCATTCTTTATCTAGAAATTCACTTGGGGGCAGGTTTTCGGGGGGTAAGCGTGTAAGATACGCGTGTACCCCCCGAAAACCTGCCCCAAGTACCCCCCGAAAACCTGCGTACCCCCCGAAAACCTGCCCCAAGTTCCCCCTGCGCGCACTGAGCCTATGTTGAATAGGCTTGGCCGCGGGCGTGGTTCCGGCCCGGGGGTGTTTCGGGGTCGTGGCCGAGGCCTCCGAAATTGCTCCCGGGCCAGGGAATCGCAGGCGTAACTCTTCAAACAAAGGTGGGGGGTGGGTTAGGTAGGGGAAGGGAGGGGAAGGTGCGGGGGAGGGGTGGAAGGAAAGTTCCCTCCGAGGCCGCTCCAATTTTGGAGCGGCCTCGGAGGGAACGGAGGCAGGCTGCGCGGCTCGGCGCGAGCAGGCTGCCGATTTTGCACAGCCTTCCGCGCGCCGACCCCCCATTTTAAAGGTTACGCACAGCTACGCGCGTATCTATTAAAATCCGGTGTACTCTTGTTCACGCCTGGTGCGTGAACAAAAGTACGCGTGGGCGTACTTCATTAAAATCTACCCCTTGGTCTCTATCTGGATCTCAGATTCAAATGTAATAATCCTTGGCCATTTCATTAGAATAGTATTCTAACATCCAAAGAAAAAAGTCTGCAGTCTAGAGATGGTATATTTTTAGAAGAGAGTCAGTGAGCTGAAACCATATCAGTAGATCTTTACAGACGGGGAACAGAACAGTAAAATATGCCACCAAATATGAGTAGAATAAGATGCAGAACACTATCTTATGCAATTCCAAAAGAAAATACAGGAATATATTTCCATCTCCATATATTTTCTCCTGAAAGTTGTATAAAAATCCTTAAAACAGCCATGAACATTTCAATAAAACTACAGATCAAATATATTTTTGTAAATGTGGTGCTTCCCTTGCTTTCTCTGTGCTCACTCTTACCACAATTATGTTGTATCTGAGGCTACAGAAGCTGAAGCTCAGAGGCCATATAGTCTGACGACTGGGGAGGGTAAAGGAACAGTGAGAATGAGTGGGCAAGGAAGGGAAAGGAGAGAAAGGAGATGGGATATAGAAGGAAGAAATGAGTGGGCAGAATAAGTGGTTAGGTAGTGAAGGTGCCTGAGAGGAAAGTTGGAACTAGAAGACAGAGGACTGAGAGGCTGGAGGGAGGAAAAACTGCAGAAGGGATCAAAATAGGATAGAAAGGGAAGAAGAGAATCATAGAAATAGAGAAAATGACAGCAGATAAAGACCATATGGGCCATCCAATCTGTTTGTGCCCACATCCTACTCAGCTTTCCAATCATTTCTTTCCCTCAGATCATAGGTGCTGTTCTTGCTTTTTTAATTCTAATCATGTCCTTTTTTTCCCCACCACAACTAAGAGGCTACTCGAAATGTCCACTACCATTTCTATGAAGAAATAGTTCCTTAGATTACCTTTGGGTTTAACCCCTTTCATCCTCATCCCATAACCCCTCATTCTAGAGCTTTCCTTCCATTGAAAGAGGCCCACCTCTTGTGCATTTATTCTTGGGAAATATTTAAATGTCTCTATCATGCTCCCTATTTCTCTCCTTTCCTCCAGGGTAAACAGGTTTAGATCTTTAAGTCTGGCCCCATATTTTTATGTTTGTATGATATTTTTAACCTGAGAACCCTGCACTCATTTTCAAAGGAAAAGTATGTTTGCTTTTTCACTCTGAAATTTGCTTAGGTTATCCATGGACATTTGCCCCTGTTTTTCCTGCAGGCATTTTTTCAAGGAAAATAATGTGTAGAATTGAAAATGCAATTTTTGGAGTGTATTTTTGAATGGGTTTGTCATATAAAGTATGTACATGTGGAATTTCTGTTTTATGAACCTTGAAAGTACTTTAGTATGCATGTACATTTTAACCCGGGAAAAGGGCCGGTTTGGGGCATTCCTGTGACAGGATTCAGAAGCACGCATGAAAGTTGCTATTTTGTAAGCATAAAACATGCATGCATTACCAAACTTGGTCAAACATTTTCCCATCTGCTAATTTGCTCGCACAATTGAAACCAGACTTGTCTTTTGTCTGCAGTTTGTGGGTGCGAGGTCTCGTTAACTGGAGGAAGATTTAGATTTAGGGTGAAGTGCTAGAAGGTCTCAAACTTTTAGCCAGTCTGACCCCATTTCGGTACTGAAAAATGATTATGACCCTAGAGGATGACAAAAAGAAATTAGCAGCGTGCACTTCCCTCAAACAAACAATCGCTCCACTCTCACCCTCCCCCCACACTCCAGCTTATCCTCTCCAGTCAATCTCTTCTCGCAGTCTCCAGAAGGCCTACCTGCTGATGCCCTTCCATCAACCCTCCCCTCTCTCTTACCCTTCCAGCCTCTTTTGCATCCTTCAACTGATTCTCTATCACTCCAAGTCCTTCTTATAACCCCCAACAGATCCTCTGTCATCCTGTCCCTCTCAACCCATCTCCCCATTCCCTCCTTGCTGTCATCCCCATCACCTGTCTCTCAATTCCCAGCCTCACCGCCTCCTCTCGATCCCTTCTCTCACATCTCTCCCAGCTGATCCCTCTCACTCCCAGCTCCTCTCTTATATCCCCCAGTTTATCTTTTGTCATTCTCCCTCTCTCACCTTCCACAGACAATCCCTTTCCACCTGATCCAGCCCTCAGGTCCATCCTGCATTTGATCCCTCCCTTCAAACATACTCCTGGTCAGGGTCAGCAGCAATATTTTCCTTTGGGCCCCAGGCCAAAAGTGGATGGAAAGTGGTGAGAATCAGGGCTGGTTGACAGGGGCAACCTTTTTCTCTTAGGCAGGTTCAGGGGTGGGTGAAGAGAGAGGAGCAATGGCAGTCTCCACTGGCTCATGTACACTCAGCTCTCCCCCTCCACTGGAGCAAAGCAGATGATGAAGTGCAAGTGGCAGTCATATTACTAATGAAAATCAGCATGAGGCATGTGAGCTAATGCAAGCTCACAAGCCCTAAAACAGCCCCCCGATCCATCCTCATGCAGGGCTTCCTATTACTACAGAAGCTCATGCAAGGATATGGCACTGCAGGGCCTGTGAGAGTGTGCTGGCTCACAGGACCCCTGCTGCCTCGCACTACTAATGCTGCTGCTGCTGCTGCTGCTGCAGATGTCTGAAGAACGCTGCCATGTGAGGCACTTGTAACCCCAGCTAAGTGTTTTGTGACACCATTTTGGGTCCTGACCCCAATTTGGGAAGCCCTGGTCTTGGTGAACTGGAGATATCAATAAACTGGTGAATATAAGTGTGCATGCAAGTATTTGCAGAATGGTGCAAGCATATACTTTATAAAATCCCTGCCTCTGCGTTAACATCAGGTTATTAGGCAGAAATGTTACATATTTTTATAAGCCTAAGGTATACATGAATTTGTTTATAAAATAGGCAGACTAAGCATTAGGGATGTGCATCCGTTTTCCATGGATTTGTAATCCACAACTTATTTTTTGCTAACTGTTAAATACATGGGGAGGCGAAACGCATCGCGACTCCCCACGTATTAAACAGATTTCTGTTTTATTTGGCCTCCTAAACTGGCGCCGATCGCCTTTGCCCTCACTATGACACACATAGTGAGGGCAAAGGCGATCGGCGCCATTTTGAGTATTGGCATCGGATGGCCGGCGTGCAAGGAGGTCGCTCCCGGACCCCCACTGGACTTTTGGCAAGTCTTGTGGGGGGTCAGGAGGCCCCCCCAAGCTGGCAAAAAGTCCCTGTGGGTCCAACGGGTGTCCCGGAGCGACCTGCCATCCTACGCCAGGACTCAAAATGGCGCCGATAGCCTTTGCCCATACTATGTCACAGGGGCTACCGGTGCCATTGGTCAGCCCCTGTCACATGGTAGGAGCACAAGATGGCGCCAGTGACCATTTGATAGGGACTGACCAATGGCACCGGTAGCCCCTGTGACACAGGCTATCGGCGCCGTGATGAAACCGGCAAACGAGTGCAGCAATGGCTTCCTGACTCCCCGCTGGACCACCAGGGAGTTTTGGTAAGCATTGGGGGGGTCAGGAGGGTGGGGGGTTGTAGTTAATTTTAATTTTAGCTGGGACAATAATTTAAGTCACCGTAGTAACTTATTTACAGATCGACAACTTATGGAATTCTCCATACTTCCGCATGAAATGGAATTGACCCTCCACGAATATGTATCACGTACGCAACGAAAACTTTTTGGGTGCACATCCCTATTAAAGATAATTTGATAATAAGTAATAAACCCGAAATGCTTGAGAATATGTTGAGATATAAAAATCTTGGGCTATTGAATTTTTCTAAAACTAAGTTATTTTCTGCCCAGGAATTATTTAAGATATTTAAGAAATATCAGATGGAAGTTCTACAGATTTTTAAAGACAAGCAGAATAATGTGTCTGTACAATTTGGTTGGCTGTGAGATAGCGTGTGACCGACCACAATCACACCCAATTCCACATGCTGCCGATGAGGTTGCGACGCCATCCTTTCATGTTCCTGGGACCTCCAAGGTGTACAGGCATGTGGCGTGGTATCTCTTAAAGGCCCCATGGCAGGGAACCTGTCTGCAGGTACTCTCTGATGACATCAGCAACCCAGCTATTTAAACCATAACTGCGCACCACAGTTTTGCCTCAGCAACAGGTCCTCCTTTCAGTGCATGATGCTTTCCATGTGCCTCATTTCCTTGTTACCTTGCCTCGCTGTTACCCTGCCTGCCTTACCTTGTTGTTACCTTGCCTTGACTTGTCTTGCCCTGCTTGTGTCTTTGTCCTCAGTGCCTTGTCTTTGACTTGTCTGTTCATCTCTGCCTGACTCCTAGTTCTGGCCCTTGCAACGGACACTGAATTCTCTTCTGGATTGCTGCATGCCCTGTCCCCAGCTTGGACCTCAACTTGCCTACTTACCACCAGCCCCAACCTTGGCCTGGGCCTGGATACTATTTGCTTGCTGCCTGCCCTGGCCGCTACCCAAGACTCTACTACATCTGATTACTCCTTATAGGATATTTGCCCATTACCTACTGACCCTGGAACCTACCTGTGGGAAATGAGTCTGATATATGTGAAACCCCTGATCCAGTCCTAGTGAGGGCGAATCCACCTGCTATCGGCATGAGCCTAGGTTCATCTATTGGGCTGTGTCAACCACGCCACAGCCCAAGGGCTCACATCTGTGACAGTGTCTAGATGATGTTATTATATTTCACCTAGTAAGAAAAGTGTTAATAAAGAAGAATGTGGATATGATAGACCCCTTTGATAGTGCTGATATATCTGTTTTTTTTACAAAGCTCTTCTGATAACATCTTGATTAGGGTTACACTTATTATAACATTTATCTGTGAATCAGACAAATATATGGTTTTAAAACAATATTTAAAATATAAAGATGAGGGGGCCAATATTCAGTCACTGAGCAGCTCAGCTAGTTAGCTGATAAATCTATCTTGCTAACTAGCAGGGTATATTCAGTGGCACGGTTGCACCACTGAATATGCCCGACTAACATTAATTGAGCCGCATATGTTTATGTGGCTAACTTTAGGACAGGTCAGTGGCATGACCAGAGTTAGCTGCAAATGGTATGTGGCTAACTCCACTTGTCCCTGAAAATGTCTCTCGCCCTCCTCCAGAATGTTCCCGAATTATGCGGCATTTAATACTGCCATTTTGACATTTCAGTTATCATCTAAAAATCTCAAGGTTTTTTGTGGTCAAAGGATCCAAATATTCCCCAATATGACTAAGGAAACTCAATTGAGGAGCAGATTGTTTTTACAATTTAAACAGTGTATACTGGGTTTAGGAGTTTCATTTTTCCTAAAATACCCATGCAAATGTATCATTGTTCATCAGCGGAACACAGGTCCTACCCATTTAGAATATTTTCTTTTGGATAAATCAGCTGTTACTTAAATCATTTGGAAATCAGCGAGTTTGGGGGGGATAAGAATAGGGGAGTATGATGTCGCAAAATTTGCATTTAAATTACTTTTGTCCTCTTTTACATATGAGGACTTAGAATGTATTAAAAGGTTAGTAGGTATCTTTGCTATTTCTTCAGATTGTTTCTGATATTATAATTCATTGCTTCCTGCTTTATTTCATGTAAATATGAATTGAAAGCTAATAAATTATAAATAATAATAAAAATATTACTCAGTGGATTCAGTGCCAGAGAAAACAAGAGTAATGACAGGGAATCTCCCTGAAATAGTCTTTGCTCGATCTAGATGTTAGGAATGACAAATTGTATATCTTCATATTTTCAGTTCTTAACATATAAACTTCATTTTCTATGTTCCATGTAGTCTGCCATGTTTACATGGTGATCTTGATGTACTCAGTCAATCTAGGTTTTATTTTGTACCTTTTAAGGCAATTTATTATTCAAGAACATGGGATGCTACCCAAAGCTTTCTTATTCTCAAGTCATGCTATACTGAGATTTCAGTTTTCCTTGTTAAGCAGCAACTGGTCTTTTCCATATGCTCCACTGTTGTTGCCCTTTGATTCTGTTTATTATATTAGATTTTATGTGATTATATTTTCTGTTTGCATCTATCACAATAAACAGCTTGTAAAGTCTAGGAAAGTAGATACTAGCCATTGTGGTGAAGTTCTGGCTGTCTAATGATTCAATTGATGTTTTTACATTTTCCAGATTTTGGTGGAGAAAAGTTACCATGTTTGAACCAGAAGTTGAGCACTCCATTAGGGCCAGAGCTCCTCCTATTTGGAGCTCTTCTTAACCTGGTTTCTAGATCTTTTGTTACTTCAGGTCATTTCATAATTTTGATGTTTGCATATTTTATAATCTTCTGTATGTTGGGTAACAATTCTGCTCCGTTATTGTCTTCTATGGATCTTCATATACATTTTTTCAGAACTTTTCTGTTTCAGCTTTGGTTGGTGGAGTATTAACTGCGCTAATGTTCTCCCCCAATTGCTTTGGGTTGTGACTATTTGTTTTATTTTCATTTCTTTTTTTTTTTTTAATTTCTGCAGCATTTGTGCTTCTGCTGTTATTTTCAATTTGTTATTTATGAATTTAAAGTTTTCTGTTATTGCATTATGCTTTAGCTTGATGTTTCAGTCTTTATCATTATTTTTATGTCCTCCGTTCTCTGAGGTAATCATCTACCAATGACACTTCTGCATGCTGTAATTTTATTTTTCCCTCTATCTGCATTTTCAGAGCTGGAGGAGTTCTTTCTCCTTTTCATCCAGCTTTGTGCACTTGTAGGTCAAACCCTCTGCATAATATTGTATAAAATCTACCCCACTGGATGTAATTGGTCTGCCAGGATTCCCAGCTTTGTGGATTTCTGGTAGCAGGTACCAATTGAAGAATGGCTTGATATCAGGTTTTCAGCTGGGAAAACAGCTGATTTGGTGATGTTTTGATCAGATTTTTTTTTGTTTTAATTTATATATATTTATTCTGTAGTATCTAATATAATTATTCAAGGGGGATTATAGTAAGACATTCATAATTTCCTGTCTGGGATCCTTGCAAAGTTTCTGATATTATTTGAGAACTGCCTGTACCCACTTCTATTATTTTCTATGTCCGTAGCCACTACACCTCCTTTGTCTCCTAGTTTGATGATGATATTTGTTTTGTAGGGTTTGTATTTTAACCTTTTCTAGTGGGGAAAAGTTATATAAGATTTTCTTCTGTTTTATCGGAGAACTGTGTTTTTACCCTTTGACAGATAAATCAGCATCAGGAGCCAAAGGATTAAATTGCATTAGAATATAGCAATGCTGTAATGAAAAAAAATTCGTATTTAAGGGAATAATAGATAAAATATTTCTGTTGAAAAATAGAGACTGATAATTATGTTGTTTGAGTTCACGTTACAAAGATTTCTGAAGATCCAGAAATGATATTAAGTGTGTGTGTGTGTGGGCGGGGGGCGTTGCAGTAAATCGATAAACATGTCTGCTTAACCATTTAGCTCTTCATCCTCAATGGTAATATCATGAGATAAATGCAAGCAAACACATGGTAAGATATCTCAAACTAATGGATTGCCTAAGGGAAATCCCTGTGCATGAGATGCAGACAGTAGGAGGAAACTTGAGACCCATGAGCCGTGATACCAGTGCAAGTACCCCAAGGAGCGAGAGAGCAGGGAAAATACATAGTACACCGACGTGATATCTTTGATGAGCGGCGGTATATAAAAATTTATAAATAAATAAATAAATAAATAGTGAAACAAAGCAGACTAGGTGATCCCTATTTATCTGGGAAGAGCAGGAAGAAATCATCAAGAGGTATAACTGGCAAGGGAGCATCAAACAAATAGAAAAGGTGTACTATCAGGGGCATAGCTAGGGAGGCCCATGGGTTTCTCTCCTCATGACAGTTTCTGTCTAACACCGGTACTATCCTACCCCTTTTCTTCATCTGTAACCCAACAGTATGCCTTTTACCCCCCTCCTATACATAAAGCCATGACTAGACTGCAACGTACACATCCTTAGTCCAACAGGCAAGTGTCTTGCTGCCTTTTCTGGGGCCACATTTATTTATTTATTTACACATTTTTCTATACCATCTACAATAGACAACTGTGGTAAGCGGTGAACAATAAAACAAATAGCTAATACAATATCATGTTTTAAACACTTCAACAGAGTAGACAAAACAAACTATAAGACACATGAATCACTAAAAAGAAAAGCATCAAGAAAAGGCCCGTTGAAAATAATGCACTTTCAACTGTTTTCTGAAAAATGTGTGTTCAGTGAGATTTCTCAGCTCCATGGGTAGCTCATGCCACAGAGTGTGACCAGGAACTGCAAAAGCCTTGATGCAGATTATTAGCAGTAGAAACAATGAGTAAACCTTTATCTGCAGATCTTAGGGACCATGGAGGGATATACCTCACCAGTTTATTAGCCAGGGAAGCAGGGCTGGCAGAATAAAATGCTTTGTGTACAAGGGTCATTAACTTAAACTGAATCCTGAACTTGACAGGATGCCAGTAAAGTCAGCAGAGTGCAGGAGAGATATGTTCCCAGAGAGGGCAATAGGTAATTAAGAGACCAGCTGCATTTTGTAACATTTGAAGAGACTCTATCATATATTTTGGTAGCCCTGTGTATAAAGAATTGCAATAGTCTAATGTGGTCAGAATAAATGCTTGCAGTACTATTCTGAAATCAGAAACAGGTAAGAGATATTTTAAGGGATGAAGAGCCCAAAGCTTAAAGAATGGTGATATAATCACAGCATGAAACTGGGGCTTTAAACCAAAAGCAGAGTCTAGCAGGAAGCCCAGATCTCGAATTACAGGAGAGAATGTGAGAGGCATCCCCTTCCACGATGATAACTGGCAAGTTAGCTTGTAGTGGGTGTCTTCTCAGATTTGAGAAGATTTGAGTGTTAGGCCATGTTGCTGCAGTCATAGCTGATGGTGGAAATGCAATTTGTTATGGTATCACAAACCTTAGCTTTGGGGGCATTAATTGCAAAAATGAGCTGTATATCATCAATATCGATTTTAAATTCATTCACAAAGGAGGAGATAATGTGACACAAAGGCATCAAATACAAATTGAACAACATGGAAAATAATGTAGATCCTTGTGGAACCCCTTGTTAATGGGTTTCCATGATGAGAATGATTGATCTGCCTTAACTTGAAAATGATGACCCAACAGATATGTTTGAAATCCAGAGAAGACAATACCTCCGATTCCGAGTGACCAAAGTTGGCCCAAGAGAATGGAATGATCCACACAATCAAATGCAGCTGAGATGGCCAAGGAAACCAAGATCAAAGAATTGCCTCAGTAGACATTATAGTGCCTTAATCCATCTCTGCCATCCTGTGCAGCTCAAATCTACCTCCTCAGCTAGCCAGATTCATTCTTCTTCTAGGCCATATAGGTGTACATTTCCACTGATGCCAACATTTTTCATAGTGCCCTCATGCATCAGATAATAGAACCATGCTGCTATAGGGTCACACAGAAAACAGACAGGGATGGATTTGAAAGCACTGATAAATTATAAACTGTATACAGAAC
This sequence comes from Rhinatrema bivittatum, assembly GCF_901001135.1. Classification (NCBI taxonomy): domain Eukaryota; kingdom Metazoa; phylum Chordata; class Amphibia; order Gymnophiona; family Rhinatrematidae; genus Rhinatrema; species Rhinatrema bivittatum. The sequence continues at coordinate 554,375,642 of NC_042616.1, read as the reverse complement.
CTGAGAACAGACCTAGTAAGAACTATTCCTAAAGGAACAATCTGTATTGGAAATCAAAATGTTACAGCAAGATTGTGTAATGTGAAACTCCAAGCTTATCCACAATGCAATGAAGTGAAGATCTGCTCTCTATAAGAACATTCAGAGAATAAGTCACTGTGGGCAAACATGACAACCCTATCTATGTCGAGTGTAGACCCATAAAGAAGGGAAATGCATGGTTATGGAGTTGAAATGCATTGGGTAACAAAAGTTCCTCTTTATTCTATAGCTGGAGGATTGATTCAGCTATAGGAGGAATTTGTAGTTACCTCTGTGCAAAAATGTGGATTCTTGTTAAGAACACTGAAAATATAGCAACAAATAGCACATTTTGAAAACTGAGTGGTAAAACTCTGCAACATGTAAAAAATTTATCATATGCCTTTACTCTGTTTATATTTGGCAGATACACTAGAGGCCAATTTAAGCAGGGAACATAAGTGCAGATATATTTCAGGGATCGAGTTTCAAGCTCAAATGAATTTAAGCTAATCTGCTTGGAGATAGCAAATTTGCTAACACCTTAGAGAAGAAATCAAAGACCTTAAAGACAGAATGAATGAACATGAAATCTACCATGGAGAGTAAATAGATGCCACTGCTAGCTTTTCAAATAAATGGAATATGTGGCAGACCACAAATGGTCCACAAGAAAATCTGAAAGATCTTGAAAACAGACAAAGGAGATCCAACATTGGACATTTTTGGGGTGCCTAAACTCGTTAAAAATGAAGACATAAAAAAATTATCATAGAAATATACATGAGTATAACAGGAGAAAAAGGAGACAATAATGTAAACCTAGAGAGATCATGTGGCATATTCAGATGAAAGGAGAAAATAAACCATGATAGAAGCAGAGCAATCATTGCATTGTCTCCCTCATTTCAGGAGAAACAAGAGCTACTGTTTAAAAAAAGGTTTTGATAAGTTACTGGAGAAGGCCATACATTATTATTAACCAAATAGACTTGAAAGTGAATGTGAAAAGCCTGACGCGTGCATCAGTTAGGGGATGTGTGAATATCTTGGGCTGGCGCATGTTGAGTGGATTTAAAAAGCTGCTAGGATACGCGCCTATAAAAGGTTTCCCAAAAGGGGTAGGGCATGGGCATTGTAGGATTTTACCATGAAAATTGCACATACAAACAGTTGCCGTGCAACTTTACTTCTGCTATGGATGACATGTAAGTTGTAAAACAAAAAATTCTAGGCAGATCAGCAGAGTTTTAAAGGTCAGGGCTAACAGGGGAAAAGGGAGGCTATTAAACTAGGGGCGTCTGGAAGTCCTATCCCTTAACTGGGTGAGCAAGGAATGGATTCGGGGTTGGCGTGCTTCCCTTTTAAAATTTTCCCCACTTAATTGGTAGAAGTGGAATTTGTGCGCTCATGCACATGTCCACTTTAAATTGAGCATACATGTAGGCACAGAAAGGCTATTTTATAACGTATACATATATTATAAAATAGCCACATGCCTGGGTGTGCGCCGACGAATACGTACCCATGTGCGCCTGCGTGCCGCTTTGAAAGTTACTGTCCCTGGGAATAGCCACTGTTTATCACTCCATAATAGCAGTATGGAATCTATTTACAGTTTGGGATCTTCTCAGGTACTTGTAACTTGGGGTAACCATTATTGGAAACAGGATACTGGGCTTGAAAGTAACAACAACAAATCTTCACAGAGGCAAAAATAAAACATTTCCCATATTAAGTCCTAATGCACACTAGCCAGGAGCAGGACTGCTGCTTCCATTACGTGAACTAGGCATTTGCCTAGGGCACCAAACATAGGCAGCACATCACCAGCATGAGCTGTCAGCCAAAGATCAAAACGTCCTAGAGAGGCCACGTGTAAAGCTCATCCCACCCACAGTCAAAGATAAGAAGTGAAGCCCAGCAGGGATGCAGGTGGAACCCATCTTGCCTGCAGCCAAAAATGAGGAGTAGAAAGGCACAGGAGGGCTATGGGCAGAGCCTGCCACATCCATGGCTGAAGTCAATCAGAAGAGAGGCCTAGGAGGGCAACAGGTTGAGCATTTCCCACCCACAGCCAAAAACAAGAAAGAGTAAGGCCCGGGAGGGTGGCATGTAGAGCTCAGCCCACCTGCGGCTGAAGACAGGAAAGAGAGGTCCATGCAGGCACCATCCCACCTGTAGCAAAAGATGAAGGGGAGAGGCTTAGAGTGAAAGAGCAAGGGAGTCTTGTTTGCATGTGAATGAGAGAGAGAAAGAGAGGGACGGAGCCTGTGAATGTTGGAGTGGGAGAGACATCAAGCTTATGAGGTTTTGTGTGTGGAGGGGGGAGTGAGGGAGAGGGAGCTTGTAAGGTTATATATTTATATTTGTGTGTGTGTGTGTGTGTGGCAGTGAGAGAGCAATGGAGCCAGTGTGTTTGAGTGAGTGAGAGAGAGAGAGCCTTTGATATTGTGTGTGGGGGAATGAGAGAAAGAGAGTCTACGGGGTTGTATGTGTGGGAGGGAGAGAGGGAGAGAAAGCCAGTGTGTGTGTATTTGTGTGTGTATGTGGGAGTAAGAGAGAGTGGAAGCCCGTATGTGGGGGGGAGGGGGAAGTGAGAGAGAGGGAGCCAGTGAGATTTTGTGTGTGTGTGTGGGTGTGAAATAAGGGAACCTGTATGCTTGTATGTGAGTGAGAGACAGAGAAGAAAGCAATGTGTTTGTGTGTGTGTGACTGAGAAAGAGAGGGAGCCCATGAGGATGTTGTATGTGTATATGTGGGAGTAAGAGAACAAGAGAACCACACACATAAAGCCAGACATATCCTAGATCTAATACTTGCCAATGACAATAATTGTTTAATCAATACATCCCACAATACCTTGTCCTGGTCTGATCAGCTACTAATAAAAGCAGAAATAACACTCCTCAACACTAAGAAAAACAAATTCAAACAATAGCCATGTGACTTGCGAGATGCCAGCTGAACATCCTGTGCTTATCCAGGACAATCTCAGCGCATCTAGAAATCAAAGGTTCCCAGATATGGCGAGCAGGGGATATTTTTACTTTTTAGTTTTAATCATTGGATGTTATTTGATGTTTCTGTTAATTTTAAATATTATTTTGCTGTTTACATTATTTAAAAATTGAATTTATGTTTTTAATTATTGAATGTTATTCTGTTTATCAGATGTTTTAAAATATTCTTTTTATTATTTTGGTTTTACTATTTTTGATGGTTTTTATTTCTTGATTTTAATTTTTATGATATTTTATGAGGAATGGTAATGTTTCTATTCTTCCATTGTTGCACTGCATACTGAGTCTATCTTCTTGTGGTTTCCAGTTCAGTTTTTGTCTGCACATTTCTATTTATACTTTATGGTCTCCTTGGTCTGTATTTGGTGAGGGTCTCTGTTCTGCATATGTGACTGAGGTGAGATATTCTGCTAGTGTATAATTTCTGTGTAGAGCTCTATGGTAGCTTGATTTGTCCTGTTTTCATAATAATAGGGGTGTTAGTGTTTTAAATGGGCCCGGTGTAATATTTGTACTTTCATTGGCAGAGTTGCTACTGTTTGAGTGCTGGCAGTTAGTGCTGATTTGATATAATTGTAATTTCCTTTACTCATAGATTTCGGAGGTCCAATATATTTAATGGATTTAATAGGTCTAAATCCATACGGGTTCTGAGTGTTTTTTTCTGCAGGGTTTTCTGGTTGGTACACAGCAATGCCTGTTAATGTACTTGTTGTAAATATATTTGCTCATAAAACTAAAATTTGAGTGTCCAATGTTGTATAAAATCTGTTATTAAAAATGCATAATTTTAATTGTGCATGAGCTAGGCTTGGGAGGTGGGGGAAGGTGGCAGAAGGCTGTAAGGTTTTCCTAAGTCTTCGAATAGCCTTGCAGCAGCTCTGGCCAGAAGATGAAGCTTCCAAAGCACTAACCATCAAGTGAAAGATAAGAGAGAAATATGCAACTGATGGAACTCCTTTTAAATAACTGATTGTTATACTTCTGGGCTATTAAGATGTAACTGATCTACCTTGGGAATGGATTGCGTTATATGTAGCTAAGATTCAGGTGTAAGATTCTCTTTTTTCTTTCATCCTTTAAGTTGGGAAAGGAGTTCCAACATAGAAATATTAATACATACATAATTAAGTAAAAGAGGAAGAGGGATGGGGAGAAGAAAAGGAGATAGGAAAGAAAAAATGGGGGGGGGGGGGGGAGAGGAGAAGAAGAAAATAAAATTAAACTCTGAAGACTTTGGGGCACAGTACCCAGATTCCTCCTTTGACAAAAGGAGGAATCTGGGTACTGTGGTAAAATGGTATTATACCATTCTACCACAGTTATTAATGTAAACCATCTGACTGTTCATGTGAACTGTTATACCTGTAAACCAGAACGAAGACTTGTGCCAAATTTCGGTATATAAAAGCATACAAATAAATACATCTCCAGGCACAGTTGGAGGGTTTTATCTCTGGTTTACACCTTTAAATCTCCAGGCACAGTTGGAGGCTTTTATCTCTGGTTTACGCCCTTAAATCTCCAGGCAAAGTTGGAGGCTCTTATCTCATTTGGTGCCTGTGGGCTTGGTTTAGGGACAACCAAGCCCTACTGCCTCCACCACCATAGCTTGTAAGAGGGAACAATTCAATACTGTGTCTTGCTCACCTATGCTACATCAACCCACAGCAGTTTCCGCTGGGGTAGATTTTCAAACCGCGCGATTTGGCGTACTTTTGCTGGCGCATCAGGCGCAAGCAAAAGTACGCGGGATTTTAGTAGATACGCGCGTAGCCGCTAAAATCCTGGATCGGCGCGCAAGGCTATCAATTCCGTATAGCCGGCGCGCGCCGAGCCGCGCAGCCTACCCCCGTTCCCTCCAAGGCCGCTCCGAAATCGGAGCAGCCTCAGAGGGAACTTTCTTTTGCCCTCCCCTCACTTTCTCCTCCCTTCCCCTACCTAACCCACCCGCCTGGCCCTGTCTAAACCCCCCCCCCTTACCTTGTCGGGGGATTTACGCCTCCCGGAGGGAGACGTAAATCCCCGCGCGCCAGCGGGCCGCTAGCGCACCAGGACGCGACCTGGGGGCGGGTCCGGTGGGCGCTGCCACGCCCCCGGACCGCCCCGGGCCGTAGCCACGCCCCCGGGCCCGCCCCTGGAACGCTCCTGACACGCCCCTAAAACGCCGCGCGGTTCGGGCCCGCCCCGACATGCCCCCGACACGCTCCCCTCAGAAAACCTCGGGACTTACGCGAGTCCCGGGGCTCTGCGCGCGCCGGTAGGCCTATGTAAAATAGGCTTACCGGCGCGCAGGGCCCTGCTCGCCTAAATCTGCCCGGATTTGGGCAGATTTAAGCGAACTCTTAAAATCCGCCCCTTAGGTTCTAACCTGTTTGGTGTCCATGTCCTCTTGAGGGGGTTTTACCAGTCCTCTCCTTCCTCTATCAACATGGATCCAGGTCTGGACTCTCCAGCAAGTCCACCTCCATCTCCTCCATGTTTTCCTCTGTCTTTAGTAGTCCTTCTTCCTGTTCCTGTCCATCCCCTTCATCAGACCACCTTCCCGTCTCCTTCCAGTCCACTTGGATGTTCCCGCCCTCTTGATGAGCTGCAGGCTGTGCAGTCCCTCCCTCTCAGTTCACCTCTCCTCCCCCTCTCTCAGTACCTTTCAGAGCAGGATCTCTTCCCCTAATCTGAGGTTTCTTGGGTTTTGAGGGTTCCACCAAACTTCCCCGGGGGAATATAATAGCCATCACAACCTGGCTAATATGAGAGTTATTTGAAATGTTTCCCTTTTAGATGAATGATTCCTCTAAATCTACCTAGGGTCTGCACAAAGTAGGGAAAATGGGTTTGTTTCTATGACATGATGGTAATTTATTAAAGAATACTGAGCACGGGGCAGGGAGAAGATAGAAGAGCAATCTGTGGAACTTTTTTTAAAATCAGTTACTTGAAATTGTTAAAGAAGAGGGTGGGGGGGAATAAATGTGAAATCACAGGGGTTATCAGGCTATTTGTACAAGTATATTTTGGTTAGGGGATTTGCTTAATTACTGTACTGTGAATAGGGGAAGTTGAGACAGCTTCATCAGGATCTTTATTTCTCTGTTCTCTGGTAGGTGAGCATAGCAAAATAATGGTGCAGGGAGAGTTTGGAGATTTGGGGGGAGGGTGATATCAAGGTCACAGATGGCAAGGTTAGATGTTATACTAGGTTGCAGATGTATGATATGTTACTTGGGGATGACCCTCTCCCCATTATGAGCTTGTTTTAAGTAGTTACTTATTTCTTATCGAATTTAAAGAGATGAATTCACTTGCAAAATGCAGCAAATTGTACCATGAGATTTCTAGATTAAAGTCAGATATCTTATTCCTGTAGGAGTTTTGTTTTAATAAGAGCAGTGTTTCAATTAAGAAATAAATGTATTAAAGAATGTTCTCTTCTGCCAAGACAATAGAAAAGAGGGTAGGGTGTCACAGCAATAAACAAAAAAATCCCCATGTCCTTCTGTAGATAGAGCTACGAAAGTTAGCAGAGAAAATTATAGTAAAAGGATTTCTCCCTTGGTTCACAAACTGCACTAGCTTCAATTTATATGGTCCAAGTAAAAGCTAAGTAAACTTTGTGTCTGCTTACTTGACTGAAATCTTGGCATTTGCAGAGAGGGAAATTCTGATGGGGAGATTTCAATATGGTAACAAATCCTGTATATGATACAACAGGGCTAATGAAGATGCCCAAGTGAGGGAGTCCGCATCTTTTAAACACATTTATAGACAAATTCTGTTAGTAGATATCTAGAGGTTCCTGTACCCACGGGATGGGATACTCTCATATTGTTCTCCCTGCCACAATTCCTATTTGAGAATCAATCGGATATATGATTAACTAAGGATATACATAAAAGAATGAAGAAACATGAATAGGAGGACACTCCTGGTCAGATCATGCCCCTTTAATGATCAAAATTGCAGGCTGGTCCAATTTCATTTCACAGAGGACATGTAAACTACAGTATTGTCTACAAAATGAAGATGGGTAAGGGAATTGATCTTCCAGGGAATGAAGGAATATTTTGAGTTAATTTCAGATATAAATGTGCTCTTGGGGAATGTGGAATTCAGACAAGGTGGAAATAAGGGTAACTGATATCCATGAACTCTTTCCTATAAAAGATGAGAAGATCAGGAAAACAAATATTGATTAGGGGGACTACACATGCACTAAAAGGAACAAATATCATATAAGAGATCCTAACAAATCTGAAATTAATGGCAAATGATATAAAGATCTTACCAGATCATTTATCAAAATGCCTTAGAGTCCTAATGCATGTGATAAATATTGCAATGCGTATTAGTATGCAAATGGGAGGAGTTAATGAAAATGAGGGTCTGGTAGCATGGAATGCAATAGAGTAATGCACATTAACTACACCTTTTTTCTGTGTGCTAGGCAAAAGAGAGAGCAAGATTGAGAGACTCTGTATAGAGTCAATATGACATACTATAAATGTATAGAATGTCATATTGACACTCTCTCTCTCTCTCTCTATATATATATATATATATACCACTGTAAGAGGGTATACTTTCAATTCGAGTTGGGTTTGGTGGGATGCTTTTACATACACAATCAGAGGAATTAACTGCAAATTAGATATGACTAATGAATTTCTATCATTTGAATCAATGAAAGGTATCAACAAGAGGAATTGATTTATACAGTGCAGTAGAAACCGCTTTCTGCAATGCTGTAGAGCAGGGCTTCCCAAACCTCTCCTGGGGACCCCACAGTCGGTCAGGTTTTCAGGATATCCACAACGAATATGCATGAGATACATTTGCATACCATGGAGACTCTGTATATGCAAATGCATCTCATGCATATTCATTGTGGATCTCTTGAAAATCCGACTGACTGTGGGGTTCCCAGGACAGGTTTGTGAAGCCCTGTAGTAGAGACGGCATTGTAGTAATTAACTCCTCTTGTTGGTACCTTTCATTGACTAAAATGATAGAAATTAATCCGTCATATATAATTTGCAGTTAATTCTTGTGACTGTATTTGTAAAAGCACCGCCCAAACCCACCTCAAATTGAAAATGTACTCTCTTCAGTGGTCTGTGTGTGCGTATATATATATATATATATATATATATATATATATATATATATATATCATACATATTACATAGATTCTATACAGAATCTCTCTCTCTCATTATAACTCATGATAATATACCATGTGTGTTAAAAACAAATAATATGCATTAACTCTACAATTTCCCACTATGTCTATAGCATTTTGATGAATCTAGGGGATAGACAGGACAAAACGACCTTACTATGATAGAGGTAACAAAGTAGACAAATTATTGGAATCAAAACTTTCATGTCTGAGTTTTAAAGAAAATATCTGCTTTATTAGATCAGAAAAAGGGAAAGCAATCTCAGATTGTCATCAAATCAAGGAAACTTTTATTGAGTTTTACTAAAACTTATGTACTCAGAAAAAAATAGAGATCAAGTGGAAATCAATGATTTTCTTACCTAAGTGCCACGCCAGCAATATCAAGAGAGGTTCATTTGGAACTAGAAAATGAAATAACACACACACTTGCAGAGAAGACAGGAGGGATGATGGTTAGGTCAGATACTTGCAAGCGAAAATAGGGTGAAAGGAGATATATAAAAAAAAAAAAGTTCCACAAATAGAGGTTAATCTCTAGTAAATTATTTAAATTCAGATAATCTTTTATAAAAGGACTAGGGGACATTCCATGAAGTTAGCATCTAGCACATTTAAGACTAATCGGAGAAAATTCTTTTTCACTCAATGCACAATTAAGCTCTGGAATTTGTTGCCAGAGGATGTGGTTAGTGCAGTTAGTGTGGCTGGGTTCAAAAAAGGTTTGGATAAGTTCTTGGAGGAGAAGCCCATTAACTGTTATTAATCAAGTTGACTTAGGGAATGGCCTCTGCTATTGCTTGCTTCTGTAGCATGGGATCTTCTTAGTGTTTAGGTACTTGCCAGGTTCTTGTGGCTTGGTTTGGCCTCTGTTAGAAATGGGATGCTAGGCTTGATGGACCCTTGGTCTGACCCAGCATGGCAATTTCTTATGTTCTTATGCAAAGATATGCGTGAAAGCATCCAGACAATGATTGTGAGAAAGAGTTTGTGTTTGTGTGTGTGTGTGTGTGTGTGGGGGGGGGGGGGGGGGGGGGAAGAGGAGAGGAATGGCTTTTCCCTTTACTATTCCAAGATCTTGTAATATCTGTTTAATGATATGCTTCAGCATATGAGTGATCATGTCAGTGATCCTTAAACTCACATTGTCCTTTCTCTATCCTGATGTATATTTGGGCAAAGGATTTGAAGAGCTACCTTTGACATTATCTGTCTGTAGTGATTAACAAGGACCACTTGGGCTTTTGTTAGAAACAAGCAGGGATATGACAATGTTAGAAGAACCATCTGTGGCAGTGGTATTCATTCCCAGTCCTCGAGGGCCGCCAATAGGCCAGGTTTCCTGGATATCCCTAATGAATATATATGAGAGAGATTTGCATGTACCTGCTTCCATTGTTTGCAAATCTATCTAATGCACATGCATTAAGGATTAGGGATGTGAATCGTTTTCCATATCGTCTTAACGATAGAAATCGTGTGGCAGGGCAAGAAAATCGTCTTAGGCACGATTTTTTAGTTAAAAAATCGTTAAAAATCGTTTTTTCCGATTAGTGCGCACTAACTGGGAGTTAGTGCGCACTAACTGAAAATGATACAATTTGACACTTTTCAGGTCAGTTAAGGTCAGTTTAGGAATGAATATGTATTCCTATTGGCTGCCCTCTTATTTATTCATGTTACCAAGTTTCCTACTGACAGTATATGGGGGATGGGAAATGGAAACAGTTGGTAGCTTGACAAAACAAGTAATGTGATCAGTCAATGTGACTAGAACTTGTGCCCTAACCCTGATACCAGGGGTATTGTGATCTTCCTGCACACAGTGCCCTATCCCTATTAATACCAGGAGTGTTGTGATCTTCCTGCACACAGTGCCCTATCCCTAATACCAGGGGTGTTGTGATCTTCCTGCACACAGTGCCCTATTCCTGATACTGGGGGTGTTGTGATCTTCCTGCACACAGTGCCCTATTCCTGATACCGGGGGTGTTGTGATCTTCTTGCACACATCCCGATATCAGGGATAGGGCACTGCGTGCAGGAAGATCACAACACTCCTGGTATTAATAGGGATAGGGCACTGCATGCAGGAAGATCACAACACCCCTGGTATCAGGGATAGGGCACTGTGTGCAGGAAGATCACAATACCCCGGAGGAGTGAGGGTCAGGCAGCTCCCCCCTGTCTGTGAAGCCAGCCTCTCACTAGTAATGCAGGGAGGGAGCTGTCTCAGACTTCACCATCCACCCCCCCCCCCCTCACCCACACACCATTCACTAGCTGGGACATGGGGGAAGTCAGGAGTGAGGGTCAGGCAGCTCCCCCCTGTCTGTGAAGCCAGCCTCTCACTAGTAATGCAGGGAGGGAGCTGTCTCAGACTTCACCATCCACCCCCCCCCCCCCCCCCACCCACACACCATTCACTAGCTGGGACATGGGGGAAGTCAGGAGTGAGGGTCAGGCAGCTCCCCCCTGTCTGTGAAGCCAGCCTCTCACTAGTAATGCAGGGAGGGAGCTGTCTCAGACTTCACCATCCTCCCCCCCCCCCCTTACCCACACACCATTCACTAGCTGGGACATGGGGGAAGTCAGGAGTGAGGGTCAGGCAGCTCCCCCCTGTCTGTGAAGCCAGCCTCTCACTAGTAATGCAGGGAGGGAGCTGTCTCAGACTTCACCATCCACCCCCCCCCCCTCACCCACACACCATTCACTAGCTGGGACATGGGGGAAGTCAGGAGTGAGGGACAGGCAGCTCCCCCCTGTCTGTGAAGCCAGCCTCTCACTAGTAATGCAGGGAGGGAGCTGTCTCAGACTTCACCATCCTCCCCCCCCCCCCCTCACCCACACACCATTCACTAGCTGGGACATGGGGGAAGTCAGGAGTGAGGGTCAGGCAGCTCCCCCCTGTCTGTGAAGCCAGCCTCTCACTAGTAATGCAGGGAGGGAGCTGTCTCAGACTTCACCATCCTCCCCCCCCCCCCTCACCCACACACCATTCACTAGCTGGGACATGGGGGAAGTCAGGAGTGAGGGTCAGGCAGCTCCCCCCTGTCTGTGAAGCCAGCCTCTCACTAGTAATGCAGGGAGGGAGCTGTCTCAGACTTCACCATCCTCCCCCCCCCCCCCCTCACCCACACACCATTCACTAGCTGGGACATGGGGGAAGTCAGGAGTGAGGGTCAGGCAGCTCCCCCCTGTCTGTGAAGCCAGCCTCTCACTAGTAATGCAGGGAGGGAGCTGTCTCAGACTTCACCATCCTCCCCCCCCCCCCTCACCCACACACCATTCACTAGCTGGGACATGGGGGAAGTCAGGAGTGAGGGTCAGGCAGCTCCCCCCTGTCTGTGAAGCCAGCCTCTCACTAGTAATGCAGGGAGGGAGCTGTCTCAGACTGGTATCAGGGTTAGGGCACTGTATGCAGGAAGATCACAACACTCCTGGTATTAATAGGGATAGGGCACTGTAAGAGATAACTGTAGTAGATTGAATAAAGATCTGATGTTTCTGCTCTCCTCACACCAAACAAAAACAACACACAAGCAGAGAAGCCCTTCTTACAAAGCTGAGCTAGTGAGTTAAGTAGGAGGAAAAGTAAACATACTGGTGCCAGTGTGGCTACTTAAAAAATACACTTACCAACAATCAATTACATATATTTGAACTGTGTACAGTTCCAGCCAGGACCACCTTTCTAAAATGCACAGTGATTGGCAAATTCAACATGCACTAGCATTTCAGGTGCCTGCTAACAAAAATAATAAACAAACAAGTTCTAGTCACGTGAGTGCTGATCATTACATTACTTTTTTTGTCAAGCTTCCAACTGTTTCCATTTCACATCCCCCCAACCATATTGGTAACATCAATAGATAAGAGCACAGCCAGCCAATAGGAATACATACATACATATTCATTCCTAAGTGACCTTTACTGATCTGGGAAGTGTGAACACTTTGTTTCATTTTCTGTTGGTGTTCGTTAGTTTCCAGTTCCATTTCCCATCCCCCCAACCATCACCTCAGTGGTAACCTTGATAACATCAATAGATAAGAGGGCAGCCAGCCAATAGGAACACATATTCATTCCTAACTGACCTTCAGTGACCTGGAAAGTGTTTATTTGTATCATTTTCAGTTAGTGCGCACTAAATCGAGTTAGTGCGCACTAACGGGGAGTTAGTGCGCACTAACACGATTTAACGATTTTTAACGATAAATCGTTAGAATTTCTATTGTATCGTGTTCTATAACGATTTAAGACGATATAAACATTATCGGACGATAATTTTAATCGTTGAAAAACGATTCACATCCCTATTAAGGATATCCTGAATATCCAACCTCTTGGTGGCCCTCGAGGGCAGGGAGTGAATACCACTGATCAATGGGGAGAAGAATTTTTAAAGCCTTTTACCTAAATAAATACCCATTTACCTGGAAAAAAATGGCTTTTTGGAAACTGGCCTATTCCATTTTAGCTAAAAGTGCACAGAGGTTTTCACAGCACTTGCACTTTTAGTTGAGTTAAAAAGCATTGCTTTAGGTGTGTCTAGGTGAGAACAGTGAAACAGCATGTGTGTACTTAGCATCTTCAAACATATGTGCGCTGTTTTACCCCTTCTCAGCTGCTTACACAAAGTGCAGGTACAACGTTTGCAGGCTCATTGAGAACACATATTATGCAAATGCTCATTTTCAGGGAGAAACTGTGTGTTATTTCTGACAGTGTACATAGGCTAAAAGTGCCAAAGTCCTCTGAAAATAATGTGGGCTCTTTAAAATTGCCACCATAAAGCCTAGTCAGTTAGCCACAAAATTGTACCTATACATGGGCATTAGATAAGGGTGGTCCCTATCTCTCTCCTTTTTGTATTAGTTATATACCGTAGTTGCTGGCAGTAGGAATTTAAGGAGTACTTCTGTAATAAAGTTATGAGCAGTGAGTTAAGTGAATGTAAAATGGCTTTATTTCTGAATGATATCCAAACATTCTTCATTTTAATGAAAGCCCTAGAGGCAATGCTGCTATTATTACTTCTACTAGGGGTGTGCATTCCTTCCCTACAAATTGGGAATCCGCAATGTATAGGGCCCTATTCGTTGTATTCATGGGGAAGCGAAACATATCGCGATTCCCCATGAATACAACGAATCTTCGTCAAATTATTTGGCCGCTTAAAGGAGCCAATTTAAACACCCCCCCCACCCTCTTAACCCCCCCTCCCCCCCAAGATTTACCAAAACTCCCTGGTGGTCCAGCTGGGGGTCTGGGAGCCATCCCCTGCACTCACACCCTCGGCTGCCGGTTTCAAAATGGCGCCAATAGCCTTTGACCTACTATATCACAGGGGCAACCGGTGCCATTGGTCAGCCCCTGTCCCATGGCCATCGGTGCCATCTTGTGCTCCTACCATGTGACAGGGGCTGACCAATGGCACCGGTAGACCCTGTGACATAATAAGGGCAAAGGCTATCGGTGCCATTTTGATTACTGGCAGCTGACGGCCCGAGTGCAGGAGATCACTCCCGGACCCCCGCTGGATCACCAGGGACATTTGGCAAGTCTTGGGGGGCCCTCCTGACCCCCACAAGACTTTCCAAACATCCAGCGGGGGTCTGGGAGTGACCTCCTGCACTCCAGCCGTCGGCTGCCAGTATTCAAAATGGCGCCGATAGCCTTCACCCTCACTATGTCACAGGGGCCAACTGTCGGGTCCCCCAAACTTGCCAAAAGTCCCTGGTGGTCCAGCTGCAATTGACTTTCCCTGCAGTTTAGGTAGTTCTAAGATTGATCAGTTCCTTCCATAATATGGTTGTTGATAAAGTTTCTTCAGGGGATTTAGTGACAACTATTGTAACAGTCACTTGCTTAAGTGTATTATGTTTTCTCCTGCTAATATTTGCTATTGTACTGACTCTATAGTGAGCAGCTGAGTTAGGACATTTTTGTGTGATTCCTGAGATATATAAAGTTGCATAGTTTGTGCATCTGCATTGAATTCATGTGCTGATCAATTCATGCTCACCACTTTGCTTAGAATGTGAACATATTTATAAGGATATTAGGGCCAAAAAACATTCCATTCTCTCTCAAACTGAATGGGAAATTATTGTTGTTTGAATCTGGTATTACTGTAACTATTAAGCCAGCAACTAAGCTTCAGGTTTATATTAGCATGCATACAAAATAATATAAAACTGAGATTGTAAGAGCATTGTCAGATGCTGGACCATATTAACAGTTTAATGCAGCTTCAGAATATTTATATGAACTGAAAATAGACAATGTGATTAAGAATAGAATTGATTATGAAATGATACATTTCAATAGAGATGAGCAAAGTTTTTGAAGCAAAACACTCCAGTAGTATTACTTTATATATTTTGCAAAAGATTCCCAAGAATATTAGACATTCACCAGGTCTATCAAATAAGAATGGAATTTGCTGTTTGAAACAGTCATTAGTCTAATATGAAGACAATTTTCATACCTTCACCCTGGCAAATTGGTGTTTGTAATTGTTCAAGGTAAAACACAGTTTTAAAATCTGTATTATAGTGAATAGATCAGATACATCCTACAGAAGTATTTAATGTATAATGTTACAACAAATTATTTTGTAGAACTGCGCCCGCAATAGGTGGCTGACAATTTGTGAGGGCCTCAAAACTGAATGAATAGATTTCTGCACATAGCAAATTTTTGAGCTGAAAGAGGCTTTGGGGGTACAGATCATAGTTTGGAACATCTACGGTTGAGTTTGGTTGCACAAATAGTGTCAATAGCAACAAGGACCTTGGTTTTTAGTTAAGCTATGGCTTGTAAATACATTTGCATTATTTGTGCTCCGGTGTGTGCTGATGTTTCTCCTCTGTCTCTGTCACATTCTCCCACCCCTCCATCTCTTCCCTGTCCTTTTTTCCACATCTTCCAAAGTTCCTCCTTTTGTGGCAGCCTAATAAGCTCCATAGGGATGTGCAGGAAAAAAAATGTGTTTTCATTTTTGGTTCATTTTCAAGAGGTTTTTTTTCCATAAATTTTGGTTCATGAATTGTTTGATTCATTTTCATTTGTGAGAAAAAAAATGAAGCAAACTATTAAAAAAAAAAAAAATTCAATAAACAAAAACAAGGCATCCCAGGGCTTCCTGCCCACCTGCCTGCTTGAAAAAATGCTGGGGCCAGGATCCCTCCTGGCCCCCACATACCTGGTCCGGTAGATATCCACTGGCTTTGTCCTAGGTCAAGGCAAAAGCCTCAGCTATGCATAGGCCGAGGGCGCAGTAGGTCACTGCAATCTCGGTCTTCTCAAGGCTGAGGCTTCAGCTGACTTGGAGGCTGGGTCCAATGCCTGGGCTTCAGACTAGGCCAGGCCCAAAGCCTGGACTCGATCCAGAGGTTGGATCCTGACACCAGGACCTCAGCCCAGACCCAGATCTGATACCACACCCTGACTCAGAAACTGGGTCCTGATGCTGAGGTCTTGACCTAGGCTGGGGCCCGAATCCAGGCCTGATGCCAGGGCATTGGCCAGGAGGCAGGGTCCTGATGCCTGGGCCTTGGCCCAGGGTTAGGCACAGGCCTCGGAGCCCAGGCCTCAGAGCTTCTTCCTAGTCCTCTTCATTCTTCGGCACTTGCAAACCAAATGACACTATTTTCTGGGGTCGCACAGGAGTTAATTAAATCTGGCACATTCACCCCAGCGGACTGCGCCATTTTAATGTATGGCAATCAATTCAGCAGAAATAGAAGCATTAGGGCAGTAGTGCTTAGTGGTCTTTGTCAAGGCACTACAGTGTTTTTAGGCTACTACGCTATAAATGTTCTTTTCACTATAATGTTAAATTAAAAAGAAGTTCAGAGATATTATTTTAAATGCATTTACAGAACGCTTGCTTAGAAAATAGAAACAAGTGCTCCACTAGTAGACATGCCTAAGAGTATAGCTTGTTACCATTTCTTTACAAACTAGGAAAAGTTGACAAATTCTACAAGTGGTAAGAAAAACTTAGTATTTCAGAGAACTCAAGTAAGAATATTTCAAGATTTGTCTATTCAAATGTTTCATATGTACAGGGAGTTGCATGACAGTACCTGCACTAAAAGAGATCAGATCTTCTATAAGCCTGGCAAAATGATGGCTGCCTGAAATCAATCAGGAAAAAGTTCTTCAGATATTATTAGAGAATAGAGATGGTAGTTAACTACCTAAGCACATGAAAACCTCACTTCCTTATTAATCTCAAGCATGATTTGTCGCAATGGAGGAATGAGTAGTAGACCAAAGAGCTTTTACTGAGGACACCTACTCTGCAGTTTGAATCCCAGGAGAACTCCAAACTAGGTTAAAATTAATGGAAAATCTTTATTCTACTTATCCAGTATCTGGACTATCTCAGGATTCTGAATGTTCTATGTGTGGTTTCTTAATGGAAAGATATACTTTTCTAGCATGTATTGTTTTGGAGGCAGAAATGAGATGTGAAAACTTTCCTTTAAAACATAAGCAGACCATATTTTTTGGCTTTGAATTAAGATTATGGAGCCTGTGTACTACACCCTGCACAAAATATTGTTTAGTGTGTGATTGCTAAACATTTTAATGTGCATGCGAAACATATATGAGGGAACGAGCCCTATCTATTGCTGGACCTACCCTCTGGAACTCTTTACCCCCCAACCTCAGGCTCAATACCTGCAGCTCCAAATTCAGAGCCAATCTAAAAACCTGGCTATTCACACATGCCTACCAAGATTAATTTCGTCCCACCTGGCTATTCAACATGCCTATCAAGAATAACATCCCTACTCACCCCTTGAAATCAACTTATCCCCCCTCGCATTCTCACCATGAACCTTTGTATAAAGTTCTCTTTGTTTTCACAAATATTATGCTTTTTTGAACTGTTGTGGCACTCTCCTCTGAGTAGCCTGTTTCCTATGTACTTCCTAATCTGCGTTCTCACAGTTCCTATTTCTCCTTCCCCACCACCCTGTTTTATGTAATTTCCAAGCTTTATGTTTTTTGATGTAAACCGATATGATGTCCCCACTAATATCGGTATAGAAACTTAAATAAATAAATACATAAATACATTTTCATACAGAGAAATAACATATACAAATATAAGTAGCATGTATTTTCTTATATGTTATTTTATAAACATCAAAAGTATGCACGTATTTTTGGTTTCATGCACACATTTTATCAGTGAAAACAATGGTTTAGGTATGTTCCAGGGAGGAGTCAAGAAGAAATCATGCAAGCTGCAATTTTTTAAGTGGTATTGCACGTATAAATGATCAAACTTAGTCATATGGTTTTACACCCACTAAGGGTCCAATGCAAGTGAAATCGGGTTTGTCTATTGTCTGAAATTTTTGGATGGAGGTTCAGGGTGAAGTGCTAGAGGGTGAACTGGAGACAGACTGGTCAAATGGTGGAGTTATTGGTGAATTAGTGATTTCAAGGGTGCATGCAGGTATTTTCAAAATGGAATACGCATACTTTATAAAATACCTACCTCTGCATATAAATTGTGATTATTGCACATACATGTTACATATTTTTTGCACTTAAAATATATACACATGTTTATAAAATAGGTAGAGAAAGTAGGCACTTTTGTTGCATTGGAAATAGTCACGCTTACTGAAACATATGCACGTTTTTTCGGAGTAACACTACATAGTGTTTTGTGAACCCGTTGCAGTTTATAAAATACTGGGCTTAATATCTATGCATACACTTACATGCACAAATGCAGTACCACAAATAGTTTTGAAAGTTAGGCTCCTTATATGTGATGCTTTAACAATTATAAACTACATGCTAAAAAGATTCTCAATAATACATGCATGCTAAGAATGTACATCTTGATCCAAAAGTATAGGATCACCATTTTGTCAATACATGGTGTAAATTGTCCTCTTTTCCTCATGAATCTGCCCCCTTGATGCAAACCAGTACAAAAGTAAGCCTGGCACATGGGGATGTGCTGAAGGTTGAAGTGGTAAAGCATCTGGACACAAGGAGAAGAGGTAAAAAAAGAGACTTCTAAGAGAGAAAAAGAAACAGACCAAAAGCACATGACTCCAGAGTCTGTCAAGGTATATGTGAAGGGCATGAGGCTAATGGCAAAATAAACTTCTATTATATCTTTTTTTGTTATATGTGATTATATGTACTTTATTATATGAATTTGTGATTGTGGCTTCAGGGTCCTCAATGTAAAGTGGGCCATACAATTAGAATTGTAAATAAACAAATGCAGTGGTCAAGGACTTAGAGGAGGAAAGTATAGATGAATCTGAACAGAAATGTGATGGTATCATCTTAAGAGATGTGCCACACACACACAAGATGACCAAACCATACCCTCACAAAATATCCAACCAGGAGAATATGCCAAGAAGAGAGGAACTGATGTTAGAATGTGCCTTGGTTAGCCCTGCTATATCCATCCCATTGATGCCTGAGATGGAAGTCTTTCAGCACTGGAATCTGACCATCTATTCTCTGTGAGTACCATCCAGTGATGAAAACAGGGCAGGACTTAGCCTTCAAAATGCCCTCTGCAAATGATCTGAAGATGGATATGGCGATGGGGATGGGAGTCTACCTGGAGAAATGTCCTCTCTAAATGATCTGCAAATGATATGGAGATGGATGTGGGAAAATAAGGGAAACAGGTAGGGAGCCCTGAAAAAGAACCAAGGCATGGGTGGGAGGCCTCTAGAACTGTGCCAGCCTTAGCCGGAACTACAACAGCAGCATGACATAGCCTAGGACAGGAATGGCCAACTGCGATCCTCGAAAGCCATAAAGAGGCCAGGTTTTCAGGATATCCACAATGAATACACAAGAGATACATTTCCATACAACAGAAGCAGTGCATGCAAAGCTATCTCATAAATATTCATTGTGTATAACCTGATAGGGATGTGAATAATTTTTTAATGATTAAAATTATCGTCCGATAATTTTAATATCGTCTTAAATCGTTATAGAACACAATACAATAGAAATTCTAACGATTTATCGTTAAAAATCGTTAAATCGTGTTAGTGCGCACTAACGGGAGTTAGTGCGCACTAACAGAAAATGATACAAATTGACACTTTCCAGGTCAGTAAAGGTCAGTTAGGAATGAATATGTATTCCTATTGGCTGGCTGCCCTCTTATCTATTGATGTTACCACGGTTCCCACTGAGGTGATGGTTGGGGGGATGGGAAATGGAAATGGAAACTCAGGAACACTAACAGAAAATGATACAAATTATTTACACTTTCCAGGTCAGTAAAGGTCAGTTAGGAATGAATATGTATTCCTATTGGCTGGCTGCCCTCTTATCTATTGATGTTACCAAGGTTCCAACTGAGGTGATGGATGGGGGGATGGGAAATGGAAACAGTCGGTAGTTGACAAAAAAAGTAATGTGATCAGTCAATATGACTAGAACTTGTGCCCTAGGATGGTGAAGTCTGAGACAGCTCCCTCCCTGCATTACTAGTGAGAGGCTGGCTTCACAGACAGGGGGGAGCTGCCTGACCCTCACTCCTGACTTTCCCCATGTCCCAGCTAGTGAATGGTGTGTGGGTGAGGGGGGGGGGAGGATGGTGAAGTCTGAGACAGCTCCCTCCCTGCATTACTAGTGAGAGGCTGGCTTCACAGACAGGGGGGAGCTGCCTGACCCTCACTCCTGACTTCCCCCATGTCCCAGCTAGTGAATGGTGTGTGGGTGAGGGGGGGGGGGAGGATGGTGAAGTCTGA
Organism: Rhinatrema bivittatum; assembly: GCF_901001135.1. Taxonomy (NCBI): domain Eukaryota; kingdom Metazoa; phylum Chordata; class Amphibia; order Gymnophiona; family Rhinatrematidae; genus Rhinatrema; species Rhinatrema bivittatum. Next base: position 554,355,642 of record NC_042616.1, on the reverse strand, counting down.
GACAGCTCCCTCCCTGCATTACTAGTGAGAGGCTGGCTTCACAGACAGGGGGGAGCTGCCTGACCCTCACTCCTGACTTCCCCCATGTCTCAGCTAGTGAATGGTGTGTGGGTGAGGGGGGGAGAGGATGGTGAAGTCTGAGACAGCTCCCTTCCTGCATTACTAGTGAGAGGCTGGCTTCACAGACAGGGGGGAGCTGCCTGACCCTCACTCCTGACTTCCCCCATGTCCCAGCTAGTGAATGTTGTGTGGGTGGGGGGGGGGGGGGGGGGGAGGATGGTGAAGTCTGAGACAGCTCCCTCCCTGCATTACTAGTGAGAGGCTGGCTTCACAGACAGGGGGAGCTGCCTGACCCTCACTCCTGACTTTCCCCATGTCCCAGCTAGTGAATGGTGTGTGGGTGAGGGGGGGGGGATGGTGAAGTCTGAGACAGCTCCCTCCCTGAATTACTAGTGAGAGTCTGGCTTCACAGACAGGGGGGAGCTGCCTGACCCTCACTCCTGACTTCCCCATGTCCCAGCTAGTGAATGGTGTGTGGGTGAGGGGGGGGGGGGGAGAGGATGGTGAAGTCTGAGACAGCTCCCTCCCTGCATTACTAGTGAGAGGCTGGCTTCACAGACAGGGGGAGCTGCCTGACCCTCACTCCTGACTTTCCCCATGTCCCAGCTAGTGAATGGTGTGTGGGTGAGGGGGGGGGATGGTGAAGTCTGAGACAGCTCCCTCCCTGCATTACTAGTGAGAGGCTGGCTTCACAGACAGGGGGGAGCTGCCTGACCCTCACTCCTGACTTCCCCCATGTCCCAGCTAGTGAATGGTGTGTGGGTGAGGGGGGGGGGGGGGAGAGGATGGTGAAGTCTGAGACAGCTCCCTCCATGCATTACTAGTGAGAGGCTGGCTTCACAGACAGGGGGGAGCTGCCTGACCCTCACTCCTCTGGGGTATTGTGATCTTCCTGCAAACAGTGCCCTATCCCTGATACCAGGGGTGTTGTGATCTTCCTGCATGCAGTGCCCTATCCCTATTAATACCAGGAGTGTTGTGATCTTCCTGCACGCAGTGCCCTATCCCTAATACCAGGGGTGTTGTGATCTTCCTGCACGCAGTGCCCTATTCCTGATACCAGGAGTGTTGTGATCTTCCTGCATGCAGTGCCCTATCCCTGATACCGGGATGTGTGCAGGAAGATCACAACACCCCCGGTATCAGGAATAGGGCACTGTGTGCAGGAAGATCACAACACCCCTGGTATTAGCGATAGGGCACTGTGTGCAGGAAGATCACAACACTCCTGGTATTAATAGGGATAGGGCACTGTGTACATGAAGATCACAACACCCCTGGTGCCAGGGTTAGGGCACTGTGTGCAAGAAGATCACAACACTCCTGGTATTAATAGGGATAGGGCACTGTGTGCAGGAAGATCACAACACCCCTGGTGTCAGGGTTAGGGCACTGTGTGCAGGAAGATCACAACACTCCTGGTATTAATAGGGATAGGGCACTGTGTGCAGGAAGATCACAACACTCCTGGTATTAATAGGGATAGGGCACTGTGTGCAGGAAGATCACAACACCCCTGGTGCCAGGGTTAGGGCACTGTGTGCAAGAAGATCACAACACTCCTGGTATTAATAGGGATAGGGCACTGTGTGCAGGAAGATCACAACACCCCTGGTGCCAGGGTTAGGGCACTGTGTGCAGGAAGATCACAACACTCCTGGTATTAATAGGGATAGGGCACTGTGTGCAGGAAGATCACAATATACCTGGTATCAGGGTTAGGGCACAGGTTCTAGTCACATTGACTGATCACATTACTTGTTTTGTCAAGCTACCAACTGTTTCCATTTCCCATCCCCCATATACTGTCAGTGGGAACCTTGGTAACATGAATAAATAAGAGGGCAGCCAATAGGAATACATATTCATTCCTAAACTGACCTTAACTGACCTGAAAAGTGTCAAATTGTATCATTTTCAGTTAGTGCGCACTAACTCCCAGTTAGTGCGCACTACCTCCCGTTAGTGCGCACTAACTCGAGTTAGTGCGCACTAATCGGAAAAAAAAACGATTTTTTAACGATTTTTTTAACTAAAAAATCGTGCCTAACACGATTTTCTTGCCCTGCCACATGATTTCTATCGTTAAGACGATATGGAAAACAATTCACATCCCTATAACCTGATAACCTGGTCTGTTTGTGGCTCTCGAGGACTGGAGTTGGCCATCCCTGATCTAGGATGATCTCAAAGCTCTCTGAAGAGCTCTGCAAGAAATCAAAAATAATTCTTGACCTCAAAGAAATCTGCTTTTCTGGAGTCTGCATTGGTCTTTGCACTGACAAACAACATTTCTCTATGAGCTACTAAATACTGTAAAAACCATAGGGGTGGATTTTAAAAGGGTTACGTGCACCGAGCCTATTTTGCATAGGCCCGGCAGTACATGCAAGCCCCGGGACATGCATATGTCCCAGGGCTTTGTGAAAGGGGCAGGGCGGGGTGGGGAAGGGGTGGGGGCGGGACCGAGGCCTCCAGCACAGTGGCTGTGCTGGGGGATCACGCGCCGGCAGCTGGCCAGCATGCGCAAATTACGCCAGAGGCAGGCGTAATTAACAAAATAAAGGTGGGGGGGGTTTAGATAGGGCTGGGGGGCGGGTTAGATAGGGGAAGGGAGGGGAAGGTGGGGGTTGGAACGGGGAAAGCCATCGGGGCTCCCCTAGGGCTTGGCGAACGCAAGGTGCACTAATGTGCACTTCATCTTCCGTGTAAGATTGTAATCTACAGTCTCTTGCCCGCAATGAGCCTCAGGCAGTCTTCAGCCTTATAAGCAACTCTCTTATAATCATTTGTCTCTTGCTATAATACCATCTTCTCAAAAATTGTATTCAAAAATGTATTGATGATAATTCACCATCTTATTAAGGCATCTACTGTCTTATTTAGGCATCTACTATTTAAACCCAATGACTTTGTTAACATTTATTTATTTATTTATTTATTTATTTATTTAAAGCTTTTCTATACCGGCATTCATGATGCAATCATATCATGCCGGTTTACAAATAACAGGGGGGTGCAATAACTTTGTTATTTTTAACCAGTGCAGAGGAAGTAAAAAGTTACAATATAACAAGGTTGTTGAACTGGGGGAGGAAGAGGACAGAAATAGGCAAGAATAAATATAAATCTTTACAGAGGTAGATTATTTACATGAATACTTAGCCAATTCGGACATTCATCACTCAAAAATTCTGACTTGAAAAATTTCATAATTTCACCCGACATGGGCCATGTTTCGACTAAACAGTCTTCTTCAGGGGAAATATATTTATTGTACACCGCTGGCAAAATATTCTCTTGTCCCGAACAATACAAAATGTCTCTTAAAGATCAGGACCACATCATGGCAGCTCAGCGTCTAAGCTGGGCGAGGGACAGTAGATTACAATCTTTGAGCACATGCCCATGATATTGTCTCTTGGTTTAAATACAGTGTGGTAATAGGATTGAATTCTATTCCCTCTCATTTGGAGATTTGGTAGTTGAGTGACAATATTGAGAGGAGGTTGCTTCTGGTTTTGTGATTTGATATTCTTATTATTTTTAGCCAGACCTAATTGACTGGAATTATGACTCAAAACTCAGTAAATCTATCCTGAAATAATTAGTCTGGCTAGATTTAGTACAGATATTTGGGTGACCTTGGTTATCTGGCTAAACTTAGTTGGTTAGCATTGAAAATCCACAATGATAGGGCAAATTAAAAAAAACAAAAAACCATGCCTTGAAATGCCTCTACTGACACTCCTGAACAGCTAAATGTGCACGCCCAGTGAGTATGGGTGGACAAATTTAACCAGCAAGCAGGGCAAAATTTTCTAAGTCAAAGGTACACTTGGTTAATTTTGACAGTTAGACTGGTAAGCTTTTGAAAATTAACCCGTATGTGTTAGAATCATTCAACATTGTTGAAATGGATTGATCACTGCTTAAAGAAAAAAAATTAACATCCTGAGAAAATGACACATTGCTGGTAGACAAAATGAAAAGACGGGTTTAGTATTGTTTTTCTTCATCAGTTCAACTTTTCTTCTCTTCTTCCACATTTTATTAATACTTTTTTTGTGATAGTTTATGTCTGTGATTCTTGTAAGTGGATTGTAAATTTTGAAAAAAAAAAGATAATGTTAATGTAAAGGGAAAATTATCTTTTATGCTTCATACATGCAATACAGTTTTATGTTGTGATCAACATTATGGAATGTAGTTAAAATCCTTAAAAAAAATTAAAAAAATTAATTGTATGCCATAATACCTTTTATACAAAAGGTAGAATATTAAGAGAATGCACTTCAGTATTAAAAAAATATTCTGTAAGGAGATTTAAGTTAGGTGTGAATAGACCTCGGTTACTGATTGATATATGAAAAGAGAGACTCGGAGTATTTTCTGAAGTCATCTGTTCCTTTTCTTCTATGTTATCTGTAATTTCCTTTTGACATATGTGCTGTCAATTGGTCCTAGCAGTCTGCAAATGATGGCTTCGCTTATTTCACAATGCTGGGCATCTATTAGATCTTTCTGACCTTCAGCTGTATCGTGTTGCTCCCAGTTACTGCATGAGATCCCATTTAAGGATGAATGGAGACTTGTTTTTAGATAGGCTTCAGCTTTCAGAGTGATGTTAGTCTTACAAAAAGTTTCACTTTTAACAAGCTGTGAAAGCTAGGTAAAACTAAACAATGTAGAAATTTAAGAAAATGTTTTATCTTGAATGGAAAAAGATTATATGAACTAAAACAATTAAAATAAAGGTTGGATACAGTTAATATCTATTATATCATGATACTTATGAAATGTTTCTGTTGATTTAGAGTGTAAAAATGTGGTCACCAAAAAAGGTACCATTTCTATCTTGTTGATATAAAATTATGACAGTTGAAAGGTAATATGCAAGCATTGTAATCCTGCATGTGTGTAGCTTAAGGTTAATTCCAGCTAGTGCTTTCCAGACAATGTAGTGGAGGAGAGGAGTAATGAGACAGTAGTGGAAAGGATACATGTGTTGATGACTGGGAGATTCCTCAAGTTATTAGTGGTGATTGGATGAGTTTGGTGTGGGGGAAGGGAGGATAGTTTAGTATGTCAGATAATGGTCAGAGAGAGGAAGAACTGAGGTGGAGAAGTCTGAGTGACAGCAGTTGGAAGAAAGGACTCAGTGAAGTCAATGTCCATGCTGGTGAGTAAGGATGGTAGACCAGAGATGGAGGTCAAATGAGGAGTTTAGGGAAAGGAGTTTTGTGGGATAAGGGTCAAAGGAGTCATCATCATGGAGATTACAGTCTCTAAGAATTAAGTTAGAGGAAGATGGCCAATGGAAGAAGGAGCAATAAGAATCAATTCAGTAAGAAAGGAGGAAGGGGATTTATCAGGGAGTTAATAAAAAATGGTTACCCGGAGAGACAGCGGGGTGAATAAGTGGATGGCGTGATCCTCAAAAGAAGAAAAGGAGTGGGATTGAGATGTAACAAGGGTCTGAAATTTACAGGACAGGGAGAGCATCAGGCCACCACCAACACCACCACTGCAATCTACTTGCTATGTGTATAGGTAAAAAGTTAACCTCCATAGCACAGACCAGCAAATAAAGCACAGTCCTCGGGTGAAAGCTAAGTCTCAGTTAAGGTGAAAAGATGAAGTGTATGAGCGATAAAGAGTTCATCGGACATTCAAAAAGAAGATCAAAACTTGGCTTTTCACAAAAGCCTTCACTTAAAGGTCTCTCCCTCAGGGTCAGATTCACGCATTTCATAACCCAATATGCGAGATGTCTGACGCCGTAACCATATAATCTTATAAGTTAATCTCATTATTTCCCCGCTAGCTGTATGTTATAATGCATTCAAGCTTTTCAAGTCTGCTGTAAATCCAAGTTTGTTGATTGTTTATGTTTATTTATATTTTGTATATTTATACTTATATTTATAATAATTTAATTTAATTTTAAGTCGTTTGCGGCTTTATCTATAAGTTCATACGAAGTTAGCCCTGTTATCTGTACCATCTTATTTGATGTAATTTCCAACTTTGGTTCTATGTAAATAGACGTGATATGTACTAGTACAGGAACATCGGTATATAAAAGCCTTAAATAAATAAATGATGACAGTGACAAGGATGAGATGGTGTCAGGGAAAGTGGAGATGGCTGGATGAGAATAAAACCTTGAAGCTCAAGAGCAGTTGATGGAACAGAAGTCAGAATGGCAGGTAAAGTAAGGAATATAGAGAATGGGATCAGTAGACTTGATGTTAGCAGTGGTTCACAGCAGGAAATAAGACTGAGGAGGATTGGCATCAGGAAGAGTAGATTTAGTGAAGTCATAGGCAATAAAAAGGAAAAAATATTGTGAACTGAGGTAATGGTTAGGTGTACATCTCCTGGCCAGCTGGTGGGGGCTGGAGTGTCCTCTGAGGCAGCTGGGAATAGTATACAGATGCACAGTAATACTTGGCCAGCTTCTCGGGAAGTGTAGTATGGGAGTAGCCAACATGTGATCTGTGTTAAGGTTAGTTCTGAAGTAAAACTGAGGCAGCTGAGAGAAGCATGCATGTAAAAACATAAAAATATAAGAACATGCCATACTGGGTCAGACCAAGGGTCCAATAAGCCCAGCATCCTGTTTCCAACAATAGCCAATCTAGTCCATAAGAACCTGGCAAGTACCCAAAAACTAAGTCTATTCCATGTTACTGTTGCTAGTAATAGGAGTGGCTATTTTCTAAGTCAACTTAATTAATAGCAGGTAATGGACTTCTCCAACAACTTATCCAATCCTTTTTTAAACACAGCTATACTAACTACACTAACCACATCCTCTGGCAACAAATTCCAGAGTTTAATTGTGCGCTGAGTATAAAAAAACTTTCTTGGATTAGTTTTAAATCTGCCACATGCTAACTTCATGGAGTGCCCCTTAGTCATTCTATTATCTGAAAGAGTAAATAACCGATTCACATTTACTTGTTCTAGACCTCTCATGATTTTAAACACCACTATCATATCCCCCCTAAGCCGTCTCTTTTCCGTGCTGAAAAGTCCTAACCTCTTTAGTCTTTCCTCATAGGGGAGCTGTTCCATTCCCTTTATCATTTTGGTTGCCCTTCTCTGTACCTTCTCCATCACAACTATATCTTTTTTGAAATGTGGCGACCAGAATTGTACAAAGTATTCAAGGTGTGGTCTCCCCATGGAGCGATACAGAGGCATTATGACATTTTCCATTTTATTCACCATTCCCTTTCTAATTCCCAACATTCTGTTTGCTTTTTTGACTGCCACAGCACACAGAATTGATGATTTCAATGTGTTATCCACTATGATGCCTAGATCTCTTTATTGGGTGGTTGCTCCTAATATGGAACCTAACATTGTGTAACTATAGCATGGGTTATTTTTCCCTATATACATCACCCTGCACTTATCCACATTAAATTTCATCTGCCATTTGGATGCCCAATTTTATCACAATCTACCTGTGATTTAACTACTCTGAACAATTTTGTATCATCTTCAAATTTGATTACCTCACTCATCATATTTCTTTCCAGATCATTTATAAATATATTGGAAAGTATGGGTCCCAATATAGATCCCTGAGGCACTCCACTGCCCATTCCCTTCCACTGGGAAAATTGTCCATTTAATCCTACTGTTTCCTGTCTTTTAGCCAGTTTGTAATCCACGAAAGGACATCGCCACCTATCCCATGACTTTTTACTTTTCCTAATGTTATGTTTAAGGAAGGATGTGAACCCCTGTGCTGAGATGAGTGATGTCTCCGCCCACAGGGAGGAGCCCTTTGAGACTCACCATCAGCAGGCACAGTCTCAGTGATGGGTGACACAGCTAGGAATGAAGACCTTATTAAATAGGAGATAAGTAGTCTCCACATTAATGGAAATATATTCATACAGTCCTGGGCAATGGAAATTACCCTGAGTGAGACCCAGCTGAGAAGATCCTGTAGTGGCCTGAGGAGTAGGGAATGCCAAGGATCCCCTCTGATGAGTGTAGGCAGCTTCAGGAATACAGATCCGGTAGTGGCCCGCGGAGCGAGGTATGCCAATGATGTCTGTACAGTAGATGTTGAAAAACTGATAGCGATGCCGGAACTCTGATGTGGCTCCTGTAGATGGTGTGTAGGTATTCTGTAGAGTAGGACGGTGAATGACTTCCACAGAAGAAAGGCGGTAGTGGCCCGAGAATCGGGCTACTCTGCGTGGAATCCACAATGCAGTCTGTATAGTAGAAGTCAGTAGAGGTACTCACATTAGGTGGTTCCTGGAGAGAGATAGGGACCTGAGAAGCAGGTCCAGTAGCAGTCAGGCAGGAAGGCCCTCCGAAGAGCAGATAGCCGGGAATGCAGGGGAGCCACCGAGGAGCGGGTACTCAGAGCATCCATATACCAAGACTGAATCAAGAACAGGAAGTCCTTGAAAGTGGAGAATACAGCAAGACGGAACTCATTGCTAACTCGAGGAAGGCAAGGGCAGGTTAGATTAAATACACTGGCAGGTTGATGTCATCGGGCGGGGACGCCACAGAGGTTCCCGCCATTACATGTTCAAATGAGGCCCTTGCGCACGTGCGTATGTCTAGTTAACTCCGGGTCTAAGATGGTGGTCGGCAGCTCACACGCTGTCCCGGGAATGCCGGAGAGGTTGGCATGGACTGGAAGAGACTGCCATTCTTCCCATACTTGATGGAGCAGGGAAAGAAGAGGTGAGCATGAGAGGTCACAGTCATCTACAACTGACAGGCGTAACAGTACCCCCTTCTTAGGGTCCCTCCCCGGGGGTTTCGGCTTCCTGGGATATGTCTTGTGGAACTATTGGATCAAGTCCTTGTCAAGGATGTTACATGCAGGCTCCCAAGTGTTTTCCTCAGGACCGAATCCTTCCAGGAAATAAGATATCTCCATCGTCTGCCATGTTTTCTTACATCAAGGATATCTTGTACTTGATGTGATGTCTTCTTCGGCAGAGAGAGGCCGACGTCGCCCATATGACATAGTGAGGGCAAAGGTAGCGCCGGTGCCATTTTGAATATTGGCAATATGGCCCGTGTGCAGGTGGTCACTCCCGGACCCCCGCTGGACTTTTGGCAAGTCTTGTGGGGGTCAGGAGGCCCCCCCAAGCTGGCCAAAGGTCCCTGGGGGTCCAGCGGGGGTCCGGGAGCGATCTCCTGCACTCGTGACATCGGGAGCCAGGAACCAAAATGGCGCCGGCGCTACCTTTGCCCTGTCATATGATAAGGGAAAAGGGCTACCGGCGCCATTTCTATTAACGCAGCCATGGCCAGAGAGCGGGAGATCGCGCCGGGACCCCTCCCACTGGACCCCAGGTAATTTAAAACATTTTGGGGGGGTTCGGGAGGGTGGGGGATTTGTTTTAAAGGGTCAGGGTGGGTTTTAGGGTTGTTTTGGTGTGCCAGTTTTCCCGCCTTCCCCCCCCCCGATTTACGATTTTTTGACGATAAATCGGGGGAATTGCTATTGTATCGCGGCTCTAATGATTTTTGACGATTTAAAATATATCTGACGATTGTTTTAAATCGTCAAAAAACGATTCACATCCCTACTGTTTAGCACATTACTTAGGGGTAGATTTTAAATAGTGCGCACGGGCATCCAAGTGCGCGCGCTACCCGGCGCACACACATGGACGCCCAATTTTATAACATGCACGCGCAGGTGTGCGCATGTTATAAAATTGGGGGTCGGCACATGCAAATAGTGCACAATTGTGCAACTTGTGCATGACGACGCCCACAGCCTTCCCCCATTCCCAACCCCCTACTTAACCTCACTTCTCCTTCCCCTAACCCTCCCGCCCCTTAGCCCTTACCTAGACCCCCCCCCCCCCCCGACCTTTATCTTACCTGTTGCACCTGCCTCCGGGCAGGCGTAGTTTGCGCGCGCCGGCAACCTGCCGGCACGCGATCCCCTGGCACAGTTGCAAATGGCTGCTGTGCTGGGAGCCTCTAATCCCGCCCTGCCCCCACCCCTTTTTCGAAGCCCCGGGACAAAAGCATGTGGCCGGGCCTTTGTAAAATAGGCCCGGTGTGCGAAGGGCTTTTAAAATCCAGCCCTTAGAGTTTACAGTGGACTATTCCACATAAAGACTATATGCAGTTGATGTTCTATATTTTTCATCATTTGTTGTTCAGCGTACACTTTTGATTGCTTAAAAATTGTTTTAAAAAAATAGTTTGTCATTGGAAGGGGCTTGGCAGTTAATGATAACAGAGATAGCCCTGATAACCCGAGGGAGTCACTAGTGGAGCCTGGTATGAAACTACCAACCCTTTCCATTTAAAGATTTTTTTTATAAATTTTGACCAATATAATGAATTGTTTTTGAAATTTAATCTGGTCCATTTTGTGTTGATAGAGGGTGGGGTTTTTTTTATCTAATTTGTTTGGAGTCACACCTTCAAGTGGAGAGTTTTAGTACTTTAATGTGTGAAATGCCTTTAAAGCTTTATGCCTCAATTTGTCTGCCTGGAGCTATCTTTGCAGTTGCATTTATATTTTTGCCCGACTGCAAGTGTATATCATAGAGATATTATGGGAGAGAGTTGGAAATGGGGTGGTGGTGGTATTTGATACAGGACACAAAAATAATTCTTAAAAACACAAGAAAAAAAAAACTAGGTTATCAGATAAACAATAAAGGCAAATAGTACAGAGTGAGCACTCTCTAAATTTACTCCAAAAACTATTAATAATGAATAATATCAAGATTATCTTCTGGAATGTGGAATGCTGGGAGTTCTCTGATCAAATGGAAGAAGATGTTACAGGCACAGGTGTTTAGATAGCCATGTTCCAGGAGAGGCATGTGGATAACAAGGAACAGAATAAATTGAGAAGTAAAAGGACTGGCCAAACATTGTTGGCCCCGTTGGGGATTAGGAATGCAGGAGTCAATATTTCACATATCCAAACCCTTTAATGCAGAAAAGATTATACAAGATCCTTCTTGGCATGATATTGTTATAACTGGTAGGATCTACGGAGAAAATGGTCATGCTTTGCAATGTCTCTGTTCCCAAAACTTACTGCTGCATAAACTTTTCACATTTATTAGAATAGCGCCCTCTGCTGGGAGACATTACATTCATTTTAGGAGGAAATCTTAATTTCATCACAGACCTGACTTTAGCTAGTTTTGGAGGGTAAGTAATTTAAGCTTCATATAGTATCAAAGGGAAATCTTTCTATGATAGATGTATGATTTGTGCTGCATATTAATGATAGCCATGTATCGAGAGTGAACTGTACACAATTTAAAATTCATTATATTCTGATAGCTATGTCTCTCTTTTCTAGAGTGACAGAAGCAGAAATTGACCATATCAGATCACTACTGATCTGGGTAGAGCTCTGCATAGAGTGATGCTGAAAGTCATCATAAGATCTGAAAATCACCTTACTCTTCACAGCTGGACCCACAATTTTAGGAATATTTGTCTCTAAGTGTGGTAGTTCTCCTGCATTCAATGAAACCCTTGTTTAAAATCCATTTCTGTTTTGAGAAGCAGCAAAAGTGATACTCAGAGGGGGTATTTTGGATTGTGTAAACATAAAAAAAAAAGTAATTAACAAATGCACAATGAAGTTTCAGGAACAATTTAGAAAGGAGAAGGTCCTGAGAGAGTGCTGTCAGCAGAGGAGGCAGCTGCTGTTCGGTGAGCAGGACTTATCGGTATTGATTTGCTGGGGAAATATTTTATTTAAAGCCTATAAAAGAAAAAGGGGGGGGGGGGTCAAAGTTTTCTATGTGTCTATAAAGTTTGATACAGAAAAATAGAGGGTTGACATTATTCTGTGCATGTTAAGAGCTTAAAACTTCCGTTCTTTTGATGTAGTAAGGTATGAGAACTGTTTTCTGGAGAAGTATGTTTTATTGTATTGTTCTTTTATGCATTTTATGGACATATAAGTTTGTAATCCACCCTGTCCACTATTTAGATGGATGTGGCAGAATAAAACACTTGTGAAATAAATAAATAAATAAATAAATAAATAAATAAATTGATAAATTCTGGTGTTTGATTTCAAAAAGGTTTAACTGCAAGTATTGTTAGAGAAAGAAAAGGAGAAAGCTGAGTGCTGCCATGTCAAACTGTTGGAGTTTTGTTTAAGTAATTGCCTTAGATGCACAGAAACTTAGGAAGGTAGTAGCTGAGTATCTCCTCAGTCATGAGGGAATGCTGATAGCATAAGTGGCATCTGCTGGTGGGTGAGCAGGAGTTGTGAGTATTGATTTGCTAGAGAAATTGTGTGTCTAAAAGCTTGAAAAACAAATAGAGGGTTAAAGTTTATCCTGTTTGTCTATAACATATATTGAGGAAATAGGGTGTTAAAGTTAATTCTGTCCATGTGTTAAGGAAAATAGAGTGCTGAAGATAATCTGTGTGTGTTAAGAGCTTGCTAAAATCAATTATGTTTGTCTGTGAGAAGGCATGAAAGCTATTTCCTGGAGAATTAATAAGTGGTTTTGATTTTCCTAGCCACTTTTCTCTTCTCCCAAATGCCCCATCATATAGTTTCATGTATAGACTGTTACCCAAATTAAAAAGTTTAGAGGTACATTTTTCATCATAAGAGTCAATTATGGATTAACACAGACATGTGAATAATTAACCCTGATCTTAGCAATTGGTAAACTGTAGTGCTATTGCAAATAATTGACAAACAGGTTAAAATAAAGTCCCTTGAATTTGTTAGGATATTGTAAATTAGATTAATTGTCCCCACTCCATATACAACTTTAAATAACTTTAATAATTCAACAACATTAAGATTCATAGAGCAGTCCAGCTATTCAGTCTTTTGCACCAGTTTTGTATGACTTGCTATCTTTTGGTGAGTGGTATGTGTGCATCTGGTGCAAATAGCTCTTGGCTCTCAGAAAATGAGCCTGGTATCTGGAGGCTAGCATGGCAGACCTGATGGAACTGAAGCAGATTGTATCACATGCCAGCTCGCTACCCAATGCTGCTGAACTAGCTCATCACTGCATGCGCACCCAAGGCCTCCTTTTAAAGGGCCCATAGCAGGAACTTAGCTGAGATACTCCTGGATGACATCAGCTGTTTCAGTCCTTATAAGGGCCCTTCTCCCTGCCAGATGCTGCCTCAGCAACAGGTCGAATCTGCCTAGATTGCTAGTTGCTGCCTTCTGTGTCTTCAGCCTCATCCAGCCTTCTTTGTTTGCAGCCTTTCCTTGCTTCATATTCAGCATTGTCCAGCCTTCCATGTCTTCATCCTTACCTTGCCTTTATGTTCAGCCTCATCCTGCCTTCTGTGTCTTCAGCCTTGACTTGGCCCCCTTGGACTGATCTCTGGTACTGACCATAGCCTGTGACCTGACCATCATTGTCTGCCACCTGCCTTGACCACATCAAGACTATGAAACCTCTCTTGGCCTTTACTAGAGACACTCACCTAAGTCCTGCCAGCCCCCAGAGCTCAAAGGCTCAACCTACGGGGATAGGTGCTGATATAGGCAAAGTTCCAGGCAGCCTCTGCATAGTCTTCCACCAGCTGGCAGTGAGGACCTATTGGGCCCTCCCAGTAGGTGACATCAACCTCACTGCAACACAAGTGTCCACAGTTGTAACACAGACAGAGAGTTATATCAAGCAGAGCCATAGCTAGGCAATTTGGAACCTATGGCCAACTGAAAAAGCACGCCTCCTCTGCCACCTCTTCCCCAGGCTGCTGCTACCACAACCATCCCACCTCTTTGCTCCCCTTCCCCTCCCCTGATCACCTTTTTTGGGTACTTGCCAGGTTCTTATGGCCTGAATTGGCGACTGTTGGAAACAGGATGCTGGGCTTGATGGACCCTTGGTCTGATCCAGTATGGCATGTTCTTATGTTCTTATGTTCTTATGTTCTTATCATCAACATCGCCCTTTCCATCCCCAAAAGCCACAAACATCAATATCCCCCTCCCGTCCCCCAGCCAAAACCAACATCCCCCTCTCCTCCCCCTAGCCACACCACCCTGTGGCCCCCCTTCTACAACCAACAACTGCTTCCCTCTCAAACATATGATTATTGCTTTCCAGAGCCACCCCCCAACACAGGTAGTAAAACAGTATACCATAGTAACATAGTGGATGATGGCAGTTAAACCAAAATGGTACATCCAGTCTGCCCAGCAAGCATGTTTTTATTTAGTAGCAGCTGCTGCTTTATGCAGACTACCCTCAAGCCCTCTGTAAAGAATAATAGCAGCTGCCACTCTATGCAGATCATCCCCAAACCCTCTCTTAGAGATAATAGCAGCTGCCACTCCATGCAAGACATCTTCAAACTCTCTGTAAAGATAATAGCTCCTACAAAGGTTAGTAGCAGCTGCTGCTCTGTGCAGGCCATCCCCAAGCCTTCTGTTAAGGTTAGTAGCAGCTGTGCCAAGGCAATGGCTAGGGCCTGAGAGATGATGGCATGCATAAGGTGAGCATAACCAGTAGAAAGAAGGAAGTAATCAAGCCACTGTACAGATTACTGGTGGGATCTCTCCTAGAATATTGAGTCCAACATTTATCTAGCAAACCTGTCGTATCAAAAACAGCACTAACCCCCAAAACACAAACAGCAATAACCCTATCCATGAAAAAGTAGCTCTACTAATATTACACCAATACACCTCCTAAAGGGAAAAAACAAGCTATACTGCAATAGATACTTTCACAGAAACTATACACTAACAGAATCCCTCACCATGGTTGCATGCACTCTAACCAAATTGAGAATAAGGAATCATAAATATTAAATATTCAGATAAAAACTGAAATGTATAACCTAAAAAGCATGCAGTGAAATGCCGGAGAAATACAAATAGAAATGCATTTTCTCCTGCATTGAACAAAGTTCAAATATTAAGAGATGCACATTTTCAAAGTTGACTTATTCCAATCACTAAAGTGAAAATGAAATGCTTTATTCTACCGTTTTATTTATTTATTTATTTATTTGGTGCTTTTCTATACCAGCATTCATGATAGTATCATATCATATCGGTTAACAGGAAACTGGGGTACAATAACCTTAAAACATTAACATATTAAAGAAGCAAAAAGTAATAATAAACAGGGGTGAAGAACTAGGGGAAGAAGAAGACAGAGCATAGGTAACTCAAATATAAGGACAGTTATTTGATGTGTGCTGTGAGTTCTAAAATATTCGTTGTGTTGAATCAGAGACCTTAGCTATGGGAAATCAGTGAATTTATGGAAAGGCTTGTTTAAATAACTAAGTCTTAAACCTTTTTCTAAAAGTCAACAGGCAGGGTTCTTGTCTGAGTTCGGGGGGAATCGTATTCCAAATGGTTGGTCCCGCAGTAGAGAAGGCCCATTCTCTTGTGGCTAGGTGGTGAGTAGATTTGATTGGAGGGGAATGTAGGGATCCTCTGTAGGCTTCTCTGATCAGTCTAGATGAGGTGTGTAGTCTGAGTGGGATTTGAAGGTTAAGAGGTGCTTGATTGTGGATGGTTGTGTGGATAATGGTGAGGGACTTGTGTAGAATTCTGAAATGTATTGGCAGCCTGTGTAGATTTTTTAGGATGGGGGAGATGTGGTCTCTTCTGCCCGAGTTTGTCAGTATTCTGGCCGCCGCGTTTTGAAGCATCTGAAGTGGTTTGATTGATGAAGTGGGTAGACCTAGCAAAATGGAATTGCAGTAGTCTATCTTGGAGAATAGGACTTCAGAACGGTCTGAAGTATTGAAAGTGTAGAAGTGGTTTAATTCTTTTTAGTACTTGCAGTTTATGGAAGCAGTTCTTGGTTGTTGATGAATGTTTTTAGATTCAGATGATTGTCGATTAATACTCTCAGGTTTCTTGCTTGGGTGACAAAGGTGTTATTGAGTGACTTTTGAGGGGTATCGCTGACATCCGGGGAAATGAGGAGGATTTCAGTCTTGGCTGAATTGAGTATCAGGTTTAGGCTAGAGAGGAGGAGGTTGATCTCTTGGAGGCAGTTTTCCCAGTACTTGAGTGTTTTTGTAATGGATTCCGTTATGGGGATCAGGATTTGTATGTCGTCAGCATATAGGAAGTGTTTTAGTTTTAGGTTGATTAGCAGTTGGCACAGGGGTAGTAGGTATATATTGAAAAGGGTGGAGGACAAGGAGATGCCCTGAGGAACTCCTAGTGAGGAGTTGATGCAAGTGAACTCTTTATTGTGAATTCTGACTTTGTAGCCTCTGTTACTGAGGAAAGATTTGAATCATCTGAAGGCAGTTCCTGTTATTCCAAAGTCTGCTAGTCGGTTGAGGAGGATGGAATGGTTTACGATATCGAAAGCCACCAAGAGGTCAAGAAGGATTAGTAAGAAGGATTGTCCTTTGTCCAAACCCATGATGAGGTGGTTTGTCAGAGAGATGAGTAGGGTTTCGGTGCTTAGTGCCTTAAGGAACCGGTATTGGGTAGAGTGGAGTATTTTGTGATCTTCAAGATAATCTGAAAGTTGAGAGTTGACTAATTTCTCCATGATCTTGGCTACAAAAGGTAGATTGGAAATAGGGCAGAGGTTATTGGGTTCCTTAGGGTCTAAGTTTGTTTTTTTTAGAAGAGGTTTAAGAGAGGCGAGTTTAAGAGAGGCGAGTTTAAGGGCGTCTGGGAAGATTCCTTCTGATAAAGAGCAGATTATGATATCAGCCAGAGGTTTGGAGATGGTGTCGGGTATCAGCAAGAGTAGTTTTGTAGGAATTTGGTTGTTGGGATGGATAGAGGGTTTCATGTTCTTCAATAGAGTTTGAATCTCCATGGCGGTAGTAAGTTCAAATGATTCAAGAGAAATCCCATTGTTTGGGAGATGGTAGGAGCTAAGAGAGGAGGTAGGGCTGGGCGGTAGGAGAGTTAAGAGGTTTGAGATTTTGCTTTGGAAGAAGAGTGCCAGTTCATCAGCTTTGGATTGTGCTTGGTCATTGGGAATAGATGGGACGCTAGTTTGTGTTAGATTGTGTGAGATTTTGTTTGAGTTTTCGGAGTTCATTAGTGAACCATGGTTGTTTTCTGTGCGAGGTAGGATTGATTTTTTTGGTTGATAGTTGACATAATTTATTTGCTACTGTCTCTGTGATGTTGCTTCAGGAAAGAAGAGCTGAGTTGGGATTTGAGAGGTCTATGTGAGGAAGTTCTTTGGCTAGGTGATTGCTGAGGACATTGGAAGGGCATGCTCTCCTGTAGTGAAAAGAGGATTAAAGGGGTTGTGTATTGGGGGTTTCTTCCATTGTGAAGTTAGTAGAGATTAATGAGTGGTCCAACCAGGGGATCGGAGGGCATTTGGGGGGGGGGGGAAGAGTGTATGAGGCCAGAGTTTATGAAAATAAGGTCCAGGGTGTGTCCAGCTTTGTGGGTGGGCTTGTTGATGATCTGCTTGAAGCCCATGGCTGTGAGGGAGGTGAGAAATGCCTCACAGTTGGTTATCAACATGGAGGTTGAAATCCCCTAGGATCATAGCAGGGGAGTCCAGATTTATATGTTTTGCAATGATTTCTATAATGGGAGAGGTGTCTGAGTCAAGAAGTCCTGGCAGAGCGTAAATGAGGAGGATTTGGAGTTGGTCAGTTTTGAAAAGGCCTAATTCAATTTTGGAATTAGATTTGGCTTGGAGTTGGGATAGTCTCAGCTCTTTTTTGGCTGCTATGAGAAGGCCACCGCCTCTTTTCTTATGTCGGGGAAGTGAAAAAATGTCGTAAAGATGTGTGGGGAGTTGATTTATCAGGGCTGTATCTGTTGGTTTAAGCCATGTTTCCGTTATGGCGCAGATGTCAGGCTTTGAGTCTAGGAGATAATCGTTGAGGATAAGTGATTTCTTGTGAGGGATTGTGCATTGAAGAGTGTTAAGGAGAATAATGCGAGGCCTAGGAGTTGAGTAAATGGTGATGTCATGATTGGGATGAGAGTCTTGATGGAGCGTGATAGAGGTTGCATGAATGCTTTTCCAGTGGTGAGGAGACTGTGGTGTAGGATGGGTATTGGGAATCCTGATGTCATTTTGGTTTTGTTGTGAAGAAGAAGAAGGGGATGAATGCTGGACGAGGCTGGATGGATGCTGGATGAATGCTGGATGAGATGAGTGCTGGTAGACTGCTGGAAGAGGCTGGAGTGCTGGAAGAGGCTGGAAAAAGATGAGTAAGAAGATGAGTGTAAGAAGATGAAGAGTACTGGAAGAGGCTGGAATATACTGGATGAATGCTAAATGAATGCTGGAAGATTGCTGGAAGAGAAGAGTGCTGGAAGACTGCTGGAACAGATGAATGCTGGATGACTGCTGGAAGAGATGAGTGCTGGAAGACTGCTGGAAAAGATGAGTGCTGGATGACTGCTGGAAGAGATGAGTGCTGGAAGACTGCTAGAGGAGATGAGTGCTAGAAGACTGCTGGAGGAGATGAGTGCTGGAAGAGTGCTGGATGAGTGCTGGAAGACTTCTGGAGGAGATGAGTACTGGATGACTGCTGGGGGAGATGAGTGCTGGAAGACTTCTGGAGGAGATGAGTGCTGGAAGTCTGCTGGAGGAGATGAGTGCTGGATGGCTGCTGGAAGAGGCTGGAGGAGATTGGATGAATGCTGGAAGCCTGTGAAGATCTGGTGTAATAGTGTTAGGGAGTGATTGCAAGCAGCAGGGGGGCCTCTGCCCTGGGTCCTGGGGCTCACGAAGGAGCGTACTAAGGGGCAGGCCCCTTAGGTCACGTTCCTTCTGACTTGCGATGCCCGGTGCGCAATGCTACTGGGATCGCCACGGTTTTTAAAAGGTTTCCAGATGGCTCCTGATAGGCCGGCTGAGGGAGAAGGGGCACGGTTAGACTCACCACGCGGTTCCTTCCCTTTTGGTTGTTTCCGTAGTTCTTTTTTAATGTTTGTTTTGTATTCAGATTTTCTGCTTTCCGCTTTCTCCGCGCGGCTCACACTTGGGGTGTGAGCGGGCTCTTGCCCCGAATGGGCTGCGCCAACCGCACAAGCCGCAGCGGAGAAGAGGTAGGCAGATCGCAGAGAGGGTGGTCGGTCATTTTATTTTTCTAAACATGTTGGTTCCAGTTTCTTTTTTTGCTTTCCTCTTGGTATCCTCCTCTAATTCCTTTTCCAGGGTCCATTTTCTTTTTTTTATTCCTCCCAGTCTTCTTCACTTCCTCCCCTACATATTACTGACATTGATCTTTTCCTTTTCATCTTGTTTTGCTTCATTTCTCTCTACTCTGCCTTTTTTTTTTTATCTTCCTCACTTATCCACTGATTCATTTCACCCCTTCTCCCTCACTTTCACCTTTTGGATGTCCCCTCATTTCCCCTCTCTCTCCAACATCTCCTATTTCTCACTCTCCCTTCTCCTTCCAGCATCTTTCCCCTCCCAGCATCTCTCTCGTTTGTCTCTATCCCTGCAGCATCCCCCCTCTCAAAATCTTTCTCCTCCCAGCCTCTCCCTCACTAGATATATCTCCTCTTCCCCCTTTTCCCAGCATTTCTGTCCTCTTCCCCCCATTTCCAGTACCTCTCTACCCCAAACTTCCAGGTATATATCTCCTTTCTCTTCCCCACATCCCTGCATCTCTCCTCCACCTCCTCCTTTTCCGATCATTTATCTCCACTGCTTCCCCCAGCATTTATTACCACCCCTCCCCTTCCTAACATTTCCCTCCTCTGCACTCCACCACATTCCTCAACTCAGCATCCCTTCAGGGCCTGGGTCCTCCTCCATCATCTGGCTGATCCAGCACTCCTCTGTGGTGGTGAGACCCATCCACGGCCCATATTGGTCTTCTGATTTTGTTTCTTTCCCATGGTCCAGGACACCTCTCACTCTCTCTCTCCTGCCAGCAATCCTTTTATTTAAACAAATGCAAATGGGAAAGAAGGAGCCTATTCCAATAGGATCCATCTTAACTGCTGGCGCTAATATGTAAGAAGGCGATAGAGCATTGACTAGGTGGGGGATGGATAAGATTGAAGTTATATGCAGTAAGAGCTCCATGCATGTCTGCAGTTTCTAAGATCTCTACATTATGGTGAGTGAAAAGGAAAGCCCTGAGTCTTACATAAAGCCATGGGAGTGTTTTCCCCCTCCAGGCCCATGGATGTTCATGTGGTGTGCTCAATATCACCAGTATGCTCCAATTCTGATTTCTTGGGAGCACCATTACCAATTGGGACTCCTGGAAATAATGCTGAGCCCAGAGGAACTCGCTTCTCCATCATTGCTGATGCAACCTCCTATGGCCAGTGATACCCTGATGTTGGCACCTGTGGATGAGGTCAGATGCTCTAGCATTGAAGTGGGGGATACTGCTGTAGTGATGGGCTTAATTGAGATCACAGCATCAGATTGAAGCTGACATGGTCACTGTGCTGTTTGAACAGGCCGAGGAGGTAAGAGGTTCAGGATCTTTGTGGGACACATCTACTTATCTAGCAAGGTATGGGATCAATGGGTCTGGCAAGGCCTGAACAGATTAACTTAGGGAGGATCTAGAGCGCAATTCCACCCATAGAAAAATCATTGACTGGCCACATTGAAATGTTTCCTAGTCAGTTTCTTAGTATTTCTGGTAGAATGAATGAGACTGAAATAACAGCATGCTCAGAAAAAGAAAGTTGAGGAATTGGAGCTTAACTTGCATATAATTAGAGAAAATAAGCAAGTTGGAACAATTAGAGAATACGGCTATAAGTCAGACATTGCATTTATTAACTTTCCTTGACTGCCAACTTCTCCCCCTCTGGCTCTTTTCAAGTGTTATTTTATGGATATTTTGCAAATCCCTTGGAATGCACGTCCTATTTCCAAGGCTTATTATATTTCTTCACAAAGTGAGACAGTAAGATTTGGGTGAACAGGCTTAGTGTCCCCAGCCTTCCTTCGATTTACTTGCTGTCTCTGCAGCCTTGGAAAAGGAAGAGAAGACTGGGACTCTGATGAGATCAATGCTCATTCTTAAGTTCATACTTGATCCAGATAGCGAGTGGATATTAAAATTGTTCTCCCGATTATAAGGACTCTTTGTACTTCACTTCTGAAATATGAGTTTTTCCTGATGTGGACACAGTAACTCAGAAGGAGAGGAAGCAATTTCTTATATTGCATCCCCAGGGTGTTTTTTTGTTAAATTATTCCTTTAAATGTGTGATTAGATATCAAAGATCTAAGAATATATTTTATGACCCCACACAGCTTACTGCTTTTTTAAATGTTAAGTTGGCTCAGAGTTCTGCCTTAGTCTCTTTGTCTATTTCCTCTGCCTCTCATCTCAATAGATGGATTTTGTTGTGATATTATTTTGGTAATTGTTACTGCTTAACCTAAATGCTATTGTAAGCTCTTTATTCCATTTACTTTTTTTGTTGTTGTTCTGTTAGCTATGTTCCCATATTTATGGACTATTTATAGGGATGATAGCTTTCAAAGGGGCAAACAGGAGCACATTGAAGAGCGCGTGTCAGCATCCGGGTTTGAGCCACGCAAGTGGGGGAATTTTATTACAGGCACGCATCCACAACATGACCAGTGTCACCAGTTTGCCCAGTCTAGATCTAAGGTCCACAAAACCCCCTGGTTGTTTAGCTTGCACACCCCCCATTTACCCCAGACCCCGTACACCACTCAGGGATGCCTGTTTTTTGTTTTTAGTTTTTAAACTTATACCTCCTTCATAGCAGGAGTAAAATTATTTGGCATTGGACCTGCACAAGTGCCCAGGGGTGTAAGTACTTGCATTCACTTCTCTTGGCTCCACCCTGGAATACCCATACCCTGCCCACACCTTGCCCTTTTTTCGCTCCAAGTGAGATAGTCGCATATCAGGAGATGCACATGTATGTAGGTGGCTTTTAAAATTGGGCAGGCATATGCATGTCCTACATGAGCACACGTCTCCCGATGTTGACTTGCGTCTGGCTTTTAAAATTCACCTTTTAGTGCAGTGTTACTGTGGGGTTTTTTTCTTTCCTCTTCATTCTTGCTTCACTTTTCTTTGTTATCACTAATGGTGTAGTTTCTTCAGCACATATACTCTTGTTTAAAACTTTTGAAAATGATAAATAAAAAATAAAAAAAGAGCAGCTTTTAAACTAAATCATGGAGTAAAGTTGACAATCATTTAAGAGCACAGTTCAGAGAGCGGAATCTTCTAAGGATACTGGCATAACAGGGAAGGTAGAATATTCCAATAAAGAAGTTGTGGTAAAGACTGAAGTAGCCCACGAGGAATTAAAAAAGAGCAGACAAATGTGAAGGATGCAAACTACCTGTATCAACTGCTAATAAGCAAGTCATGAATACAAATTTGAAAAATCTTTGAATCTACAGTTCTCCATCAATTAACCAAATACTTTACTGACAATAACATTCTCCAACCAAATCAACATGGTTTCCATAAAGGACACAGTACAGAGACTGCTTCTCTCTTAATTTCATCCAATCATCTTAGGCTTTGATGCCAACATAGATTATATTATCATTCGTCTCGACCTCACTGCAGCCTTTGATACACTAAACCATGAATTATTTCTTGCCAGTTTACAGTTCATATGCATTAAGGACATAGTACTCCAATGGTTTAACTCATTTATTTCCAATCGCACTCAGCAAATCAGTATAGGCACTTACCATTCAGATTGGTACACTACTACATCTGGGGTCCCACAAGGTTCCATGCTAGTCAACATTTACTTACCGTAATTCCTCTCTGCCATATATTAACTGGTTTAGGCATAGACTTTAAGATCTATGCCTTCGAAATACAATGTTTCTTACCCTACACATCTTCCTGGTCTCAGACCTTCTCTTTAATTACTCTCTACTTAGAAGAAATAAAAACTTGGTTATCTCATAATGGATTGAAATTAGATGCTGCAAAAACTGAAATAATACATCTATCAACTATCCCAAACTCCTCATGCTGCCCTCCTTCACAACTTATATTTGATAACCATACAATTCCCATTGTTACTCATGCTCATAATTTAGGAATCATTCTTGATTCCAAACTATCTATGACAGTCAACATATCTAAAATAGTAAAAACATACTTTTATAACCTCCTTAAAATATTAAAACCTGTGTTATTTCCTGTAGACTTCAGAACTGTCCTGCAAACCCTCATTCTCTCTGGATTAGACTACTGCAACTCACTGTGGGGCCGATGCAATGCGGTGCGCTGAGATATTCACATATCAGGAGATGCTCATGTATGTAGGTGGCTTTTAAAATTGGGCGGGCCATGCGCGCATTAAGAGAGCGGGCGCTGACTGTTCAGCGCCCGCTTTCTACGTGACTTTATCGCACTGGCCCCTGTATGCTGGTATTCCAGAATCAATGATTAGTCTGCTTCAACTTGTTCAAAATGCTGCAGCCCATCTTTTCACAAACACTAAGATTAGAGAACATATTACTCCAATTCTTCTGAACCTTCACTGGCTTCCAATCAAACAATGTATCCACTATAACATTTTGACATTAATTTTTAACTTAATTCGCAATCCATCCACCGTCTGGCTATGCACGTCCCTATATCCGTACCAACCTCAGCGTCATCTACATTTTTCCAAACAAATACCTCCTCAAGGTCCCAATGGTTAAAATTGCTAGGCTTGATATAACCACAAAACATGCCTTCTCAGTGGCAGGTCTCGCTCTTTGGAAATCCATCCCAGCTACACTTAGACTTGTGACCAACCCCAAAGAATTTAGGGAGAAATTAAAAACTTACTGGTGCTCTATTGCTTTGCTACACAGAATAATACTACATTTTTAAGTTCTTTCTTTCAAAGGTTATTGTTGTATTTGTACATTCTCTTACTTTTATTTAGTCCATTTTATTTGTTCTATTATGTATGTTTACAGACTGTAAACTACCTAGATCTCTATTTTTTGTATAAGTAGCATACAAAGTTTTCAAATAAATAAATAATAAATACTATAAGTTTATCTGCTTGCAAATGCAGGAAGTGTAAAATATAAGGCAGGGGAGTTAGAATGTTTAACATGAATGAAGCCATCGGTATTGTAGGCATCTCAGAGATCTGATAAAAAGAGTATAATCAATAAGATGCCATGATACCAGGCTGTAAATTATATCAGCATGATAGGGCAGATCAAATTGGTAGATGGTGAAATTACTGAGGTAATGTTCAAAGAGATACATAGGAGTCATGTACAGAAAATGAGCATATATGCATGTAAGTAACTTGCATGTGCACAGATGCTATTAGTATTTATAAGCCTCTAGAATATGCATGTAGTTGCAGTGTCATATGTAAATGTTAACAAGGAAAAAAAAAAAGAGCAGTCTAGAGGCTTTCCAGGGTGGAGTTCAGAAGTAAGCACTCAAGTTGCTATTTTGGAAATGTAAGACACACATGCATTACCAAACTTGTGTAAATACTTTTATACCGGCTAATTGAATTGCACAATTTAAACTGGACATTTTTATCTGATGTGTTTGCATGGGGAGCCTGGGTGAAATGCTGGAGTTTCATAGTGAAATGCTGGAGGGTTCAGGTCTAGTAATGGAGGTATTGCCAAAATGACAATTACAAGTAGACATATAAGTAAGCATTTTCAGAAGTGGAGTATGTGCATACTTTATAAAATATCTGCCTCCACATTTAATTCTGGGTTATTATGCATGAATTGTAAAAATATTATATGTATAAAATATACAGGTGTATTTTTATATAATGGGTAGTAAAAGTGTGTGTGTTTCTATATGACAAATATACACGCATACTAAAATATACACACAAACTATGGGGCATAAATGTTTTTACCCCTGTTTATGATTGCAAATAGTTTACCATGGACATAAGAACATAAGAAAATGCCATACTGGGTCAGACCAAGGGTCCATCAAGCCCAACATCCTGTTTCCAACAGTGGCCAATCCAGGCCATAAGAACCTGGCAAGTACCCAAAAACTAAGTCTATTCCATGTAACCATTGCTAATGGCAGTGGCTATTCTCTAAATGAACTTAATAGCAGGTAATGGACTTCTCCTCCAAGAACTTATCCAATCCTTTTTTAAACACAGCTATACTAACTGCACTAACCATATCCTCTGGCAACAAATTCCAGAGTTTAATTGTGCGTTGAGTAAAAAAGAACTTTCTCCGATTAGTTTTAAATGTGCCCCATGCTAACTTCATGGAGTGCCCCCTTGTCTTTCTACTATCTGAAAGTTATAAAAGTTGGACATCCTGTCAGCATTACAGTGCAGTTCAAATTGGTGAAGGTGTGGCACCAACAAGTACATTTTCAAAGGGCCACTTGTGTAAAAAAACAAGGGTTACGTGCGTGGCCTGGACTTGCGCGCATCATGTGCATGTTAGAATGGGCCTAGACACGCGCATAGCCCTGTTACGCACAGAAGTACTGGGTCCTGAGAAAGGGGTGGGCCGTGGGGCATGGTCTGGGTGGGGAGGGGCGGGACAGGGCAGGACAGAGGCCGGCCGGGGCAGCAGCCATTAGCCACTGCCCTAGGGAAGCACATGCTGGCAGCCAGCCAGCAAGCAGAAAATATGTCTGCTCCAGAGGAGTAGTAAGTAGTTTAATAAAAAAAATTGGGTGTAGCTAGGTAGGGGTTAAGGGTCAGAGTGGAGAGGGGAAAGGGGAAAGGGATCGAAGGTTAGGCAGGGGGTTAGGGAACTTCCTCCCAGTCCGCTCCTTAATTGGAGCAGACTGGCAGGGAACTGGGGGAATCCCAATTGCATCACTGCACATAGCTTATAAAATGCCCCTGTGCGCGCGAGTCTCGGTCCACCCGCTGATGTTTAAATCCAGCACGCATGTTATAAAATTGGCACGTCCATGTATGCGCGTGGTTTTGAAAATCGACCCCTGTATGTTGAGCACAGCTTACAGTTCAGAAAGATAAAAGCCCTGCAGGAAACAAAATGCATTGATGAATTATGGATAGAAATTTCATGCAGGATGGGGACGCATATAACAGTCAAGATGAAGAATCAAACAGTGAAATGCTGTTGCTAATTGAAATCAGAAAAGCGAATAAAATCAGCAAAAGGCAAAGAAAATATTTTTCAATTACCTCATTGACTAGCTAAAAGTCTCAGCAGGACATGCTGAAGAGGTAAAGTTTCTAGATTCTGAAAATGACTGCTTCATGGAGCAGCTGCTCCTGGGTGCAATGAAATGAATACCTATTTTAGATCTAGTCCTCTGTGGAATACTGGACCTGATGTGAGGTGTTTTTTTTTTTTCTTTTTTTTTTTAAGGAAACTTCCATAGAGACAAAAACTAATAGGAAAAGCTTTTTCAAATACATTTGTAAGAAGAAGTCAGTGAGGGAGTCAGTTGGATGGCTCCATAAACATGGGGTAAAAAGAGCACTCAAGGATAACAGGGATATTACTGAAAATCTTAACAAATTCTCTGCTTTGGTCTTTATGTAGAACAATAATGGAGAAGTAACCATATTGTAAACATTCTTTGATATTCAGAGAACTAAGGCAAATCAATGTGAAAATGGAAGATTTAACAGAGCAAATTGACAAATTAAAGAGTAACAAATCATCAGAGCCATAAAGGCATCTACGCCAGATTTATGAAAGAAGTCAAATATAAATTCTAGACCAGTTACTGAGCCGTGGATTTGCTTACTGTTCCTCTTCCAGAGGATGCTGGGGAGGTACCCGTACTGGAGAAGGTTTGACTGGATACCCGTACTGGAGAAGGATTGACTGAATCAAATCACGGTGACCTAGAAGATGTGGTAGACCTGATTGACAAACTGAAGAGTAGTAAATCACCTGGACCAGATGGTATACACTGCAGAGTTCTGAAGGAACTAAAAAATGAAATTTCAAAAGATGTCCCTGAATTCCTAGCTTCATTAATTGATTCCTGCTTGTATTTCCTTTGCTGTGACCACTACAGTTCCTACTGGAAAAACTGTTGTTCCTAGGAGATTATGTGAATGAGTTCTGAAATGGGCTCATGACTCCAAGTTGGCAGGTCATCTGGGCTGGGCTAGAACCTTAGAGATGTTGCGAAGACGGTATTGGTGGCCCAATATGGTGCAAGACTCCTGAAACTATATAGACTCGTGTCCCATCTGTGCCCAGAAGAAGCCACCTACTAGAAAGCGCTGGGACTTACTGCAACCACTCCCAGAATCTATCGAACCATGGGCAAGCATCTCGATGGACTTTATTACAAATCTATCTCCTTCCCAGAACAACATGGTGATTTGGGTCATCATCGACCATTTTTCAAAGATGGGTCACTTTATTCCTCTGCTGGGCCTCCCTTCAGCCCCGGAACTAGCAAAGCTGTTCTTGAAGAACATATTTCGCCTCCATGGACTTCCCAAGGAGACCATCTCCGATTGGGGACCACAGTTTGCTGCCAAGTATTGGCGTTCTCTTTGTAAGAAGTTGAACATCTCCTTAAGCTACACATTGGCCTATCATCTACAGGCCAATGGCCAAGCTGAAAGGACCAATCGGACCCTGAAGATGTTCCTCCATTCCTATGTAAATGATCAGCAAGATAATTGGTCTGATCTTCTTCCTTGGGCTGAGCTGTCGCACAATACGCATGTTGCTGCAGCCACCGATGTTTCCCCATTTTCTGTGGTATTCGGACGGCAGCCCCCTGCCTCTTCCTGTTCCCTTAACAGTTCCATCTCCAGCGGCACAATCCATGGCTCACACCATTCGTCAGGTATGGAACCGAGTAAAAGAGCGCCTTTCTCAAGCCGCTGAACACTCCAAGCGTAACTCTGACATTCATAGACGTCCTACTCCACTCTTCCATCCCAGTCAAAGGTATAGGTAAGCGCTTGACACATACAACTGAGACTTCCTTTCATCGCTTGGCTCTGAAAGTACATAGGACATTTCCTGTAATCCGAAAGAGTAGGAGCGGTATCATGCCAACTTCAGCTACCTCATGCCATGGGCATCAATAACATGTTCCATGTGTCCTTGTTGAAGATGTTGGTCCTCTCCTGGCCCTCACGCAGAGTACCCTCTCCTCCTCAGATCTCTGCTGAACCTGATTCTTCCCTCCAGCTAAGGGAGGTCCTTGATGTTTGGTGACGTCGAGGAAAATGAGAATATCTCTTAGCCTGGGAGGGCTATGAGGCCGAGAAGAATTTGTGGAAACCTTCCCAAAATATCCTTCATAAGGAACTCCTGAAAGCCTTTCATAGGGCTCATCCTGACAAGCTCCGGCCATGTAGGGGGAGGCCTAGAAGGGGGGGGGGTACTGTTATGCGCCCCATCCGCGCCCGTCCTTCGAATGGGCCTGCTCACCTTCATGTTTCCTTGGCAGGACCGGGTCAACCTCCCTAGCAGCAGCTGCTAGCACTTCCAGGCCCTGACGTCCTGTGGCGGCGATCACCGGGCCTTCCACTGTGCACCAGACCTCACGCCGGAGCTTAGCATATTCAGCGCTGTTGGCCATGCCCCTACGCGTGCACGCGTAGACCATCTGGCCTCTTGTAGGGCCAAGGGTGGGTCTTAGCTCCGTGGCACACCCTGATTGATGCTCTGTTATAAGGAAGACCCTGCCTGCACTTCCTTGCCTTAGCAATCGGGTCGGCTTATGCTAGATTGAGCTTGTACTTGCTCCTGTCTTGTTCCAAGTCTCTTTCCAGGATCCTTCTGTTCCAGTTCTGTTCCTGCCTTGTTCCTGCCTCCTAGTTCCAGCATCCTTCTGTTCCTGTTCGTCTGTTCGTCTCCCAGTAGTACCTCCAGACTGACTCTCTGGTACTGACCTCGGCTTGCTACTTGACCTGTCTGCCTGCCTGCCTCATGACTCCAGTCTGTTCCTTGAACTGCCTGACTGCCACCTGCCTCCAGTCTGTTCCTCGACCTGCCTGCCTGCCGCCTGCCTTCTGACTCCAGTCTGTTTCTTGACTCGCCTGCCTGCTGCCTGCCTCTTGACCTCAGCCTGACTGTGACTTCATCTGACCTCCAATACCTGACCTCTGCTTTGTTGACCATTCTTCAGACTGACACCTGGACTTTGACCTCTGCCTGTTTGACTTCGTCTCCAGATTCTGGCTCTGTTCCTAGCCTTGCTATCTCCTAAGCTATTCTGGTCCTCTTTGTTCCACCTGACCTCCAGTCTCAAACCTGATCACGCTCCCCTCCTGTCTGTGGGCACACCGGACTTCCACTCTCCCAGGAGACCCTGTGAGGCCCACCTAAGTCCAAGTGGCCCGGGTCCCTACGGGCTCCTCCTGGGGTGACCTCGGGCTTCCAGTAGTGAAGCTCTTCCTAGCCTCTGTCTCCATTTGTGCTCCGCCCCCTGGGGGCAGTTGCCTCCTGGTCCCTACCAGGAGGTGGATCTCCACTGCCACAGGACAAAGGTCCACCCCCAAGTGCAACAATTTGGTACATTGTTTATGGATTTGTTTGTTGATTTGTATCATTGTACTAATATGTATGTGAAATATAATCCACATTGATATTTAAGGAAATGAGGAATAGAAGCAAATAAAATAAATAAAATGATGACTTGTACTGATGTTTTGGAAAGCCAGTATTTGACCTGTTTGCCTCAGAAATTAATAGGAAGCTCTGCTCCATGCATCCATGCAACTACAGATCAGCTGCCAATGCTTTTCTGCTAAATTGGAGTATCCATTTACTCTATGCATACCCGGCAATTTCTATAATCACCAGGATTGTCCTGAAAGTCCTTCAGGACAAGGTGAGGATAATCTTTATAACGTCAGCTTAGCCATTGCAAGTTCATATTCATATCTCATCAGTCTGTCAGTTCAGTCACTGGTTCCACTGGGAATATCTTCTGCCATTGCTGATTTGTAAACCTGCTACCCAAGGATTCTTAAAAGCATTTGATATATTTTCCCTTCAAATTTGCCCTCAAGTTAATGCTTTTGATAATAAAATCCCTGAGCTGAAGGCATTTTCTTATCTTATGGCATGTTTTGACAGTTCCTTTGGGTTTCTGTGAACAGTACTGGTCTTCCTTCAGCTCTTGTTACCACTTCAGATTCCCTTTCTCAAGAATCATTTGTTTTCAATACCATGAAGTCATTTTATATGGATATCATATTGTATGGTTGGGGGGAGGAGGTTCTCTGCATTACAGGCTTCCTGCTAGAAGCCACTGTAACCCATCTATTCTGGTTTCTTTAAATCCTTTATGGCAGGTGTGGCCAACTCTGGTCTTCAAGAGCCACAAACAGACCAGGTTTTCATTATAACAATCACAATAAATATGCATGAGATATATTTGCATACAACTGAGACAGTGTATGCACATCTATCTCATGCATTTTCAGCATGGATATCTTGAAAACCTGGCCTGTTTATGGCTCTCAAGGACTGGAGTTGTCCATCCCTGCATTATGGGAATGGAATCAGATTTTTGGATCATGTATATGAAGTAAAACAACTCTGATTTTAGCCAATTCCTCCTTAAACTGAGTCACCTCTTTCTTTCTTGTAGAGAGGTGCAGAAAAGTGTACGCTCTATGCCTCCAGATGGTCTGCCTAAGGGCTATAGCACCATTGGTACTACACTGAATAATACTCATTGTGCCAAATCCTTGGTTTCTGTGTGGAATAACTATTTTGTTTTAAAAGAATGCATCAAATCCCTGCGATTATCATTTACTTTTCATGAGCAAATAACAGAATGATCTGATCTTTCCCTTTGAAAGATTGTACAATAAAAACACATAGATAAACCCCAGGGACTATTGTGAATATAAAATATGTAACATCTAATTAGTTTAGTTGCAGAAGGATTATTGAAGTATTTGAGAGAGTTAATAAGTTAACAACTTCTGATAATGACCTGCTCCCTGCTGGCACTTTTATTTTTATTAGCATGTCTGATAATTCAGTTAAAATTAGAGCATAATTTGCTCACTGGAGAATCTGCAGATGCAAATAAAAACATGATTAATCATGTTTGTGTCAAATCTAATTTTAAACTATTTAGCATATATTTTCAGCTTTTGATTTCATTGAATATAACAGTTTTACCCCCTGTGATTTTGCAATGCAGGCTTCATGATTCTGCTTTACACTAATTTGGCATATGGTTTTGCTTAACAATAAAAGTAGTGTTAACAACTAAAAAGACCATGTCGCCATTTGGAAGAGATCTAAAGGGGTACTGAAAGTACTAAACAATCAATTTTTCTTGAAAAAAAGGGTACTTTACATTTTGTAAACGTATGTTGGCTCCCATTGATAAACGTGCATAACCCCTTCTCCCCACCCCCGACATATGCTGCATAGAGCCGGAGTTGCACCTCTGCACAATGGGGAGGATGTTCAGGTGTTTCAGTTACTGTACCTACAGACTGCCTGCATTCCTGACACTTGTCTGAATCTGAGACAGGAGGACAGAGATCCACTGCATTCAGGGTTGTTCTTATAAAGGAGCATCAGTGAGAAGGCAGAAGGAAAAATGTACCAAAATATTATACCCATTAATACATGTTTGTTTGTTTTAAAATGTGTGTTTTAATTAATTACGCTGTTAGCACAGCAAAAAAAAAAAAAAAAAAAGCACTCAAAGTTCCAAAAAGCTGAATGTATGAAAGATTAATGCAGTCATATGTTAATATGGATATAAACAGGGTTTAATACAATTATGAGAGCTTTACTTTCAGTGTATTATGCTGCATTAAAACATGTGCTACGTTGTTTGAATGAACACATTCTGGGGCAGATTTTTAACTTGCGCGTGCGGGGTACATTTGTGCGCGCTACCTGGCGCGCACAAATGTACACCCGATTTTATAACATGCGCGCACTGCCGTGCGCATGTTATAAAATCCAGGTCTGGCGCATGCAAGGGGGTGCACACTTGTGCACCTTGCGCGCGCTGAGCCCTAGGGGAGCCCCGATGGCTTTCCCCGTTCCCTCTGAGGCTGCTCCGAAATCGGAGCAGCCTCGGAGGGAACTTTCCTTCCGCTGCCCCCCACCTTCCCCTATCTAACCCACCCCCCAGCTCTATCTAAATCCCCCCTACCTTGTTTTCAATAGTTAATCCTGCCTCTGGCAGGTGTAACTTGCACGTGCCGGCTGGCTGCCGGCGCGCCATCCCCGGCACAGCCACTGTGCTGGAGGCCTCGGGCCCCTCTCCGGACTGCCCCCTGACCGGCACCCCAACCACGGCCCCGCCCCCTTCCCTCCCCTTTTTCAAAGCCCCGGGACAAACGCGCGTCCCAGGGCTTAAGCGCGCCGCCTAGCCTATGCAAAATAGGCTCGGCGTGCGCAGGAGCAGGATTTTGGGGTTACACACGTAAGTTATGCGTGTAACCCTTTGAAAATCAACCCCTTTAAGTTTAGCTTTAGAGGTGAAGGGCACAACATTGGGAGGGGCAGCCTATGACACAAGGGTGGAACAAATGTGTTAGATGTAGATTAGTAATGTAGAGTAGTAATTATTGGCAGCATAATGTAAAACAATCAAAGCAGGGATTCTCAGACTACGGCCCACAGGTGGACCTGCCTACCGAGCTCATTTTGCCAGTATGCCATGCTCTTCTTGGTATACTGGATCCGGCCTGTTGAGAAAGAGATTTTTTTAATGTGGCAGAAAGACAGGTCCCACCAGCAGGAGAAGAACCGGATGGATTGGACACTGAAGAAAGCAGCTGGTGCATACGTGTGTGAGTGTTTGTGTGTGAGTGTGCGTGTGTGCGTGTGTGTGGCGGGTGGGGAGGAGGCTCCACCAATGGGAGAAAAGGCAACCAGGCCATGCTGCAGAAAGACACTGCTGGGGAGAAAAGTGAGTGAGTGAAAGGAAGGGAGGGAATGAAAATGAAGTGAAAGGAGGTATAAGGGAAAGAGGAGAAAGGGAAGGGAGTATATGAGAAAGAGGAGAGGGGAAGAGGAGGGACAGGAAGGGTGGAGAAGGAAGAGTGAGGAAGGGAAGGGAATGCATGGAATAGGTGAAATTGAAATGGAAAGAGGGGAGAGAATGAGAGGGAGAGGAAAGGGTGAGCGAGGGAAGGGAAAGGAGGTGCGGGAATGAGAAAACAGTGAATGAATGGGAAGTGAATGGGATGGAAGTGAAGGGTGCACTACATGTTTTATTTATTTGCATTTGATATTCTACTTTTTACCATCAATGACCACTGCATTGTGTGCATATGCATACACACATGCTCATGCACACATCTCAGAGAGCAGAAGCAGGGGTAGGGGAAGCCAGGGAGCCGGGATTTCAGAGCTGTGGCAGACTTTCCAACTTCTGAGAAATCTAGAATATATTGTTACCGGCAGGCTTATCTGCTGTACCCCTGGGAAGAGTCCCCTCCCTTTCCCAGAATTTCAAATCATTCTAAGAGCTGTTCATGCCCCCTTCACTGCTACTCATCAGGATCTGAGGGGAACCCTCCTGGCCTGGCCCTCTTGATGATCTGAAATTTCCTGTGGTGCTGGCCCTTCTCTTAAACGGTTTGGGGACCTCTGTACAAAAGGAAGCATTTCACACATGCTGCTTTTTTATTTGTTTTCTAGGCAAGATGTAGATGAGGGTGCCTGTGACCTGGCTGGAAGCATTGTGTGATGCATAGGTAGAGGACGGAGTGGAAAGTGAAAGAATAGAGGGAGCAGTCTGCCCAGCCTTGAGCCTCCCTCCCCATGAGGCTATGAAGGCAGAACATCTTTCATTCCAGAGCTGCACTACTGAAGACTGCTAAGACTGAGGAAGTGTTCAGGCTCCACTTGTGCCATTTCTAGTGCCATTTCAGCCTTTTGAAGCACCTTTAAGATTCACAAAACCTTCCTGTGCTCTAGGATCTCCTGGTTATCAGCTATGTGACAGATTCCCCTTTCAGAGGCTTGAATTAGGACTTTACGGGTGCTGGTTCCTTTTTCTGGTACCCTCTTATAGACACTTTAAGGGAAGAGGCAAGCACAATGACCTTTCAATAGTTGTTTCAAACTTTTGTGTCACCAAATTATTAGTAATAGGGTATTATATTAGGCAAGGTATTGAGCTAGCTCTTGAGGTCTGAACATAAAAGCCTAATCTTCAGGCTAGCTGACTTCGGTCTATCTGGCAAAACTCTTGACTGGTTTACATCTTTCCTTAAAAATAGATATTTCAAGGTAAACATCAACAACCACTCCTCAGATGCCATACCTCTAGAAACCGGAGTACCCCAAGGATCCGCACTTTCAGCCACTCTGTTTAATATATACCTCCTGCCTCTATGCCAGCTGCTCATGAATCTCGGCGTCACATACTACATGTACGCCGATGATATCCAATTAATCATACCCGTAATAAACACCCTCGAAAACGCAATGAAACTCTCGGCCACCTACCTCAACACTATAAGAAACATGCTAACCCACATGAAACTATGCCTTAACATGGACAAAACTGAATGTATACTGCTTGAAAGAAAAAACTCCGGAGTCAACCAGAACCATGCCATACAAATTGACAACACATACATCAAATTAAAAGAAAACGTGAAAGATCTAGGAATATGGTTAGACCCAGAGCTTAAATTCAAAAAACACATTGCAATGAAAATCAAAGAGGGCTTCCACAAATTACTAATCCTCAAACACCTAAGACCACTACTATATCACCCTGAATCCAGAGCCATTCTACAATCCAGAATCCATTCTACAATCCAGAATCCTGAATCCAGAGCCATTCTACAATCCCTAATATTCATTAGCTTTGACTATTGTAACTCACTCCTGATAGGCCTACCCAATCTACCATACGACCATTCCAATTGCTACAGAACGCCTCAGCCAGAATCCTCACCGGTCACAAAAGAACTGACCACATCACTCCTGTGCTAAAAAGTCTACACTGGCTACCTGTAGAAAAGAGAATTGAATATAAAACTCTAACCATTATCCACAATGCAACACACAACAGTGAAAGCACATGCCTAAACACCATTATACAAAGACACAACTCCCAACACAATACGAGATCAACAAACAAAGTACAACTAGACATAACATCAGTCTCAACCGCCAAACTCACTACCGTAAGAAACAGAGCCATTTCAATAGCAGGATCTCACCTCTGGAACTCCCTACCAAAACACCTAAGATCACAAACAACACTAAAATATTTAAAAAATCACTCAAAACCTGGCTTTTCAGACAAGCCTACAAAGACGGGATTGGCTAATCATCACACGATCAACGTCACCTCCCACAATTACGAATGGAAAGCCCACTTCACCCCCCACAATTATGAACATAATAGTTAATCTCTTTGTAACTGATGCTATACCCAATGGGGTAGATTTTCAAAGGGGTATGCACGTATCTTACGCGCGTACCCCCCGAAAACCTACCCCAAACCCCCCCTGCGCGCGCCGAGCCTATTTTGCATAGGCTCGGTGGTGCGCGCAAGTCCCGGGGCTTTGCAAAGGGGGCAGGGCGGGAGGCATGTCGGGGGCGTGACGCCGGCCCGGGGGCATGGTCGGGGCCTCCGGACCAGCCCCCGGGTCGGGTGATGGTGCGCCAGCAGCCTGCTGGCGCACACAGATTTACGCCTGCTTTCGGCAGGCGTAAATCTGCCAACAATAGTAGGGAGCGGGGTTTAGATAGGGCTGGGGGGGGTCGGTTAGGTAGGGGAAGGGAGGGGAAGGTGGGGGGATGCAACCGATTCAGAGCGGCCTCGGAGGGAACGGAGGCAGGCTGTGCGGCTCGGCACGCGCAGGCTGCCAATTTTGCGCAGCCTTGCGCGCGCTGACCCTGGATTTTATAAGATACGCGCGGCTACATGCGTATCTTATAAAATCTGGTGTACTTTTGTTCGCGCCACCGGTGCGAACAAAAGTATGCGCACACGTATGTTTTGAAGATCTACCTCTATATGTTGCTATATAAGCTGTTATATATAACCTATTTGTATCCGATGTTAGCGTACAAATAAATAAATAAATATAAAGGCAGTACAGATATGCTGTTATGCTTGTTCTGTGTCATTCAACAGTTCTGATGATGCACTCTGTTTATTTTGTGTCTTTTGTTTCATTTTTAGATGATGAAGGTTTTACATTACCCACCTAGAATTTTAGATTGTTCAGGATACAAAGTTTTTAAATAATAATAAATTATAATAAAAATGATAAGATCAATATTGAACAGCACTTAGCTGGATAAATGCTGAATATCCAGCCATGCTCTGTGGCCACCACTTAGCTCCATAACTAGTTAGCCGATTAAATGTGGGCGGGCCAGTGCGTAATGGGGAGGGCAAACTCCTGTGGTCCAGGGCGTAATGGGAAGAAGCCACTTATCTGGTTAACTTAGCTGGATAAGTAGAAATATTTTTACTTATCCGGCTAAGTTAGCCAGGTAAGTTAGACCTATTGTTGAGTAGGTTTAAAGTTATCTAGATAATTTTATCTGATTAACTATACCTTATTTAGCTATATTTAGTGGTGCAGCCCCGCCACTGAATATCCCAAACAAGGGGCTGTCTATGAATAGAGGGCTGAATATTTGGCCCTCTATTCATAGACAGCTCTGGTTCCTTTGCCTCGTCATTTCCCCCAGAAGGTGTCCCCAACTCGTACAACATCTCATACAGAGCAATAGAAGCTGCTGCTTTTAAAACTGGTGCCAGCTGGCATCTTTCACTATATTACCACGTGCAAAAATATTAACATTTAAAATGCGCACATGATCTCTGACCCAGGAGCACAGGGAAGAATATTTGGTAAAGCGGGCAGAAGTGAGAAATGTAGTCAGGACGGGAAAAGTGTGATTTGAGAAAAAGATAGTAAAGCGAGGTGACTAGACTTTTTTCAGGTATGACAGTTAAAGGAGAAAGGACAGAGGTGGGATCATAAAATTATTTCTTTTACTTTCAAAGTCTGCCAGTTTCAACTTTATGCTATTTTCTTTTCCCAGGTGGATTACTGTAGCAGCATTCTTATAGGTCTTTCTGTTTCTGCACTCCCTCCATTTCAACTTCTTTTAAACTCTGCTGCCTATCTACTTTTTTTGATTTCAGTGCTGTGCTTATGTTACACCCCTGCTGAGATCTTTGCTTTGGCTCCCTGTTAAACAGTGAGTGCTATGTTTAAACTTCTCTCCCATATAAATGCATTTATGACCTCCTCTCTGAAAAATGCCATCTCATTATCTTCATTCACAATCGTGCACATTCATCTCCATCCCTTCTACCAAACAATGTCTTTTTTCTAAGTTTCTGCATTACTAACACCTACATTGTGGAACAAATTTTCCTCTCATGTCAATCATGCCACCACTCTGTCTGTCTTCAGGAACCCATTAACAACCCATTTATTCCAATTTGCTTTCCTGATAATTGTATTTCAGTATATAGATACACTATTCAATATGTTATGTCTAATGTTCCTTTATTATGTGGCACACTGGTCAAGGCTATAGGAAAAATACTTAAGAACACCAAAATAGAAGGAAAAGAATAGAGATGCAAACATATTGCTGGGGTGCTGTATCAAGACTGTTCCTGTGCAGAGCAGAGTGTTAGAGTTCTCACTGTATAATTAAATGCTGTGGTATTTCTTTCCCATGTTCTTCATAGAAATATATCTATTGCATGAGTCATGTTCACCTAAGACTGATTTTCTGAGGATTCCCATTCTCTGTTTTTGAAAAGGAACTTTGGAATAATCTACCCATATCCTTGGCAATCAGTCTAATATTATTATAGAAAAGTTGATTCAGAAAAATATTAATTAATTAACAAAATCTTCATTAAGGGAATGTTACAGATCTTTGTTAAAAAGTACAAAATGGGGCAATATATATTTTTAAAGGTGCCAGTTAGTCCAACTTTCAGAATCACAGTTGCCCATTTCCCCTACCTCCTGCAATACCCCAGATTCAATGTGGTCTCCAGCTTGACTGAGGTGGCCACCTAGACTAATCCTGGGATGGCTTTATTATAATAGAGGCCCCTGGTTCAGGCCAACCAGGGGCCCACCCA
The DNA here is from genome assembly GCF_901001135.1 of Rhinatrema bivittatum. Taxonomy (NCBI): domain Eukaryota; kingdom Metazoa; phylum Chordata; class Amphibia; order Gymnophiona; family Rhinatrematidae; genus Rhinatrema; species Rhinatrema bivittatum. Next base: position 554,317,638 of record NC_042616.1, on the reverse strand, counting down.
ATCTCATTCTACTCCCACCATCCTGTGAATTTAAAAGTCACAAGGCTTGGCTACAAACTGGAGGGTCGTGTTGGGGAGGAAGAGGTGGTTCTCACGCCCCATCAAGCCCCACAGTCTATTTTGGGTGGCTTGGAAGTACATGGGATCAAAAACAGGGAGGTAATTGTGAGAGGGTACAAAAGGCCCCAAAGGCCAGACTAACCCTCCTTTCCTTATAGTTCCATGCCTCCTATACTCCTCTTTGTGTTTGTGCATTGTATTTAATGATTTGATTTCTATTCAGTTATATTGTTATATCCCTTACTCAGATGATTATCCAAGCTATTGGTAATGGGCAGTAGCTATTCAGTGATATGCCTGTCAAAAATGGCATGTTCTGGACTGGGTGCAGCCCCACCTTTTGTTGGCATTTTGCTGGCTGCAGTGGATGCCTGATGCTTACTATTGCCTATAGATCCCATGACCTGGGGGTAAGGTATCTTGCTGGGGTATAGTGGATAAACTATTGGGGCAGATTGTGAATTGAAGTATAGCATGATTAAATGTATTTTGTGGCTCAGATACCATGTTGAATAAAGCTGTGACTTTTGGCCACCCATAGGTGTTTGTTTTTCTTATGGCATTCTTGCGTGAGAGTGGAGACAGGTGCTAGAGAGTCATGATAGTCTGGGATACCCCTTATTATCATTCTCTATAGCATTCTATTTTTAGCCAAGAAAGCTAATAGAATGCTAGGAATTATTAAGAAAAGGGTGGAGAATAAAACAGAGAATATCATAATGACGGTTTTACTCCATGGTGCGACCTCATCTTGAATGTTGTATGCAGTTCTACTCACCTCATCTTTAAAAAGATATAGCAGAATTAGAAAAGGTACAGAGAAGGGCAACCAAAAATAATAAAGGTGATGGAATAATTCTCCTGTGAAGAAAGGCTAAAGAGGTTAGTACTCTTCAGCTTGGAGAAAAGATGGCTGAGGGGAGATATGATAGAGGTCTTTAAAATAATGAGTGGAATGGAATAAGTAAATGTTAATCAGTTGTTTACTCTTTCAAAAAGTACAAAGAGGAGGGTGACACACAATGAAGTTACTAGGTAATACATTTAAAACTAATAAGAGAAAATATTTTTTTACTCAACGCATAATTAAGCTCTGAAATTCATTGCCAGAGGACGTGTGAAAGCTAATAGTGAAGATGTGTTTAAAAAAGGTTTGGACAAGTTCCTGGAGAAAACCATTGTTAAGGTAGAGTTGCAAAAATCCACTGCTTATTCTTGGGATAAGCAGCTGGGAATCTATCTACCCTTGGGATCCTGTCAGGTACTTATGACCTGGCTTGGCCATTGTTGGAAAAAGGATACTGGACTTGATGGAACTTTGGTCTGACCCAGTATGGCAAGTCTTATGCTCTTATGTGCTTTGTTCTCCATTATGATGTATTCTTCTCCTAACACCTCTCTACTGAAAGATTGCTCAGTGCATTCACTCACCTTTAAAAAAAAAAGTTCTTTGTATTTCTTCTGAAGCTATCCTCTTCCAGATTAGTTCTAGAACTTTCTTTCCATAGAACAGTATTTTCCACATATGCATTATTATAACCTTGAAATATGTAAATGTTTGTCATATCTTGCTTGTGAATATCTTGAAAACTAGACTGGCTGGGGCACAACAGGACCAGCTTCAGAAAATGCCTCAAAGATAGACATAACATACAGTACAAGAAACATATATTTTTTCAGTGCAGAACAAGGAGGAGTAAACTCAGTAACATTAGAACATATTATTTCAAGTGAGAGTAGTGGTTGCATGGAACAACTTTCTGGAGGAAATGGTGGGGCAATAACATTAACAGAATTTAAGAAAGTATGAAATAAGCACAGAAGATCCCTAGCCACTAAGAAGTGAAGGATAACATTCTACACATGCAACAGAAGTAATTTGTACAGACTTAATAGGCCTTAAAGTCCTTATCAATCCCTAGTCTTTGTTTCTGGTTACCTAGCCAAGACAATCACTGGGCTACATGTTGCCCTGGCTGGTTGGTCAGAGAGTGTGCCGTTAGCAGCTGTGGTGGTGCCTCTGATTGGCCAGCTGGCAAGATGTGGTTCCCCCACCTGATGACACAGCTAGCTAGGACTAGACACAGTTGCATGGGACAGCCCTGAAGAAACTTGCTCCTTCCACCACTCTGATTTGGCACCCCGAGCAGCCTCCCATCTTGGGCACCACTTCTGACAGCTCTGTACATTCTGTAGATGCCGTAAATTGTAATTATTTTCAATGAAGCAAATATATGGTGGAACAAGGAGTAGATGAGAAATGCAAAGAAAAATATTTTGAAATAAAAAAAAGGAAATACATAAAACAAGAACAGTGGGCGATGAAATTAAAGCTCAAGTTGATACAGGTTTTTAAAGCATGTTAGTGCTGTGTATTGAGACCGTAACTTTTAAACAGGCATGCGGGCGCACATGTGCACGTGTTCTTCGGCCTGTGCCCAGGGACGCAGCCTTTTTATAAAATGACTGTGTATATGTGCGCATGTTATAAAATAGCCTGACCTGCGTGCACATTTGCACACAATTGTAAGTGGACACATGCCTATGCATGCAAACGCTGCTTCTACCTCCCGTGGGGAGATTTTAAAAGTTTGCCCAGGTAAGGAGTAGGACTTCCAACCCCTCCTAGATTAATAGCCTCCCCTCTCCCCTGTTAATCCTGATCCTTAAAACCCTGCCGATCTATGTATCTTTATTTTATTAAATATCCGGCCTCCATAGCAGAAATAAAGTTACGTGGCAGGGGACCCCAGTGCACATTTGTACACGTAAAGTATTAATTTGAAGTTGAAATCCTGGAACGCCCACACCCTGCCCAGACCACACCCACATTCCACCCCTTTTTGGGACTTTTTATTTGTGCATGCAGCAGAAAATACATGCAGACCCGGGCAGCTTTTAAAATTCGCTCGGTGTGCACCGGCTCGCCATATTCGTGTATCACCAAGTTTGGGCATTCGCCGGCCTTTTAAAATTCACCTTTAAGAGGGCAACTTTCAAACTGCATGCAGAAGTATACAGTTTGGAGGTACTTTTCCCTTTTTAAAATTGGGTTGGAAAAAATGAGTGCATATTATCTGCATCTATTATTTGTGTGGGTTCTTCTTCCAGCAAAATTATGTACTAAATGCTAACCCTTTCTTGACTCTGCTCCCAGGAATGCTGCCTCTCTCTCTGCATGCAAAGTACACATGAACTCGGACTCTGCACATTATTTAACTTGCAAAGAATGAAGACAATTTTTTTTTAAAGCCGATTTACACACAAATCCCCTCCCCTACATATTTTAGCCATAGGAAATGCCTTTGAAAATTGCCCTCTAATAGGGTATTTTTCAAACTGCCTGCATTGGTGCTGTCATTAGATGCTTGTAAACCATAGACTTAGCAGCAGTTTTCAAATGGAAATCATATGTGTAGCTTCCCTTTGAAAATTATCTCAGAAAAAGTGCCTGCAAACATGTACACCTGCTAATTTCAGTGGTTAGTTTTTCTGAGAATAATTACATGCATACATTTGAAAATTGAAAAATATGCAGGTAAGTGCAAACCCCTCTCCAATCCCATTCCTGGGAATTCTCCTCCCGCCCCCCTTCTGTGGGTAATAGGACATGCATCCAGCCCTGCACAGATACTTTTGTCTATATAATAGGGCAAGCAAGTTTCAAAAAGTCAATTTTTGTGGGTAATGAACTCTTTTACCCAGGGGAAGTGCTTTTAAAATTATTCTCATCCTGGCTGATTTTAAAACCCTTGCGTCTGCGACTCGGCATGGCGAGTGCCGCACGGATTCTAAAACCCGCACGGGTACACGTGTATCTCCCGCTGCATACAGAAATCACAAATATCAAAAGAGATGCGGGGTCTGGGCAGGGCATGGGCGGGCCGAGTCAGTAAAATGAAGTCTATGTACATGCACAAGCAGGCACCATGGTTCCGCACTGCGCAACTTTCCTTTTGCTATAGACAGAGTGTAAATCATGTAACAAAAAAAAAAAACTAGGCTAGTCAGTGGGGTTTTAAGGGTCAGAGCTAATACTCCTACTGCAGCGGCGCTTTCGAGGCGAACGAACGCTCTCGGGATCGAGGGAGGGCCTGCGCGGTCGGCGCCACAGACCCATCGGGGTAAGGCCAGTCAACCTCTCCCTTCCCCCCGCTGAGTCCGTGGGCGACCACGAGGCCTGCCGCGCCGGCCAGACGCCGTTCCATCCGCACTGAATAGAGGGAGATAGACCCGCCTCCAGCAACCTACCGCAGCCAATCGCGAACCGCCGAAGCCAGCCTCCAATAGGAACCAGCCTGAGGGGCTTTAAATTCGATTAAGCCCGGCGCCGTGCGCCTGCGTCGCGCGCCTAAGGAGCGCGACAAAGGGGCTTGCCCCTTTGTCTCGCCCCTTCGTCTCAGCCCCGAGGAAGCCACTATCCCCATCCTCAGAGGAAAATATAACTTATACAAATGCCAACGACCATGGACAAACGGATTTCTCGGAACGAATAAAGTCAGCACGCACCAACCCCCTCCAAACATCTCTACCATTCCTTTCCAGCCAAAATACTGCACCCTTTACAATCTCACCAGCGTCCACCAAGACAAATCAGCATGCTATCCAGCCCTCACAGCATCTACTCCTGCTTTCCAGCATCCACTCCAGCAGTCCAGCATCCACTCCAGTAGTTCCAGCATCCACTCCAGCAGTTCCAGCATCCACTCCAGCTATTCCAGCATCCACTCCACAGGTTCCAGCATCCATTCCACAAGTTCCAGCATCCACTCTAGCAGTCCAGCATCCACTCTAGCAGTCCAGCATCCACTCCAATAGTTCCAGCATCCATTCCACAAGTTCCAGCATCCACTCCAGCTGTTCCAGCATCCACTCCAGCTGTTACAGCATCCACTCCAGCTGTTCCAGCATCCATTCCAGCTATTCCAGCATCCACTCCACAGGTTCCAGCATCCATTCCACAAGTTCCAGCATCCACTCCACAGGTTCCAGCATCCATTCCACAAGTTCCAGCTTCCACTCCACAGGTTCCAGCATCCATTCCACAAGTTCCAGCATCCACTCCACAGGTTCCAGCATCCATTCCACAAGTTCCAGCTTCCACTCCACAGGTTCCAGCTTCCACTCCACAAGTTCCAGCTTCCACTCCACAGGTTCCAGCATCCACTCCACAGGTTCCAGCATCCATTCCACAGGTTCCAGCTTCCACTCCAGCTGTTCCAGCATCCATCCTAGCAGATTCTGAACGTAACCGGTCACAGACCTTCCTTTTATAACACAAGCAAATCAGCATACAATGACACACCGCCACTCCATCCCCATACTCAAGAGAAAACCCAGAAATAACTCTCCACCAGACCCCATTCAGACACCCAGAAAACAAAGACTCATCAACATCATGACATCTCCCATTACACAACTTCTAGGCCTCTCATTATTCACTTTAACCTTATTCAATGCACAGTCACTTTCCAAAAAAATGCACCTTCTCAATGATTACCTCATTGACAACAACCCTGACATATGTGCAATAACAGAAACTTGGTTAAAACCCACGGACATATCATTAACTAACCAATTACCCACACAATCCTTCGACCTCTTCTCAATACCTAGACCAAAAAAGAAAGGAGGAGGAATTTTACTTGCTGCAAAAAAACAACTGGGCATAACCCTACAACTATCATACGCCACTTCAAATCTTGAATGCTCCATATTCAAATCTCAACATCTACAAATTTTCCTCATCTACGCCACACCAGGAACTCTAGAGGCTAACCCCTCCCCTCTAATAGAGATGATAGCCAAACACCTAAACTCAGACAAACCAACCATCATACTGGGAGACTTCAACATTCACGTGGACTCCATCCCTCAATCTACTAACTGCGAAACCTTCCTTTCCTCCCTCAGTCACCTTGGATTCTCACAAATAATCAGCGGGCCCACCCACAAAGCAGGTCATACATTAGACCTCATATTTATCAACGATAGCTGGTCCATCCACACCAATCCCACCTGCACACCAATCCCCTGGTCAGACCATCAGATCATAGACACAACCCTCAAAATGAAAAACTCACCACCTCCAAACATCTCCAAAACCACCATTCATTTCAGGAAACCATGCTCTCTGGAGTTACTCACAGAACACTGCTCCAAAGATCTCAAACAAATAGACCTCTCAGACGCCAACACAGCCACCACCTCATGGATCAAACTCACGAACAAAATAGCGGATCAACTCTGTCCAACCTCCTCAAAAGTAATCCAATTGGCACGAGACAACAGAAAACCATGGTTCACCCCGGAACTAAAAGCCCTAAAACAAAAATTACGAAACAAAGAACAAAGCTGGAGAATCAACCCTACACCCTCATCCAGACTGGACTACAAAGCCACCCTTAACACCTACAGAAACGCCATACACAAAACAAAAAAGGACTTCTATGCAAAAAGAATTCATAACTTCATCTTCGACTCTAAAGCGTTATTCTCTTACGTATCATCTCTCACCAAACCGACACCACCATCCATTCCAGACCAACTAGCGCTCAGCAAGGCCAACGAATTAGCCACCTACTTCAAAACAAAAATCTCAAACCTTACTAGCTCCCTCACAACCCATCAAACTCTACCAATACCTCATAGCTCATACCAACCCACTCTGAATTCTAGACTAGAGTCATTCGAGCCCACATCCGCCATGGAGATTGAAAATTTACTTAAAAAAATTAAACCATCTGCACATCCATCGGACCCACTCCCTACTAATCTGCTCACTGCCATCCCTAGCACCGTCGCAAAACCTATTGCAGAAATCATCAACACCTCTTTGGCCATGGGCACAGTTCCTAACCAACTAAAACTTGCAATCATCAAACCCCTACTGAAAAAACCAAATGCATCACTAACGGACCCAGCTAACTTCAGACCCATTGCAAACCTGCCCCTGATCTCCAAATTGATGGAAAAAGCCGTAAATAAACAACTTTCCGATTATCTTGAGGAATACAACATTCTCTCCCCTGCACAATATGGTTTTCGAAAATCACTAAGCACAGAGTCACTTTTGCTTTCTCTCACTGATAATTTACTTTTGAACCTGGAGAAAAAACAATCATTCTTACTGGTCCTACTAGACCTATCCTCAGCGTTCGACACGGTAAATCACTCACAACTCCTAGAACAACTATCAAACATAGGAATTAAAGGCACAGCTCTCAGTTGGTTCAAATCATTCCTATCAAACAGGTTTTACCAGGTCAGAATTAATAACAAGGATTCTAACCCCATCCTATCAGACCAAGGTGTACCTCAAGGTTCTTCCCTCTCTCCCACCCTGTTCAACGTCTACCTCCTCCCCCTCTGCCATCTGCTATCACAGCTCAAACTTACTCATTACCTCTATGCAGACGACATCCAGATCCTCATCCCTATCACAGAATCTATTCAAAAAACCTTCGCCTACTGGGAGAATTGTCTTCAACCAATTAAACAAGTACTCTCCAGCCTGAATCTGATTCTAAATTCCAGCAAAACAGAGTTGCTACTGATTTCACACAACCCGAACACCCACACACCTAACCTGACACAAACCACATCTTTAAACATTGAGCTCTCTGCTGACGTCAGGAATCTTGGAGCATGGCTGGACAATCAACTTAACCTAAAAAAATTCATAAACACAACCACCAGGGACTGCTTCTTTAAACTACAGGTCCTAAAGAAACTAAAGCCACTCCTTCACTTTAATGACTTTCGCCTCGTTCTTCAATCCATTATTTTTTCGAAACTTGATTACTGCAACTCAATCTTACTTGGCCTCCCCTCCAACAGCATCAAACCCCTACAAATAGTACAAAATGCCGCAGCCAGAATCCTAACCAACACGAAGAGAAGAGACCATATTACCCCCATCTTGAGCAACCTCCACTGGCTACCCATCAAACAGAGAATCCTATATAAAACATTAACCATCATTCATAAAGCAATTCACAACGTCGCACCTATATCTCTACAAACCCAACTTCGTCCACACTTATCTTCCAGACCCATCAGAAGCGCCTACAAAGGCACGTTAGCCGCAGCTCCTGCCAAATCAACACTAAGAAAAAGAGCACTCTCCACTGCGGGACCACACCAATGGAATGCGCTCCCACTAGACCTTCGACTCGAACCCAATCTACTAGAGTTCAAAAAAAGGTTAAAAACCTGGCTCTTCAGGCAAGCTTTCCAATAGGCACCTCCTCCTGACTTTCAGATCCAACCATTGCAGGGTGTCACCAACACCTTGCCACTTAATTTTCATACCGTACTTGCTTATTCGCAATTCTAACAGTCATTATTCACCTTTATATAACCGTCTACTGCAGACCATATTCACTTCTAAAGTTCTTTGTAAAAAAAGGTTAAATCTGTTAAATGCTATTGTTACATTCTATGTTACTGTTAGGAGCCGCGCTCGCGGCACGCCGCGCCCAAGGGGCGCCGCTTACCAGCGCGGCAGACCGCCGCAGTTGCCCTGATGTGGTGCTGAGTCGTGGGTCCGGGGCCGCGGACCGCAGCACAACATGGCCGCGGCGTTTCGGCTCCTCTTCCTGGTTGCTGGCTCCGCCCCCCTTCAGGGACTAACATCGTTGCCTCTGATTGGCTGCTGGATACCTCCTGCAGCGGGATTGGCTCTCCCCTGGTATGCCAGCTGGAAGGAGCTATTTAAAGGCAGGTCTTGCACCTCAGACCTTGCCTTGACTTCCTCTGGGCTCCTGGCTTGTTCCTGTTTGTGGTTCCTGTACTTGATTCGTGGTTTTGACTCCTGGACCGGCTTTGGTGATTTCTCTGGCTTCTGACTCCTGGACCGGATTTGGCGAATTCTCTGGCTTCTGACCCCTGGACCGGATTTGGCGAATTCTCTGGCTTCTGACCCCTGGACTGGATTTGGCGAATTCTCTGGCTTCTGACCCTTGGACCGGCTTTGGTGAATTCTCTGGCTTTCGACCCCTGGACTGGCTTTGGATTATCCTGTGGCTTTCGACCATCGGACTGACTGTGGAGTTTCCTTCAACTCCCTTAATCCGAACTGTTCCACCTTTGAGTCCACGACCTGCTGGAGGCGCCAGCTCAGTTTTACTTTCCACAACCTGCTGAGGACATCCACCTTTGAGTCCACGACCTGCTGGAGGCGCCAGCTCAGCCTTACTTTCCACGACCTGCTGAGGACATCCACCTTAGAGTCCACGACCTGCTGGAGGCGCCAGCTCAGCTTTACTTTCCACGACCTGCTGAGGACATCCACCTTTGAGTCCACGACCTACTGGAAGTACCTGCATCCAGATCTCTGTGAGAGTCCTGGTCTAGGCCTCGCCAATCAGCGATCGAACATTCATTCCTCGCTGAACCAAGGGTCCACATCCCGGAAGCACAACAGTTACTTGTAATAATGTTCAATGGTTTATTGTTATTGTTCCATGTTCTATGTAAAAAAACCCAGGTCTAACTTCCCAGACCAGGGCAACCTCTTTCGTTACTTGTAAACCGGACTGATTTGTATTGCATACAGGAATTCTGGTATATAAAAATTTAAAATAAATAAATAAATAAATAAAAGGGAGGCAAGCTATCTAGGGGAATTAGGGAGTCTTCTCCTTTACTGGGGCAAACTGGGAACAAACTGGGGAAACATGTAATTGTGTTGGCTCATGTATCTAATAAAATTCCCCCCACTTATGTGCTCGAGTAGGCATTTGTGCGCACATACGTGCATCAATATAAAATTGTGCGCACATGTATGCATGTATAGCCAATTTTATAACACGCGCATGTATACACGCATATGTTATAAAATTGCCGTGTCTATGCAGGCAAACACGCGCACATGTACGCCCGCGCACTGGTCTTAAAAGATTCACCTCTTAGGCCTGGATTCAACATTCTGTCGCAGAATGGTGAATCCTGTGAAAACGGGGGGGCAGGGGGGGCGAAGGGGGGTGTGGGCCTGCGAAAGCCGGCAGCCTTCACACCACCACGGTGTCTTCGCTGCCGGCTTTCGCACCGAATAGCACCACCGTGAAAGGTGGTGCTATTCAGCTCGCTACTGTCGACGATAAGGTTACTAACCTTATTGCTGCAAGCGAAGACATCGCTGAGTCTGCCCCTCGCCGCCCCGACTCCGCCCCCAGCATGCTATCGCACGCGAAAAGAGACTTTTCGCATGCGATAGAGGCTTATCGCACACAATAGCCTTTGAAAATGACCCCCCCTTAATTTGCTACTTACTGTAAGGCCTTTATTAAATACCATTTTAAAAGTTTGGCCCTTGGCTGGTAATGCATGTGCATTGTCAGATGTGGTAACAAGCCCTGATGTGGGCTCTAAACCAAGCCCCAAGATAAGGCTCCCTTTCTGCTTCTGGAAGCTCAAGCAAAAAGTAACAGGATGGGTTATAAGGATTTGATTCATTTTGAAATGACATGCAAAATCCAGCAAAATAGGCTGTTTCGTCTTTTGTCATTTCAAAACGAAATGAAAAAGATGGCCAGTGAAATGTGTTTTTATTTTGTTTTCAATTTTAGCATGCACCATTTGCAAATAGTGCACAGAGGGAGCCTAACTGTCAAACCTATTTGTGGTACTACATTTGAATGGGTAAATGGATATGCAGAGGTTGTCCTAGTATTTTATAAACTGTGCAGCAGTTCTCCTCTGAAAGTATTCACATATGTTTCAGAATACACAAATATTTTCAATGCAAAATAAGCGCTTACTTTCTCTGCCTGCTTTATATACATAGGTGTGTATATTTTATGTACAAAAAACAATATAACATGTACGTGAAATAATCCTGATTTGTATGCAAAGGCAAGTATTTTATAAATTATGCACATATACCATTTTGAAAATACTTAGTTGTGTACATACTTGAAATCACCAGTTTGCCAATCAATACCTCCACCAGTTCACCCAGTCCATCTCCAGCTCACCTACACTCTCTAGGTAGTTTACCATGAACCCCCATCCAAAAATTACAGACAAGAGACAAGTCTGATTTCATGTGCACTAGTCAATAAGGTTCTTAAATTCCCACCGGTGGTGTTTTTCTTCCTGCCAATTTTGTGGGCTCTTTCTAGTTTCACCCCTGGCTGTTGATCCAAACCCATCACTGAACTGTATATTTCCTGGTCTAAAGTCATAATGGTCAATTTTCAAAGGCTTCCACATGGCAAAACTGGGAGATACACGTGTGACTCGGATCCTTGTGCACTGCACAGATTTTAAAAGGCCTGTGGCCGTGTGCATATCTCCCAGTAGGCACATAAGAAATGTTTCTCGAAAAAGGATCAGGGCATGGGTGTGGTCTGGACAGGGTATAAGCAGGATATGGGCAGGCCGGGATTGCACCATGAAGTCAATGCATAAGTGGTTACTAGAGATGTGAATCGTGTCCTCGATCGTCTTAACGATCGATTTCGGCTGGGAGGGGGAGGGAATCGTATTGTTGCCGTTTGGGTGTTTAAAGTATCGTGAAAATCGTGAGCCGGCACACTAAAACCCCCTAAAACCCACCCCGACCCTTTAAATTAAATCCCCAACCCTCCCGAACCCCCCCCCCCAAATGCCTTAAATTACCTGGGGGTCCAGCGGCGGTCCGGAACGGCAGCGGTCCGGAACGGCCTCCTGCAATTGAATCGTGTTGTCTTCAGCCGGCGCCATTCTTCAAAATGGCGACGCAAAATGGCGGCGGCCATAGACCAACACGATTCGACTGTAGGAGGTCGTTCCGGACCCCCGCTGGACTTTTGGCAAGTCTTGTGGGGGTCAGGAGGCCCCCCCAAGCTGGCCAAAAGTCCCTGGGGGTCCAGCGGGGGTCCGGAAAACGATCTCCTGCCGCGAATCGTTTTCCGTACGGAAAATGGCGCCGGCAGGAGATCAACTGCAGGAGGTCGTTCAGCGGCGGTCCGGAACCCCCGCTGAACGACCTCCTGCAGTCGATCTCCTGCCGGCGCCATTTTCCGTACGGAAAATGGCGCCGGCAGGAGATCATTTTCCGGACCCCCGCTGGACCCCCAGGGACTTTTGGCCAGCTTGGGGGGGCCTCCTGACCCCCACAAGACTTGCCAAACACTCTGATTTGTCTTCTTTTTAGTGGCAAGAGATTTTCCTGGTTTGGCTCCATTCTACTGAATATTTTGCTGGATTTATCCAATGCTGCTGTGTAGCTTTTTTTCTATGGTCATGAACCTGTGCTGCTACAGTTTTCTTCTTACTACTCAAAAGAAGAACAAGCCTTTTATAGGCCTTGAACCTGGTGTGACAAACAGTCAAAAAAAGCCAACTTCACCAGTATGAGAGGGTGTGCAGACACACACAATTATTCACTAAAACCAAGGCGCACTATCAAGTCACGTAGGAATAAATTTTCAAAGGAATTACTTGTGTAAAAGCAGCATGTATCATAGCAATTTTCAAAAGTCCATTTATGCACATAAAGCGCATTTACATACTTAAAATCTTTTGAAAATTCAGTGAAATTTCAAAGAAGTGCCACACACAACAGTAATAATTTTCAAAAGTCCATTTACTGTACGTGTGTAAAACCTTTTGAAAATGACCTCCCATTGTCTATATCAGTGGTCCCCAAACCTGTCCTGGAGGGCCACCAGCCAGTCGGGTTTTTGGGATATCCACAATGAATATGCATGAGAGAAAATTTGCATGTTATGGAGGCAGTGCATGCAAATTTTCTCTCATGCATATTCATTGAGGATATCCCAAAAACCCGACTGGCTGGTGGCCCTCCAGGACAGGTTTGGGGACCACTGGTCTATATCATATGTATCCTCCTTTATTCTTCCCTTCTTCCTTATTGTAAAGTCCTTTATTGTATGTGAAATTATTTTTCCATTTTCATTTCTTGCTTGTTAAACTGGTGAAATATGCGCCACTATTAAAACTTAAAGATCATTTTTACTATGCCAGACTCAGATAAAATCTGGGGCTAGAACTTAAGGGCCATAACAGTGCTTTAGGAGGTATTTAAACTCCTTTCAGATAAGAATAAAGGCAAAGGTACATGTCAATGAAGTGCAACCATATGGGTAGATTTTAAAAGGTCTGTGCATGTGCCCATAAACCCATGTATCTTAGTACATGCAAAGATATGTTTGTCAGTTTGGTACAGGAAAGAGAGAGAGAGAGGGAGGGAGAAGAGAGAGAGAGAGTCTTTATGGGGCTCAGTCTGATACTCTATATATGGACCATTGCGAGCGGGCACTTTGATTCAGGGTGAGTTTTCGGGAGGTGGATTGGGGTTGGAGAGGTGTTGTTACAGGCACATTCAGAGGTATTCCTTGTAAAATTGATATCATTAAAGAATTTTAGACTTTATAAGTGATGAAAAGGAGTTGATTTGTATAACGCAGCTAGCAGAGACTGCAGTGTACAAACCAACTCTTCTTGTTAGGATTTTCATGACTTATAAGGTCTAAAATTATTTAATGATATCAATTTTACAAGGAATTTCTCTGAATGTGTCTGCAACAACACCTCCCTAACCCCCAACCCATTTCCCCCAAAACTCATCCCGAATCAAAGTGCCCCCTTATAATGGTCCATATATTAGAGATGTGCTTCGGGTAAAAATTTTGTGTCAGGCTTCATTTTGGGGCCCCCCCTCGGGAATTTCATTTTTCCCACGGTTGGGGTTTTTTTTTTCGGGGGCCCCGATTTTCGGTTTAGTGCGCACCATCAGGAGTTAGTGCGCACTAACTCAAAAATGAATTTTTTTCGAAATTTTGGAAAAAATTTGATCGTTTTTCAGTTCTCCCAACCCATTCCGAATTAGGCAATTTCGTTGATATTGCCTAATTTGGGAAAAACGATTGCACATCCCTACAATATAGAGGGGTAGATTTTCAAAGGGATACGCGCGTACCCCCCGAAAACCTACCCCAAACCCATCCTGCATGCGCTGAGCCTATTTTGCATAGGCTCGGCGGCACGCATAAGTCCCGAGGCTTTGCAAAGGGGGCGTGTCGGGGGCATGTCGGGGCGTGTCGGGTGGGCGGCACGAATTTCGGGGTGGGGCGGGAGGTGTGTCGGGGGCATGACGCCGGCCTGGGGGCATGGTCGAGGCCTCCGGACCAGCCCCCGGGTCGAGTGATGGCACGCCAGCAGCCTGCTGGCGCGCGCAGATTTACGCCTGCTTTCGGCAGGCGTAAATCTGCCAACAAAGGTAGGGGGGGTTTAGATAGGGCCGGGGGGTCGGTTAGGTAGAGGAAGGGAGGGGAAGGTGAGGGGAGGTGGAAGGAACAGGCTTCACGCGCCGGGCTCAGCGCACGCAGGTTGCACAAATGTGCACCCCCTTGCGTGCGCGCTGACCCCGGATTTTATAAGATATGCACGGCTATGCGTGTATCTTATAAAATCCAGCGTACTTTTGTTCGCGCCTGGTGCACGAACAAAAGTACGCGCTCGCGCAAATTTATAAAATCTACCCCATAGAGTATCAGACTGACCCTTATAAAGAGGTTCTCTCTATCTCTGCTGCACCTAACAAGGAGCTGTAGTAAACTGGTGCACATAAGATGTGCATAGTAGAGATGTGTTTCATTTTTTCATCTCAGGTTGGGTTATGGGTCGACCAACCCATTGAAAACTTTTTTTTTCTCGGCAATTTTCGCCAAAAAAAACCCCCCAACCCTTAAAATGTAGTTATTTACAACCCCCCACCCTCCAGACCCCCCAAAAACTTGCCTAAAATCTGTGGTGGTCTAGCAGGGGTCCCAGGAGCAATCTCCCACTCTCGGGCCGTTGGCAGCCAGTAAACAAAATGGCCCTCGCCATTGCTCCTTCCATGTGACAGGGGCTGACCAATGGCATGGTAGCCCCTGTCACGTGGCAACGGCAAAGGACCACCGGCGCCATTTTGTTTACTGGCTGCCAACAGCCCGAGAGTGGGAGATCGCTCCTGGGACCCCCACTGGACCACCAAGGATTTTAGGCAAGTTTTAGGGGGGGTCCTGAGGGTAGGGGGGTTGTAAATAACAAAATTTTAAGGGTTGGGTGGGTTGTTTTGTTTTTTATTTTAAATAAAGGTGCCCCTCCCCCCCCCTACACTAACCCGAACAACGAATTTTCCCCGAAGTTCAGGGAAAATCCATCTCGGGATTCAGGTCCTCCAACCCATGCCGAATTGGACTATTTCTTTGAAATAGTCCAATTCGGCAAAAATTATTGCACATCTTTAGTGCATAGAGTTGCAGATATATACAGACATGCATGAAGAGTATTTAATAACTTACGCATATAGGGCTGGATTTTTAAAAGGTTACGCGCGCCGGGCCTATTTTAAAAAGGCCCGGCGACGTGTGTGAAGCCCCGGAACGCGTGTAAGTCCTGGGGCTTTACAAAAGGGGCGGCCTGGAGGTGGGCGGGTTGGGGGTGGGGCCAGAGGCCTCCAACAGAGAGGCCATTACTGCTGTGTCGGAGGATCACGTGCCAGCGCACGCAACTTGTGCCTGCTTGGATGCAGGCGCAAAAGGTAAGACAAGGAACCGATGGGAAATTAGAGTAGGGATGGGGGGAAAAGGTTAGGGGAAGGGGTGGGAAGTCAGGTTAGGGGGAAGGGAACAGGGGAAGGCAGCACGCCTGCATGTTATAAAATTGGGCATACATGTGCACGCGCTGGGTAGTGCGCACATATGTAGGCCGTGCGTTCTTTTTTTAAAATCTACCCCATAGTTTATAAAATAGTGTGTATCTTTGCATGTGGCAATATGGGCATACAAAACATCTCTTTTAAAATATGCCCATTAATGCATGCACTTTTATTTGAATAGGGGAGAGGTGTTACAGAAGGTGGGGGCTAGATGAGGCTGGGACTTAGGCACATACTTCTTTGTTTTTAAAAAATATCTATGTGAATTTTTCCAAAAGAAATATGCATATCAAATAGCAGGTATAATTATATGTGCGTAGTTTTGTTAGGATTATTTACAAAATGGACTTATCCATATAAGTCAGCTTTGAAAATTGGCATAACTTGTGTGCATATTTTCCAGTTAGCTTATGCACAATGTGACAAAATAATCCACCAAATGGTAACTCAGGAAAATCCATAGAAAAATAAAATATGAAAGTAGATAGGTGTGGGGGGACGACGACAAGATGGCGGTGGCGTAAGATAGACCAGAGGAATGCTCTCTCTCTCTCTGTGGACAGATTTCCTGCAAGATGCCTGCTAAAAGAAAGGGTAATGCACGCTTATACCCTACCGAAGCCGCTATGCCCTCTTCCCAGAGGCTGATTACATCCTATCGATCTACTCCAACCTCGGAAAAAGAGAGCAAATTCCCCACTGTGGTTAACCTCAAGGGAGCAAGGGAATCATCAGGGGAGGTGACCTTAAGCCCTCCTTACCTTCAACCTCCTGAGGTCCCGAGATTGTCTGGTTCCTCTCCCTCGCGTGGGGCGCCGAAGGATGACATCGTTCGTGTGACTCCGGATGGTGGGGGCTTCAGAGAGGTTTTGCCTGGTCAAAGCACCGTGCTACCACAGGCAGAAGAGAGGACCTGAACAGCGTCGGAGCTGGGGCTTGTTTCTTGACTTCAACACCAGATGGTGAACCTGGAGTGCTGGTTGGAGCAGTGAGAATGCCCGGGACAGCAACGGAGGAAGGAGACTCAGCCCATTTGGAAGATAAGGGTGAGTCCTTCCATATTCCATCTAGACCTGAGGTTGTAACGCTTGAAGCGTTATGGGACTTAATGGTCAATTTAGGCCAGTGCCACAAGGAACAATGGGTCAGAACTGAAGCGTTTGAAGAACAAAATTGAAGTACTGGAGGAAAAAGTGGAGAAGCAATCCTCTGAATTAAAAGAACAAATTGGAAAAGTGGAATCTTCAATGTCTAAAAATTCTGACTGGGCAACAAAACATATAAAGGATTTCAACAATACTAAAAGGAGGTTAGAACAACTAGAAAACTATAACAGGAGATTAAACTTAGGTTTGTTAAATTTTCCTAAAGTTTTAGGTCAAGATTCTCTTATAACTCTGAAAAAGTATATGGTAGAAATTTTAAAGTTTGAAGAACAAAAAACTCCTGTAGTGGATAAGCTGATTTTTTTGCCTATAACATCTAATGTGAGAAATAACCAAAACCAGCCAGAGGCTTTAGAGAATTTAACACAGTTCTTAGAAAGGTCAGTAGAAGAAGTTTACGAACGAGGAACACTGTTAGTAACTTTTTTCAATGAGGCTGACTTGAGCCAAATAACACAGAGATATTTTAAAAATATCTCAGCTACTTTCTTGTCTCAGAAAGTCAGAATTTATCCTGACTTTACCCGTGCTACACAGGAGGGACGTCGTGAATTCCTAGTGTTAAAGCCTCAAGTAATATCTCTTGGCTATAATTTCTTATTGAGATATCCATGCAAATGTTTGGTTAAAGTGCATGATGAATCCTTCATTTTTTTCATACCAGAGCAATTAAAGTCCTTTATAAACGCTAGGAACATAACTACCCAATCCTTAGTTACAATCTAGTCTCTGAAAGTACATAGTTATATATAAGGTTTGGATACGTAAGCCTGTTTCTTTATATTAATTTTCATTGTTAAACTCCCAATGTTTCATCCCCCCTCTGTTCCTTCATTACCTTTATTGTGGGGGCATGGGTAAATGATTAATTCAAGGTTGTATGTTTAAATGTTTGGAGTATTTCCTTAATGAATATTATTGATGATTAATTATTTTTTGAAATTATGTGTTAAGACATATGCTCATGTATCTCTGATTTTTCTGAAAGTAAGAGTGATTACTTAAATGTAGATAAAAATGAATAAAAATAAAATTAAAAAAATAAAATAAAATATGAAAGTAGATAAAGTCCATAAGGCCCATCCAGTCTTCCCAGCACACTTCTTAGTACAACACCATAGAACCAAGTTTCATAACAGCCATTTATACGATAAAAACCATGCTTTATGTGCATACGTTATTTTGAAAATTCAGACCTAAAAGGGTGATTTGAGACATTCTACATAACTTATGCCACAAGCATGCATGCAATTTACAACAAATTTCAACTAGCTTTGAAAATTCTCCCACCAACTCTACCCCTACCCCACCATTAGTTACACCTGCTATTTGATGTTCTTAACTTTCCTGAAATGTAAATAGAGGGACGGTAACTTTCAAAAGGGTGCCCGGGCACACATTGACACGTAGGCATCGACATGCACCCGGGGACTTGCAGATTTTATAACACACATGCACATCCCTGTGTATGTTATAAAATAGCCTTGGCACATGTATGTGTGTGGATAATGTTGCAAGTATGCATGTCCAACCACACAAATCGAGCTTCAGCTATCTAACAGGCTGATACAATACAGTGCACTCCGACAGAGCGCACTGTTAGCCAGCATTTGGACGCTCGTTTTCGACGTGCTAGCTTTACCCCTTATTTAGTAAGGGGTAATAGCGCGTCCAAAACGCGCGTCCAACCCCCCTGAACCTAATAGCGCCCGCAACATGCAAATGCATGTTGATGGCCCTATTAGGTATTCCTGCGCTATACAGTAAGTAAAATATGCAGCCAAGCACATGGCGATATTAAATCAAAGGTCTCGAAAGTTACAAAAAGTTTAAAAAAAAACTTTGAAATTGGCTCGCGGGTTGAAAACTGGACGCTCAATTTTGCCGCCCGTGGCTGTCAGCGGGCTCGAGAACCGACACCAACAAAATTGAGCGTTGGCTGTCAAACCCACTGACAGCCGCCGCTCCTGTCTAAAAAGAGGCGCTAGGGACGCGCTAGTGTCCCTAGCGCCTCTTTTTGCTGTGGGCCCTAATTTAAATAAATTAATTTAGTGAATCGCGCACACAGGAGAGTGGCCTGTGCGTTCGCCCGCTCTCCCGCGACTTTTACTTTATCGGCCCGTAAGTCAGGGAATTTTATAGCTGGCGTGAGTCCATGTGAAGACCACTTTCACCAGTTCGATAACCAGTTTGCCCAGTGTAGAGCTAGGTCCTCCAAACCTCCTTGGTTTAATAGCCCACACTCCCCCCAATTACCCCAGACCCTTTAAACCCCCAAGAATGGCTATTTTTTTTTTTTTTTTTTTTTTTTGCTGCTTTTTAAACTTACACCTCCTCCATAGCAGAAGTAAAGTTATGTGGCATGCATCCACATCTCTTTGCCCTGCCCCGGAGTGCCCGTGCCCTGTCCGCACCACTCCCCTTTTTGATTCTGAGTGAGATGTGTGGGAGATTCGCGCACATGTAGGCAGCTTTTAAAAGTCGGTGGCCGTGTGCATGTCCTAAATGTGTGCATATCTCCCAATTTTGGTGCTTGCCGGGCTTTTAAAATCTACCTTATCTGGTCGCTTGAATTTTATAAATCTGTGCATACATCCAAACCCCTCCCTAACACCGTCCCCAGGAATGCCTCTGGTCAGTCTGGGTGAACTTGGGTGCAAACGTGACATAAACACAGATGTTCACCTGCAAATCAGGCAATTTAGTTAAAAGCCACATCTCCTTGTAAAACTCTGTTTTATTTGCAGAAGGCCCTTTAAAAAAAAATACCCCCTAAGTGGTGGTAAAGATTAAGTAATGGGAAGCTAAGTGCCACCTATGGATTTTGGTCTTTGTCTTTAAATTTTCAACATGAATGCAAGATGGCTTGGACCTTAATTAGATTGTAAAGGACTGACTCTTGAGCTGTATGGTTCAATAATAGACATTTTCCAGATAGAGGGGGGGAAGGTGCGTTTATGAAAGAATGCTCCAAAGAACTGTGTAGAAATCCACATGTGCACATATATACGTTGAGGTTTGGTACTGCTGTTGGTGTACCTTACTGGAGACAGCCCTAAACTGTAAGACATACCAGCAGCAATACTTATTACCTTATCATAAAGCAAATAAGGATTGTGGTAGAATTTTTACAATTTTAGTTTTTAAAGTACTCTTGTACATTATAAAACATGCTTCTGAACCATATATCTGTAGTTCATTATTTGCTCCTCATTTAATCATTGATCTTGGGAGTGACTACTGAGCATACTGTTAGGAATTGTATCTTCTTGTTAATGTGGCATGCCCTGTTTAATATGAATGGCATAGCTTCCACCGTTTATTTAACTAGAGACTTGTAAACACACATCTTTCTAACAAAAACTATATGTTCTGATGATTGCCAAATATTAAATCTTATTAGCATTCATAGAAAAGTAGCACATTTTCAGTAAATGCCCATAAAAGCTGAATTTTTTATTCCAAAGATTCCATTTAGGTGAAATGTACTCTTTAAATGATAGTGAAAACAAATGTCAAACAATTTTACTAAGCAGTTACTCAGGTAAGATCATCAGCGGGAAAGTGTCCTCCCCCTCTGGGGATAACATTAATCAGGCTGCTTCACGGTTCAGGTACTTTTACCCATACCACAAAAGGGCAGGGTCAGCAAACAGCAACTTGGGATTTCATTTATAAGTCCCCACAGCTAATCTTGTTCCTATGGTAAAGCAAGCGCAAAATGTACGAGTATGGAAGTACCATGGCAATGGCTGGCCCACAGATTGCAAGCCCATGAATACAAACAGGCCGATTCAGTAAACGTCGCGGGAGAGCGGGCGAGCACCCACTCTCCCGGCGCTCGCACAAGCCACTCTCCTGTGCACGCGATTCAGTATTTAAATGAGGGCCTGCAGTAAAAAGAGACGCTAGGGACACTAGCGCGTCCCTAGTGTCTCTTTTTTGACAGGAGCAGCAGCTGTCAGTGGGTTTGACAGCCAACGCTCAATTTTGCTGGTGTCGGTTCTCAAACCCGCTGACAGCCACGGGTTCGGAAACCGGACGCCGGCAAAATTGAGCGTCCGGTTTTCAACCCGTGAGCCACGGGCCAATTAATTTTTTTTTTTTTTTTAATTATTTTTTACTTTGGGACCTCCGACTTAATATCGCCATGATATTAAGTCGGAGGGTGCACAGAAAAGCAGATTTTACTGCTTTTCTGTGCACTTTCCCGGTGCCGGCAGGTAGGCGCTAATTTCTGAAAGTAAAATGTGCGGCTTGGCTGCACATTTTACTTAGTGAATCGCGTGGGAATAACTAATAGGGCCATCAACATGCATTTGCATGTTGCAGGCGCTATTAGTTTCGGGGGGATTGGACGCACGTTTTCAATGCGCTATTACCCCTTACTGAATAAGGGGTAAAGCTAGCGCATCGAAAACGCGTGTCCAAACATCCAAACTGTACTGTATTGGCCTGAAAGTAACTGTAGACCTGCAAACCATGAGAAGGAGCAGAATTCCTTCTGAGTTAGCACCTGTAGAATGGAAGGCATCCATTTAACTCTTGCTTAATTCCTGCCATGTATAATTCAGGTTTACAGCCTTATAAAGAAGTCAAAAGGTATTCAGCTGTTCATGATGCACATAGGGTCATATACAGTGACAGAAAGAAGAGTTTGATCTGTGTGTTTTCACCTTCCTATTAATACTATAAGAGGCATAAAATATATAGTGTTTGCACTGTTCACAGAAAGCTTCTGAAAAATAACTGAGTCTTTTCCTTATAATGTGCTGGCAATTTCCTGGCTCATTTTCAAGTTTGTATTATTTTCTGTTAATTCATTTAAAGTACAAAATAAACTACCGGCACTGCTAATGAGGCATATCATATCCTAAAATGTGTTATAGCTTGTCAGTTTGTCTTACTTAAAAAATAATAGTATTACATCAGCTAGCAAAGGGTTTTCATAACATGTATTTATTATTACTTATCTTTTCTAAAATGTTTAATGCATCTGTACTTATTTTAAATTTAGCTGTGGCTAGAACAAACTAAAGGAAGGGATAAAAACAGTAGCAGCAACTAAAGAGTGACTTCATGAGAAAACTTTAAAAATAAATAAAAGATCCATTTTTTTCAGCTTGAAAAGTTATTTGACTAGTTTTTCCCTTATTTTGGAGAAAATAATGATTAAAGTTGCTAGACTTTGATTGAGAAACCAAGCAAGTATAGATCCATTAGCTTTGGAGTTAATTTTCAAAAGGATTTATATGCAAAAAAGTAGCATATAGGGCAAATTTCAAAAGTCCCTCTAGGTGTGCAAATATTTTTGAAAATGTAATGAAATTCTAAATGGAGTTGCTCACAAAAAAGTAGCAATTCTTAAAAGCACATTTATGTTCATAAAGTCATATATATGCTTAAAACAGTTTGAAAATTATCTCATATACTTCAAGAAAACTTCAATTATCTACTCATTGTTATATGTCTGGTTACTTTTCTTTCTTTGAATAAACTATGCTAATAAGAAGACAATTATTGTTGAGAGTTGATTTAAAAAAAAAAAATTCCTCCATATTTTTCACTGACAAAATTTTCCTTTCCCAGGTGCAGTTATTTTAGTATGGCAGCCTTCAATAAACTGTTGGCAGACTTCATGGTTACCGAGATTAATTACATTGCTGCTGTTCTTTTGTTGTACTATTCAGCAACTCAAAATTGTAAAGGAGCAAGAAATGCTAATGGAAATGTGAGAAGAGTAGATATAGCTGTTTTGCAAGAAAGTATTGCTCTAGAGCAAGGATGGTGGATGCATGGAGCAGCTCTGACTACACCTCCCCCCCAAGTGATGGAAAAGCAAGGCAGAGATCAAGTAGGATCTTATGCTAAAGCATACGAATAGAGTGAATGGGGCTGGCAGTTTATATAATGTTTCCTATGTACATTTTCCTGCAAAAATATAATAATACCAATAATGAACAAGAGAAAACATACATTCCATAGTAAAACAGTGAAAACTTTGATGTAGATTTTCAGACACCACTGAGCAGCAATTTAACATTTTGCTTAAAGCTAGTCTGCTAAACTTAGCTAGATTTTAAACCAACTATGACCGAGCATAAAGATAGCAATGGCCCTGGTATCAGGACCCGGCCTTCATCGGATACCAGACAGATAATGTAAGTATTTTTTTGCACTCAGGCATAGGCTGTGGCCCCTGCTTTGGGCCTCAGCCTAGGCCCTAGGCAAAGCCCCAGCTTCGGGCCTAGACCTAGCCCTGAATCATTAGTTTAAAACGAAATGAACGAATAAGATTTGTTTCATTCCAGGGTGCCCCAGATTTAATTCGGAGCCCCCACAAATGAAACAAATTAGTCGTATTCATTGTGTTTTGTGGTTTCACTTTAAATAAATGCACATCCCTGGGGGTAACCTGCATAGAGAAGAAGTTACTACCCTTAACCAGAAGGCATGGATTACTACCCTTAACTAATAAGCCTTGATGCTTTTGATGCAACTGCATCATTGTTTTCTGCTTCAAAGGAGAGGGGTAGGGGTGGAGGGAAAGAGGAATTTGGATTCAAAGACAACCATCACTAACCATGACGTTTTTTCATTTCATTTTCAGGTTATTTTTCCACAAATTTCAGTCGTGGATTGTTTGATTTGTTTTCATTTGTGGCACTGATGGGCAGTCATTAGGAAAAAAAAAACACAAGACTGCTTCTATGGCCAAGTCATAAGCAAAGCACATCAAGCAGCACTGACTGTGACTGACACTTGGAGGTAACCTGCATGGTGATGCAGATGCTCACATAGGAAGCTTGCTGGGCAGACCGGATGGACCATTGGTCCTTTTCAGCATATTTGACTATCTCACTTGTTATTCCCATACCTAGGTCATTTATAATATGTTAAACATAGCGGTCCCATTATAGATCCCTGGGGCACTGTACTATTATCTTTCTTCAATGAGAAAATTGATCATTTAGCCTTACTCTTTATTTTCTATCTTTTAACCAGTTCCCACTTCACAATAGGACACTGCCTCCTATCCCTTGACCTTTTAATTTCCTCATGAGGTACTTTGCCAAATGCTTCCTGAAAGTCCAGACACATTATATCAGCTGTCTCATCTTTATCCACAAGTTTATTCATGCCTTCAAAAAATATAGCAGATTAATAAGGTATAAGAGTGTTTTAGGGTTGTCTGCAAAGGATACGAGACCCCCACAGTGCACTCCACTGTGATTCTTCATGGGAGAAGAAGAGATATGCTGATTTGTCCAGTTAATGTAAATGCGTCACATTTAGGAGGAGCTGTATCAACACATTACTTACAAAAGAGAGAATAGGCCTTTCCAGACAAAACAGGATTTTCAGGTGCAAGAGATATCCTGAGAAGTCCCATTGAAATAGTCAGTAGAAGAATCTGTGATGGTGAATTAGAGATCATGGCTGAATGTTGTGTTTTCATGTATTAATGACGACTGCAGATTTTTCACTAAGACAATGCATTGTTTGTTACAGTACAGATTTTTGTTGAACACCTTTATGAATGTGAAGAGCACTTTTTGGGGTCCAAGTGTGTATACCTTAAAGGAGAGAAAAACTTCCTGCCTGCTCAGAAACAAACCAGAGCCAGTGCTCTCCTTTGTGGTGAGGGTACAAGAGGGGAGTTATTGTAAGGACCAGCGTTTCTTTTTGCCACTGGCTGTGGAAGCTGCAGTCTGAAGCCCTCTAAGGAGAGATATTTTGGCTGTGGAGAGCTGGGGAAGCAATATTATTTCTATACTCTCAGTATGGGGGGCTGGAACATATCCAGTGAAGTCTCAATGGCCCTAAAAAGGACACACCCTTGAAAGCCTGTTTAAACCTCTGACCAGTAGATAGTTTCTGCTGACACATCAACTCCCTAATTCCTTGGGCTGGGTGTGTAAGCGTTGCTCTGAATCTGGTTGAGCTTTTTGAATCTCACTCCTTGCTTGCCTGGTGAAAAACTACTCTTGAATACTGTTTGTTTCTCCTGCAAATTTTAAGACAGGAACTTGTGTTGTGTTTGTTACCTGTTTCTTTAATTAAAGCTGTTTTGTGAACTGAGCCTGTTGTATCTTCGCCCTGATTACAGCTTGACAGATTATGCCAGCCTTAACCCCAACATCCTCAAAACTTTACCCCAGCTTTGCTTGGCTCTAGCTGTAAAAACAGCTAACAAGAAAGAAGTGGTATTACTACAGGGTTTTTTTTTTTGTTTGTTTGTTTTTATAAAGATGCTAAAGGATTTATTCCTGCCTGAGCAGAGGTCACCCTTAGGGAAGGATGAAGCTTGTCTTGGGGCTACTGGTTCTGGGAGCCCCTCCAGGGAGAACTGTGCTGGCTGTGAAGAGCTGGAGAAGCAGTATTATTTGGGGGGGCTGGGATGCACCCAGCAAAGTCTCATTGGCCCTAAAAGAGACCCACCCATGATAGCACACTTGTTTAAATCCCTGCCCAGCAGAAATGTCTGCTGTCACAACAAATCCCTAATTCCTTAGAATCGGTCTGTAATGGCTGCTCTCAATCTGGTTGAGCTGTTTGGATCTCACTCCTCACTTGCCTGGTAAGGAAGTACTCGAATACTTTTTGTTTCTGCTGCATATCGTAAGACAAGAACTCTTGTTATGTTTGATACTTGTTTCTTTAATTAAAGCTGTTTGTGAATTGAGTCTGTTTTCTCTTTGCCCTGATCAGACTCTGACAGTTATATGCTCAAACAAATTAAATTGCATCAGTAATTAAGTTGAAAAAATGTTTTCCACTTTTTTTGGGGCATTTACATTTATTTGTAAACTATTCAGTACTCTGTGACACCTTACACCTGTATGCAAAAAAGGATGTGCACTGTAAGGATCATGAAAACAGAAGGTAGCCAATGTAACCCCAATATTTAAAAAGGGCTCCAGGGGCGATCCGGGAAACTACAGACCGGTTAGCCTGACTTCAGTGCCAGGAAAAATAGAGGAAACTATTCTAAAGAACAAAATTACAGAACATATAGATAGACATGGTTTAATGAGACACAGCCAGCATGGATTTACCCAAGGGAATTCTTGCCTCACAAATCTGCTACATTTTTTTGAAGCAGTGAATAATCATGTGGATAAAGGTGAGCCGGTAGATGTAGTATATTTGCATTTTCAGAAGGCATTTGACATTGTCTCTCATGAGAGGCTTCTAAGAAAATTAAAAAGTCATGGGATAGGAGGTAATGCATTTTTGTCCATTGCAAACTGGTTAAAAACAGAAAACAGAGAGTAGGATTAAATGGTCTGTTTTGACAGTGGAAAAAGGTAAACAGTAGAGTGCCTCAAGGATCTGTACTTAGACCAGTGCTTTTTAATATATTTATAAATGATCTGGAAAAGGGAAATGAGGTGATCAAATTTGCAGATGACACAAAATTATTCAGAGTAGTTAAATCACAAGCAAATTATGATAAATTGCAAGAGGACCTTGAAGGACTGGAAGATTGGGCATCCAAATGGCAGACTGAATTTAATGTGGACAAGTGCAAGGTGATACATATAGGGAAAAATAATATATGCTGTAGTTACACGATGTTTGGTTTCACATTAGGAATTATCACACAGAAAAAAGATCTAGGTATCATAGGGGCGGATTTTCAGAGCCCTGCTCGCGTAAATCCGCCCAAAACCGGACGGATTTACGCGAGCAGGGCCCTGCGCGCCGGTGAGCCTATTTTACATAGGCTCACCGGCGCGCTCAGAACCCCGGGACTCGCGTAAGTCCCGGGGTTTTCGGAGTGGGCGTGTCGGGAGGCGTGTCGGGGGGCGGGGCCGGAGCGCGCGGCGTTGCAGGGGCGTGTCGGCAGCGTTTTGGGGGCGGGTACGGGGGCATGGCTACGGCCCGGGGGCGTGGCCGCGCCCTCCGTACCCGCCCCCAGGTCGCGGCCCGGCGCGCAGGAGGCCCGCTGGCGCGCGGGGATTTACGCCTCCCTCTGGGAGGCGTAAATCCCCCGACAAAGGTAGGATGGGGGTTTAGACAGGGCCGGGCGGGTGGGTTAGGTAGGGGAAGGGAGGGGAAGGTGAGGGGAGGGCAAAGGAAAGTTCCCTTCTAGGCCGCTCCGATTTCGGAGCGGCCTAGAAGGGAACGGGGGTAGGCTGCGCGGCTCGGCGCGCACAGGCTATACGAAATCGATAGCCTTGCGCGCGCCGATCCAGGATTTTAGCCGATACGCACGACTACGCGCGTATCTACTAAAATCCAGCGTACTTTTGTTTGCGCCTGGAGCGCAAACAAAAGTAGGCTGTTCGCGCTCGTCTGAAAATCTACCCCATAGTGAATAATACATTGAAATCGTCAGCTCAGTATGCTACAGCGGTCAAACAAGCTAACAGAATTGTGGGCATCATTAGGAAGGGAATGGTGAATAAAATGGAAAATATCATAATGCCTCTGTATCGCTCCATGGTGAGACTGCACCTTGAGTGCTATGTGCAATTCTTGTTGCTGCACTTTCAAAAAAGATATAGTTGCACTGGAAAAGGTACAGAGAAGGGTGACCAAAATGCTAAAGAGGATGGAATGGATCCCTAATGATGAAAGGCTAAAAAGGTTAGGGCTGTTCAGCTTGGGGAAAAGACGACTGACGGTGAGATGATAGAGGTCTATAAAATCTGATTCACATTTACCCATTCAAGTATAAAAATACTTGAATGGGTAAATGTGAATCAGTTATTTCCTCTTTCAGATAATACAAGGTCTAGGGAGAACTCCATGAAGTTAGCAAGTAGCACATTTAAGACTAATTAGAGAAAATTATTTTTCATTCAACGTACAATTAAGCTCTGGATTTTGTTGCCAGAAAATGTGGTTAGTGCAGTTAGGGCCGGATTTTAAAAGCCCTACGCGTGCCGGGCCCATTTTAAAAAGGCCTGGCGACGTGTGTAAGTCCCGGGGCCTGCAAAACGGGGCAGTCCAGGGGTGGGGTGGGGGTGGGGCAGGGTGGGGCCAGAGGCCTCTGACACAGTGGCCATTGCTGCTGTGTCGAAGGATTGTGTGCCGGCAGGCTTCCGGCAGGCGCAAAAGGTATGATAAAACTTTTTTGGGGGGTTAGAGTACAGCTAGTGGGAGGAAAGGTTAAGGAAAGGGGTGGGACGGTCAGGCTAGGGGGGAGGGAAGAGGGGAAGGCAGCATGCCTTGGCGCACACAAGGTGCTCAATTGTGCACCCCCTTACGCGCGCCAACCCCTGATTTTATAACTTGCACGCGCAAGTTATAAAATTGGGTGTTCTTGTGCGCATGCCAGGTAGCGCATGCACCCTTTTAAAATCTACCCCTTAATGTAGCTGGGTTTAAAAAAGGTTTGGAAAAGTTCTTGGAGGAGAAGTCCATTAACTGCTATTAATCAAGTTGATTTAGGGAATAGCCACTGCTATTAATTGCATCAGTGGCATGGGATCTTCTTGGTGTTTGGGTACTTGCCAGGTTCTTGTGGCCTGGTTTGGCCTCTGTTGGAAACAGGATGCTGGGCTTGATGGACCCTTGGTCTGATCCAGCATGGCAGTTTCTTATGTTCTTATCATTCTTCACTGCCAACTAAAGCCTGAAAATGAGAACAAGAGATTATGGGATCACCTAACTGGGGCTAACATTTACCTGTTTTACATAGGAGAGATATGCATCAGAGCGCCATCTACCAATGCACTGAATGATACTACCTTATATGCCAGACACCTCCTGACTAGATGCATCACCAATTCTAATGGAGTGTTTCCCAGATTGATCTGCCCCTAAGTCCACAGCACCGAGGAATCACTTCAGGATAGCGCTGAACTGCAATATACTCAAGGCACAACAGTTAGCATGTACTAGAAATTGCAGGCGACCTAGTGGCCCGGTGGAGATATAATAGAGAACATTCACAATAGGGCAGGTGGCCAAGCTGGGAACACTGGACAAAGTGATTTGTCACACCTCTACCTCTTTGATCAGTTTTGGACATCTAAAGTTTAAATTGCAAGTGGGTATCAGGTATATAATCATCAGAGTTTAAAAGGCCAGAATTATTCAACTGAACATTCACCACAGCTACAACCTTACTAACACTTAAGGCAGCAAAGAACTTGATAGTTTATGCCCCTTGAAAAAGCTTGAGCTGAAAAAAGTCAGCTACAATACTAGGTAAATTATGCCCAAACTGAAGCCATTGATCATGTGGGTATTTGGTATAAGTGTCTTTGATTTTTCCCAACTGGCCATAATACATTTAATGGCAAAGGCCAAGTTTGGGATTGGCCAATTTTGAGCTTTGGTAAAAAAGATAATGTCCCCACACGGATTACCCTGCCTAGCTTGCAATATATGCTAGACTATGAGGGAAATGGTGATTGGTCCATCCTGCCAGTTGGTACTGACTAGAAATTCCATTATGTCTTATAACCCTTACATATGACCACCAGGTGGGCAATGCCCCGGCCCATCCCTTCTCCCATCTAAATAAATTACAGTCCCTGGTGTCTAGGGGTTTCCCCCCATTCCCCAATACAAAAATAGATACCTGGTGGTCTAAGAGGGCTTCCAAACCTCCACCCCACCCCTCACTCCCCAATCCCTCTTACCTCAAATTTCAAGCATTGCTGGTTCAGTAGGGGCCCAGAGTTCCCCCTAGCTCCAGGTACATGAGCACAATTTTTCAAAATGGTGTCAATCTGACTTTGCCCCTATAATGTAACGGGGCAAACCGGAGATCTCACCTTGGCTAAGTGGCCTAACTCTGATTCCTGAAACTTGCCTCATCACGTGATAAGGGCAAGGTCATATCAGTGCTATTTTTCAAAATGGTGCCATCAGTCCCAGAGCTAGGGGGCACTCAGGGCCCCCACTTTGCTGCCAGTGCTTGAGATTTGAGGTATGGGGGAGCGGGGAGTGGGGGTGGGGGTCTGCAAGCCTACCGTAGACCTCCAGGTATCAATTTTTGGATTGGGTTGTGGGTTGGTGAGGGGAACCCCTACACACCAGGGATTGTAATTTATTTGGATGGGGGGGGACGGACACATTCTTTTAACTAAGAGGCTTTTTACCAATGTAAGGGGAAGGGTGCATAAGGAAGGGGCCATTGCCGTGTGGTTGGAATTACTGCAATATTTTTATTTAGAGGGGGGCCAGAGCAGCCTCAGAAGGTAGAGGTGGGGAGAGGGTCCGCAAAGACCCACAGGGTGATTTTTTGTGTCTTTTGGGGGGGAGCAGCTCATGCTTTCTTGTGCTTTGGGCCCTTTAAACAGTGGCAGCCCTGGGTTCAGTGTACTGTTATTGAGTGGGAAGGCCCCTTACCACAGCATGATTTTTTGTCATTTGCGCCATGATAAAATATTGCACCACTGTAATGCCACAATAATTTTTGTGGGAGGGACCAAATATCTCAGGGTCCCCCCCATGTTAGTTTCCCTCTCCCACAATAAACTTTCACAACTTAATGAATCTCACTCTTAGTTTCTACCTGAGGCAACGTAGAGTGAAGTGACTTTCAGAAGTTCACAATCAGGCCGATTCAATATAAAGTGCGGGAGAGCAAGTGCTCCGTTTTGAGGGCCTACTCTCCCAATGCATGCCCAGGCCCCTCTTCTGGGCACTCGATTCTCTATTTAAATTTGGCCGGGCGCTAATAAGGAGGCACTAAGGGCAATAGCGCATCCCTAGAGCCTTCTTATTAGCAGAAGAGGCGGCTGTCAGAGGGTCTGACAGCCACGGGTTCGGAAAACGGACGCCAGCAAAATTGAGCGTTCATTTTCGAACCCGCGGACTGGTGGGCAGATTTTTTTTTTTTAAATTTTTGGGATCTCCAATTTAATATCACTATGATATTAAGTCGGAGGGTGTACAGTTACACTTTCCCAGTGCTGTCTATGATTAACGCCTGCCTCTGGGCAGGTGTTAATTTCTGAGAGTAAAATGTGCAGCATGGCCACACATTTACTTTCAGTATCCCAGGCGACTAACTAATAGGCTCATCAACATGCATTTGCATGTGATGAGCGCTATTAGTGGCGCTATTAGTTTTCGTTAGTTTGTCCACGTGTTTTCAAGGCGCTATTACCCCTTACAGTATAAGGGGTAATAGACGCACATCAAAAACGTGCAGCAAAACGGGTAACGGTACTGACTGAATCAGCCTGAATGAGTGGCAGTGTATACTAACTAGATAGGAGGTCAGGTTGAACTGGGGGGAGCTCAGGCTGATGAAACAGGAGGTTCTTAATGACCTGGATAAAGAATGTGCAAACTGGTGGACTAATTGGTAAAACTGGTAATTTCCTTGACATGTGTATGTTTTAAAAATCACTGACATACCTGTATAAATCATGATCTATGTGAGAAAGTCCTACTTTATACATGCAAAATATACCTGTATATACATTCTTTCAATATATTGCATGTATTCATATGTAAGCCTAAAAATGCTCAAATGTTGCGGGTAGAGATAGGCATATTATATAAAACACTTGTATATCATACACATGGATTCAAAATAATAGTGTAAATTTACTCATGATCATGTACTTGTATAGATGCTGCTCTGTACCTTTGTTTGAAAGATATCCTCCTATCTCCTAAGTAGAAAACTTTCTGAAAAGCCTAATATTTTCTAAGGTACGTAAGAAATAATATGTTCACAAAAAGAAAAAAGCTCCTCAAATTCAATACACAGTGGGTTTATATTGTCAGTTTGATTATTTTTTCTTTAATAATCTGAAAATTCTGACTCTAAAACAGAGGGAGTATGTCTGAAACTGCTAGACTTTTTAATGCTGCTACTATGGAAAATTTTAACAAGAAAAATGTGTCACTGTCTGGTATGCTTTTGGACATTTCAGAAACTAATAGAGAAACTATCTCTGTTCTCTGATCCTTTTAACGGATCTGCAAATAGAAGAGGCATGCTGTAGGAATGTGCATGAGTTAAAAAGAAAACAGAAAAATGAAATGAATAAGGGACAATTTGTTTCCTGCATGGATCTCTGAAATGAATTATGTGTGCCCCATTAATTAAATGAAGCCTATTTGTTTCATTTGTTTGAAATATAATGATGTCTATAAGTCAATTGCCTTATAGAAATCATAGGAAAAAACAGGTGCATTTGTACAGTCAGAAATTGATACAATGTAGAGCAGGCAGTAAGCAGAGAAGAGTAGAAAGGGCATGTTGTCTAGGAGACAAGAGGATTGATGTATCAGAGCTAAGCAATTTGCCAATATGACCTATTCTGTGGACTGGGTACAGTGACACTGATCTTAAAGACTGAGCATGTCAGAGGGTTCCTGTGCATTGCTTCTCAAGACAATGTCTGCGTGAAAGCATAGTCTGAGCTCTCTCTGAGTTCTTTTTAAATTGTTCTCAAACTGTTTTTTCCTGCTGTACATTGTATACTATCACTGTGCCAGTGAGTCACACAAGAGAGATCACAATATCTGTATCTCAGAACAGATTTGTGTTACTTGCAGTTGTTGTTCATTTTTACTTTCTGGTGATTGATTGAAGGCAGACTTGAGATTAACAAGAAGAGCTACTAGTCATTTATTTTCTGTTTACCTTGACAATGTGTGGGCACTGGGCAGTGGGCCTAAGTGAGCAGTGAGGGAAGGGCAGAGAGTGTAGCATAACATACACACACACACACACACATACACACATAAGCATGGCACTGGTACAGTCAGTGGGCATTAAAATGCCAGTGCAAAATATCAATTCATTGTAATCTTTACATCCCTAGTGACAGGAAATCATGTCAGGGATAAAGAAAGGCAGAGCAGGTAAAGTAAATGTGTCCAAAATTGACCAGGTTGGCAAGATGCTCAATAGAAATAATTTTGATGTTCTGAATGTGATAATACCGAATGTGATAATACTTAACGAAGTACCAGAGATTTCATGCACAAGTAGAAAATCAGGAAATGGAACAGACTGAGGGCAGCTCAATGATGTGGGAAATAATAAATGAGCTCCTTCAGCCTGGTCCATTTCTTGATTTTCTGGTTGTGTATGAAATCTCTGGCACTACTCTTAAGTCTTATCACATTCGGAATATCAAAATAGTTTCTGTTGAGCATCTTGCTAACCTAGACAATTTTGGGAAATGGTCTCTAAATAAAGCAGCCCTCACAACTTTCCTGGAAAACCACTCCACAATCATTAGAGAAATCAATGTGATGTACTAATTGTGATAATTTTGGGTGATTTTTAACCTCCCTCTCAACAGTGTCATAATATACACAAGTATGTAAGAGAGGTACAAAACTTTATTAACAAAACTGTATCCAAATCATATAAAATGTGTCATGTTACACTCTACTCATACACTCATACTCAATCATTCGTTAAAATCACATTTAGCAGTGATAGGGTAGGCACAAATAACTAGGGATGTGAATCAGGTGCCCGATCGTTCCCGATTTCGGGTTCTTCTGGCTGCAGGTAGATAGCAGTGCTGGAGCTACATCTGAGTGAAGTATCCAGCTAATTGGTTTGGGGTAGTAACCACTGTAATAAGCCAGCTTCTCCCATGCTTGTTTATCCAGCCTGTGAATTCAGTCTTTGTTGGTTGTTTGAATATAAATCCTCCTTTCATTCCCCCTGCCATTGAAGCAGTGGACAGCGCTGGATATGTATTCTAAGTGAAGTATCAGGTTTGATTTGGGGTAGTAACCACTGTAACAAGCAAGCTACACCCATGCTTATTTGTTTACCCAGACTATGTAACTAAGTCCTTGTTGGTAATTGACTGAATATAAAACATATT
The DNA here is from genome assembly GCF_901001135.1 of Rhinatrema bivittatum. Taxonomy (NCBI): domain Eukaryota; kingdom Metazoa; phylum Chordata; class Amphibia; order Gymnophiona; family Rhinatrematidae; genus Rhinatrema; species Rhinatrema bivittatum. The sequence goes on along the minus strand of NC_042616.1, from coordinate 554,283,979 downwards.
TTCTTCATTCCCCCTGCCGTTGAAGCAGAGAGCGATGCTGGATATGCATTGAAAGTAAAGTATCAGGCATTTTTGGTTTGGGGTAGTAACTGTCGAAACAAGCAAGCTACTCCCCTGCTTTTATGTGGATGTAAATCCTTTTTTCCACATTTCCTCTTGCCATTGAAGCATAGAGCAATGTTGGAATCGCATTAACCGTGTGTATGTTTATTGAATAAGGATATTCATCTCCAGGTAGTAGCTGTCATTCCCGCAAGCCACCCCCATGCCTCTTCTCTTCATTCACATCCTTTAGACTTTATTGATCCACAGTATTTATCCCACGCCCCTTTGAAATCCTTAACAGTTTTGGTCTTCACCACTTCCTCTGGAAGGGCGTTCCAGGCATTCACCATCCTCTCCGTGAAGAAATACTTCCTGACATTGGATCTGAGTCTTCCTCCCTGGAGTTTTAAATCGTGACCCCTGGTTCTGCTGATTTTTTTTGCAACGGAAAAGGTTTGTCGTTGTCTTTGGATCATTAAAACCTTTCAAGTATCTGAAAGTCTGTATCATATCACCCCTGCTCCTCCTCTCCTCCAGGGTGTACATATTTAGATTCTTCAATCTCTCCTCATAAGTCATTTGATGAAGACCCTCCACCTTTTTGGTCACCCTTCTCTGGACTGCCTCCATCCTGTCTCTGTCCCTTCGGAGATACGTTCTCCAGAAATGAACACAGTACTCCAGGTGAGGCCTCACCAAGGACCTGTTCAAGGGGATAATCACTTCCCTTTTCTTACTCGATATTCCTCTCTCTATGCAGCCCAGCATTCTTCTGGCTTTAGTTATCGCCTTGTCACATTGTTTCGCCGATTTCAGATCATTTGATACTATCACCCCAAGGTCTCTCTCCTGCCCCATGCACATCAGCCCTTCTCACCCCATAGAATATAGTTCATTTGGATTTCCACACCCCATATGCATGACTCTGCACTTCTTGGCATTGAATCTCAGCTGTCATATCTTCGACCACTCTTCCAGTTTCCTTAAATCCCGTCTCATTCTCTCCACTCCTTCCGGCATGTCCACTCTGTTGCAGATCTTAGTGTCATCCACAAAAAGACAAACCTTACCTTCTGTCCCGTCCGCAATGTCGCTCACAATGATATTGAACAGGACCAGTCCCAACGTGAGGCTAACCGGTCTGTAGTTACCATCCTCTTCTCTGTTTCCACTCTTGTGAAGCAGGATCACCACCGCTCTTCTCCAATCACTCGGCACCACTCCCGTTTCTAGGGATCTATTGAACAGGTCACACAGTGGACCCGCCAGCACATCTCTGAGCTCCCTCAGTATCCTGGGATGAACCTCATCAGGCCCCATTGCTTTGTCCACTTTCAGTTTTCCCAGATCTTCCCATACATTCTCTACTGTAAATGGAGTTACATCTACTCTATTCCCCTCTATTTTCTTGTTAACTAGTGACGGTCCTTCTCCAGGGTCTTCTTACTGAACACAGAACTGAAGTATTTGTTTAATGTTTCTGCCATTTCTTCGTCTCTCTCCACACATTAATCCTTTTCACCTTTCAATTTCACTATACCACTTTGAACTCTTCTCCTTTCACTGATGTATCTGAAAAATGTTTTGTCACCTCTCTATCTCTTTGGCAATCCTTTCTTCCGCTTGACTTTTTACCATCTTGATTACTTTCTTTGTCTCCCTCAGTTCTACCAGATATTCTTCTTTGTGCCCCTCCCTTTGGGAACCTTTATATTTCTTGAATGCTGTTCTTTTAGCCTTTATTTTGTCAGCCACCTCCTTGAAGAACAAGATAGGTTTCATTTTTCTTTTGCTTTTCTTTACTTTTCTAACATAAAGATTAGTTGCCTTGGTAATTGCTCCTTTTAGTTTGGTCCACTGTTGTTCCACATCTGTCTCATTCTCCCAGCCTACTAGTTCTTCCTTCAGGTACTGGGTTTTTGAAGTGCAAGTCAGGGTTTTTGAACTGCAAAACTTGGGTCCATGTGCTTCTTTTCCATATCCTTTTTGTGATATTAAACCATACCGTTTGATGATCACTGGTGCTGAGGTGGGCGCCCACCTGGACATCAGAGACATTATCTCCATTAATGAGCACTAAATCGAGTATAGCTCCCTCTTTTGTGGGTTACATTACCATTTGTTTGAACAAAGCTCCTTGCAGAGCATCCACTATTTCTCTACTATTGTTAGATTCTGCGGATGGGATTCTCCAGTCTACATCCGGCAAATTAAAGTCTCCAACAATCACCACTTCTCCTTTCTTTCCCATCTTTTGGATGTCTTCAACCAGATCTCTGTCAAGCTCTTCCTTTTGGTTTGGAGGCCTGTAAACCACTCCAATAAAAAAGGATGTCCCATCTTTTTTTAGGTTGACCCATAGTGCTTCTTCATTGCCCCATCTTCCTTGCAGCTCAGATGCTTGGATATTGCTTCTGATATAAAGAGCCACTCCTCCCCCTTTCCTATCCTCTCTGTCCTTCCTTAACAAGTTATAACCCGGTATTGCCGCATCCCAATCGTGAGATTCTGTGAACCACATCTCCGTGACTGCAACAATGTCCAAGTCCATCTCCACCATTAGGGCTTGCAGATCTGGGATTTTATTGACCAAACTATGAGCATTTGTGCTCATAGCTTTCCTCATTCAGGTAACTGCTGTTCCTGGACTCCTTTTGTGACTTTACTTGAATTTTGTTATCCACTTCTCCATTTCCCTTTGCATTTGTGCAAGGGAACAGATTAGTGCCTTTGATGACAGATTCATCCAGAACAATGAGCTTTTTCCTTTGGTTACTGATCTGGAATTCCTGTATGCATTGGGTTTCTTCTTTGTCGGATAACACTTCAATCCTTTTCTCAAGAACTTCTTCAGTATTTAATACAGAGAAGGCTTTTTGTATTTGTTGCACTTGATACAGTGTGTGGCTCTGCATCAGAGGTTCAATTCTACAAGATCCCTCTGTAATCTTGCTGTTTATTGAGTTTATTGAGTTCTTTAATGCCCTGTGTGAATGGGGGGGGGGGGGGGATAGACTTGTGGGTTGCATAGATGTCAAGAATGGGTGCCTGTGAATCACAGGTCTTATCCTGCCTGAGCCCACTGTAAATCTCTTTATCCTTGCCTTTTGGTTTTTCTGTGGTAATGGGGAATTAATTCCTGAATATTGTAAAGAGGATGAGCCTTTCTTCATTGAAGTTAATTGAGCTTTAACTTCAGCCAACTCCTTTTTCAAGGAAGAGAGTTCTGAACAAATGGGGCAAGCCCTAAGTTTCCAGATGATTTCCCTCAGAATAAAGGCTCCACAATAGTTACATTGGATATTCCTCATTTTGGTAATTTGATGGTTAAAATCTAAGGAAATACCTATTTACTAATGTATCTTATTGCCAATTATGAATTTAGGCAGACTATGGGGGTCATTTTCCAAGGAGTTACATTTGCACTAACACGATTTCTTAAGTTTGTATTCAGGGGGGCGGAGTATATGTAAAGTTATCATGTGCGGCCAATAGCTACAACCCTTTCATTCGCGATACAGGCCAGTAAAGGTTTGAGAGAGAGAGAGAGAGAGAGAGAGAGAGAGAGAGAGAGAGAGACAGACTTGCTATTATGTCTACTCCCTAGACAGGTATTTGTATCCCTATGGGAGGCCCACCTAGTAAATCGAGGTGGGGATTAGGTATGAGTGTAGGGGGTTGGGGGCCACTTTCACATTCAACATGAGATGTACGGAAAGAACAGTGGTCTCTAGTGAAGATTTGCTGGCCGTTGGAGTGAGGAAACTCACTCCAAGAAGAGATTTGGGCAACATTCTCTCAACCTAGCTTGTTGTTGCCCAGGTAGAGTGTCCATCAAGCTAGGTTGAGAGAACGTTGCCCAAATCTCATCTTGGAGTGAGTTTCCTCACTCCGAAGGCCATCAAATCTTCACAAGAGACCACTGTTCTGTTCGTACGTCTCATGTTGAATGTGAAAGTGGCCCCCAACCCCCTACACTCATACCTAATCCCCACCTCGAGTTACTAGGTGGGCCTCCCATAGGGATACAAATACCTGTCTAGGAAGTAGACATAATAGCAAGGCACTCTCTCTCTCTTTCTCTCTCTCTCTCACTCAGACACTTGCTCAGTTTCATATAACATAGTGCTTGCAGTGTACTGCGAAGATTCATTGGTTGTTTTATCATGATGTTTTCGTGATTTGCGAATCCATTTCCGCAAATGGCGTAAACATCGCGTGACGCGATGTTTCCCCGCTGCTCGAACAATGCCTTAGTTGCATGGGACACGCCCCCTCATGTGTTACCACTGTGATATTGGAAAATGAGGCCCAATATCTGAAAAACAACCCAGGGGTGGGTGGGAGTCAAACAGTTAACCCTTGGTCATGGATGTTCTCAGGACTCTGTATCTGCAATTGAGTTTAATAACACCCTCCCCCCGATTAGCTTACTAAGTTTAACTAAGTTAAACCTTTACTTAGCAGGACACAAGAATTTTTAGTGCTCCCTGGCTCCACACTGTGCACTGTCCACAATGGATCTCCTGCTTCTCAAAGTTTACCTCCCCCAAGCTCTGAGGCAGCCACACCCAATCCATGTAGAAACGGTCACTTCTAGAAGTTTGTTTGTCCTTAAGAACATAAGAACATAAGAAATTGCCATGCTGGTTCAGACCAAGGGTCCATCAAGCCCAGCATCCTGTTTCCAACAGAGGCCAAACCAAGCCACAAGAACTTAGCAATTACTCAAACACTAAGATCCCATCCCATTTTTCTACTCAGCTCTTTATGCCCCAATATTAATATTTAAACAGAGATTATTAGTGCCAGCTAACTCCAAATGAGAGAGAGATTTTATCAGATTAAAAGCTGGAGTGGTTTTTTTTTTTTTTGGTTTGTTTTTAAATCTTAACTCTATAGCAGAGCAACCAAACAGCAAATTTGTTTTTAAATCTTAACTCTATAGCAGAGCAACCAAACACAAATTAATCTACTAGAATTCGTGCCACTTATGGTGCCACTATCCAGTCTCCTCAGTCTTTCTAGCTACCTTGGAGTTTCTTTACCCCTTCTATTCATTTCTTCCCACAAGTTTTAAGACAACTGATTAGAAATGCCCTATTCAGTTGGGGTAAGATGGCTGCCAATTGAGTAGTACACCATGAAGCTCCTCCATGAAATGTCCTTGTCTTCTTCTTTTCCTCGTGATTGGAATGCCAAATACTAAGCGCAAAGCAAGACTTCAGGAGAGTGTTTCAAGTTCTCCCTTACCTGGAATGGAGCAATCTAAAATAGTGGAGTTCTTTGGCATAATACCAGCGTGAACTCCCGGAGCAATAACCGCCGTAGAGAGGGAAATCAGGCAGAGCCCATCCCTACAGGCTGATGAAATCTCTTTCAGCCTGGGAGCACCAGTAACTCCTTCCCCTTCAAGGATAGGAGCGTTGGTTCCAATGGGATCCTTGAGAGATATCCAAGGGATCCTGTAGAGGAGTAATTCTTAGCAGGAATCTGCAGAAAGAACGGGAGCCATGATTGTTTTGAGGGCAGCAGAGCAGGCTGTGGAAGACGCCTCTATGAATGAGGGTCGTGGTTTGATCCTTCCCACGCATGTAAGAGTGGAGCAGAGACCTACCGCGGAGCATGGCAGGATAACTTCTTGGATGGCTGGAGAAGAAACAAATGTACAGGTTGGCAATTTAAAATGATCTAAACCAGACTCTGTTACTTTAGACACCGTCTGGAATGCCTTGGTTAATTTGGACTCTTCCATTTCCCCATTAGCCTCACTAGCTCTGGAAACTAATAATGCCTTGAAGCAGAATTCTGTTGAATTGCTGGCTCAAGAAAATAAGATCATAAAAATTGAATCTAAAATGATAACAATGTGAAAGTTTCAACATCAGCTTGCCCAGTCTGAGTTAATAAATTAAAAAAGGTAGAGAATATTGAAAATAACCTGCGCTCACTAAACTTGAGGATAATACATTTTCCTATCATAAAACAACTTTGCTGGAATTGTCTAGCAATTACCTTTCTCAGACTTTGAAGATCTCTGAAACTGCTATGCCGGTGATAACTAAGGCTTATTTGATATCTAAACTGCAGATGGAAGAGCCTCAAGAAAATGTACCTACTGAAGCTTCGTTGATTGATCAGATTTCCTGTAGTCATCTCAAGACTTTGAAATTACATATAGAGGGACCCTCCTAGTTAAATTTGCATTTCCTACAGATAGAGATAATGTTTTGAGTTTCTTTCTTCAAAATTGCTCCTTGTTGTTCTATTGACAAAAGATGTGGGTTTATCCTGACTTAACCAGGGTAATCCGAATTCAAAGGAAGACATTTTTATCAATGTGATCTGAAGTACAATCTAAGGGGGGATACTTTCAACTTTGATATTCATGTAAATATATGGTCAGATATAATAATGTTAATTACATATTTTTTTTAACCGTCTCAACTACGTACATTGTTAGACTCTCCAGAGGTTTAGAACTAGTAAACTAGATAGGAACTGGTGGTTCTCAATTTTTCTTTTTTCTGTATTTCTTGATTATCTGCTCGATATTGTAATTTCCTCCTCTATTTCTTGTTAATATAAAGGATTGAATGAATATATTTCATAATGTATCTTATTGTTTCTTTTTTTTTCTTCTATGTACAACCTATTTCAAATCAAGGTGTTCCTTGTAATAATTATTGAAATTCCATAAAAATATAATTTAAAAGAAAAAAAAAAGAAACCCCCTATTCCGGAGCCCAATATAGGCTGAACATTACCTGTAATGCTTCCCTCATTAACTTGATTGGCAAAGAAAAAAAGAATCAAACTAAAACATGAATGTTTTCATTCATTTTGAAACAAAATAAATGCTTTAGGGTCCTCACAAAACAAATTTTTAAATAAAACATTTTGTTTCCCACTGCACATGCCTAATGTGCTGTCATTTTATCCAACAATTAGACCTGATTAGTCTTAACCAAATGAAACAGGGAGCTTTTTCAAAGGCTTTAACAATAAGAGTTGAGTTCCCAAAAAAGTGAATTTAATAAAGGCTTGGTGATGGATAGGATATTACAATTTACAGTTTTTCTAAGTATACTGCCATTCCCCTTTATATATTGTCTAGCCTTGAAGGTAGTACTATGGAGATAGAAGCTGCACATTTTTTTTCATGCAGAAGCCGTGTTTTTTCATATGTAACTTTTCTCCCAGGACTCATATGCAAATTTGATTGTAATCCTCCTTGAGACAACTTTGACAGAGACAGAATATCAAATGTGCAAGTATGTATAAATAAATGTGCCTGATGCAAAAGTTCTGCATATACTTTTTTTTTATGGGCAACTTTGGAAAAAAGATAGCTACACCTCAATGAAGCATAGCTGTCTTTTTTGCAAAAACAAGTCTACAAAGCCAATTTTTGTGTGCAGGTTTGTAAAGAATTCATCATTATTGAGCTGCTCTACATGACTTTCAGTCACAGTGGCTTATCGATGATGAATTTAAATAGTTTTGCACATAGCAGGCTGAATGACTTTTCTATTTGCAAATTCTGCTTCAGGTATAAAAAAGAGACATTATGCACTTGCCAATTTTGTACATGAAGCCAACTTTACAAAACTCTGCACAGCTTAGTACATCGACCTCAAGAAGGGTACTTAATGGGTCTAGCCTACCACTGTAATTTTTCCAGCTTAAACATCTAGACCCATGATGCACTGGGGACAAGCCATAAATCTTGACACCAGATTGCATTTCAAACACAGAGAAAAAGAAATTGATCACATTTCCTTACTCTGTTTATGGCAGATGCAACTTATGATGTTATCACCATGTCAGCCTGGCCTTGACTTGTGCTGTTTGCACTCATTAATCCTTAGGAATAAAATTATGGTTTGTTCATATTTCATTTAACTTCTTGCACAACCATGCTATTAAGAAGGAATGAAAGAAAAATAAAATCATTGCAATAGCCCTTAAAAGTATTGGTCTTCTTAAAACAAGCTGATTCTACTTGCTACTAGGGGAATGTGTGGAGGAAGATGGAAGTGAGACTCTTAGGAAGGGAGGGGTGAATGAATCAGAAGTGATTCTGGGTCAGGACAGTAAGTGCATTATAGGGATAGCAGAATGAGCCATGGGATAAGGAGTGGATATATGGGGATGGAGGCAGGAGGGAAGCTAAAAAGATCAGAGAGGAGAAGAGGGAAAGAAAGAATGATGTAAGAGACAAAGGACAGGAAAGAAAAGGAAGCAGTGATGACAAAGTGGACCACTCAAAATTTCCCAAAAAGAGCAACTTTCAGACCAGGCCCTTAGGTATAAAGTACGAGGATACTAAATACCCCCAGATGTTGCACCAGTTTTCAAAGAGAAAACATTCGTTTGAAAATTGCCTAAGAAATAGTATGCACACAACTTGGCACTTGCTTTTTGTGTGGGTACTTTTTCAGGATAAATTTGCAGGTGAATGTTTAGAAATGTAAAGATATGTACACAAGCACAGACCCTTCTTCAACCCAACCCCTGAATATGCCTCTCCTTTCACTGGGAGTAAAGTTTTTCATCTTACCTTAATACCTCTATATATTTTGGTGGGCAATTTTCAAAAATCCAATTTCTGTGGGTAAATTGCCATTTCCCCATGGAAATAGATTTTGAAAATTGCTCCCTATGGAAGCAGTGGCATAACAATGAAGCATCGTGCCATAATGTTTATGGGGGTGATTTTATAAAAGTCTGCATAGCAGTAAATCCTGTTTGTACATTATACCCAAAGACTTAACAAGTATTTTCAAAATGAACTTTCGCACATCAGTTTGCTTTGAAACGTCTCGGGTAATTAGCCCAGTATGCACAAAAATTACCTTGCACAAAGTTACACATACTCCAAGCAGATCACAACTTCTGCAGGGTACCTCATGCATACTTTATAAAAGCAAAGAGTTTGCTCATACGTAACAATTCCAGCCCCCAGAATACCTCCCCTCAGTGCCTGTAAAAGTACACACAAGACCAGGATGCGCACATACGTTTTAAACTGCTGAGCTCGGTTCGCTTTAAGAACAGCTGTTTGCACACATAAAGTGTGCAAATCACTTTAAAAATGGCTATCATAAGTCTAAATAAAAGAATGAATGGAGTAATATATGATTCAGATTTTATACGAAAAGTGTTACCCATGACTACCTTTCAAATGGAGCAGCACAAGGAACTGCACAAATAAATCATAGTACATTTGTTTCAGCTGAAAGAATTTATAGATAACAATACTTTGTGTGAGAAATTTTTGTCATGCATTTATGTCATTTAACCTAATTTCAAAACAATATAATCTGTGGCAGAATCCTTGATTGTTTAACCACTGTTTTCATGAGAGGAAAAGACAGTGGGCCCAGATGACATGGAACCTACACTCTCTCTTCCTTATATGAACAGCATTTGAAGGAAAAGGCATCCATCCACAAATTGTATCTTAAGGAACAACAAAGAAGAGTTTTGGGAATGGAAAATATTTCTTTTCCTTCAAATATGTTGTATCCACAGACTCTTTGAATAGGTGTATTGTAATGGAAAAGTGTTCTTATTTAATTGTATTATTTTTCCATTAGGCCTAAGAGTAATAAAATGTTTAGTTGCTTCAGTTCAGGAAAAGTTACAGTAGATAGCACTAGCACTTACTGCTTACATGCTATATTCTTCGCGAGCAAAGAGAGAATAGGTCACCGAGTGAGTCATGGTCATTTCTTACCCACTGCCTGCTTCCCAACAGAAAGGGGTAGATTTTCAAAATACGCGAATAGGCGTACTTTTACTGGCGCATCAGGCGCCAGCAAAAGTACGCTGGATTTTAGTAGATACGCGCGGAGCCGCGCGTATCCACTAAAATCCTGGATCGGCGCGCGCAAGGCTATGAATTCTGTATAGCCGGCGCGCACCGAGCCGCGCAGCCTACCCCCGTTCCCTCCAAGGCCGCTCCGAAATCGGAGCGGCCTTGGAGGGAGTCCTCTAACGCCCTCCCCTCACCTTCCCCTCCCTTCTTCTACCTAACCCACCCGCCCGGCCCTGTCTACACCCCCCCCTTACCTTTCTCCGGGGATTTACGCCTCCCGGAGGGAGAAGTAAATCCCCGCGTGCCAGCGGGCCTGTTGCACGCCGGGACGTGACCTGGGGGCGGGTACGGAGGGCGCAGCCACGCCCCCGGACCACCCCGGGCCGTAGCTACGCCCCCGTACCCGCCCCCAAAACGCTGCCGACACGCCCCCTAAACGCCGCGACGACCGGGCCCGCCCCCGCCACGCCCCCTCGGAGAACCCCGGGACTTACGCGAGTCCCGGGGCTCTGCGCGCGCCGGGAGGCCTATGTAAAATAGGCTCACCGGCGCGCAGGGCCCTGCTCGCCTAAATCCGCCCGGTTTTGGGCGGATTTAGGCGAGCAGGGCTCTGAAAATCCGCCCCAAAGCGTTCACTAGAAGTAGAATCTCTCCAATGAGACATACAAACAAGAAGTTATGGGATCCTTTTTCAGCCACTGTGTGGTTTGGTTAGTTAGGCAGATAAACATATCCAGCTAACTAGCAGGGTATAGTCAGTGACAGGGTTGTATTTCCAAAAATGTATTCCAATTAAGGAGGGGTTGCAAGTCAGCAAAATTTAAAAGAGAAATATTTTCACTATGCTTTCCAATCTTCATTTGATCAGAAAATATAATTTGTGATAGGATGGGGCTCTATTTAGGCTCTGTAGCATTGCACTGAGAGAGAGGTGGGACAAGTTAGAAGGGCTTGAATGATAGTCTTTATCTACTGTCACATGAAAATGGTAAGAAACAAGCCACCTTTCACTATCTCAAGAGCAGAGGAAAAGGGAGAAATGTTAAAGACAACATATAGAACAAATAAAGAAAACATGACCAAATCATATTATTATAACTGTGGACTAGCCAGATTGATACCAGCAGGCTCCAGTGCCCCAGAAACCAAGTGGTAAGTACCAGCAAACTGGCTGCGACTGACTGTGCAGCAAGGGTGGGGAATGTAGGATGCCAGATGTTCAGGCAACCATAATAATCTGATTATGTAGTGTTCCCCTCAGGTAAAACAGATAAACTTTCCCCAAGGAAGGGGGGGAAACAGCAATGGAAGAAAACTCCACCCATCCTAGTCAAGGAGGAAAACTGGATGGGGTAGCAGGTCACTAGATAGAGTCATGGATAGATGAATCCTCATCTACTTTTTCCAGCACCACAGCATCCAATAGGCACTTTTATCACTCTTCCTTCCAGTGGTAGGGGAGGTATATCAAGTAAGTTACCTCGCAGTACAAGCCTTTATAATTGTTACTAATAAGCAAAACAAATAAACCAGGCAGTGAATAATGGAGGGGAAAAGAGTAAAGGATAAAATGGAATAACACTTTAGGATTGTTGTACAAAGAATATCACCTCACATACATTTTCTATTAATATTGGATTTTTAAACTCAAAAAGTGGCTTGAGTGCTTAGCTAGCAGCTTTTAATATCCCTTAGCTTGTAAACACTGGGTGCCCAAGAACTGGACACACAGTAATTATCTCAGTCACCTTATGTGCACAAACATCATGGAGCCCTTGGTGCTGTAGATATAGGCAGATGAATGAAATCAGGGACATATTTAGGAAGGCTCTCTGTCAGGTAAACAATCTTTCAATGATCCAATATCTTCTTAGAGTCCCTCTTCATTGAGGCAACTGATTAAAACTCTAGGAGCTCACATCCCTTCCACATGTAAACCACCCTGTGGATCTTATAGTATTCCATGCAGCTTGACTTTGGCTTTCACAGCCTACAGCTGTTAACAGGATGCTCCCCACAAATAATGAGAGAAGTAAACAAAACCCTTTTTTGCCTATGATACCCTCCTCAGTGTCTTTATTTTCTTAACTCTGCCATCCAAGGAGGGAAATGCAGCTCCTAGCTTCCAGTCCTGGTGTGCCTCCAAGTCTGGGCACAAAGCTCCCAGTATCTGACTTCCCAGAGACTGCTTGACTGTACCTAATACTTTTTTGCAGGTTGCTGAAAGACTCATATCTTTCTGTTTCCTCTGCTCTGCTCTGGGCTCTCTGAACCCAGGCTAATTCCAACAGGGAAAAGTAAAGTGCTTTCATTTTCTCTCTATGGATTGGTTCAACAGTGCCTCCAGCTACTTCCTGGTCTCTCTTCAGTTTCCATTGGCTCTCAAAGTAGGGTGGCCAACTTTTCTATGGACCATAATTGGACACCCCACTAAACTTCATGCTTTGGGAGGATGGGGTGGGGGCAGGGCCGGCGGAAGCACTAGGCGAACTAGGCGATCGCCTAGGGCGCTGAGCATTAGGGGGCGCCGAGCCGCTGATGGCCAATGGCCGCCGGTGGACGTCATCCCAATGGCGGCTGAGCGGTGAACTACTGCTATGCTGTGTGCCGGATACACACAGCAAGAAGATCGGCAGGACCGTGGTACAGTCGCGTCTAAACATGCTGGTGCTCCTCCTCCTCCTTCCTGCCCACGCGGCCCCGGAAGAAAAATGTTGCCGGGGCCGCGCGGGCAGGAAAGAGGAGGAGCATCAGCCAATGCAGGAACTTCTCCTCCTTCCTGCCCGCGCGGCCCCGGAAGAAAAATGTTGCCGGGGCCGCGCGGGCAGGAAAGAGGAGGAGCATCAGCCAATGCAGGAACTTCTTCTCCTTCCTGCCCGCGCGGCCCCGGAAGAAAAATGTGGCCGGAGCAGCGCGGGCAGGAAAGAGGAGGAGCATCAGCCGCGTGCAGAAGAGGATCAGCGCGGCTCGAGAAGACCGGGGCCGCTGCAGAGCCCATCCTGCAGTGGCCCGTGAAGAGGAGACCCAGAGGTGAGAGAGAGACTGAGGGTTTGTACAGTGTGTATGTGTGCGTGTATGAGATGAGTTGAGAGACTGTGTGTGGGTGTGAGTGAAGACCTGAATGTTTGCAGAGACAGCATGGGAGAGCCTCTGTGTGTGTGAGAGACAGCATGTGATAGTGAGAGCCTGTGCTTGAGCAAGACAGCATGTGGGAGTGAGAGAGAGCCTGTGTGTGTGTGTGTGAGTCAGCATGTGACAGTGAGAGCCTGTGTGTAGGAATGATTGTATGAGAGAGAGCATGTGACAGTGAGAACCTGTGCTTGAGCAAGACAGCATGTGGGAGTGAGAGTTAGGATGTGCAAGAGAGAGACTGTGTATAAATAATTGTATGAGGGACAGCATGTGAGAATGCCTGTGTATGTGAGAGAGAGAAAGCATGTGAGAATGAGAACCTGACTGTGTGTTTGAGGGAAGCAGACAGATGGAGAGAAAAGAAATATGTTATAAAAGGAATTGGCAAAAAAATAAGAAAGGGAAGGTGGAAAAAAAAAGCCTGTGACCAACCGATTAGAAAACTAAGATCAGACAGCAAATGTAAAAAGAAATAAATTACTTTTTACTGATTGGAACATGTAATCTTTGGGAATGTGCAAGAGTAGCACTTTCTCTATGCGGATCTCACAATGTACGAGATCAGCATAGAGGAACTGGAAGCCCATGGGGCCTGCACAGAGGAGGCAGCAGAATGGGCTTCAGTGCCAATAGCAGCAATCAGCACCTCCGCAATAGCCATACAGCAGCAGCGACAGTGGCAGCAGAGGGATGAGAGAGGCTCTGAGGTTGCTGGCAAAAGAAAGAGAGGGGGTCTCTGCCTTTAGTGTGTGCATGTGTATGAATGGGAGTCTGCCTGGCGGTGTATGTGTGTGAATGCATGGGTGCCTGCCTGAGGATGTGTCTGTGTATGAGAATGTATGGGTGTCTTCCTGGGGTTTGTATATGTGAGAATATGTGCCTGCCTGTTTGTGGTGTATGTGTGTGTGTGAGAATAAATTGGTGCCTGCCTGGGGGTCTGTGTGTGTGAGAATGAATGTGTGCATGCCTGGGGGATGGAGAGGGAGTGGTGTGAAAATGAATGGGAGCCTGCCTGGGGTTCAGTGTGAGAATGACTAGGAGCTTGCCTGTGTGTGTGTGTCTGTGTGAGAACGAGTGGGAGCTTGCCTGGGAGTGTGTGTTTGTGTGTATGTGAGGGAGCCAGTGAGAGCATGAGTGTGTATGAGAAAATCCAGGGGAGTAAGAGTGTGTGTGAGTGGGGGGGGGGGAAGAGAGTGTCTTACACCCTGAGAGTGTGTCAGTGTCTGAGAGAGCGAGAGGTTATGGTTGGGTATAAGAGCATGAATGTGTATGTATGTGACAGTGTATGTGTGAGAGAGAATGGACATGTGAGTATGTGTGAGAGAGAGAGGATAACCTCCTAATCCTCGACAATATCAGGGTGACTGGAAATCAAGAGCTCCCATGTATGGACAGCAGGGGCTTTTTAAAATCCTTATTAGTTTTAATTATTGTGTGTTATTTGATATATGTACTGTTTTGAAATATTTTATTGGTGTTTGGGAAATTGTAAAAAATGTATATGATTTTAATTAATAGAAATTCTATTTATCAGTAGTTTTAAAATATTTTATTAGTATGGTTTTACTATTATAACTGATGCTTTGTTTCTTGATTTTATTTGTTTTATGAGGAATGGTTGTTCTGTTTTTCCATTGCTAATACACAGAGTCTGGCTTCTTGGGGTTTCCATTTCAGTTTTTTCTAATTTTTGCTCCTTTATTTTGTATTCTGTATTTGGTGAAGGTCTGTCTCTGCTCTGTGTGTGTGACCATGATGAGAGATTCTGCTAGCATAGGGATCTATAGCAATTGGGTTTGTTTTGTTTCCTCAGTAGGTGGTGTATTGGTATTCTAGGACCCAGTGTAATATTTATCCTTGCTTATTCACAGGTAGGGTTATTGTTGTTTGAGTCCTTGGTGTTATTACTGTTATGTTATGATGGGATTGCAGTATAGATTTTGGGTGTCTCTTTTGCGGTGCTTTATGTTAGTTCACAATGTGTCTGGCAGTGGAAGGTGTTTGTGCTGCTGTTACTGTGAGGTGACACCAGAATTTGAAAATATCTTTTAGTATGATGAACTGTAAGGGAAACATCCAAGCTCCATTGTTTGGGGGAATTTCAGTGGATGCACAAAGATACAGAACTGGAGGTGCAGGATTTGTATTGACATTCTGTCCCTTCCTATATATTCCAGACTTCACTCTCATAATCCATATAGAATTAGTTGAATGAGGCTATCAAATAATTTTATAGTAATTTTACTAGAAGTGTGAAACTGGCCAGCTTTTTAAAATAATGCAGAGGACCCTTTGGACTTTTTTTAACAACACTTTTTTTTATAACCAATTTTAAAGCAGGATCCATGCTATAGAGGTGGGTGTGATGAAGAAATGTCATTTTGGCTCCCCCCCCCCCACCCAAAACAAATTCTTCTGTCTAGAGATGCCACTGATTTTCTGTGGCACACAAATGCATTGGCCCCTGGGCGCTGGAGACCCTTGGTGCGCCACTGGGTGCGAGCCATATGGGGCCGCAAGTGGTGGCAAAGAGGAGTGGAGATTTGGCAAGCCGCAAGCAGTGCCCAATCTGCTCGCGACCCAGAAAACCCCAGTCAGCGGGCGTGATTGAGAATGAGGTAGGAGTCGGGGCCGAGACCGGGGGGGGGGGGGGGGGGGCGCAAGGAAGAAGGCTCGCCTAGGGCGCCAAATCCCCTGGGTGGGGGGGGGGGGGGAGGTTACAGACTACTGTCAGTTGTTGATCCACTCATTACTTGACTTTCAAGTACCACCTCAATATACTTTGTTTAAAAGATTGTTATTTCAACTATCCTCATAAACTCATCAACCACAGCCTTTCTCATGCAATTTTGCTCTCTATCACAACTAAAGTCTTTCTAATACACATCCACCTCCCTAATTCTCCATAAACACACAGCCTCCTACCTTATATACACACATACTCCCAAGCACACTGCCTGATCTCTCATTCATACTTGCACACTCCCAAACACACAACTTCCTCTCTCATAAACACAGCCTCCTCTGTCAGACACACAAAGCCTCCTCTATCATTCACAGTCCCAAACACACAGCCTCCTGTCTCAGTCACAGGTGCTTCGCTCTCCCTTTCCTTATAAACTTTCCAGCTTTTCATCTATGTCTCCCTTGTGCCACCTGTCTCTCAATATGCCCTCCTCTTTGCACTCCTATCTTGTGCTGCCCTCATGTCCCTAGTCCCCTCCCTTCCTATGCTCTTGTCTTCTCTCCCTCATTCTTTCCTCCTATCTCCCTCTCCTCCCCAGTGCCTTCCCTTTTCTATATCTCCTTTCCTCCTGTGCCCCCCCCATCTCCTTTGTGCCTTTTCTGTCTCTTCCTTCCCTTCCCCTATCTGTCTCCCTACTTCCCTCATGCTCCAGTTGTGCCTCTCCATTTCCCTGTGGCCTTCCATCCATACCCCCTCTGTGTCTCTTTCCTTCCTTGCTCTCCATGTGTCTATCTTCATTTCCCTTCCCTTTTCTCTGTGCCCATCTCTGACTCTCCCCTTTCTTCACCCGTGACTCTGACTGTCTCTTCCCCTCCTCCTTTCTTTATCCCTCGGCTAGTTTGCTACAGCCCACTCTCTGCATAGATCTATAGAGCCACTTGGAATAGAGGGCCGTGTTGTGCCGCACCTCCTTTCCCCATCCCATCCAATCACAACACAAAGGAGGCAAGCGGGCAGGAATACAGCTCAGCTCTCAGCTCTGTCTTTCTCTACAACCACGAAGTTGTGGGAAAGAGAAGGATCCTCTTGCAAAAGCCGGATTTTCAGTGTCCGGTCAGTACTTCTGACCAGACCTGAGTCTAGGATCTGGGCTATACCAAGGCCCAGGTATTGGTATCTGGCTGAGGCTAAGGCCAAGGCATTGGGAGCAGGCCTTCAAGCCTCAGCCATGCGTAGAGCCTAGGCTGAGGTCATTGTGACCTATCACACCTAGGCCTATAGAAGGCCAAGGCTTCAGCCTGGGCTAGGCTTCGCCAGCAGCCAACATACTGAGTCCAGGCTGGGAGAATCCTGGATCCAGTATGTTTCCAGGTAGAAGCGATTGGTGGTGGGTATTGGGAGGCCCCATTTTCTTTTTTATTTTCTTTTTTTTATTCTTTTTTTTTAATGTTTGATTTTTTTTTTTTAATGAAAAAATGAATTAAGCATTAAACGAAATGAAATTCATTTGGAGAAACGCCGCCGAAAACAAAATTTAAAAAAATCATTTTTGACCCCTATACACGCCTAGTCTTAATCAATCATATGACCAATTTCTTGTCTAAGCACTACATAAGCTTAAGGGGGAATGGATTCAAATGTGTTGTTTGCTGCTCTATTTTGGTTGGTGGCTCTCACCTATAGTCACAAAAGTATATATTGGTATAAGTAGCTGATTTTATCTAAGTGCTCACATGCTCGGTTGCTATATTATAGATGTTTTTTAGCATTATCTATATGACACAACATTTAGATAATTTTCTTGTTTAAAATAGTTATTTATTCCTCATAGTTTGTTTTTTTTTTATCATTGTTGAATTTGTGGGATTTCTTGGCACTCTTTTTTTAACTCTTTCTAATTATTCAGATAACACATTTGTGAGGAAAAGAATGGAGGAGTGTTAAATAGCTGGAAGTGGTTTATAAACTACAAAGTAAGAGATTTATACCCTGTCCTTATCTTCATGAAAAAAGTTCTCCCTAATTAACATCTCTTCATAAGTTATTTTTTCATAAACTAGCTAAATGAGGGTTGCAAAGTGTGAAGACAGATCTTCTCTATGCAAAGTTTTAATATTTATAACCCCCCTCAAACTGCTTCATTTACTACTGTAAAGTACCACCATTTACATGTTTGTTCCAGGTCATAATTATTTATTGAGTTTAAAATTTATGCAGACAAAATATTGCCAGTAACGACTGCAAAAATATATAAACAACCACAGCCAGTTATAATAAATCAGTCCAACCACTAAAAATAATACCTGCTGAATATATTATTTAAATTTCATTTTCTAAATGTTACCTAATACAGGACCATCACATCCAAAGGCTAGATTATCATTTATATTCATGTATCAATAAGCCTTATTGTCACATAATCATCAGTACTCTATTTTAGTTTTTTGTTGCATTAAAAAATGTCCATCAAAGTTCTGAAAACTGCACATAAAGGTGAACAATTCAGTATGCAAAATTTCTTCTCAAAAAATAAATATAGTTCATAGCCAGTATGTACTATACAAACGTAGCTTAATATTCTTGGACAAGAATGATACAATCCCACATTATCCCAGCACTGGGCAAATGTTTTCAACCAGTTGTTTTTTGTCAGGGGACATCATTTTTACATCTTTACATTCACCTTGTGATCCAGTTCTCAGAAAGGAAAAAGGATAATATCCACTCATCAAATATTATAGGATTCTCTCCAAATGGCGAAAACTGTCAAGGGAAAGTCTGTGCTCTTGACATTTTCCTTTTTTAGAACTGGATCACAAAGTGAATGTTAAGTGATGAAGAAATGTGAGTTCTTGCTGGCTCACTGGCCTCATAGTTTGGGTGTGTGGATCAGTACCAGCAGAACTGGTACAGAATGGATGATGGTATTGACTCCTCTGGTCACAAGCCTTGTTGATTTCTGTTTGTGAATGTTTGCTGGAAAGGGGCATGCTTTCCATGAATGGACTCCTGCCGACTGGTGGTGACACAACCGATGACTAATGTGTTTAAAGGTCATACATGTATTGATTTATTTAAAACTATTTCTTTGCTGCATACTCCAATAGTTTGTGGCAATTCACAGTATTACACACACACAGGTCAATTATAAACATATTCTAATATAGACAACATAACTGCAAGCAAGAGATCTCTGCATTCGAATAATCTTCTTTGATTTTACAGGGAACAACGAAAGACTCTGGCTGGATACTGTTTATTCATGGGTCAGCTAGCCAGAACACATTTCTTTCTATTTATTTATTCATTCACTTTGATGGGCCGACAGATATTAAAAATCTCCTAATGGTTTCCAAAAATGCAAGCAATAGAAGATGTTGTCAGTAAACTTTTGAATATAAAGAAAGCAATCTCCAAATGTCTGTGGATAGCTGTAAAATCTGCAGATATTTTTTCTCCGTAGGCTTTGCACCACTTCTCAAAGGAAAAATACATGCAACCTTTCCCCTTGAAAACTGCCCTGGGGGAAAAAACACCCCCAGAGATTCCCAACATTTTTTGTGGGCATGTACCCCTTGCAAAACAATTTATGCAGTTTTGAAAATGCAAAACTACACACACTAGGGATGTGCAATCATTTTTCCTGAATTAGGCAATGTCAACGAAATTGCCTACTTTGGAATGGTTTGGGAGAACCGAAAAACAATTGAATTTTTTCTGAAATTTCGGAAAAAAATCATTTTTGAGTTAGTGCGTGCGATAGCGCACACAAACCCGAAAATCGGGGCCACCGAAAAAAAAAAAACCCGAACCACAGGAAAAGCAAAATTCCCACGGGGGTGCCCCAAAATGAAGCCCGACATGAAAATTTTACCCGAAGCACATCTCTAACACACACTGATACCTCACCCAATCTAACCTCACCTTTGAACCTTCATACTTTTTCCAGCAGAGGAAAATATTGAGTACTTTTATCCTGGGACAGGGTAGCAATTTTCAGACAAGCCAATTTACATAGGGAAATGGCTATAGATAAAAGTCCTCTAAAGATTTTCTAGACCAGAGATGATACCCTGAGACAGGCATTCTGCCAAAATGCAGACCACGCTGCTTTAAGTGTATTATTGGCTCAGCGTTTACCAGCTTTGAGAGGGAACTTTTATTTAGACATTAAGCACAAGTTTACACGCAGAATTTCTCACTCCTAGTGCTCGTGAAGAAATTTGCTTGTGTTTTCTACTTACTATGGGGAGGAGGAATAGCCTAGTGGTTAGAGCATTGGACTATGAACCAGGAGACCAGGGTGAGTCCTGCTGTAGCTCCTTGGGCAAGTCACTTTACCCTCCATTGCCTTAGGTACAAAAACTTAGATTGTAAGCCCTCTGGGGATAGAGAAATACCTACAGTACCTGAATGTAAACCAGTGTGATATCTCAATTGAGATTGAATGTTGGTATATAATAAAAAAATATATGAAGTATTGGACCAGAAAGTACATTATGAATTTCTCCTTTTGATATAGCAACCTTGCATGTTAAATTATTGGACTCTATAAATCTGGAGGTCCATATTCAGCCCCTGTGTGACTCAGCTAGTTATCCAGATAAACATTTCTGGTTAACAGCTCATATGTATAGTGATATGGCAATGCCATCAAATATATTTGGCTATCTGAAAGTTAACCGGATAAGTTTATCCTGCACTTTAGGAGAGCCTATGGGCTGACCAGAGATAGCCAGCTAATAGGGTCATTTATCAAATCGTGTTAGAGTCTAACGCCGTAACTCATGCAATAAATAATGCATTGTGAGATGTTTATGCAAATGTAGTCAAAGGGGAGGGGTTTGGACATAGTTTATGAAAATGAGGGGTGTTTAATGTTGTGTGTGATAGTGTAATGCACGCTATTGCACATTTTAATGCTGGAAATAACTACACCTTTTTTCCTGGCTTTATGGTGTGTGATATGCCTGAAATGAGATTTGTGAGAAATATTGCAAATCCTGTTTCAGGTGGGAGAGAGACAGAGAGAGCCTCTGGGTGGCATATTTATTAGTCAACTATTTATACCATTGTAGGAGGGTCAACTAGTAACTTGAGGTGAGGTTTTGATGGTGGTTTATGGTTTGCAGGGCAGTTTTACATGCACAGTCAGAGGATTGAACAGCACAGTATTAATCAGTGAAGATTTGATGTGATTTGGAGTGAGGAAAGGTACACAAAGATGAGATTTGTATAATGTACTCTTGTCTAGCTTGATGGCAGCTAGGTAGAGAGTGCATCAAACTAGTTGAGGGTACAATGTACAAATCTCATCTTTGTGTACCTTTCCTCACTCCAAATCACATCAAATCTTTACTGGTATATACTGTGCTGTTCGTACCTCTGATTGTGCATGTAAATCTGCCCCTCAAACCCTAGACCACCACCAAAACCTCACCTCAAGTTACTATTTCACCCTCATAGAGTGGTATAAAAGGATGACAAATATGTGTACTTCCTCAGAGGTGCTCTCTTTCTCTCTGACAATGCTTGTCTTGGTACAATAAATTTAGCTCAAAAATGACCCTGATCACAGGCTTTATTTGATAATGCTAGGTGTAAGTTATCGGGTTAACGCTGAATATGAAAGCCCTCACTCTGCCCACCACTTAGCCAGATAACTAGTTATCCGGCTAAATGGCAGCCATTCAGCAGGGCTGGATATTCGGTCACTGCTACTTAGCTGGCTAAGTAGCACTGATTATCACCCTCCTGAATTATTGAACTCTGTATGAATATCTATTGAACTTTTTCAGTTTTATCACACTTTATAATTTATAAACAATGATTTTGCACAGTAAATTATGTTAAATTTCAAGAATGATAATAATACTGGGGAAATACTTCTTGATAACCTAACTTTAACTTTAATAATCCCTCAGTCTTACTTCACCCATTTTATCCCTATGCAATTGCTATACCACTTATTTTTTACATGCCTTACTGCAAAAGGAGTCCAAATCATGTTACAATATAGCACACAATCAATAAAAAGAGCCACCCTTCTTTGTATTTTGACTCTCCCAGTTCTGGATGGAGAATGGCCTCCATCCTCCAGTCACGAATCACGATAGGATGGGCAGTATTTTTAGATACAATATGCTCAAATAGTTATTTTCAGGCCCAATGTCTCATCTTATAATAGTCTGCACTACTTTGGGGCAACCCCAAATTGTTGACACCTTGTGACTATCACTTAAAATTTGTATTTTTCTAACGAGGCCCTCTTGCTGCACGCTTTGCCTAGGCATGGTAAGTAATGTTGATATACATGGTCAAAAAGAAGGCTATTTTCTTCAGTGCAGAGAAGGAGATTGTGGACCATGAGTCTGGGAAGCAGTGTCCTGTAATGCTAGCTGACTATGATGGTCTATATTCAACAGCTCAGGATGACTGCAGGGGCTTCTTCCTTTTCCACATCTCCTCTTTCTTTCTTTTCTCCTCTTCTTCCTCCTACTCCTCTTCATCCTCATCTGTCTTTTCTATGTCAATTTCTCCTCCTCTACCTCTCCCACCTCCCTGTAGGCACCCTTCTCCTCCCTCCTTAGCTGTCCACAATCTACTAAGCTCACTGTCATCAAATAGGTTTTCTAACCAACTTTTATACTTAATTGGAGGGAATGGAGTATCTCTCATTAAGATGCTACTTGATGAAATGACCATGTGATATTTTCTTTTTTCCTGACAATAAATGTTTTACTTGATAAATAGGATACTGCACATTAACATGATAAAAATATCATATGCTATTATTGCATTGCATATAAGTTAGTAGATGGTGTCTGTTTTTATCGCATGATGACTGTGATAATACATTAGTATTTTGACCCCTGAATCTTGTATATTTTGATTCAATTAAGATAGCCTCATATTTAAACCATATAACTATGGAAAATGTTGTTTTTCCCATATAGCAGCTGCTGAAGCCTAAAAGTTATAGTGGTTTACAGTAGCAATGACCATCACTGCTGTAGCATTGATAAAAAAAAAAAAAATCTAGCCATGCTTTTGTCTGTAATGGAAAAACCTATTATGTTCTTTAAGCTTTTATGTTCCATTTACTGGAATTTCATAAGCACATTTAGCCAGGGATTTAAGAATAAATTGTTTTGTTCTATCAAAGACCTGACAAGATACAGTAGGGATTGCAAATAATGGGAACTATATTTATGTTATTAAGTGAATGGGGTAGATGTTAGACCTATTTTACTTAGTGAGCCAAGCACAAAATAGCAGTCAGTTTAAAAGGAAAATATGCCAGATTGTTGTAGTAACCATTTGTCACACAATGCACAAAAATTGTGAAGCGATCTCATGGTTCAATGGTGCCAAGAAGCATTGCTAGGCACTGCTATAGCCTGAGAATTTAGCACCCCTGGGCTGAAAGAGAAGGAATTAGTGACATCTAACCTTAGTTAGAAGAGGTATACATACTTGGCTCTGTCACAGCTTTACTTGCGCATGTGAATAAGAAGCGATATGATATCATATAAATGAGTTTTCAATCTAACTGGAGCAATAATTACAATTGATTTAGCCAAGGAAAGATATTGACCACATGGACAGTAACTTTCAAATAGGCGCACAGGCGCTTATATACACGTGCGTCGGCATGCACCCAGAGTCACTGCCATTTTATAACATGCATGCACATATGCGGCATGTTATAAAATAGCCTAGGAGCATTATGTGTGCTCCTAATTTTAAGCTTGTGTGTGCCCAGCAGTGTAAGTTGGCTAACAGATACACAACTGTCTGTATTTTAAAACAGCCAAAGATCAGTTTCACCAGTCAATCCACTGGTTCGCCCAGTATTCTCCTAGGTCCTTCCAAACTCCCTGGTCCCCCAGTGACCCCAGACCCCCTCAAACCCCTCACAGATGCTTGTATTTTCTTTTTAACTTACATCTGCTGCATAGAGGAGTAAAGTTATGTGGCACTGGACCTGGATGTATATGTGGGTCCTTGCAGCCATGCACATCGTTCGGCCCTGCCTCAGAATGCCCCTTTTTCTTCCAATGCAAGCTATGCATGCATCAGCACTTGTGTGCACATCTGCCTGCTTTATGAAATAGGGTGGACATGTGCCAGTGCTGTATGCATGCTGATCTCCCAGTTTCAGCACACAGCTAGCTTTTAAAATTCACCTCATAATTTATGCTACTGTACATGTATCTATTGCCTGGCTTCTGTCAGCTGTTGCAACCCCTTAACAAATTAAAGTCTAGTATTTCCTTCTGAAACCAACTGAAGCAAGAAGGAAACTTTTGTGAGCAATTTTCTTTTGTAAAGGCAATGTAGTTCTCAAACAAAAAAATAGAGGTGAAGAGTGAAATTTGAGATGTGCGAGAGAGAACATAGGGCAATAGAGAGGATACAGTGAAGGGATAAAGAGTAGATTGAGCAGCAATCCATGTTTCTGTACATGCTTCCAGGACACATGCATATTTCTCTACTTATCTTGCCTAGTCTTCATTCACAATTTCATATCAGTTTTCACCATTTGGTAAAGCCCCTGCACCTAGCCTAGCCATCACAGTAGTAGTTTTTGGACAGGGGACAAAGACCACAGCTCATTCCAAAACCAAGTATACTTTGAGTTGTGCAATAGCTGAAATGCCCCCTTCCCAGTGGTTGTGAATGCTGCCTCTGCAAAAACTAGGGGTGTGCATTCGGATTGACCGCATTAGTAAAACGCAACTCATATTTTTTTTTAACTTAAAAAATTGATTCGACATAAACGATCGGATTTCCCACATATCGAACATAGATATGTTCGATATGTGGGAAATCGCGATTGTTGAGCCAAAATAAAAATATAAACCCCCTCACCCTCCTTAATCCCCCCCCCCCGACTTACCACAACTCCCTGGTGATGGAGCGAGGAGTGAGGACGCCATTTCTGCAATCCTTGGCGAGAAGCATGTGACGTCGGCGGCACGTCGAGTGACGCCGGCGTCACGTGATTCCCGGCTCGTTCGCGCCGGACGGCTCGTTCGGCCCAAAAAGAACTTTTGGCCAGCTTGGGGGGGTCAGGAGGCCCCCCCAAGCTGGCCAAAAGTTCTTTTTGGGCCGAACGAGCCGTCCGGCGCGAACGAGCCGGGAATCACGTGAAGCCGACGTCACGTGATTCCCGGCAAGTTCGGCCCAAAAAGAACTTTTGGCCAGCTTGGGGGGGCCTCCTGACCCCCTCAAGCTGGCCAAAATTTCTTTTTGGGCCGAACGAGCCGTCCGGCGCGAACTTGCCGGGAATCACGTGACGGCGCGAACTTGCCGGGAATCACGTGACGTCGCGTCTGAGTGACGCGGCGCCACGTGATTCCCGGCAAGTTCGCGCCGGACGGCTCGTTCGGCCCAAAAAGAACTTTTGGCCAGCTTGGGGGGGCCTCCTGACCCCCCCAAGCTGGCCAAAAGTTCTTTTTGGGCCGAACGAGCCATCCGGCGCGAACGAGCCGGGAATCACGTGACGCCGCGTCACTCGACGTGCCGCCGACGTCACATGCTTCTCGCCAAGGATTGCAGAAATGACGTCCTCACTCCTCGCTCGATCACCAGGGAGTTGTGGTAAGTCTGGGGGGGGGGATTAAGGAGGGTGAGGGGGTTTAAATTTTTTTTTTGCACATATGTACATATACCCAACTCATTGGATTTTTTTTATGTCCATATTGGCCGCAAGTGGGACCCCCTTTCGGACATAAGAAATATGAACATAAAATTTTGCTCTGCACATCCCTGGCAAAAACCCTAATCCTGGCCAAATGAAGTCCAGAATCTGGACTAAGGCACAGTACTGCCATGGGGGCCACCCCACAGGATACAATTATTTCTAATTGATATTAGCTGTGAATACAATTTTTTTTATTATTCAAAATGTATGTTATTTGTATATAAGCCAGAAGTGACAATATATATTTGACACAAATTTTCATAACTCCTAAACAGGAGTGAATTGGCTCCAGAGATCCTGAAGAAAAACAAGAACATGCAACTCACACTTATCTGAAGGATCTGAATCATCTTGCTTAGTTGATTTGTCTTCAAAAACTTCAATGCTATCTTCTTCATCAGTTTTGTGAAACATTTATTTTAAAGGAGAAGTGCTATCAAAATATTTTTAAAATCTTAAGTACCGTAACTTGTTAGCTTATCTAGAATCTGCCTTTTACAACTTTTAATTTTTAGTTTGCTAGTATCTAGTCATCAACAAGTGCTTTTGTAAACCCATAAAAGGGTTCATTTACTAAACTGCAAAAAGGGCATAACATACAGAAAATAGGATTTATCACATGACATTTAGGTTTAAATCCTTCCTCAATTAAAATGAGCTGCTTTGCATGTGATTTGCATGCATCGGGATGGTAACTTTCAATCCGGCACATGGGCGCACATGTGCATGCGTATGTCAGCCTGCACATAGGGACACAGCTATTTTATAACTTGTGTGCATATATTCACACATTATAAAATAGCCTGGCCACACGCACATGTGTACCAAATTTTAAATGGGGGCACGCATGGGCATACAAGTCCCGCTTCTACCATGTAAACTGGGAAATTGTAAAAGTGGCGTGTGCCAACGCCATTCCTAGTTTTACCAGTTTATCCCCAGTACTCCTAGTACTTCCCTTACCCTCCCAACCTCCTAGTACTTCCATTCTGGTTTGTCTTCAACCCAGATTGCACTAGCATCCTTCTGCAATCTGGATATACATCTTCTGCCATAGCTAAGCGGCAATGATGGAAGCATATGCTTTTACCAAGGCTGCTTAGTGACAGCAGAAGTTCAGGGCCCAGGTCATTGTAGAGCACTATCATCTGGGCTGAAGACAAAACAGAAGGGAAGGTACCAAGTGGGTGGGAGGGCTCTGAAACTTACAAACTTTTGAAAAGTTTCACCAGACCCAGGATCACAAAAGGGAGGTTTGGAGGAGGAAATATTTTATTGTCTTCAATAGAGATGTGCTTTGTGTTAGGATTTCATGTCAGGCTTCATTTCGGGGCTCCCTTGCAGGAATTTCGTTTTTCCCGCAGTTCGGGGTTTTTTTTTCAAGGGCCCCAATTTTCGGGTTAGTGCATTCTAACTCCTGATAGTGCACACTATCGTGGCAAAGTTAGTGCACGCTAACAGGAGTTAGCGTGCACTAACTCCCATTAGTGCGTGCCAACCCGAAAATAAATTTTTTTCTGAAATTTCAGAAAAAATGCAATCATTTTTCAGTTCTCCCAAACCATTTCATTGAAATTGCCTAATTTGGGAAAAACAATTGCACATCCCTAGTCTTCAATGATAATCTGGGAGTTTCTTAGAAGATCCAGGATAGTTGAGCTGTTTGGAAATAAATCTTTGCAAGTTCCAAGGTCTCCAGGAATTGAAAAGTTTAATTGAAAGAATTTGTGGGCTAGTCAGTTTAAGATACAAATTGTGCTGTTTATTTTCATTGCTAACCCTGGTTAAAAACAATTCAAACTGTAAAATAGAAGCATTCAATAGTTCTACTGCTAGTACGTCTTATCACTTATATAGTGCTCTAACAAATACACAGCCGTATAGAAACTGGCTGCCTCATTTATGAAGCGGAAATTTAAAAAAGCACATTAGTGAAACAAAATTGCAAAACAAAAACGTAATACTCGACCCCTCAGGGCGCCCTACATAGGCAGTACCACTGGTCTGGTCACGGACCACCCTGTCCTACATCCACGGGAGTGGGACCAGTGCAGGAAGGGTACGAGGAACTGAAGAATCAGGAACAAGGTACTGTAGACTCAGGCAAGATTCAAGGAATTCAGAAGACTCATGCGAGGGGCGTGGGGCTGGTCGCGGACCACGACATGGCACGCCAGGAAGAGAGGCACGAAGAACCAGGGGTTCAGGATAACAGGACAGGATCATGGACATCAGGATCAGGAGAACAAACATCTGGACTGGAACATGGATTACAGGATCAGGAGACAGACCACAGGGCTGGAACACGGACATCAGGAACAGCAGGTGAACATCTGGAGTGGAACGTGGACAACAGGACAAGACGAGGAGCTCCAACGAAGAACAGGAAACACAGGACCTTGAAGAAGTGCTGGAACAAGGACGAATCCTGGAGCAAAGGACAGCAGGATCTCAGGAGTGACCAACTCCTTGCGAAGGCAAAGCTGGAATGGACGCTGAGCCCTTTTGTAGGGCTGAAGAGGACAACGCCAAGGGCGGGGTCAGCAGAGGGCCACACCTGGATGGCCCTTGAAAAGGAGGAGAGAGGCGCGTGCCCACGCCTAAGGAAGCTGGAGGAGAGAGAGCTGGAAGCTGGTGGCATCCTCAGCCACATGGAAGGCCCGAGGAAGCAAGGCAGATAGCGGAGCAGCCCTGCCATGGAGCTGAAGGTAGGCAGGCTGCTGGGGACGCTCCATGCTGCGAAGACTGAAGCAGAAAGGGCAGGAAGAGAAGAAGGGCTGGCTGCAGGAAGAGCAAGGAGCTGTAGGCACCGGCAGGGACGGCCTCCCTGCTGGGCAAGGACCCGGGCTGAAGCAGGCACCGGCAGGGACGGCCTCCCTGCCGGCTGAGGACCCCGGGAACGGCTGAGCTCGCCGGGGAGAGCAGAAGCGGCAGCGGTGGTCCCGGCCGTGAGGGAGAGCCCTCGTCGGCCCGACCCTGCCGCGCAGGACCGGAGGCAGCCAGGGAAGAGCCCGGCGACGGTGGCATGCTTGCCGCGAAGAAGTCAGCATCAGCGGCCCGACTGGCCGTGGGAAGGTAAGAGGCCTGCCCGCGAGGAGCGCGGGCAGGATCTCAACAGAAAAGTCCTAACCTCTTTAGTCTTTCCTGATAGGGGAGCTGTTCCATCCCCTTTAACACAGGAGAGGCGAAGGGGGTTTTTAGCCCTGCGCCAACAGTCAATTTCGTTGGGGTATACCTATAAGTTAAAATTTCCTTGTAAATGTATGTTAAAGAGGGGGCTGAAGTCAATGTATTCTTCACTATCAAGCAGGTGAAACTTTCTGCAATCAAAAACCCCCACCACATCTTCTCCCATTAATATGTAATAATGAAATAGCTGTTAGACGTTCTGTGTTTTTCTTTAGTATAATAATATTACTTAGAATTATCTCTCTTTAATTTTGGATCCAAAGTAAATGATACTATATTGATTTATGGTTTAAGAAAGGAGGAAATTATCTAATTTAGTGTTGAAATGTCATAGAAGGAAATTTTGTCTATCACTCCTTTCTGTTTCTGTAGTTGCAAAATTCAGTTTTTGTAATATTAAAAAAATTGATAAATAAATAATTAAAAAAAAATAAATTGCTAAAGCAAAGCAACAAAGCCAGAGCAGGAGTGGCAGAACGGAAGGCTATCTATCATTTGTGGAGAATAGTAAAGCTGGCAATCTACTGACTCTTATAGACTGAAGCCATGAGAGGAAAAGAGCATGTTTTACTAGCCATTCCCTCAATGGAAAGGTTATCTCACTAACCACATGCCTGCTATTTCCTTTCCTCCATTTCTTTACATATGCATGATCAAACAAAAGATATCTCTTCCACAGTGTCCTTATATAAAAAGAAAAAGCACAATTCTGAGCCCATAATTACTACACAATAATAAGATGTCAACTTACAGGGACATGATAGCTCTTCTAATAGCAAAAAAATTACAATTATAGTTTGTGTCTATCACTAAATATTGCCAATCTCTGTAGAAAAAAGAAAAATGATACTGATTCAAGTGGCATTCTTTGCTATAATTTGCGATATGTCATCACTAGTGGTCAACTCACCAATATAAGTGATAGGAATTTATTAATCAGAAGACATTCAGAGGAACTTTACCTAATGAATCATAATTTCTATTTTTCTGGCTCCTGAACTTCCAGACAAAACTCCAATAAAGCAAAGGGAAAACGCAAAAGCATATATATATTGTATGTTACCACTCTTATGGTCAGATTTTCAAAGGCTACGCGCGTAACCTGAGGAAATCTGCCCCTGCGCATGCCGAGCCTAAGCCCCGGGACGCGCGTATGTCCCAGGGCTTGCATAAAGGGGCAGTTCTGGGGCGTGGTGTCGGCTCGGGGCATGGAGGCGGTCCAGGGCAGTCCGGGGGCGTGGCCAAGTGCCCCGACACAGCAGCCTGTGTCGGGGCCTGCCGCTCCAGCAGACATTCGGCGCGCACAAGTAACGACTACCCGGAGGCAGGCGTAACTTCCTGGATAAAGGTTAGGAGGGGGATTTAGGTAGGGCTGGGGGGTGGGTTAGATAGGGGAAGGGAGGGGAAGGTGGGGGGAGGTGGAGGGAACGGGCAGCGAGCGCAGGGCTCAGCACGCGCAAGGTGCACAAATATGCACCCCCTTGCGCGTGCCGACCCCGGATTTTAAAAGATACGCACAGCTACATGCGTATCTATTGAAATCTGGCGTACTTTTGCTTGCGCCTGGTGTGCAAACAAAAGTACATGCTCGTGTTTTTTTTTTAAATGTACCCCTTAATGTGAGAATAAGAAAACACCTAAGAAGGAAAAATGTAAATATTGAAAACTTCAGAAGTAAAACTGATCTTTTCTAGATTAGTTGTCCACAATAGATTCTAAAAAGTAGTTGGTAATCTATGAAAGGAATACATCTAAATAAACTTTTTCAAAAGGTCAACAATGAAATCTCTGTGCTGAAATATTCACTTAAGAACATAAGATATGCCATACTGGGTCAGATTAAGTGTCTATCAAGCCTAGCATCCTGTTTCCAACAGTGGCCAATCCAAGTCACAAGTACTTGGCAAGTACCCAAGCATAATGGATCTCAAGCTTATACATTAATATCAGTTTATGGATTTTTCCTCTAGGTACTTAACCAAACCTTTTTTTAAACCCAGTTACACTAAATGCCATAACCACATCCTCTGGCAATTAATTCTAGAGCTTAACTATGTGCTGAGTGAAAAAGAATTATTTCAATTTGTTTGAAATGAGCTACCTGTAACTTCATGGAGTGCCTCCTAGTCCTATTATCTGAGAGAGTAAATAACCAATTTAAATTGCCCTGTTCAAATACTTTCATGATTTTGTAGAACTCTGTCATATCCCCCTCAGTCATTTCTTCTCAAAATTGAACAGCCCTAATTTCTTTAGCCTTTCCTCATAGGAGAGCTGTTCCATGCCCTTTATCATTTTGGTCGATCTTCTCTGTACTTTCTCCAGTGCAACTATATCTTTTTTGAGATGTCGCATAAGAACAAAAGAACATGCCATACTGGGTCAGACCAAGGGTCCATCAAGCCCAGCATCCTGCTTCCAACAGTGGCTAATCCAGGCCATAAGAAACTGGCAAGTACCCAAAAACTAAGTCTATCCCATGCAACTGATGCTAGTAATAGCAGTGGCTATTTTCTAAGTAAACAATTAATAGCAGGTAATTGACTTCTCCAAGAACTTATCCAATCCTTTTTTAAACCCAGCTACACTAACTGCACTAATTCCAACAAATTCCAGAGTTTAATTGTGCATTGAGTGAAAAGGAACTTCCTCCGACTAGTTTTAAATGTGCCACATGCTAACTTTATGGAGTGCCCCCTAGTCCTTCTATTATCCGAAAGAGTAAATAACCGATTCATGATTTTAAACACCTCTATCATATCCCCCCCTCAGCTGTTTCTTCTCTAAGCTGAACAGCCCTAACCTCTTTAGACTTTCCTCATAGGGGAGCTGTTCCATCCCCTTTATCATTTTGGTAACCCTTCTCTGTACCTTCTCCATCGCAACTATATCTTTTTTGAGATGCGGCAACCAGAATTGTACACAGTATTCAAGGTGTGGTCTCACCATAGAGTGATACAGAGGCATTATGACATTTTCCGTTTTATTCATCATTCCCTTTCTAATAATTCCCAACATTCTGTTTGCTTTTTTGACTGCCGCAGCACACACAGAACTGACAATTTCAATGTGTTATTCACTATGACGCCTAGATCTCTTTATTGGGTGGTAGCACCTAATATGGAACCCAACATCGTGTAATTATAGCATAGGTTATTTTTCCCTATATGCATCACCTTGCACTTATCCACATTAAATTTCATCTGCCATTTCGATGCCCAATTTTCCAGTCTCAGAAGGTCTTCCTGCAATTTATTACAATCCGCTTGTGATTTAACTACTCTGAATAATTTTGTATCATCTGCAAATTTGATTACCTCACTCATCATATTCCTTTCCAGATCATTTATAAATATATTGAAAAACATGGATCCCAGTACAGATCCCTGAGGCACTCCACTGCCCATTCCTCTCCACTGAGAAAATTGTCTATTTAATCTTACTCTCTGTTTCCTGTCTTTTAGCCAGTTTGTAATCCACAAAAGGACATCACCACCTATCCCATGACTTCTTACTTTTCCTAGAAGCCTCTCATGAGGCTCACCCTTGGAGCCCTTTTTAAATAGCAGGGTTACATTGGCCCTCACATCAGAGATCTGTATAGTTACGGAAATTAAAGCAGTAATTAGCTAAAGTCCATGTAATAATGGCACAACTTGAATTATTTGCATGTGTTAGCAATACTGCTAGCTTACAAAGATAATGCTAATACACATGTAGATTAGAAAAATCAGAATTGTTCACAGTATTCAAGGTGCATCTCACAATAGAGCAATACAAAGGTAATATGGCATCCACCATTTTATTTGCCATTCCCTTCCTAATAATTCCTAACAATCTGTTTGCTTTTTTGACTGCTGCAGCACACTGAGCCGATGATTTCAATGTATTATTCACTATGAAGTCTACATCTCCTTCCTGGGTGGTAACTCCTAAGGTAGAACCTAACATTGTGTGAATACAGCAAGAGTTATTTTTCCCTATATGCATCACCTTGCCCTTGTCCACATTAAATTTCATCAGCCATTCGGAAGCCCAATCTTCCAGTTTCACAAAGTCCTCCTGCAATTTATCCCAATCCACTTGAGATTTAACTACTCTGCATAATTTTGTATCATCCACAAATCTGATCACTTCACTCATCATACCCCATTCAAGATCATTTATAAATATATTAAAAAGCACCTGTTCAATACAGATTGCTGAAGCACTCCACTTTTTACTTTTTGTCACTGTGAAAACAGACCATTTAATCCTACTCTCTGTTTCCTGTCTTTTAAACAGTTTGCAATCCACAAAAGAACATTGTCTCCTATCCCATTACTTCTTAGTTTTCTTAGAAGCATCTCATGAGGGACTTTGTCAAACACCTTCTGAAAATTCAAATTCACCACTTCTACTGATTCACCTTTGTCCATATGTTTATTCACCCCTTCAAAAAAATGTAGGAGATTTGTGAGGCAAGACTTCCCTTGGGTAAATCCATGCTGGCTGTGTCCCATTAAACCATGTCTATCTAAATGTTTTGTGATTTTATTCTTTATAACATTTTCCATGATTTTTCCCGGCACTGAAATCAGTCTCACCAGTCTATAGATTCCCGGATCACCCCTAGAGCCCTTTTTAAATATCAAGGTTACATTGGCCCTCACATCAGAGATCTCTATAGTAATGGATATTAAAGCAGTAATTAGCTAAAGTCCATGTAATAATGACACAACTTGCATTATTTGCATGTGTTAGCAATACTGCTAGTTTCCAAAGATAATGCTAATGCACATGCAGATTAGAAAAATGATTCTAATAACCTCTTTAAGTACATCTAACATTAACACCTATGAGGCTTATTGATGCCTTTCTAATGCAAGAAAATTAATTATATCTCATGAGTTAATAGCAGCAACAAAGAAACCCCATTTTATCACAAAAAACAAAAGAAATCACCTTCTGTTCAGGAAGCTATACCTTACAAATTTTTAAACCTTGTAATAAGATGCTGTCATCCTCTAATATGGTTTTAGAGTTTTATCAATGTTTGCAGAATAGATGGGGTAGGTGAGGCCAGTCTGAGGCTGCCTTTTATTAATGCGACCTTCAGGCCTGGCCTCGTACTGCTTGGCAGAGGAAAGGGGCGCTAGATTCTTTGAGTTTGGGCCATTCGTAAGGAGGCTGGATCTCTTGCTCCTGTAAGCTAGTCAAACCAAGCTGAAGGGAAATTCCTCGGCCTGATTGGTTTGGCCTCAGAGGAGCAAGGGATAGGAGGTGGTCCCTTGGTGGCAGCATGGAGGGAGGGAAGCGCGTGTGCTTCCCATCCCTTTTTTTTTACTACCGTATGTTCTATTGGCTGTTTTTCCCTCCCACTCATCCTCTGTATTTTCTGTGATTGTTGGCTTGTTGGTCTTAGATGCTACAGCTAGTGGGGTGGTTGAATACCCAAGCATGTTTTGGGAGGCAGGGTGATGTTGACAGATCAGCTGGGTGACTGTATGGTCGATTCTGGTGGCCCTGTATGGATTTGGTATAATTGGGTTCAGTCACATTGATGGGGATCTGGTGGGGGCCTGCTAAGGAGGTGGTGGATGCAGATGGGTGTCTACAGGCCAAGTTGGCCTAGAGGTGGTGCATTTTGCTGGGGGCATGGTGGATGGCCCCTGGGGCATGTCTAGTTATTGTAATCTTGTGCAGGGCTATACTGTTGGTTGTTTTCCTATTAAAGATGTGACATGCTAATTCCCACTTGCGTTGCCTGTGGTTATTTAGTTGGATGTGGATTCAATTGTGAAGTAACCGGTTGCAGGATATCCATTTTATGCACTTACTGGAAATTTTAGAGGGATAGAGAAAGTAGGGGAAAGGGAATTAAAGGCCTATTTAGCTCTCATGCAATTGGCTGTTTTTTAGAGTAAATCATTGTGGATTGTCAATGTCTGCATCCCTCATGCTGATGTACTTAATACTACTTATAGGACAGTGTGGTGACCTTTACCCCCTGCTAGTTGTGGGTAAAGATATCCAAAGTCAATTTTCAGAAAATAATAAGAGAATAACTTTTAAACAAATGTAAATGGTGTGGCTTGCGCCCAAGGATAGTGAGCAGCCTAGGCTTTTTAAGGTTTGGGAGTGGGGTTGGAGGGTGTTTGGAGGAGGGGGATGGGGCCTAATGCTTTTTACCTACATTTACCCTAATGCTTTTTACCTACATTTGAGGGAAGGAAGGGAAGGGAGGCACTATATCCCCAATGATTGTGTATAACTATTCAGGGGAGGTAGGAGGAGGGGGAGCACTGTGAAAACCATTAGTTAAATGGAAAGGGAGAGTGGGGAGACCTTGACTGTATTAAGGCAAGGTTGAGGGGTGGGGGTGGGCCATTGCTGTGCATGTACCTTATTTCATTTTATGGACTTTGAGGTATTAGAGCTGCCTTGAGCGGCAACCCCGGGTTGAGCTGGGGTCAGCCCTGACCTCTGCATAACTTTTATTTTTTGCTGGTCCTTTTTTATGAGGTCAGCCCTATAAGATGATGGCGGTCCCTTGAGGTTGGGACCATCATCACACCTAAAGGGCTGCTAGCTGTGTTGTTTTGTCGTGTGCTGTTTGGCAGTAAGACAAAACAATGCACCGTACATCCACAATATTTTTTCAGAGGAGGGGCCCTTTATCACAGCAACACGTTATTGCAGTGTTCTCTCTCCCTAGTCTCTCCCTAGCTAGGGCAAGAGAGCATTGTAGAAATCTCAACTTTTTGAGGCTTTCCTCACTCCAAATGACGTCAGATCTTCACTGAGGTGTACTGTGCTGTTCGTACGTCTCATTCTGCGTCAAACTGGCCCCAAAACCCTAAACCACCGCCAAAACCTCACCTCAGGTTATTAGCTGACCCTCCTATAGTGATATAAATAGTTGACTACTATGAAGATTTTATAAAGAGTCTCTCTCTCTCTCTCATATAATATAAGTTATATGCAGTCATTTTGGAAACATTACAGAAAGAATTTCGTAGTTCTGGTTGAAGTATTATTTTAGTGTCCTTCATATTTTCACAAAAATCCCAGTTTTGTATTTACAAAAACAATGATTGACATGTGGCAGAACCCCTACCCCCCAGGTCTAGCCACCAGATGTCACTGTCCCTGTATAGAATATACTTTAGAGAGAGCCATGTCCCTCTTACCTGGAGGGTCTGGATTGGATGCCTGAACACTAGCCCAGTCATTATAAGACACTTTGGGATCAGTTTGAGGAAGCAGTTGAAGAGCAAGGATGTCTCATTTTTACACTCTGGTGAGGCCTTCTAGCTGCACCCAAACGGAGTTTCTGTTAGAAGTGATACCTCATCGTGCACTTCCTGCTAGAGGGTCCTTCTCCTACTAATTTACAGAGAGAGAGATTTTTAAACCTGATACCATTTTGGGGCAAAATAGCTCTCTACAGGGGACCAAAGACCTATGAGCCCACTCTAAACCCGAGGTGGGCAAGCACCAGTGATGGATCCCGCTGCGAGAGACAGTGAGGGCAGAAGATGTATCCAGTTTAACTTTTGAAGTATTTTTTGGACTTGAGCAGAGTGGGGAGGATTTTGGATTCCTCCTCCCCACTGGGATTGCAGAGCTGACAACTAGCCTGATGCCAGTGATTTTTCCTCAAGAGTAGTCCCCCAGAAATATTAATAAACTAAGGATAGAAGAACAAGATTGGCAGACCCCAACCGGATCTCCACACACAGACCAAGAGACCAAGATAGGCTGGGTGTCTGAGGAAGAAGATGAACCAAGGTAGGATTTTTGCAGTAAAGTTGGGGACCCCTCCATTAGGATTCCTGGGTAGCCACTGGGAGAGTTAGTGCATTAAGAATCACCATGGGCTCTACCCAGAGGTCTGATTAAAAGACACATACCTACAAAGGAAAATCACTAATGCACTTTCATTCAGATAGAAATTCACACTTCTGGACAATGGACTTTAATTTATGATTAACAATCAGTAAACTTTTCTTTAACACCTAGAGCCTGGTCCTGTCTATTCATTATAGCCTCTCACCTCATGAGAAGCACCTACAGTATACACACTGGGAGGCTTTCTACATCGTCTGGGCCACAAGTGAGAGCTAATCCCCGTAAAAAGAATCCCCCTCAGGGATTGAGAGTCAAGCATGGGATGGAATTGCTAGCCTGCTGAAGCCCTTGAAGATATCAATTAGAAGTGTGCCTGCTCCTAAAAAAGGGGTTACATACATGTGTCCTATTCAGTAAAGATAGTTTCATTTTCATTTCTGTGAGTCTACAAAGCTTCTTAGAATTGTTTAGAACTGATTTGCAAGATAACTTTTCTCTCACACCTTGAATGCAACAGTAATAGTAATAGTAGTTTTATAAATTCTAGCAAATGGGGTCAAGGAAGCTAACTTACACTTCATTACATGTTTTCATTTTTTTTTGTTACTAGGTGGCAAGCTGTTTATACTAATAAAGAAATATATATTCATAGTCTTTTGTGTAGCGATGGCAGGGTTTTTCTTTTCATTAAATGTTAAATGAACCAATGTCATTTCGGATGTGCACATTGTAATCAAATCAAAGCCATTACATGCAGATCAGCACTACCCTGAAGCAAAGTATAAAATGCATGTATAATAGTCATTGCTATTAATACGATTTCTCTTTTACACATAGTGCAAACAGTGCAGTCCACAAGCAGCACATTAAGCTAACTTTTCTTTTTTCAGATGGGTCTGTGGAATTGAATTATTTCTGCAAAATTCTCTCTATTCAGCTAAAATTTATTTTTCTTTATATAGAGAGCAAAATGTATTTACGGCATGTTATTTTTTAAATTACCTATATCATTTTTGTCTTATTGGATCTTCTATTACAGTTTTTAAAAGTAAACTGATCTTTCATAGCTTCCAGTACCATTTTGAAGCCAGAGACTCTCAGATCTATCTCTCATCTCCATAAATGTTAACCAGAATTCAGTCCCAAATCTCAGCTTCTTTGTCTGACCTCCTACCTAGATATCCCACTGCCATCTTAAATGTGACATGGCCAAGACTGAAATTCATGTCTTTCTTATTGTGACCCCTGTCTGGATTCACTAAAATATCCTCTTATGTAAAATGAATAGAGATGTGAATCGTTTTCCATATCGTCTTAACGATAGAAATCGTGTGGCAGGGCAAGAAAATCGTGTTAGGCACAATTTTTTAGTTAAAAAATCGTTAAAAATCGTTTTTTCCGATTAGTGCGCACTAACTCTAGTTAGTGCGCACTAACTGAAAATGATACAATTTGACACTTTTCAGGTCAGTTAAGGTCAGTTTAGGAATGAATATGTATTCCTATTGGCTGCTAGAGATGTGAATCGTTTTCCATATCGTCTTAACGATAGAAATCGTGTGGCAAAGCAAGAAAATCGTGTTAGGCACGATTTTTTAGTTAAAAAATAGTTAAAAATCATTTTTTCCGATTAGTGCGCACTAACTCTAGTTAGTGCACACTAACTGGGAGTTAGTGCACACTAACTGAAAATGATACAATTTGACACTTTTCAGGTCAGTTAAGGTCAGTTTAGGAATGAATATGTATTCCTATTGGCTACCCTCTTATTTATTCATGTTACCAAGCTTCCCACTGACAGTATATGGGGGATGGGAAATGGAAACAGTTGGTAGCTTGACAAAACAAGTAATGTGATCAGTCAATGTGACTAGAACTTGTGCCCTAACCCTGATACCAGGGGTATTGTGATCTTCCTGCACAC
Source organism: Rhinatrema bivittatum (assembly GCF_901001135.1). Taxonomy (NCBI): domain Eukaryota; kingdom Metazoa; phylum Chordata; class Amphibia; order Gymnophiona; family Rhinatrematidae; genus Rhinatrema; species Rhinatrema bivittatum. The sequence continues at coordinate 554,245,638 of NC_042616.1, read as the reverse complement.
AGTGCCCTATCCCTATTAATACCAGGAGTGTTGTGATCTTCCTGCACACAGTGCCCTAACCCTGGCACCAGGGGTGTTGTGATCTTCCTGCACACAGTGCCCTATCCCTATTAATACCAGGAGTGTTGTGATCTTCCTGCACACAGTGCCCTAACCCTGGCACCAGGGGTGTTGTGATCTTCCTGCACACAGTGCCCTATCCCTATTAATACCAGGAGTGTTGTGATCTTCCTGCACACAGTGCCCTAACCCTGGCACCAGGGGTGTTGTGATCTTCCTGCACACAATGCCCTATCCCTATTAATACCAGGAGTGTTGTGATCTTCCTGCACACAGTGCCCTATCCCTGGCACCAGGGGTGTTGTGATCTTCATGTACACAGTGCCCTATCCCTATTAATACCAGGAGTGTTGTGATCTTCCTGCACACAGTGCCCTATCCCTAATACCAGGGGTGTTGGGATCTTCTTGCACACATCCCGGTATCAGGGATAGGGCACTGCATGCAGGAAGATCCCAACACTCCTGGTATCAGGAATAGGGCACTGTGTGCAGGAAGATCACAACACCCCTGGTATTAGGGATAGGGCACTGCGTGCAGGAAGATCACAACACTCCTGGTATTAATAGGGATAGGGCACTGCATGCAGGAAGATCACAACACCCCTGGTATCAGGGATAGGGCACTGTGTGCAGGAAGATCACAATACCCCGGAGGAGTGAGGGTCAGGCAGCTCCCCCCTGTCTGTGAAGCCAGCCTCTCACTAGTAATGCAGGGAGGGAGCTGTCTCAGACTTCACCATCCTCCCCCACCCTCCCCCACACACCATCCACTAGCTGGGACATGGGGGAAGTCAGGAGTGAGGGTCAGGCAGCTCCCCCCTGTCTGTGAAGCCAGCCTCTCATTAGTAATGCAGGGAGGGAGCTGTCTCAGACTTCACCATCCTCCCCCCCCCCCTCACCCACACACCATTCACTAGCTGGGACATGGGGGAAGTCAGGAGTGAGGGTCAGGCAGCTCCCCCCTGTCTGTGAAGCCAGCCTCTCACTAGTAATGCAGGGAGGGAGCTGTCTCAGACTTCACCATCCTCCCCCCCCCCTCACCCACACACCATTCACTAGCTGGGACATGGGGGAAGTCAGGAGTGAGGGTCAGGCAGCTCCCCCCTGTCTGTGAAGCCAGCCTCTCACTAGTAATGCAGGGAGGGAGCTGTCTCAGACTTCACCATCCTCCCCCCCCCCTCAACCACACACCATTCACTAGCTGGGACATGGGGGAAGTCAGGAGTGAGGGTCAGGCAGCTCCCCCCTGTCTGTGAAGCCAGCCTCTCACTAGTAATGCAGGGAGGGAGCTGTCTCAGACTTCACCATCCTCCCCCCCCCCCCCCTCACCCACACACCATTCACTGGCTGGGACATGGGGGAAGTCAGGAGTGAGGGTCAGGCAGCTCTCCCCTGTCTGTGAAGCCAGCCTCTCACTAGTAATGCAGGGAGGGAGCTGTCTCAGACTGGTATCAGGGATAGGGCACTGAGTGCAGGAAGATCACAACACCCCTGGTATCAGGAATAGGGCACAGGTTCTAGTCATATTGACTGATCACATTGCTTTTTTTGTCAACTACCATCAGTTTTCATTTCCCATCCCCCCAACCATCACCTCAGTTGGAACCTTGGTAACATCAATAGATAAGAGGGCAGCCAGCCAATAGGAATACATATTCATTCCTAACTGACCTTTACTGACCTGGATAGTGTCAATAATTTCATCATTTTCTGTTAGTGTTCCTGAGTTTCCATTTCCATTTCCCATCCCCCCAACCATCACCTCAGTGGGAACCTGGTTAACATCAATAGATAAGAGGGCAGCCAGCCAATAGGAACACATATTCATTCCTAACTGACCTTTACTGACCTGGAAAGTGTCAATTTGTATCATTTTCAGTTAGTGCGCACTAACTCGAGTTAGTGCGCACTAACTCCCGTTAGTGCGCACTAACACGATTTAACAATTTTTAACGATAAATCGTTAGAATTTCTATTGTATCGTGTTCTATAACGATTTAAGACGATATTAAAATTATCGGACGATAATTTTAATCGTTAAAAAACGATTCACATCCCTATTGGCTGCCCTCTTATTTATTCATGTTACCAAGCTTCCCACTGACAGTATATGGGGGATGGGAAATGGAAACAGTTGGTAGCTTGACAAAATAAGTAATGTGATCAGTCAATGTGACTAGAACTTGTGCTCTAACCCTGATACCAGGGGTATTGTGATCTTCCTGCACACAGTGCCCTATCCCTATTAATACCAGGAGTGTTGTGATCTTCCTGCACACAGTGCCCTAACCCTGGCACCAGGGGTGTTGTGATCTTCCTGCACACAGTGCCCTATCCCTATTAATACCAGGAGTGTTGTGATCTTCCTGCACACAGTGCCCTAACCCTGGCACCAGGGGTGTTGTGATCTTCCTGCACACAGTGCCCTATCCCTATTAATACCAGGAGTGTTGTGATCTTCCTGCACACAGTGCCCTAACCCTGGCACCAGGGGTGTTGTGATCTTCCTGCACACAATGCCCTATCCCTATTAATACCAGGAGTGTTGTGATCTTCCTGCACACAGTGCCCTATCCCTGGCACCAGGGGTGTTGTGATCTTCATGTACACAGTGCCCTATCCCTATTAATACCAGGAGTGTTGTGATCTTCCTGCACACAGTGCCCTATCCCTAATACCAGGGGTGTTGGGATCTTCTTGCACACATCCCGGTATCAGGGATAGGGCACTGCATGCAGGAAGATCCCAACACTCCTGGTATCAGGAATAGGGCACTGTGTGCAGGAAGATCACAACACCCCTGGTATTAGGGATAGGGCACTGCGTGCAGGAAGATCACAACACTCCTGGTATTAATAGGGATAGGGCACTGCATGCAGGAAGATCACAACACCCTTGGTATCAGGGATAGGGCACTGTGTGCAGGAAGATCACAATACCCCGGAGGAGTGAGGGTCAGGCAGCTCCCCCCTGTCTGTGAAGCCAGCCTCTCACTAGTAATGCAGGGAGGGAGCTGTCTCAGACTTCACCATCCTCCCCCACCCTCCCCCACACACCATTCACTAGCTGGGACATGGGGGAAGTCAGGAGTGAGGGTCAGGCAGCTCCCCCCTGTCTGTGAAGCCAGCCTCTCATTAGTAATGCAGGGAGGGAGCTGTCTCAGACTTCACCATCCTCTCCCCCCCCTCACCCACACACCATTCACTAGCTGGGACATGGGGGAAGTCAGGAGTGAGGGTCAGGCAGCTCCCCCCTGTCTGTGAAGCCAGCCTCTCACTAGTAATGCAGGGAGGGAGCTGTCTCAGACTTCACCATCCTCCCCCCCCCCCCTCACCCACACACCATTCACTAGCTGGGACATGGGGGAAGTCAGGAGTGAGGGTCAGGCAGCTCCCCCCTGTCTGTGAAGCCAGCCTCTCACTAGTAATGCAGGGAGGGAGCTGTCTCAGACTGGTATCAGGGATAGGGCACTGAGTTCAGGAAGATCACAACACCCCTGGTATCAGGAATAGGGCACGGGTTCTAGTCATATTGACTGATCACATTGCTTTTTTGTCAACTACCATCAGTTTTCATTTCCCATCCCCCCAACCATCACCTCAGTTGGAACCTTGGTAACATCAATAGATAAGAGGGCAGCCAGCCAATAGGAATAAATATTCATTCCTAACTGACCTTTACTGACCTGGATAGTGTCAATAATTTCATCATTTTCTGTTAGTGTTCCTGAGTTTCCATTTCCATTTCCCATCCCCCCAACCATCACCTCAGTGGGAACCTGGTTAACATCAATAGATAAGAGGGCAGCCAGCCAATAGGAACACATATTCATTCCTAACTGACCTTTACTGACCTGGAAAGTGTCAATTTGTATCATTTTCAGTTAGTGCGCACTAACTCGAGTTAGTGCGCACTAACTTCCGTTAGTGCGCACTAACACGATTTAACAATTTTTAACGATAAATCGTTAGAATTTCTATTGTATCGTGTTCTATAACGATTTAAGACGATATTAAAATTATCGGACGATAATTTTAATCGTTAAAAAACGATTCACATCCCTAAAAATGAATTCTCCAGGTATGAGAGGTTAAATAGCATGTAAGTGGGGTTGTGAGTGATGGGTGGGATTGTGAGTGATGGGTGTGTTGTGAGATCCATCCCCCAAAGGGGATGGGCACTCATTTGCATACAGGTTATAAAATACTGTAGGAATTTTGTGCACACCCGGTTTATGTGTATATGGGCACGCCTGAGCATTCCATTGGAAAGAAATCAATAGACCTAGGGGTCATGAAATGAATCTCCAGGGAGGATGACTCAGAACCAACGTCAGGAAATATTTCTTCATGGAGAGGGTGGTGAATGCCTGGAATGCCCTTCCAGAATAGGTGGTGAAGTTGAAAACAGTCAAGGAATTCAAAGGGGCCTGGGAAAAACACTGTGGATCCCTAAATGCTAGAGCATGGAAGCCAAGGAAAGAGTGCATGGGGATAACTATGAGTAACTTGCTGGTGTGGCAGTTGCTGCCCTTAACAAATAAACCTTGATACTGTTAATGCAAATCCATCATTGCTCTCTGCTTCAACGGCAGAGGGAAATGGGGAATTGGATTCAGACAGCATCCAACGAGGGCCCTGACTTTTACGGTTTGAGGAACAGATGAACATGGGGGTAACTTACTGATGCAGCGCTTACTACCCTTAATCACTAAGCCTGATACTTTGATGCAGCTCCAACATTGCTCTCTGCTTTCACGGCAACGGTTAAGGGAAATCGCATTCAAACAGCGTCCGAGGGCCCTGATTTTTAAGCCTGGTAAACTGATCAGCATGGGGAGGGGGTAACCTGCACAGTGCAGCAGATACTGGCATAAGCTTGCTGGTCAGACTGGGTGGATCATTTGGTCCATTTCTGCTGTCATTTCTATATTTATATGTTTCTGTGGCACAGGGTGAAGAGAGAAAGAAAAGCAGAGAACAGAAAATATAAAATATGGTCAAGAACCAAAATCATGAGTGAATTAAAGAGGAAAGATGAGCACAGAGAGAACAGATATGTCATAGTTGCTGACTTTCATGCTAAAAACAGTTCTTGATGTTGATGATAATGGTGAGGACATATAATCAGTTATTTTATATAATTGAAATTACAGCTTATTTTATGATTAGCTTTCAACCTTTTATGCAAGGTAGCTGCTAATTATCAGTTCCTGTTCTGTTTGAAACCTTCTATAAAGCTGTGGCAAGATCACCAAATCAACATAAAATCTTCTAGCACTCACAGTCGTAGTTAATCTTCAAATATTCTACACTGACATAAATTAATACTGATTTTAAAAAATCATGTTAAAGTAACATTAAAAATATATATTGGCATGAGACAAGGAGGGAGGGAGGAGGGTATGCTGAAGTGTTGCGGAATATATATGATTGAAGAAGGAATGTGATGCATGTATACATTTGGCCAAGAGTGTGTATGTGGGCTTGAGGGCAATCTATCTAAAGTAGTGCATGGCAGGAGTGCATAAGAACATAAGAATTGCCATACTGGGTCAGACCAAGGCTCCATCAAGCCCAGCATCCTGTTTCCAACAGTGGCCAATCCAAGTCATAAGTACCCGGCAAGTACCCAAACATTAGATAGATCACAAGCTGCTATTGCTTATTAATTAATAGCAGGTTATGGATTTTTCATCTAGGAACCTATCCAAACCTTTTTTAAACCCAGTTACATTAACTTCTATAACCACATCCTCTGGCAATGAATTCCAGAGCTCAACTATGCGCTGAGTGAAAAAGAATTTCCTTCGCTTTTTTTTACTAACTTCACGGAATGTCCCCTAGTCCTTCTATTATCTAAGAGAGTAAATACCTGATTTATATTAAATAAATGAGAGTAGTCTATGCTCATTACATCATCTCCAAGTTGTCTAAAATGAGATTTAAGGCCCAGCAAAATTGTTGAATGAGAGCATGCATATTCTAGAATTGCAAGCCTTTGAGGCCATGGGATTATTTTACCAGTAGAAAATTTAAAATATTTCTGTGGTGACATTAGGAGCTGTGACATGGTCACTGGTCTGCTTCAATCCTTTTTTTCAAATATGTGTGATATTATCATGGATAAAGGGAATGTAATCTATCCAAAAACAGATATTGAAGAAACAATGAAATGAATAAGAATATTTTTAAAGCCCAGAATTGAACAGGCCTTAAAAGCCATGTAAACTTCAGTTATAGTGCTCTGCTGAGCTGTTTTACAACCCTCCAGTCTAATTTCCAACAATGAAAACAAATACTCTTTTTTCAGTTCACCCCAAGCATCCTTGTACAATGTGCATTCTATTTTGTGAATTTCTGGATTAAGCAGAAGCAAGCTCACAGTTTTATTTTAGCAAGAGAAAGCACAATGTACAATGTATCTTATATTCTTTGTTGCTCTGGAAATTTGTAGGGTTAAGTTTGAAATGGCTGCAACACTTAAAATTGGCATATACAACTGTCAGTAGCATATATGCTATTTTGGAAAGATAGCAAGCAAGCTACTTGTGCTATAACATGTAAATGTTAACTGGGAAAAAAATGGTGCATTCTGTAGCAGAGTTCAGGAGAATGGGCACAAGTTGCAGTTTCGTAAGGGGTATTAGTATATGCATTACTGAACTTGCCTAGACTATTTTATGCCTGCTAAGATGTGAAAACCATCATTTTGTTTTTTAATTATCCATACTCGCTGCATTATGTACTAGATCAATTTTAATATGTATTAGAAAATTTGACTTGATAGATAAATGCCTGCCTTTGAATACCAACTCTAGAACCAATCTTTATTTGTTTGTTTGTTGAGTTTTAATTATGAATGTCACTTTGTAAACCATTGTGATCTATAAATGAAACAACGTCATATAAAGGGCCAGATCTTAAAAAATATGTGCGGGCGTAGATTTGTTTGCGCAACCCAGCGCGAACAAATCTACGCCCGATTTTATAACATGCGTGCGCTGCCACGTGCATGTTATAAAATCTGGGGTTGGCGTGCGCAAGGGGCTGCACACTTGTGCACCTTGCACGCGCCGAGCCCTAGGGGAGGCCCGATGGCTTTCCCCGTTCCCTCCAAGGCCGCTCTGATTTCGGAGCGGCCTTGGAGGGAACTTTTTTTTGGTCCCCCCCCCACCTTTCCCTCCCTTCCCCTATCTAACCCATCCCCCAGCCCTACCTAAATCCCCCCTACCTTTTTCCGTTGAGTTACACCTGTCTCTGGCAGGCATAACTTGTGCACGCAGGCTCGCCATCCCCCGGCACAGGCCGCTGTGCAGGAAGATTCTGGCCCGCCTCCGGACCACCCCCGAACCACTGCCACGCCCCGGCCATGCTGCCTGGCCACCCCCAAACTGCCACCATGCCCCCGGACCACCCATTTTTTTAAGCCCCAGGACATACGCGCGTCCCGGGGCTTGCGCACGCTGCTGAGCCTATGCAAAATAGACTCAGCGCGCGCAGGGGGGGTAGGTTTTCGGGGGTTACGCGCGTATCATACGCGCGCAACCCTTTGAAAATCTACCCCAAAATGTCTAAATAAATAAATAAATTGCACTTGGCTTTTGGTTTGGGTTGGGTGAAGTGAGGGAGGTTCTGCGTGAACTGGTGGAGGTGGTGTTTGCAAGTGCACCCACAAATAAGTATTTTCACAAGTAGAGTATAAAATACCGGCTTTGGGGTTTAACATTGGGTTATTATGAGTACATCTTGAAATTATGCATATGCATGTACTTTTAAAAAATTGGAAGAGAAAGTATGCTTTTTTTTTTTCCTGCATTACAAATATACACATGTACTGAAACATACTCATGTACTTTTGGGACAGAGATACATGTTCTTTTTTAAACTGTGCATTTCCTGTCACATAGTTTATACAATCTACCTTATAAATGGCCTGTGACCGACGGCCCGCAAATGCGCAGTAGAGACCAGCTCTACCGCGCATGTGCGGGCGAGCACGTCGCTCTGAGGCAGCTTCAGAAAGAAAAAAAAATGGCGGCGTCCAGTGGCAGCAGCGGGCGGCGGCGGCGGTACCGGCAGCGGGCGGCGACGGCGGTAGCGAGCGGCGGCGGTACCGGCAGCGGGCGACGACGGCGGTAGCGAGCGGCGGCGGTAGCGGGGGAGGGAGAAGAGAGAGAGAGGGAGGGACGGACTGAGTGGGAGGGAGGGACGGAGAGAGAGAGTGGGAGGGAGTGACTGAGAGAGAGGGAGGGACTGAGTGGGAGGGAGGGATTGAGTGAGGGGGAGGGACTGGGACTGAGTGAGAGGGAGAGGGGGGACTGAGGGAGGGAGTGGGACTGGGAGAGAGAGGGAGGGAGTGGGACTGAGGGAGAGTGAGTGGGACTGAGTGAGTGAGAGGGAGGGAGGGAGGGAGGGATTGGGGGAGGGACTGAGGGAGGGAGTGGGACTGAGAGAGAGGGAGGGAGGGAGTGGGACTGAGGGAGAGGACGGAGGGAGTGGGGACTGAGTGAGTGAGAGGGAGGGAGAGAGGGGGGAGGGAGTGAATGAGACTGAGTGGGAGGGAGGGACTGAGTGATAGGAGAGGGAGGGTGGGGAGGAGTGGGGTGAGGGAGGGGGTGGTGAAGAGTGAGGGGAGAGAGAAAGAGGGGGAGGTGAGAGACAGAGGGATGTAGCCCGTTTTAACGGGCTTAACGGCTTGTGGTAACATAAATCTCTGTGGACCCACTTAGGCATGCATCTGGTGACTTATGCAGACAGCTGAAAACTAGGCTCTCTAACAAGAATTTAACTCTTAAAGATAAAAATGCAAACAGTGCTTCATGTGTCTTGCTACTGCTAGTGCTATAGAGCCAAAAATAAGCAATAGTAGTAATAGCCTGCTGGCAATAACAATATAAATTAAGGGATCTCTTAATAAAATAAGTATTTGCCATTCTCTAAGTTCTGAAGTGATTTAGAATATATTTATTTTTGTGAGCAAGAAGACATACATCTTTAACAGTGAACAATGAGCAATCTTTAAATTAACCTGAGGGGAATATTTTAATATCTTGACAGTTATTCTACAGTCCTTAAGACTGTGTGATAAGTGAAGCAGGAAAAAAGCTGGTCCTATATCGTCAGAGAGGAAAATGCTAATGCAGTAGAAGCAGAATGAAACATAGAATAGAAAGTAATGAACACAATGATGGTGAAGTTTAAAACCGGCACAGGCGCCCTTGCCCAGGGTCGTGGCCATTTTATAACATGCACGAGTATATGTGCACATGTTATAAATAGACTGCACGCACACGTGTGCACAGTTGTAAGTGGATGTGTGCCTATGCGCACAAATTCCGCTTCTGCCATGTAAGTGGGTGAATATTAATACACACACACACGCGCCAATGCCATTTCCAGTTTTCCCAGTTCATTCCCAGTTTGCCCAGGTAAGGGATAGGACTTCCAAACCCCTCTAATTTAATAGCCTCCCTTCTCCCCTGTTAGCCCTGACCTTTAAAACCTTGCCCATCTGTTTTCTTTATTTTTTTTTAACTTACATGTCCTCCATGGCAGAAATAAAGTTACACGGCAGGGGTCCCTGGCACACACCTGTGTGCAATAGTATTTACGCATAAATTGAAATTGAAATCCAGAATGACCCTTCCCCACTCAGACCACACCCACACCCTGCCCCTTTTTTGTACTTTTCATTTGTGCACACAACGGGAGATATGCGTGTACTCGAGCGGCTTTTAAAATCCACCGAGCACACACCAGCCTGATATATTCATGTATCTCTCAGTTTAGGCATACGCTGGACTTTAAGGGGTAGATTTTCAAAAAGCGCGCCTTCACGTACTTTTGTTGGCGCATCAGGCGCAAACAAAAGTACGCTGGATTTTAGTAGATATGCACGTAGCCACTAAAATCCTAGATCGGCGCGCGCAAGGCTGCCGATTTTGTGTAGCCGGCGCGTGCCGAGCCGCGCAGCCTGCCGCCGTTCCCTCCGAGGCCGCTCCGAAATCGGAGTGGCCTCGGAGGGAACTCGCTTTCGCCCTCCCCTCACCTTCCCCTCCCTTCCTCTATCTAACCCCCCCCCCCCCCGGCCCTATCTGGACCACCCCCTACCTTTGTCGGGGGATTTACGCCTCCCGGAGGGAGAAGTAAATCCCCGCACGCCAGCGGGCCGCTAGCGTGCCGAGACACGACCTGGGGGCGGTTCCAGAGGGCGCGGCCATGCCCCCGGACCACCCCGGGACGAAACCACGCCCCCGGGACCGCCCCGAAACACCACGGCCCGCCCCCAAAATGCCGTGCCAATCCGACACGCCCCCGACCCGCCCCCCCTCAAAAAACCCCGGGACTTACGCGAGTCCCGGGGCTCTGCGTGCGCCGGTAGGCCTATGGAACATAGGCGCACCGGCGCGCAAGGCCCTGCTCGCCTAAATCCGGGCGGATTTACGCGAGCAGGGCTTTTAAAATCCGCCCCTTAGAATTTACCTTAATGTGTACAACAATGAGCTTCACTCCCTTCTCCCTGACTTCTCTCCTTCCACTCTCATGTATATATTAACCTAAATAGAGTCAGCAAAAAAAAAAAAGGAATCCCCACCGCGGAAATTCTGAAAAGGAGAACAGATTACTAAAATGGAACTGCTCACCTGATTCAGCCTCCTTACTGAATGTGCAATGCATTAGGGAACCTGTGAGTGGCCAAAATGAAGGTTATAGTGATTAATTTTTGTTTCTATATGTACTTGTGATTTAGGCCATCCCTGTCCCTCTCTGAGAAATGGGGGTCTGGGATAAACCAGGTAGAGATTTTTATCTTTTGCCTTTGATTATATAGGGATGAATATGTATTAGGAGTTTTAGATATGCTAATTACGGGTTTTTAATCTTTAATTTTTATTGAATGGTAATTTTCACAGATATTTCTGTGGGTTAAATAGTGCTTTGCCTGTAGAAATGGCTTATTATAAAATTGCCAGCCCAATATACAGATAAACTTATGTGGGTGTTACCCTGCCTACAGTTCACTAAGGAGAAATTTCCAGAGATGTAGGGCCAATGCTTCCATGAGGCAAACTAGACAGTCGCCTAGAGCGCTAAGAGTTTGGTTGTGGCAATAGTGAGGCCAGAAAGGTGCTGTACCAGAGCCAATACAGCCAAAGAAGGGCATTCAGCAATGGAGCCACTGCTGTGTGTAAGAGGAAGTTCTGGGCTGGAGCTGCCGCCAATAGATAAGTTGTAGCACTTTCACTGAGGGCACCACCTAGACTTGCACTGGACCTGCAAAGATAGGTTAATAACTGTCTGCAAAGGCAGTTCATGAAGAGTCCAAGGAGTTGTGTACAAGCTCTGCCCTGTTGGGAGGTGTTCTTCCTTTGAGGGGATGGGTTGGTGTAGAATATGAATACTTTTTTTGCATGAGGTGCAAGAGGAGTTGGACCTTGGAGTTTAATGAGAAGTAGTTAAGGAAGAGAGAACTGAAATGTTGAGAACCAGAGAGGATTTGTAGCTTACAACCCTAAGGATGTGGGTTGGAAGTTGCAATTCTTTTCAGCTGCTGAAGGAGCCAAGGAGGGGTTCTGGTCAGGATCCTTGGAGATCTAACGAGAGGGATTATGTCTCTAAAAGCAAATAGAGTGTCTGTCCCAACTGAGGAAGCCCATAGTGAATAGAGATTGAAGGTCATTATATGTGGGAATTTTAACCTGACAACCTTGGGTTAAGCAAGAGAGAACTGAGACAACATCTGAAGTAAATAATTCTTTTAGGATGTTGAACTGTTTGTAGACTGACTATTATTCACTTTTTTTCTGCTTCTTCTTCTGTTTTTCCTTTGGTATCCCAAGATTCTTGCTGTGGTTTGATTTGTTTTGGAATTACATAATGTACTGTGGACTCTGACTGTAGTGTACATTTCCCCCTTGGGCATCTTGGAATTTTTCTGCTTGCCGATTGGTTGAAATCTGGGATTTGTTTTCCCAGTTCCAGGGCAACAGGGTTATTCACTACTACCCCACCAAAGGTGACCCCCCAGTGAGAAGGGGATTACATGTGAATAATCTGTATACATGTAAGTTTACCACATTGAGCAGAGGTATTCTTAGGTGCAGGGCTAATATCGGGGCACTTTTTTCCCCCAAAAAATACTCTGTACAAATTAGCAGATGTAATTTTATGTGGATAGTTTTGATGGGAAAATGTTGAAAAGGAAATTATGAACATACTTTCCCTTTGAACAATTGGTGTAACTTATGCATGTATTATATTTAAAATGTATATGGGCTGTTTGAGCCGACTTTTTGACTGGAAGGGCAGGATAAAGAACACACAGAAATGGAAAATACTGTCAAGAAATAAGTTCACTATATTTAAAGATCCATGACAGGAAAGTTGATGCTTGAATAAATTTCAGTGCAGACAAGGTTAGCTAATAATTTTTTTGCTTTGTGAAATTACACCTGTCCTTCTCCCCTGACAGCATTTGTGATATGAGAAATTAGAATATGCTAAGCTGCCCTTTTCCTATAGAAAGGCAAAGGGCAAAAGTGTTTCTATACATGTTCTTCATGAGGGCTATTTATTTATTTTATTTATTTAACAGTTTTTTATACCGACCTTCATAGTAAATAACCATATCGGATCGGTTTACAGTTTAACAAAGGGAAAACTAGAGTAATAATTCAAGTAAACGAAAGATAACAATAGGTAGGAATAAGTCAAAGTTACAATCAACAGGGGGAGAGAACTTGGAAGCTTACAACAAGCTGGAAAGAAGAAAGGCCGGTAAAGTGTTGTTACCATAGAATGAACAAATTAAAATTAAAAAAACTTAAACAGTGCTATAACCTGAACGTCTCAGAGTCCATTTTATACGTCTCAGAGCATCTCAGAGTCTCACAGTGCTATAACCTGAACGTCTCAGAGTCCATTTTATACGAGAAGACAGAGTGCATATAGTAGTTCAGTTACTGTGCTGAGATCACCATGCCTTAAAAATTTGTAGTTTTATTACTCCATCTTCTTTTAGAAGGAGCATGGAATTAGTAGAGATGTGCATTTGTTTGAAACAAATTGATAATCCAAAACAAAACCAGGTATTCTCATTTTGTTTCTTTTCAATCAAAATGTGTAGACAGTGCCCCTGAAAATAGTAAACATTTTAATTTGCATTTATTTTTGTATCCCATGCAAGTCTATGGGACAAGCAAAATTGTAGGTTTGTTTTCTACTCAATACAAGTCACTGAAGCAAGACAGAATGGAACAGGAGTAGAAAAGGACATGGAAGCAGCAGGACCAATCAAGGTCATGCATTTTTTCAATAGCCTATTCCAGCTTGCCTTTTGAAGAATTGATAATGAGTTCCTCATTTTTTCAAAATCTACCCTGAAAGAAACATGCAGCTTTGAGCAGTCACCATTTTGTGCCCTCATTTCTCTGCTAGATTTCAGACTGAGAGCTGTGCTTCTGAAGCTTTTTCTGAGAGCTAAAGAAAAAGTTTAAAAAAGACTTGGAAAGGAAGGAGAAACCTAAAGTAAGGCGAGCTATATTGTTTCCTATTGTCACACATTATCAGTTCATGAGAGGAAACTGCAGTTTTCTGTCTGTTCACAGTTAGTTACATAGTTACTTTATCACTGAATAGGCAGGAGTAAGAGTATGTTTCTCCTACTGTGTGCACTTACAGCACAGAGACAAATCTGTTTTTATTTTAACAGCTACAGTGCCTCTGACCAACGACCACTGCACTGATCAGATAAAACTGAATCCTCAGTTATCTTTGTTCTCTCTGAAAATAAAATCTTAAAAGTATGAGTGCTATCAGTTTTGTATGTAATTGTGAAGGGAATAAACAAGGGGCAGTTTAAGGCTATCCCAGGGCAAGGTTTGTAATTTTCAGCACAAGTTGCTATTTTCTGTAAGCAGTACAACCACATAAGTTACCAAATTTGTCCACATGCTTTTAGACCCACTAATTAAGTTGTAGAAGTGAAATTGCACTCGGTTTTTGTCAACAGTTTTTGGGTAAGAAGTCTGGGTTAAGGATGACGTGCTTGAAGGTCTGGGTCAACTGATGGAAGTGTCGGCAAACTGGTGATTCCAAGCATGTACACAAGTAAATATTTTCATTAAGCAGAGTATTCTTTCAGAGCAGAGATACACAATATTTTATAAACTGTGTGACTTCTATCAGATAGTTCATAAAATATTACTGTAACTTTATATGCAGACTTATGTAGACTATTGAAAATACCTTTTTTGAGCCCAATTTTATAACATAGTGCTTTAGGGCTGAAGCCACATATAGAAAGTACTCATTGACTTCAGCCATAATTCTTCAAGTGAACTTATGTGTGTAAGTCCACTTTAAAAATCAGTGGGCGTGTACTAACCCTTGCACAGAATACACACATTTAGACCTGCATGGAAGCAGGCATACATTTTCAAATGTACATTTCCGCAAACATTTTTGACTTCAGAAATTAGAAGCATAAATGGTTTCCACATTCTAACTCTGTCGCTGGGAATGCCTCTTTCAAGTACACCTAAAAGTATGCTTGACATTGTTTCTACATGTACTTTTATGTGTGTATTGCCTGGGATAATTTTCAGAAGACTATAGACACATGCAAAATGGCATTTTACATGCGAATATGCTTTAGAAAATGAATTTCTTGTTAAACAAAAGAATAATAAAGCCTTTATTTGCATTCAAGAAGTCTATGTATTGAAGTCATGTCTCTATATACTTAAAAATTCTATTACAGTTTCCATAAATTTAAATGATTCAATTGCTGATAAAAAAAAAAAGAGGAAGGAAAAATATTACAGACATTTGCCACCCTTTCATGCATTGTAATTTATTTAAATGCAAACTTTCTTTTAGGAATTGCTGTCTTGGCAGGTATTCACAGAAAAATGACTCTGTCAGCATGATCAAATGTATACATCACTGTATTCCTATAACACTTTTTACTCATGGTAACATTAGTGGTAAAAGATACATTATTTGCCCCAGTATGTGGAATGTGTGCATCTTGTTTCTGGAAAACCTCAAACGAACATGGTTTAGAAGCTCTGAATGAGATATTGATCTGAATCTTTTGCATTTTCATAAATTCATTTGACTGATGCTTCCTCACATTTTCTTTCTAACAATTGCAACCAGAACCTCATTCATGTCACCTGATTAAATGCACAATTATAGCCCAGAAAAAAACAAACTTCTTAGGGGTAAACCAATATGGTAAAATTGCCATGAAATGTATGTAATTCATGAGGAGTTTATGTAGACATTTTCATTTATCAAAGTTCATGGATATTCCCAGAATTCTATGGTTATTTAGTTGCAAATTAGTTCCTAAAAAATTAGAAAAAAAGTTTCAAAAATGTTAGAAAAAAATAGTTTATAAGACGTATTTGTTGTGTGTTTTTGGCATAGGAAGACATTAACAAAGTATTCTTACCAAATAAAATTGCAAGGCTACCAGCCACTAAATGCATAGGAATTGTAACATCTGTGATCAGATTTTGAAAATAAATTTTAAAGATTTTTTTCTTTTAAAAATCCACAAGACATATTGGGATGCTAGCAATATAATTAACAAGTAGCTTATTTAGGGGGCAGTTATATTTTCTAATGTGGCACAAAGACCCCTCATCCCTTTGAATATGCAGGTTTTGCCCCAATATTCAAAGTGCAAGTACACACATGCTTTTGTTTCAGAACTTGTCACAGTTACAGAACTCATGTGGACACTTGCACTTTTTTTGTGTATGGGTAAACTTTTCCAGTAAAAGTATATGCAAAGATTTGAAAATGCAATCAATGCACATACTTTTCCACCCTTGACCTAAATACCTCTTGAACCCTGCACTGGTACACCTTAGTTTAGTTTGATTTGATGGATCACCTTTCTTTAGAGAAAATCAAAGAAATATACAATAAAATTGTTGCACCCACCCCCATTCCCATCTGCTTCCGGCCCGCGCACAGGTCTGCTCACCTCTTGACTCCTCTGCAGGGCCCGGGTCTACCCCCCCAGCGGCAGCCGCAAGCTATTCCAGGCCTCGGCGTCCCACGGTGGCGGTCACCAGGCCTTCCACTGCGCACCAGGCCTCACGCCGGAGTTTGGCGTCTCCTGTGGCATTGGCCATGCCCCTACGCGCGTGCAGACTGCCCGGCATCTTGTAGGCCCCAAGTACTAGCTCCGCTGCATGCCCTGATTGAAGGAACTACTTAAGGAAGTTCCTGCCTGCACTTCCTTAACTTGGCAAATCGGGTCGGCATTGTATTGGGTGCTAGATTTTCACTTTGTTCTAAGCCTTGTTCCAGTCTCGTTCCAGCATCCTACTGTTCCAGCGTCCTTCTGTTCCAGTGTTCATCTGTCCATCTCCCCAGGTAGTACCCTCGGACTGTCTCTCTGGTACTGACCTCGCTCTGTTCCTTGACCACTCTGCCTGCTGCCTGCCTTCTGACCTCTGCCTGCCTTGTCACCTTGTCTGACCTCCGGTACCTGACCTCTGCATTGTTGACCACTCCTTGGACTGACCCTCGGATTCTGACCTCTGCCTGATTGACTACGTCTCCTGATTCTGGCTCTGTCCCTTGCCTTGTCATCGCCTACGCTGTTCTGGTCTTCTTGCTCCATCAGACTTCGATCTCAAGTCCGATTGTGCTCCCTTGCTGTCCGTGGGCATGCCTGTCAACTACCTCTCCAGGAGACCCTGTGAGGCCCACCTAAGTACAAGCAGCCTGGGTCCCTACGGGCTCCACCTGGGGGGACCGCGGACTTCCAGTGGTGAAGCTCATCCTAGCCTCTGTGTCCTCCAGTGCTCCGCCCCCTGGGGGCAGGTGCTTCCTGGTCCCTACCAGGGAGCCATTCTCCACTGCTCCAGGACAAGGGTCCACCCCCGAGTGCAACAAAAATAATCACCCAAAAATAGAAAAATCAATAAAATACAATGTTAAATGCAGTATAATATTAGACACAGCACAACATTAAGTAACTAAAATAAACATGAGAAATAACCTGTGTAAACAGGTGAATAGTCCATTTTAAAGCCTGGATATTATTCCACAGTGCATGGGTTTCTAGTCGTATTGAGGGTGGGAAAGTTTCTGACTACTAATTAATGGGGGTAAAATACTTCTTATCCATATAAATCACTTTGAAAATTATTTTCCTATTGTGAAAGAAAGGTTGACAAGAAAATGACAGAATATGCAATTTTTCATTTCATAGGTAAATTAATTTTCTCAAAAATAGTTTAAAAATAGGTAGACTTTCAAACACTTTCATTTGTACAGAATCTCCATGTGAAGATTTCCATCCTTTTAAAACTTATCCTTTTCATATTAGTTATATACTAAGCACCATCCATTAAAGGGGAAAGCAATGTTTAAAATATTGTGTTAAGCTTTCTAAATTAATTGTGCATGGGTGGGTGTGGGGAGTGGAGTGAAAAGGTTTAAAATCATTCCTTCCCCTCTTCGGGTAAAAATACCCCTATGTTTACTTATCTGAAGAAATTAGCCCATATATTCAGTGGTGTGATCATGTCTATGGATACATCCAGCTGTCTTAAAGTTAGGAGGATAAGCTTATCCAGCTAACTTTAGGACAAGTCTATGATTCCACCAGAATCAGCCGGATTAAGTTATCCGGTAACTTTCTGAATATCGGTGTTGGCTGGATAACTTATCTGGTTAACTCAACTCCTCCCTGTTTTCCCACTTCCCATCCCACCACTTTATCCAGCTAAGTTTGTGGCCGCTCATCTTGGTTGAATATTTAAACTGCATCAATTAGCCATATAAGTTGGAACTTATCTAGGTAAGTGGCACTGAATATCGGCCATCATGTGCTTAAAATTCTTTCAGTGTTCAGAATGTCTTCTCTTCTTGGATTAATTATTTGACACTTTCTACCTCAAATTACTTGTCAGCCTTCCTCCTAGCTAGTGGGACTAGATAGCTTTTGCGTTACACCATGTCGCTTTTTCATGACATACCAAAATGCAAGTAATGTAAGTACCTGGTGTCCTGCAGGGCCATTACTGCAGCTCAGGAACCTCGCAGAGAAGAGGTCACAAAGGAGCACATTCTAAAGTTAATGTGTTTTTTTTTGTTTGTTTGGTTTTTTTTTTTTTTGCAGAAGAGTTCTTTTGAAATTGATTATTGAAAGGAAGTTACCAGCATTCTTCTTTTAGTTGTGCCCTTTCACTGCTGCTCTTACTCATCCATTTCTTCCATTATATTTATAAAGGAAATAAAGAATTAGAGAACTACAGAAAGACATTTGGCAATATATATAAAACACCATTGCTTCTGGTACACTTGAGGTGAACTGGGCTTTGAATTTTTACTTTGGAACTGCTGGCTTCGTCTTTGTACTGAAGTTCTAATGATAAATGGAATATAAATATTTTAAATAGATACATATAACATGCAGTCTAAGAAGGGACTGTCTCTGGATAAAATCAAGGCCAATGCAAGGACATTAAGTGCCCTAGGCAAATTTTCAGCCTTGTGCCATTTCTATCTTCCAGACTTAGCTACTGTCAACAGCTCCAGTGCTCCCTTCTACAGTTGGTAGCTCTGGTACAACACTCTCTCCTTTGGTGGCAGTGACTCTACATAACGTCCCCCCCCCCCCTATTCTGTTTCCCTCCCCTTGGACCAGCACCATCCCTCTTTCTCTCTATTACCCACTCCAGTGGCTCTGAAATAGGACTCCCTTATTTGGCAGTAGTGGATCTAGCACATAATCCCTGCTCTCACATCCACAACCCTGTCTTTCTCACCCCTTCCTCAGCATCTACCCTTCAGTTGCCTCCTACCCTTCCCCTGCATCTGCCCTCTTGCTTCTTTTCCTCAGCTTCTATTCCGTACCTCAATTCCCCAGCATTTTCCCCACCTCCTGTACCCTGCATCTGACCCTACCGCCTTCACAATCTCTGTCCTTCCTCTTGCTGCTAATACAGCACCCATCTCCCTTGCATCCCCATATCTCTCCCCTTCTCCAGTGTATGACCCTGCCAACTCCCTTCCCTCAGCATCTGCCCCTTACCTCTGCCCCTGCCTCCCAGCTTCAGCATCTACCCCTTCTGTTTCTCCTCTCTCAGGTCAATAGTGTTGAGAGCACCTGCCACTATCCCCATTGCTCCATGCCCACATCACAAGCATGTTCACAACTCACAGGCCAGCACTTATCACTGCTGATCTCACAATACACCAGGGGTTAATTTTAAAAGGAGCATCTGCACGTCCATGTGAGCGTAGTTCCCAGTGGGCACACATAGACATGCGGAATTTATAACATGTGCGCGCCGGCACACACACGTTATAAAATCTGATGGCTCATGCGTGCCAGATTTTACAATCTGTGTGTGCGTGTATGGGCGGCACGTGTGAGGGGGGCAAATTTTCAGAAAAAACACACGGCGATGCAATCGGGCCACCCCCAGTTTCCTCCCAGTCCGATCCAATTAAGGAGCGGATTGGGAGGGAACATCCCTAACCCCCTGCCTAACTTTCCTTCCCATTCCCCTCTCCACTCCGACCCCTAACCCTTAACTACTTACCCTAAATTTTATTATTTCATTACTTACTGCTCGTCTGCTGTCCCGGCCAGCCTCTGTCCCATCCCAACCCACCCCTCCCAGACCCCGCCCACCCCTTTTTCAGGCCCGGCATTTGTGCATGTACCGGGGTTTACACATGTGGATGGACCTGTTTTAAAATGCGCGCAGCGCGCGCAAGGCCTGAACACATACGTTATGTTGTGCAACATGCACATCATAACCATGGATTGCACCATCACCCATTGCACAAATGTACTGAATGTTTCAAACAACGCACAAGACATTGCATACTGGGAAAACTGCCTTACTTACTTATCAATTCCCTGCTCACCAACCTCCACCTTGCTCTCAATATGAACAAAACTGAATTCCCACTTATCTCTTCACACTCTTCCCCCTCCCCCTCCCCCCCCCACTACCCACTGACCCTAAGTTCAACCTCCTCTCAGCGCAACCATTTGTGAAAGACCTTGGTGTCCTCCTTCATCACCAATTAAGCATGAAGAACTATGTTAATTTCATCCTAAAAGCAGGTTTTTTCAAACTCAACGTACTTAAAAAAAACTTAGACCACTACTATACACCCAAAACTTCTGTACAGTGATCCAAGCCACCATCTCTTCCAAATTGGACTACTGTAATTCACTCTTTCTAGGGCTCCCCTACTCTAGATAAAACCTCTACAAATCTTACAAAATGCTAGAGCTAGGCTCATTGCAAATACCCGCAAACATGAACATATCACGCCTATCCTCAGAGAACTACACTGGCTTCCCATATTCTCTCGCATTCACTACAAAACCCTGAGTTTAGAACATAAATCCATCTACACCCACAATTCTAAATGGCTTGACATGCCGTTCAATGCCTCCAGGCATCCACGACCCACCAGAATTGCCAACAAAGGCACCCTTCTCGTGCCTTCCCTTAAAATAGCCCATCTCTCTTCTACACGTGACCGTGCCCTCTCAATCGCTGGCCCCACACTCTGGAACTCCCCGCCTCCTAACCTGCGCCTTGAACCATGTGTGATCAAAAATCCAGATTAGATTTTCCCCCAGCAGTTAACCCCTGCATCACCCCTTTGTGGTTATGCCTTCCTTACATTAAGGATTAAGTTGCACGGTCAAGCTACCTTGTTATCCTCATGTTATCCTTATGTTAAGGATCAAGTTGCGTTGTTAATCTATTTTTCCTAGCTGCTCCTTTTTACCCCTCTTCCCAGTTCATCTTTCCCTGTTGACATGTATTTTCCATATCTAATTGTTCGGATGTAAACCGGTATGATGTCCACTACTAATACCAGTATATAAAAGTTTCTAAACAAATAAATAAATAGATAAATACCACATTGGTAAACAACGATCCACAAAATATCTTCCTTGAAAAGTAAAACCCAGCAAAGGAAAACTACTTAGATGAATTGACAACATAAGAAAAGTAGACTCTATGTCCACCTTTACCATCAGGGCCTACCTACCCACACTTCTTACTAATGGCACTGCATCATCAAATGACGCATAATGCACAGAACATTTCACCTTAGGAATGAAATCATTAACAGTATTCCCCAATGGAATAGATACATTCATAATGAGTTTAAATTTTCCTGCCTCCTTCTTCAAAACCACTGCTAATAGAGAAATGCATAGTCTCAAATGGTGGTACATTGAACTCCCTAACCCCAGTTCACCCTCCAATTTATCACACACCACCTCCACCAAACCTATCCCCTTCACCAAACTATCCCCTTTTGTCCTCACATTCCTCACCAAGTCCCCTTTTCCTGGCCCCTCATTTGGAATCCGAAATCCTCCAAACCCCTCCCTCCACACATCTGCCACTGACCGATTCGGGTAACTCCCTAACCATTCCCACATTGATGCCAAATGAAGCGGCATTGGGGCTACCTCAAACAAGACCTCATGGCTTGGCTCCTCCACCGGCATCTCCACCCGACCACTTTGCACACTTGGCAGCTGGGTGTAACACACACACACACACACACCCATATACAGAGCATGCATACCGGAACTTACAATCGGAAAAGAGACATGACATTTTGTTAAAATGCCAACATACGTGCTTACCATCTGCCTGTAACCTGGCACTACCCCGAATCACAAAAGGAACTTCACTGACCCCCCTCACCTTTTAGTTCATCATGCCATTATTGGTCATTTGTGTTAACCACAGACTAATATCAGGTGAACCCCATTACATGAAGCGATTATCCTCCATTTTGCCGTGAAACAACTTATCATAGTTTAACCAAACCCACCCCTCATATTCCTTAAACGCCTCCAAAATAATATCAGCATATACCAATAAAACCCCATATTGAGAAGAATCAAAAAGCTCTAACACACTAGCCAAATGCAAAAAACACCTAACCCAAATAACTATATTCCTAGGAACATTCCTATACCCCTCACTTCCCTTATCCTTCTTCTTCTCTTTTCTTTTGCCCTTCTTAACCCTTCACTTACCCTACAAAAGCTTAAAATATCAATATAATGTTGCCTTCTAATCTTCTTCCTCAGCCTTCTCGGAACACCCTTTCACAATTCCATGAAAGCCCCCACAGCTGAACATCCTATATCCTGCTCCTGTTCCCCCTTCCTCTACAACCATACCACTCAGCCGAGACTCACTCTCAGAAAACGAATGGGATGAGGAAGTAGATGATCAAGAAGAAGTTGAATTATCCCCTTGTGACCTCTTCCTTTTCCTTTTCTGCCCCTGAACTTCCCACACATTCCCTTTCCCCTGCTCTGTCTAGATCCTCCTGCTGCTGCTACTACTTGTGGATGCTCGTCCCTGTCCACTGCCTCCTGTTACCACTCCATTCTTCCATCTGTCGACTGCTTCCTCCATGCCTCCCTCTAGGACATCTGTGGATCATCACCACCCTCTGCTACACCTGCAACAAAAACCCAGGGCACACACTAATACCAGCACCCACCATCTGACCTCTGCCCCTACCACTCCCTTGTGCCTCCTGCCCTCTATCCACCACCTGCCACTGCATTGTATTACTAGACCCAGGCTACCTACTCCTAGCCCCCAGTGCATCCCATGGCCCCCCCCCCCCCATCCATCCCCAAGCAGAAACCCCACTCTTGCTAACTATTCCCAAGACCCCCCACTCCCACCCCCTTGCAATCCCCCTCCACCCCTCCCTCCCCCCCCTCACCAAAGCTTTACCTTTACCTTTCTTACCCCAGGACCCCCTTTTTAAAAACCCTTCCCCCCCTCCCCATCACCCCCCCAACAGACCCTGATGGAATTCACTCACCAACCCTCATGACAACCCCCTCCACCTCGAGATCCCATCCCTCCCTCAGGTAAGCAGCACGAGACCGCCAAACCACCAGCACTGCAAGCCTACCAACCTCCCACTACCACTGACTTAAAAGCCGACGCCGGAACCTCCCCACCTGGCCCCCATCACATTCGCACTAACCCCCGCTTGCACCACTAATGCGCCTGCACCCTCCCCCACCAAAGACCCAGGGAAAAAACCTCCACTACCCACCACTGATTCGCCATCACTCCCCACCACCATCACACTCCCCATGGCCCCTGCCTCCCAAGACACAAATTACTCCAGGACACCTCTCCTCCATTCTGCTGATGACCCCACCTGGAAAAACCACAGTGACGCTGGTCTCAGACACCACCACTGCTCCTGGACCCAGTCTGCTTTATTGAGCCCACACCAAACAGGCCCCAGCACAAACCTGCCATGAAATGAGAGCCAAAAGAAGGAAAAAACAGGGACAAAAAGCGGACAAAAAGACAAAAACACTGAGAACCCCCTCCCCCCCCCCCCGCACTACGATGGCCATGGAGAGACCTCACAAGGAGCTGCCTCGACGATCTAAGGTAAGGAGAAAAAAGGCACCAAGCACACGCTCACTCCCAATAGCCCTTGCCAAAGAGCCACCAATACCTGCTTCCTGCATCTTACAAAACCACCCCACTATCCCTATAATCCCCTGAAGCACAGCAGGAAGAAGAGAAGGGAATGCCCGCCCACCAGCAGGGTGGACCCTGCCCCCATGCCTTATACTTATTAGGTTTGTTTGAACCCTGGCTTAAGAGACTTCCCTGAATTGTGCCAGTGCCACGCTACATACTCATCATCGGGGAACTGATTAAGTAAGTGAGAGGGGAGAGAAGCCAGGGAGAGAAGCAGGAAAGCCAGAGCATTAGTACAAACTGCTCTTACTTTGTGGGATTCAAAACTGGGTTTAAAGGACTGTCTTGAGCTGTGCAGGTACTCAGCTGCATACTCTTCTATAAAGCCAATACAGTAAAGCCAGAAAAGCACTAAAAGATGTGCTGTATATTGTTTGATTTAAAACTGGCTACAAAGGGCTGACCTGACTTATGCATGAAATTGAATTGCACGTTTCCTGTAAGCTAAGGAAGAAAAAGGTTACAGGAAAGCCCAAATTTTACCACAGCAGTGCTAGGCTTTCTGATTCCACACTTGGTCAGTAGTGGAATAGAGGGATCATTGCCCAATTGAATGCTTCTGAGAGCCTTTGTTGACTGCTTTATGATTACTGAAATTTTGGGGGAGTGAATCCAGCAGCAGCCTGAGCCACGAGTGTCTCTAAGAAGCCTGGTAGAAGACTGGGATGATTGCTGAAGTTCCCGGTGAGCTGGGCTAATGCCACCTACAGCAATCGAGTGAGTAACTACTACACTAACCCTGAAGAGCTGGCAACGTGGCATGTTGGGTTTGTTTTGTTTGATTGTAAAGGCTAGGCAAGTGAATTGTAATTCCTGCCTTGGGGAAAATCTAAAAAGAAGGAAAATTGTGGAACTTGTGTGGACTGTATTATTAATGTTTGGAAACCTCTGTTGGTGCTGGACTCTAACCTAATTCTAACATTCAGAGTACTTCTTTTCTTAAGAAGGAAGACTTTGGAGGAGAACAGCATTCCTAAGGGCCTACATAGAAGTAAACTTGTGACAAGACACAGGAGGGACAAAGAGAGAGCCTTAAACTATAGCCTTAAACAGGGTGTACATATATTGCTGGAAGGAAGAAAGGCTAGTGAGCATTGGTACCCCTAGGGCTGCCTTTCCTCTCCAAGGCTAGAGCACTGGATGTGCTCAAACCCAATGCTAAAGTTCTCAGCCCAATAAGGTGTGACTGTCAGGTTGCTTTTTCCCACAGGTATAAGCCTTACACCAGTGGCCCAGTACTCAAGTAAGCTGCCCTAAGCTCTAGCCACAAGGGAGGATCACCACAACATGTTTCTGTATAGCACTGCATTTTATCTTGTGGCGCCACAATAGTAACCATTAATAACAGGAGGAGTAATAGTAGAAACAATGCAAGTAATTTCTCTTTTTAAATTTTCCTAAAGTATACAAATTAAAACTGCCTGAATAATTTGCAGCTATACAGGTTATCTGAAAATGTACTTCTATGAACACTTATGAAGTGCATAGGAGAGAAAAAATTATCTATTACTGTTATTCTCTAGGTATCGTTCAACAAACTAGGGTTCAGGAAGGTAAAGCTTAACACTCAAAGGCACATAAGGCATCATTGGCAAATTTGACAGATCAAGAAATTGAAATCAGAAGTCTAGTCTCTTAATTCCATGCCCTCCAGCACAAATCACTAATCAATCATCACATTAATGAAAGTAGTCTTTGTCATACACAGAGAGAAAAAAATAAGAAAATGAAGTCTTGATCTTGTATGTTGCTGTTTTCAAAAACAGGTTGATTGATCTTTTTTATGTTTTACTCATTCTCTTCTTCACCCTTACATAACATTTTGTTTAACAAGAACGTTTTGGGTTTTTTTTTATAAGCAGCACATTTTTACTTTGATTTCAAGTAGAAAAAGCCAGTAATTATTTTCTTCTCTTCTTTAAAAGACACTAAAAATATGGAAGGCAGGACCGAGCAGACAAACTGGCTGGTAATCAGAGCTGGTAAAAGAATCCCCCTGTGATAAGTCACATTGCCTTTGTGTAGTTGTGCTGTGGGTTTCAAATCATGTCTAGCCAGTCTGCAGGATCTAAAGAATTATTTTTATATATACATATTGCACAGTAAAATGCATCAAAAAAATCTCTGGATGATCTCCATTGAGCTAGATTTTGTTTTCCAATTTGTCAGCTTCTAAAAAAAAAAAATCATCCTGAGCATTTTACTTCTTACATTGCCCTTTAACATCAAAGAAGGTCACACTATATTCACTCATCATATAATGTATACCATGGCAACAGAGACAAAGAAACTACTTTGTTAATGATACAATTATGGACACAGCCTGTTCTTAAAATAATTCAAGAGCATGTGTTCATATTGTCAAACTTAACATTTAGGGGCTTAGGGTAATTTTCAAGCAGCTCACATAGGCTAAAATATGTGGGTCTTTTTTACCTATAGATTTTAGTTAGAATTTTCAAATTGGATTTATCTGAATAAATCCACTTTAGAAATTAGTGGGTTTGCATGGATTCCACACACACAGTTATGCGTGTAAATTACGATCCCACCCCCACCCCCAACCCCTACCCGGGACATCTATATAGTAGGAATGTAAAAATATGCATGAAATTGTGTTCCACATGTACTTTTATGCACATACTTGCTGGTGCTATTTTTAAAGAGCCACTTATATGCATACAATCAGGTTTTATGCTAGTAAGTGCCTTTGAAAATTTCTCCCAAAACTTGCTCTGAAACCTTTTTTCCTTAAACTTGGTAAATATGTTAGCATGCACACTAAAATGTCATTTAACAGATGATGCACTACATTTTTAAGTGTGTTCTCTAATATTTGTTATTTGAAGCACGTGCATGAAATTAGATTTTTTGCTATCAAAAAGTTGCACAGTCAGTATTATTTTCACCTGATTGCTAAATATCATATGAATGCTATTCAAAATAACAAACATGCTAAATTGAGCAAGCTCAGTCCTCCTTTCATCATGGCTTCACTTCTTTGGTTGAAAACTGTATAAAAGAGATCCCAGCAAATGAAGTTGGTTGTTGATAGAGAGAGGAGGAGTCTGAGAGTAAGTAAACACCAGGAGATGAGGTGAAAGGAAAGTAAGGATATCAAGGAGAGTTAAAAAACAGATGCCAACAAGGCTTAGGCTGTGTCTTGCACTTCTTTTGTGGTGAACTTGCCTTTTAACATTGCTCCAGGTCTGAGGGTGAGAGTGTGAGTGAGTGAGTGAGTGAGTGAGTGAGTGAGTGAATGCATGTTTTCTTGTATCAGACTTCTGTGTCTGTAAGGTTTTTGAAAGAGAAGAGTGAGAAGACATGGTTGATGAGAGAATGGAGAGCAGCAGGGGCTTAGCAATAGGGTCGTGCATGGAAAAAAATTATTTTGTGTCATAATATTGTATTACTTTTCCCATTGCTTTGTCATTTGTTTCATTTCAAAGTTATTTCTTGTAATTAATTTATATCATTAACTAGGAACTCAACAATACGAAGCTACACACAGCAGTCCAGAAGCAGGAAAGGTCTTTTGCACCAAGTGCCACATGTATGATTATCTACTAGTTGGTGAAAGTTTGCATGTGTGCACCTGGTGCAAATAGTTCCTGGCTCTCAGAGAATGAGTATGACACGTGGAGGCTAGAATGGCAGATCTGGAGGAGCTGAAGCAGACATAGGTACATAGGAGAGACATTCAGGGACATAGTAACTAAGTCCCAACTCCAGTCCAGGACCCCTGTGCTGCTTTGAAAGAACAAGGTAACATGGTCAGAGAGCATTACCCTAGTGTAGTGGAAGTGATCTTGTAGCAAGGACCTACTTTCCAGGTGATGTATTATCCTCTTGCACCAAGGATGATTCTCCAAGGGCTAGTACCCAGGAGGGAAGAGTCAAATAAGCCATCATAGTTGGGGATTTGATTATTAGAAATGTACATAGCTGGATGGCTGGTGGGCATGAGGATTGCTTGGCAACTTGCTTGCCTGGTATGAAGGTGGCAGACCTCACATTTCACCTAGATAAGAATTTGGATCATATGTCATGTAGTGCTATATAAATATTAAGTAATAGTAGTATTAGTAGTAGTAGTAAAAAGGTAATTAGGGAAGATAAGGCCATCACGGAAAGACTGAATACATTCCTTGCTTTGGTGTTTCCTGAAGAGGATGTTGGGAGATACATATGCCAGAAATTATTTTCAATGGTGATTCAGAAGAACACATAAAAAGCACTGTGAAGCTGGAAGATGCAATAAGGAAGAATAGCAAATCACCTGGACCAGATGGTATACAACCCAGAGTTCAGAAAGAATTCACAATTGAAATTGCAGATATGTTACTGGTAATTTGTAACCTAACTGTAACATTTGGCCGGCTGCGGGATGACCCCATGACCAGCCCCAATCACCCTGGGTTCCACGGACCCACCTATGTTATGCGTGCTGTCCACCGCAGACCCACAGCACGGCCCTCTCACCTTTCTTCAGTGACTCTAGCCTCTGGTTCCTCCTCGCTGGTGGCAGTGGACCATCAGCTCCATCCTTGGGCCTCCCCCGGTGCCTCCTGCTCTGCCACAGTCCCCGGCGTTCCCAGTCCTGCTACCACCTCTCGTCGGGCCTCTCTGCCTATTTAAGTCAAGTTCTTCCATTTCTCAGCACCTCAACAACAGGTCCCCTGACTCCTTTGCAGTATCACTTTCCTTCTGCCTCTCTGTATTGCTGCTGTGTCTTGCCGTACCCTGTCTAGCCTTCCCCTATGTCTCTTTGTCTCCTCCTTTGCTCTTTGCTGTCCTTGCTTGCCCCCCATACCTTGCTCTGCCTGTCTTGCTGGTCCCATCCTTGCCTTGGTCTCCGGTGTCTTGTCTTGCCTTGTCCTGTCTGTCCTGGGCTGATACCTCGTACTGACCTTTGCTAAGGACCTTGATTATGCTCTTGACTGCCAACTACTATCTGCTCACTGCCTGCCTTGACCCTCAGCCTGGATCCAATTACTGTCTGATTTCTGCCTACACTGACCTCTCCCCATGTCTGGACTCTCTCCCTACCACTCCTAAGGGATACTCGCCTAAGTCCTGCCAGCCCCTGAAACCCAAGGGCTCATACTGTGGGGAACAAGGCTAGTACAGGTGAAGCTTCTATTCCGACCCAGAAAGGGCATGTCCAGCCAGCTGTCAGCATAGGCCTAATAGGTTCATCTACTAGGCTGCATCAACCATGCCTCAACACAAGGGCTCACTACCTTGACGCTATCGTTGTGATTGTCCATCATGCCTGAAGATTGGAAGGTGGCGAATGTAATCCCAATCTTATAAAATGGTTCCAGTGATTATCTGGGAAACTATAGATGATTGAGTCTGACTTCAGTGCCAGGAAAAATCATGGAAACTATACTAAAGGTCACAGACCCTAACCTCCCCAGCTTGTTTCAATTGTGGAGAGAGAGGCCATTTAGCCAAAGATTTTCACTATGAAAAGAGCCTAGTGGAAGTCAGCCTGATTACACAGCCATCACTGAAAGTTAAAGTAACCACTAGCAAAGGTAACCTCCAACAGGAGGATGACTGCTGGACCAGAATGGAAGAAGAGTACTTGAGGTACCTGCATGAACAAGTAACAAGATTATTGATGTTTTCCCCTTTTGTTCACTTTGTGCTAGGCAGGGGCATAAGGAAGAGTTTTGTCCTTATGGTATGGAAGAGAATGAAGAAACCTTTATAGGAAGCATGGAAGTAAAAGGGGAACAGGCTCTCTCACACTATTGTGGTGTAAGAGAATGCACTGTCAAAAACTGTTCTAGGCTTGAGGATAAAGACTAGAGGACAGTTATGAGGAGGAAGAATAGGGGCACAATCTAGAGAAGCCTCATAGTTGTACTTCATGGGTATCCCTTGTGTGAGACTTAAGGATTTTGTGATCCCAGCTGAGCTAGATTAGATCCCTAACAAAGCTCTAGTAGATTCAGGATGCAGAAAGACTCTGATTCAGAGGGAGCTAACCTAGAGTGGGTATATCGATTACAGGAAGAAAATGATACCTGCATACATGATGACATACTGATGATTTTGATGGAGCAAACCTAGAGAGAGTATATTTCCTGAGCTTCCATACCCTCTTGATTTGGGACATTATCCCCATTTTGAGACTCTATGGGCCCACCTCATGGCTAGCAGGGCAGCCCAGACTGCATAGAAACTTCTTCTCTGATAGCCTCTCCATTGGACATTGCGAAAGTATACCACACAGAGTCAAAGACCTGTACACCATGAAACAGCACCTGAGAAGAAAATATGAGAGGTTTCAGTGCCAGGGACTTTCCTGTTTTAGAGGGAACCCTGGGTGTTCCAAGAACCCTTAGCTTATTTCCTTACAAAGGATGGGGGAGGGTAATCCTAGAAAATTTAAGCAAGCCCCACTGAAATATAATTCCTTGGAGTCGAGCTAGAGGCATATACAGATGAAGGAAGGGAAGGTAACCTGTGATCTAGATGACCACATACCAATCCTATCCTCCACAGCAAAGAGAGATGGTCAGTCCCAGGTTAGAGAAGGAAAAGAAAATAGGAAGGATGATTATTTTCCTGGAATTTAACCCAGGTAGTGCATTCACTCGACCTGACAAGGCCAAACTGAGGAGGAGGGTATGTTAGATCCTCCTTAAAAGCCTAAAACCGGGCATTTATCCTGGTCCACCATAAGCCACAGACAGGAAGGGAATTACACTCTGAAGAGATTCTCCTTAGAAGGGAATAAGAAGCTTGGCTCAGGGAGAACACAAGGGGCCCCATAGAAGAGAAGGAAGCCTAGGGAAGGCTAATACTTCTGAACTGTAAGTTATATTGCTGTTTTTATTTTGTGAACTGTGAAATTAAGCAGAGCTGCTTCTGTTTTGTTATCTTGTTATTAATAAAGAAGTTTATGAGATAATAGCCAGAGTCTAACCCGAGTTTGTTCTCTGGCCAGGCCAAGACCACTCACAGTGTCACACAGGGATACAGCGAAACAGTACATCATGAGTGAGCTGGTGATTTGTCTGCATTACATGAACTTAAGTTAGGAACACATAGCAAAAGCTCACTAATGTTCCATTGTAGAGTTGTCTTATAGTTCCCATCTGTCTGTGGAGGTTATTGAAGGTTATAAGCTTGGCAGATGGAGGAGCTTTTTGACTGGTTTGGGACCCTATGAGTGTGGTGACATTTAGGATAGGTGGGGCAAACCTGAGCTAAAATCCTTTAGGGAGGTTGGATTCCTTGTGGGGCACTAGCATTTTATGGCAGGAAGAGTTTGAGTATGAACCTTGCAATAAATGATCCTCAAATGGCTGAAGGAAGAAAGCTGGATGTATATCCTCCAGTACTACAACTTACTCTTCTCTGCATATTTTCAGGTCCAAGGTATTTTCAGAGAATTCCCCAAAAACCTGGCAACACAAATGTGCTTGGTGACTCCATACTTGCTTTTGAGGGGCAGGCATTAGAGCTATCAGTCAGTGGCTTCATCCTGATGGTTATGCCATGCATCCTGCTAGGATAGTCACAATGTGAAGGACTGGCATCTGAAGGTCCTTAGCCTAGCCCTGGCAGATCTATATCATTGATGCCAAGGAGAAATCTAAAAGGTTTGACTCAGGAGGGATATGTTATCTGACCATCCTCCCTATATGAGCACTCTTTAGTTTTAGCAGTAATGACATAATGACACAGTTCATGAGGGCATCAAAGCTTTAATGAAAGAGCTCCAGAATCAAATCAAAAGAATTGTTGACCTCAGAAGAGCCCTAATCCCTCTGATGGCTTTCCAGCTGAAGCCTCTGAATGTCTGCTTTATTCTACATATAGACCAATCATGTCAATAATTGCAATGACCATTACCATATGCCAGAAAACAGGCACCACTTTGTGTTGCATCCGCTGAAGATACTCCCCTCAGCTTGCCTTGGGTTCACTCCAGCCACATTGAATAGGAGTGGTCATCTCAAGAGTATTACAGACCAGAGGTGGAAAGGCTGGAAAGTTGCATTCAAGCTTTTTTGGAATGATGCTGCCTCCTGAGTCCTGACCATCCCTCCTAGTTCCCTAGTTCCTTCCATGAAGGATTAACACTTAGTTGCTGTTGCCTTATGTCCATTGCAACACTTGTCCTGCAGAGTGTTCATACCATCTGACACTATGCAAGACATAGAACATATACAGTAGAAATTTTCTGCCCGATTATGTCACTGAATATAAACTTTAAAGATGGGTCTTCATTTCAAAGAGTTGTAACTATGTGCCTTATACATTGTGACGTATACAACAGTTTTGAAAAACATTTGCCATCACTTTCTTTTCAATGTGTGCTCTCACCCCCAGGTTTGTGTTTGAATTTGGTGAGGTCATGACTGAGTGGCCTTGGTTTGCTTAGTTTTCTATTAATATTCTGTTTAAAAATACATTTGTGTTATCACTGGATCTTGTGTGATTCGTGGCTCCCGCTCTCTCTGATTCTTGCCAGCAAGCATACTTCTCAACCTGATCCTCAGTAAATTATTTTCTTTCTTTTCTTCCCAATGCCCCAGGTTTAATATGAAGCAACACATTCATAAATCAAAACCTGACTCTATCAGAGTTCTAACTTCACTGTTGTCTGAGAGTCATAACTCTAGGTCAGCTAACCTGGCAGGTTCTTTTTCTAAATCAAAACCACATCTCCTGGTATCCTGGCAGATATTTACCTCAGCTCAGACTTTGCCCTTATATGAATAATAATATAATAATTAGAGATATGCAAACAAAATAATTTTGCTTTAATTTTTTTTTTTCATTGGGGGGGGGGGGGTGGTGGTTGTAGGAAAGTTCATTCCATTTAACATAAATTTTTTATTTTTTTATCTTTATTGCATTTAAAATTGTACACACAACAAACCATTATGATTGGTAAAGCAAGTGGTATAAACTGAAAAAACAATTGTATTACAATACAAAAAAAAAAATACAGGTAACAGTTATATTTTAAACCACTCTATATTATAAGTAATTAGGTGGGAGTGGATACTAATATCTTAAGAGCAAATAGTAGAACAATAGGCAAAAAGATAAATAATGAGGCCAAATGAGATAGCCTACTGAATGCCAGTCTGTGCTGATTGTGTCACATTAGGGTGTGAGTCAAGAAAGAACCATAGCTGTGACGGACGATGGTTCAAAAAATACATACACTGAATTAAGAAATTTAACAACGCATTTACAGGGATAGCGAAGAGTAAATTTTGAACACTTGGTCATAGCTTCCACTCTCATATCTAAGAAATTCTTCCTTCTCTCTTGTGTCAGCCGGGGAATATCAGGAAATAGCCAAATTTTTGGCCATAGAACAACTCAGTTCTATTGCAGAAGAACAATCTAAGTAATAAGTATGTTATTTTTCCCAGTAAGACAGGCAAAATTCACAAACAATACACTTCTAGTTGTTTCCTTGTCCTCCTGCGTTAACTCCAGAAGATCAGTAACATTCAGCTGTTGCGGTTCCAAATTCCGTTGGTCTCTCTGCATTCTATTCTGGGGCAAATAGTAGGCCTTTGTAATTAAAGGTACAGCTTCCAGTGGTACTTTTATAATCAAGTTTAGGTAATTCTTAAACATTTCTGTTGCTGATATCTGATGAATTACCGGAAAATTCAATACCCTTATTTTCAAACTACGAAGTGAGTCCTCTATATTTTCAATTTTCTTGTTTTGCACACTTTCAAGTTGTATTGAATGCTGCTGATATTCTTCTATTACTTTTATCTAGGGATGTGAATCATTTTTTGACAATTTAAAACAATCGTCAGATATATTTTAAATCGTCAAAAATCGTTAGAGCCGCGATACAATAACAATTCCCCCAATTTATCGTCAAAAAATCGTAAATCGGGAGAGGGGGGAGGGCGGGAAAACCGGCACACCAAAACAACCCTAAAACCCACCCCGACCCTTTAAAACAAATCCCCCACCCTCCCGAACCCCCCCAAAATGTTTAAATTACCTGGGGTCCAGTGGGGGGGTCCCGGCGTGATCTCCCGTGATCTCCTACTCTCAGGCCACGGCTGCATTAATAGAAATGGTGCCGGTAGCCCTTTGCCCTTACCATATGACAGGGCAAAGGTAGTGCTGGCGCCATTTTGGTTCCTGTCACCCGACGTCACGAGTGCAGGAGATCGCTCCTGGACCCCCGCTGGACCCCCAGGGACTTTTGGCCAGCTTGGGCGGGGCCTCCTGACCCCCACAAGACGTGCCAAAAGTCCAGCGGGGGTCCGGGAGCGATCTCCTGCACTCGTGACGTCGGGTGACAGGAACCAAAATGGCGCCGGCGCTACCTTTGCCCTGTCATATGGTAAGGGCAAAGGGCCACCGGCGCCATTTCTATTAACGCAGCCGTGGCCCGAGAGTGGGAAATCGCGGGAGATCGCGCAGGGACCCCCCCCCCCCACTGGACCCCATGTAATTTAAAACATTTTGGGGGGGGGTTCGGGAGGGTGGGGGATTTGTTTTAAAGGGTCGGGGTGGGTTTTAGGGTTGTTTTGGTGTGCCGGTTTTCCCGCCCTCCCCCGATTTACGATTTTTTACGATTTAAAAACAAAACAAAACATGACAATCAGATTTCCCTCCCCCCCAGCCAAAATTGATTGTTAAGACGATTGATCACATGATTCACATCCCTACTTTTATCTTCTCTTCCACTTCTTGCATCTTTTTTCCTGATTTACAATCCTTTCTTCATTTTTAATACTGCATTTATTTGTCTCCAAACAAGATTTAGATAGATTAACAATCGCTACTTCAATAGCTGCTAATGCTTCCCAAATTAAATCTATTGTTACTACTGCGGGTTTGACAAGAAAGGAAGTTAACACTTGTGAAGGCTCACCCATTCGCATGGCCTCAGTGTCAATGTCCTGAATAGTTTCCAGCGTCGGAGATATGAGCCTGATGTCCTGCATTGATGGTATGTTCCAAATTGAGGAACTGTGGTCTGCCGTTCAAAGGGGGTCTCAATTTCCTTCTCAAGTATACTTCCCAGTTCGTCCTCCTTCTGAGCTCCCAGCTCAGTAGGGCTGTCTGGGAAGATTATCGATGTAACTTCCCTCATCTCTCTCACACAATGGGGTGGGGATGGCATCTCTGGCACGCCGGGATTCAGCGAGATCTCATCTGCCAATGGTAGAGGCATTCGCTCCGTGTCTCTACCTTCCGCGGCACTCTCTCCCGGCTCCTTCGGCATTGAAGTGAAGAAGGTTTGCATCGTAGTTTGTTTTGCATCAAAACTCTCAGGAACTGCCTGACTTTCTCGAAGCCTGGCCTTACGTTTGGTGTGTGGCATTTAGGAAACCTTTAGCAAAACAAAGCAAATATTCTTAAGGAAATAACAAAGTGAAGCAACCTTCTTCAATCTCTCATTCAGCCGCCATCTTGACTCCTGGTCCTACATATATTTAATTTAATTTGCTGAACTGAAATAAATATTTTAAAAAAACAAAAACAAAAAGAACTGAAAAGGGGCCTTCTTAGGCCCCCATTTACACTTCCTGGGGCATCCCTAGGTCCCTCTAAAAGCCCTGACCTAAATAAATCAGCCAGAGACCTCCCCAGCTCCCTCTTAACTCCTTTCACAGATATTAGTCCTGTCTAGTAAGAGAAAGGGGAAGAAGCAATCCCTAGTAACTCCTGCCCATTCGATAGATACTTAAAAATGGTTCTCAGTCCTGACACCAGCAGCATGGTGATGTACAGCCTTACAAGAAACTTACGGCCATTACAAGAAAATGGAACCAGCCGGCTCTGAAGCTGGTGTGATTCGGATGGCATTTTGATGCCAGACTCAGGACCAGATGCCATTCCTAAATAGCCACAGCAGGAGGGACTGGGGATCGCTTCTGCCCTTTTCTCCTACCAGGATATGACGTACCTCTATGGAAGGGGTAACTAGTCAAGAAGATCCTTGATTGATTTATCTGGTGCAGGAGAGGGTTTTGTTGGAGGGGCCCTAGGAGGCCCTAGATTGGCTTGGTTCAGCCCTGCTAGGTAGGCCTGGGCTCCAAACTCTTGGCAGGAGGTAGGAAGTCAGAAGGCTCAAGAGAGGTCTCATCTGAGCTTGGCTGTACCCAGCTGAGTGGGCCCCAGCCCTGGTTGGGTGACAGGGTGTGGGAGAGGGAAGGGGGTTTGGCAAATAGCGTGGACTATTTGCTAAAATGAAAAACACCCAAAAAAACACTCAAGAATTTAGCATGAAACAAAAATTGGATATTTTGGTTTAAAATGTACTTCCCAAATAATAATAATGATAATATATAATATAACTACATTATTCAGGTTTTCTGGTCCATAACGGCATAAATTTTAAAATCGAATAAAAGTGAAAACAATAACTGTTGTTTTCTTTTGATAAGCAACTAACAGAAAACATATAGATACTTAGAGGTCAATGTCTATGTTATCTGGATAGACATATCCTGTTAATTTAGATGAGATATTCAGCAGCACGGCTAAGTAGATCCATCCATTGCCTACCCATTTCTTATCTGGCTAGCTAGATAGATGGAGAAGTGACTTATCCAGCTATCTAGAAGCTGCAAGTATAACCAGCTATCATTTGAATATCCACCTCTTAAGGAACCTCTGTATAAACTATGAGGAGCATATTCAGTAGGCTTGGTAATGGACAAGCTATCCAGTTAAAGTTAGCCAGATAACTTGTACTATATATTCAGCGAGATAAATATCCCTTTCAATATACTTGTTTAAAGTTATCCGGCTACATATGATGGTTGAGGGGCAGGGGAGGTGTACAGGCAAAGTGTTATCCCAACTGCTCAGGTTATTAAACATCATAAGAATTATCAAAGATCTAAATGTTTTTTCTTGGCTAAAATGCTGAAGGAAAACTCCACTGACATTGTCCCCTTCTAGGAGGCATAATAAGAAGTCTCTATGCACTGCTTAGCTTTTTAGTGATTAACTTTGATGAAGAAGCAACGCACTGAGGTTTCTCAGAACTCTCTGTGTTATAAGTTATATAGCAAAATACAGAGATTTTATCTACGCTAATACAGCGACTAATGGTCTAAGTGAAACTATTATGGTTAGCACCCATCTTTCTTGAAGAATATATACTCACCAAGAAAAACTACATTTGCCAATCTTATTGACTCTTTTGGCTACTCCAGTAAGAATAAACAGACCAATCATGATAGTTTTAATTACTTCTATACATTTTTGTCTGAGATAAAACATTTCATGTTCAGTTTCAGTTTTTTTTGTAAATGTGTTAGAAGCAAATTGTTGGCTTTGCCATTTTATGTACTTCTCTACCTGCTTATAAGTCAAACGCCTTAAACATATTCCCCATAGACACAAAATGGGAGAAAACTGTTTGTACATCTGGCTCTATAGATTTAAAAGCTGGGCAGTTAATTTTCCCATTAAAAAACAAAACAAAACACTTGTAGTACTTAAATCAAAAGTCATTGTTGAACAATATTAACACATCAGTTCTCACTCTTTTGCTCCACTGAACACTTAATACAGATATACGATATAATGCAGATACATGAAAAGTACGGACATACATCTTGTATAATTTATAGGTTTGATAATTAGCATGCATCCCAAGGACAATTGGGATGGAAGAGGTGATTACATGAAAGTGCATGTGTTTATTGGACCTAAAAACTGGAGGGCTGCCAATGTAACACCAAGTTTTAAAAAGGGATCAAGGGGTGTTCCAGTAAATTACAGACCAGTGAGTCTGATGTCTGTGGCAGGTAAAATGGTAGAAGCTATCATAAAGAGCAAATTTGCTAAACATATAGATAAACATACTTTAATGGGACAAAGCCAACATGGATTTAACCAAGGGAAGTCTATCCTCACAAATTTACTACATTTTATTGAGGGCATGAATAATCGTGGATAAAGGTGAACCAATTGATATAGTGTATCTAGAGTTCCAGAAAGAATTTGGAGTTTCAGAAGCATTTGACAAAATCCTTCATGAGAGACTTCTTAGGAAATTAAAAAGTCATGGGATAGGGGGCAGTGTCAATTGTGGATTGCCAACTGGTTAAAAGATAGAAAACGGAGAGTAGTACTAAATGGTAAACTTTGTCAATGGATAAAGATGATTAGTGGAGTGCACCAGGGATCTGTTCTGGGACCACTGCTTTTAATATATATAATTATATATATACACATATATTAATAAATATAAACAACCAGGAAATGGGAACAACAAGTGAGGTGATCAAATTTGCCAATGAAACAAAATTTATTCAAAGTTGTTAAATCACATGAGGATTGTGAGAAAATTGCAAGAGGACATTACAAAACTGAGAGACTGGGCATACAAATGGCAAGTGAAATTTAATGTGGATAAGTGCAAAGTGATGTACTTAGGGAAGAGTAACCCCAAATTATAGCTACACAATACAAAGTTCCACATTAGAAGTCACCAATCTGGAAAAGGATCTAAGTGTCATTGCTGATAATACATTTAAATATTCTGCTCAGTGTGTAACAGCAGCCAATAAATCAAATAGAATGCTAGCAATTATTAGGAAATGAATGGAGAATAAACATCAGATATCATAATGCCTCTGTATCGCTCCATAGTGTGACATTATCTTGAGTACTGTGTGCAGTTCTGGTCACCACATCTCAAAAGATATAGCAGAATTAGAAAAAGTACAGAGAAGGGTGGTCAAAATGATAAAAGAGATGGAATAATTCCCCTATAAAGAAAGGCTAAAGCGATTATGAATTTTCAGCTTGGAACAGAGACAGCTAAGGGGAGATATGATAGAGGTCTATAAAATAATGATTGGAATGGAACAAGTAAACATTAATCAGTTGTTTATTCTTTTGAAAAGTAAAAAGACCAGCAACACAGAATGAAGTTACTAGGTAATACTTTTAAAATTAACAAGAGAAAATATTTTTTGTTTTACTAAATGCATAATTAAGCTCTGGAATTCATTGCCAGAGGATGCAGTGAAAGCTATTAGTGCAGTTGCATTTCAAAATGGTTTGAACAAGTTCCTGAAGGTAAAGTCCATTAAGCATTATTAAGGTGGGATTTCAGAAATCCACTGTTTATTCTTAGGATAAGCAGCTTGGAATCTATCTACCCCTTGAGATCCTGGATTGGTCACTGTTGGAAACAGGATACTGGCCTTGATGAACCTTTTGTCTGATCTATGTTTTGTTTAGTTTTCAGTTGGATACCATTGTAGCTCCAAAAAAACCCCCCATTTATTTATTTATTTATTTAACTTCTTTTACTATACCGATACTCAAGACAAGGTCTTATCGTACCGGTTTACAATATAACAGGGGGAAACCAATTTAACAACTAAGTGGAAAGGTAAAGTTACATTAAACAGGGAGCGAGAACATGGGAGATGGAAAAACAGGAGAGATTTTAAAACGATAACAACTGAAGAGTGATAAAATTAACAATTAACAAAAAACTATATAGTAGCGAGACATAAACAGATATTTATCTTAGGCTATTATAAACATAATATATCTGGGAGGAGGAGAATAGGGGAGGTGAACAGGGGGGGTGGTGTCAGGGCAGGGGTTGGAGATGGGGAGGGACTGAAACGGAGAGGGGGGAGGGACAGGGGAAGAGGAGAGAGTCAATGTTGGATTGAATGGAGGTTCCTTCAACGGTAAGCTTGTGTGAACAGCCAGGTTTTCAGTTTTTTTCTGAAGGAGAGATGGCATTGTTCCTGGCGTATATCAGGGGGAAGTGAATTCCAATGGTGCGGACCTGCTGTCGAAAGTGCTCGCTTGTTAATAGAGTTGTGGACCGAGGATTTGATAGGGGGGGCCTTGAGCGAACCTTTGTAGGCATTTCTAATCAGCCTTGTTGAAGTGTGTAGTTCGAGAGGGATGGTGAGTTGGAGTGTGGATTGCTGATAGATGGATTTGTGGATGATGGTGAGGGCCTTGAAGAGTATTCTGTATTGGATGGGTAGCCAGTGTAGGATTTTTAGGATTGGTGTGATGTGGTCCTTACGACGTGTGTTAGTAAGAATCCTGGCCGCTGCATTTTGCAGCATCTGTAGAGGTTTAGTAGAAGAGGCGGGGAGACCGAGAAGTAGAGCGTTACATTAGTCGATCTTTGAAAACAGTATGGCCTGAAGCACTGAACAGAAATCCTGGAAGTGTAAGAGCGGTCTTAGCTGCTTCAGGACCTGTAGCTTAAAGAAGCATTCTTTGGTTGTAGCGTTGATGAACTTTTTGAAATTCATCTTGGAGTCAAGGGTGGCCCCAAGGTCTCTAACCTGGCTTGCTAGTGGAATAATTGTGTTGCTGGCTAAGGGGTTGTTATCGCAAGGGGAGATCACCAGGAGTTCTGTTTTAGACGTATTGAGGACCAGGTTGAGACTCGAGAGAAGAAGGTTGATGGCATGTAAGCAGTTATTCCAAAAATTTATAGTACAGGAGATGGGGTCCGAGATGGGGATTATCTTGTTTGGCCCGGCCCCTGACACATGGAGGGAGCACTGGATGGCTGGCACCATCTTTAAAAATGGCGCGGGCCATCCAGTGCTCCTACCATGTGACAGGGGCCGGCCAATGGCACGGATACCCTGTCACATGGTAAGGGCAAAGGGCCATCGGCGCCATTTTGATTAGTGGCAGCCGACGGCCCGAGAGCGGGAGATCGCTCCCAGGACCCCCACTGGACCACCAGGTACCTGTAAAAGGTTTTGGGAGGGTGGGGGAAGCTAAGGGATTAGTTTTAAAAGGTCGGGGTGGGTTTTTTGTTTATCGGCTTGGGTGCAGTCGATAAAAAAAACCCGATCAGGCCAGACAAAAAAAAATCACGATGTGAATCGGAACCAGAATCAGAACCGATTCTGGTTCCGATTCACATCTCTAGCGAGTAGCACATTTAAAATAAATCAGAAAAAATATTTTTTACTCAATACATAAAAAAACTGTGGAATTTGTTAACAGAGGATATGGTTAAGACAGTTAGCTTATCTGGGTTTAAAAGAAGTTTGGACAAGTTCCTGGAGGAGAAGTCCATCAACTACTATTGGTCAAGATGACTTGACCAATAGCAGTTGATTTTTAAACCTACGCACACAGCCTACATTTGTGTGCGCTACCCGCCGGGAACAAATGGTCGCCCGATTTTACAACATGCGCGCGTGCAAGGGGGTGTACACTAGTGCACCTTGCACGCTCCGAGCCCTAGGGGAGTCCTGATGGCTTTCCCCATTCCCTCTGGCCCCCCCACCTTCCCCTCCCTTCCCCTATCTAACCCGCCCCCCAGCCCTACCTAAATCCCTCCCACCTTTATTTTGTAAATTATGCCTGCCTTTGGCAGGCTTAACTTGCGCGCGCCGGCCAGCTGCCGACACGCGATCCCCTGGCACGGCCGCTGTGCCAGAGGCCTCAGTCCTGCCCCCGCCCCGCCCCTTTCACAAAGCCTCGAGACATCTGCGCATCCCGGGGCTTTGTGCGTGTCGCCGGGCCTATGCAAAATAGGATTGGCGCGGGCAGGAGCGGTTACGTGCGTAAATCCTTTAAAAATCTGCCCCTAAGGAAATAGCCACTGCTTATTAACAACATTAGGAGCATGGGATCTAATTAATGTTTGGGTATTTGCCAGGTACTTGTATCCTGGATTGGTCACATTTGGAAACAGGATCCTGGGCTTGATGAACACAGAATGGAAACTTCTCATGTTTTTATGGCGTCTTTGTCACATGTGCTGGACTCTATTTCCATCTTCTACCTCGCTCCCTGGGACTTATTGCTGGGTGCATCAGGGGGAGCTTTGGAGGATTGCTGTGTTTTGTACTTGCAGCCCTTTTTTATTCTTCTATTTATTTATTTTTATTTATTTAAAAGTATTTATATACCGCTTTTCAAAACAGGGTATCTTGTCAAAACGGTTTACAATAAGAATAAAATAAAATAAGTAAAAAGAGCTTAAAAAATAATATAAAAATACATAAAACTGATATATACCTTAAAGGTAAAATACTATTATGTTGGGTTCCAGTGGCTGCATGGAGAATCTACCTCGCCCTCATTAACTTCTAACACCCTGCAAAATCAGTGGTACCAGTTGGCGAATAGGTCACATGGGCAATACAATCCTGTCTTGAACCATCTGGCTCTGTAGAGGCTGAGTCTGCTAATGACATTGCTACACATTTTGCTGGAGCATGACTAGCCACAGCCAAGGGTTTCAACTTACAGGGCATGCCTACAATAACTGCCATTCACTTTGAAGTGCTGAAAAGGTTAGGGCTGAAGAGGTTAGGGCTGTTCAGCTTGGAGAAGAGATGGCTGAGGGGGGATATGATAGAGGTCTTTAAGATCATGAGAGGTCTTGAACGAGTAGATGTGACTTGGTTATTTACACTTTCGAATAATAGAAGGACTAGGGGGCATTCCGTGAAGTTAGCAAGTAACACATTTAAGACCAATCGGAGAAAATTCTTTTTCACTCAGTGCACAATAAAGCTCTGGAATTTGTTGCCAGAGGATGTGGTTAGTGCAGTTAGTGTAGCTGGGTTCAATTAATGGCTATTAATCAATTTTACTTAGGGAATAGCCACAGCTATTAATTGCATCAGTAGCATGGGATC
Source organism: Rhinatrema bivittatum (assembly GCF_901001135.1). NCBI lineage: Eukaryota > Metazoa > Chordata > Amphibia > Gymnophiona > Rhinatrematidae > Rhinatrema > Rhinatrema bivittatum. The sequence goes on along the minus strand of NC_042616.1, from coordinate 554,203,372 downwards.
TTCTTAGTATTTGGGTAATTGCCAGGTTCTTGTGGCCTGGTTTTGGCCTCTGTTGGAAACAGGATGCTGGGCTTGATGGACCCTTGGTCTGACCCAGCATGGCAATTTCTTATGTTCTTATGAAAAGCAAATTATAAAATTCAAAAACAAATTAAATTAATAAATGTCATACCAAGTACAACTAGTCATCTATGAGGCAACTGCAAAGCAAGAAGTCTCAACTGAACCCCCAGTTAGTCCCCCTTATATTGATATCTATATCCATATATATTGAAATAATGTATATGTTCAGGTATGTATGTGTGTATATATATAGTATATTAGATCTAGACTTTAAATAAAATAAAAATGATATGTGGGTAAATAAAATGGTATATCTGTCAGATAAATTCTTTGGCATTGATTGTGTAATAAACCTTGCAACATTAATCATCTTTCAAATCATTTAAAGCATTAGGTATTAGTTACCCTATTTTAGGGTGTGTGTGTGTATATATATATATATATATCCTTCTATTCCTACTTTACTTTATATTTTTTAAGTTCAATTAATTGATCAGTCCAATTATAAGAGGCTTGCTGAAGGGCTATATCAGGCACAAGAGAACTTCTGTGCTTGCCATTCTCTACTTCCTTGTAGGATTTTTACTTTTTTAAACCAAGATTAAACCAAGATTTTTACTTTTTTGATCAAGAAAGGAAAGTAGAAATCTTCAGATCCCGGGGCAAGCAGCGAAAGAGGGAGATGCAAAGGAGCTGATGGGATGTAAATCTCCTGTTAGCCCTGCCTCCTCTATAGCATGATTGTGCCAGCCCTGCAGCAAATCCAGGACTAGCAATGTAGGTGCCAGCTGATATCACCATACCCAGTGGGAGCCAATTGTGGGGTTCTCTGTCATCAGCCTTTGCTGAAAAGAGGGGGGTGAGCTCTGGCATGCCCCAGCTGTGCTGTCATTTGTCCAGCTCCATCAAAGGATGCAGTAGGGCACCTCCCCAAACTACTCACCTGGTCCCAGGGAAGCATCTGGGGTGTTGGCATCTTCCCACCAAGGTGCACGGGCATCCTGTTACAGGCAGCATGAGTGCACCCAAGCTAGCTGGGGGATACCCATTTGCTGAAAAAAAAAAGAAATAAGAGTTTGAGCACCTATTTCAGTTATTTGTCACACCTGTGCATGGTCAAAATAAGACATGAATTAAATGCAATATTTCTAAGCAAATAAAAAATGAATATTCATATTACAGAATTACTCAGGGATTCTTATTTAATGTACATGTCTGCATGGATCCCAGAAATTAATCATTTCTGAAACTGGACCACTAGAAAAAGCTGGGCAAGATTCTGTGCCTTGAATTAAGTGGAGACCAGAGATGGTGGTGGAGCTTAAATCAAAGTCAGATTCTATTATCATTCTTTTACTTTGCAGGGCTGTGGTAGCATATTGCAGATTCAAAAATGATTTTGAATGAACCTGAGAATTGGGTTCAGGTGCATGATTCCCTCTTGCATTAGATGCCTCCAGGAAAGATAGCTCTTAGAGTATGTGAAGGACACATTGTTTCATTTTTCAGGTTACTTGCATTCTTCTTTTGTTTTATTTTTAATCAATTCATTTGAATAAAGTGCATCCTCAAAATCAACAGAAAGTAGAAATTGATGATGCCAAGCATAAGCTGCTCGAAAAATAAATCAACTTTCAAAACTGAAAAAGGGAAACATCTGTGCAACTCAATATGAGACTACAAAGCAATACTTAGGTAGGAGAAAACTGCTGGAGCCGGTGCAATTGACATTGGGTTAAAACAATTAATTAATAGCCAGAAGGCAAAGTATAATAAGAAATGAAATGTTGATGTGAGGCTGCTGTAGAACCAAAAGAGACTCTTGATGAAGGTAAAAGGATATATGAACTAAAGTATTAGTGCCAGCAGGAGGAAAGGGGTCAACAAGAATTTTTTCAGCTGTGACATTGCAGACAGCCAAAACTTTGCTATAAAGTTTGGAACATGTCTTAAATTATTTGGTAGCATATTTTTTGCTGTCTGTAAAGACAAAGATAATGCTGCATGTATGAGGAAGTTAAATCAGCAGGGGCCAATCTACTATCAGATGTTTGAGATTCCACTAAGTGAATACTGAATGAATATTGGGTTTTCCCAAATATCGATTCTCAAAAAAAGTAATATTTAGATGATATTTTGAAAAATCAGAAATGTATTCAGATATATTTAAAAAAGTAATTTGGAGAATGCAAAAGGTATATCCACTCTATGCTCTCTGTTTCTGGACTTAGCTCCACCTGTAGACCCAAATTCAAAGGGTTCTTCACCACCTAGATATTTACGGCTAGATTTTTAAAATGTCGTGTGCATGAAAAACGGGGGTCACGCGCGTGGCTGGGCCTTGCGCGTGCTGCGCGCATCTTCATAGGAGCCAAGCCACGTGCGTAACTCCCTTTATGCGCAAAAGTGCCAGGCCAAATAAAAGGGGTGGTCTGAGGGTGGGGAGAGGCGGTCGGGGAGGGGCGGGGCTGGAGGCGGCCGGTACTGCGGCCATTTGACCCTGTACTGGGGAAGGGATCACTGGCACGTGCATGCTGCTCCTGCTCCAAAGGAGCAGTAAGCAACGAAATAAAAACCAAAAAAATGTAGGACAACGGTTTAGAGGGCGGGGAGGAGAAGGGAAGGATAAGGGAGGTTAGGTAGGGGGGTAGGAAAGTTTCCTCCCGGTCCGAGCGGACTGGGAGGGAATTGGGAAAAGGGACCATCGCGTCACTGTGCGTAAATTAAAAATTTACATCCCCTGTGCGTGCGAGTCCCGGGCCGCTCACATGGATGTTAAAAACTGCAGCGCATGTGCGTGCACCCCTCGTATTTTATAACATGCGCACTTGTTATAAAATAGCCACGTCCATGTGTGTGCACCGGGAAGTGTGCACATATGGAAGCATGTGCATAAGTTTAACAATCTACCCCTTAGTTTTTATTCTTCTCCCCTAAACTTATACCTCAATTATCTTATGTTCTGCTCAAATCAGGAGTACGTGTGGTTGGCCTCTTTTTGACCATATTGCTACCATATTATTTCCTATGAGAGATAAGTGACTTTTTATTTAATTTCCTCCTATGAGAAATCATAGAAGCCAAGATGTGCTCTCCCCCTCTTTACTTTTACCCTATACTATTGGAATAGAATATAAAAATGAATCAGGAAAGAGTTTTGTTTCTGAGTCATTTTTGAATGCTTTTAAAGAGACAGTATCATGATTACTGAAGCATATTGCAGTGCTCATCCTTTTAAAGGCATCCAGGGAAAACATTCTAACACACGCACTATTCACTAACCACACATGCCCCACCCCCATAATCCTCATTCACTTTCATATATTCTTAGCTAAACTGTACATAAACACTCATACTCCAGGACTCAGACCCAACTTTCACATTCACACAGCACTAAACTCATCAATAAAATACGAAGGTTTCTATTAGCCAAAATAAACAAAATTAGAGTAATTTTATTACAAATATAATATATTCTATTTTTCTTTATTATTTCCTCTTTTCGTGGGAAGGGGTGGATATTTTAGGATCCTCAATCTACTTCTGGGAAACCATCTCCTCTTCCACCTGCTGCTCGCAACGGTAGAGCAAAAACATATAAGAGGAGGTGGGAAACAAAGACAGACATTCAGAATGCCTCACGGACAGCACAGCAGATACAAAGCACAATAAGAAAATACAATTACACATACGAGAATGAGAAAAGATTGAAAAGACAAAGTGCACAGAAGAGAGCAGATTTGCAAAGTAACCAAGAAAAAGTCCAGCAGCATAATAGATACTACATAGGGAACATGAACAAGAAACATGCTTTTCAGTTGCCTACACAAATGACCATGGCCAGAGCACAAAAGGAAACGGCACCACAGCACACACACTTGCAAAGGCATAGAAAGGGCTAGGAGGTGAGAGAATTATTAGATGGATGAATGTCTCTTGCCAAGCCTTACTGAGTACCTTCAAGTAGTGATTCTGTTGCATAATAGCTAGACTTAATCTTAGTAAAGTGAAACAGAAGAAAGAGGAAAAATATCAAATGAAAAGTTGCACAAGACAAATGATGACCTTTTATTTACACTTACTGAGTTCCAGAATTGATGGGGTTACAAATGTGGGCAATGTGGTGGGATATTTTTATGTTTTTTTTTAATAAATTTGTATATAGTTTTAGACAGCATAATAGAAAGTTATATTTTGAATATACCTATTATAAAGAGAGACATGGTCTATATGGTGGATTGTTATAAATGGTATTTAATGCACAGGAATTCATTGTTCTTTTCAAATGAAGCTAGGATACATAGTACTAGTAATACATATAGAATAATGAGCCTGCAAGTAGGTTATATTAATTTGAGGTCTATACAGAAAAAAGAAGTATGTGATATAACATTGCAATATTCTTTAGATATGCTGCAAATTACAGAATCTTGGCATACAATGCAGACATTTTACAGTTGAATGACTCCTGTCCTCTTGTCATTTACAAACATAATAGGTTCGGAAATTAGAGTTTGAAATGAATCTGGCTGTTGAGACTTTGTTATAGAACGTTTCTAACATAGAACAGCACACATTGGGTGATATAGCCCTATCGCAGTGATATTGTGCGATATACTCAATATTTTGCATAGCCCTGCCAAGATTCCCTCCCCCTATTAAAATGAGCTGATTTGCAGGCATGAATTTAGCAAAGCAGCTCATGAATAGGCAACTTGAGCTGCTAGGGCCTGCCCCCACTAGAAACCAATATTTTCTTAGAATTTGGAGGGTCCAGTGGGGGGGGACTACTATAGATCAACAAGAGTTTAATTTTGGAAGTTTGGGGGGGTGGTACTAAGGAGGTAAAATCTGGCAGACATGATTTGATGTGAAAAAGGGATGGGGGATTATATTAGCTGTAATGCCTACTAAGTGATTGAGTTGGGGGGTTGGAGGGCCCATTGTCACATGACCAATGAATAATATTTTTTTTTACATTTGTTTTCAGGGGGCCACCATAAGTGGCAGCCCCAGGTTGAGGGGGGATTCAGGTTTGACTCCCACACACTTTCTAAACTTTAGGCCAGTTTATTTTAAACAAAGTTGTCCCTTTAAGGCAATGGTGGCCCCCATGCTTTGGTGACCACCATCACGTGTAAAGCCCCAATGGCGCATTGTTTTGCCCTGCAGTGATATAATCATAATGTTTTTTGGGGGTAGGGACCCACTATTGTGGCTACACCCCACTACAAAAAAAGGACCCCTCCTGCAAAAAAACATTGCGGGTTGATGCATCTTGGCCTTAATTTGCTAGATTAGTCACGTGAGTCATTTATGTCCTAAATAGTGCAATTAGCACTTAGCAGAGGAATTAGAAAGAATTGAACTTATTATAGTTATGGATTTTAATTTGCAAGTTCATGTTGAATAATCATATTATGCTAAAGAATTTTAGGCAGCAATACCAACTGCTAGGATGGTACAATTAATATCAGGCCGAACTCACTGCTCCATCCACACCCTTGATCTATTATTTCAAGGATGATGAGCAGAAATAGGATCCACTTTTTGAAGAAGGGGCACAGAATCTTTCAACACAGAATGACAAACCTAATGAGGAGGGCTTTAAACTATAATCATCAGGGGTGGATGAACAAAACCCTAAGGTAAGTAAAACATTATAAATACTCATAAGGAAATGGGAAATTTGGGGAAAAAAGGCAATATTTGGAAAACTATGTACACTGTTGATCATGGTATGGGGAATAAAGTCCCAGATCTAAAGGCAGTCATGGAAGAAGCTGATTTAGATGTAGTGGCTGTCACATAGACCTGATACTAGGGATGTGCAGAGGGATGCCATACGTTGCATTCGGGATACGTATTCGTCGGGTGGCAGATACGTTGTATAGGTCCGTATGGAGTCCCGATACGGTTATATGTCTAATCCTATTCGTTACCCGGCTAAAATTAAATTTACTACAACCCCCCACCCTCCTGACCACCCCAAGACTTACCAAAACTCCCTGGTGGTCCAGCGGGGGTCCGGGAGCACTCTCACACCCTCTGTACCAGTTCAAAATGGCACCAATAGCCCTACCATGTCACAGGGGCTACCAGTGCCATTGGTCAGCCCCTGTCACATGGCTATTGGCGCCATCTTGTGCTCCTGCCATGTGACAGGGGCTGACCAATGGCGTCAGTACCCCCTGTGGCATAGTAAGGGCAAGGCTATCGGCGCCATTATGGTTCCTGGCACCCGACGGCACGAGTGCAGGAGATCGCTCCCGGACCCCCGCTGGACCCCCAGGGACTTATGGCCAGCCTGGGGGGCCTCCTGACCCCCACAAGACTTGCCAAAAGTCCATCGGGGGTCCAGGAGTGACCTCCTGCACTCGGGCCGTATTGCCAGTATTCAAAATGGCGCCAGTATTCAAAATGCGCCAGTATTCAAAATGCGCCAGTATTCAAAATGGCGCCAGTATTCAAAATGCCCTCACTATGTCACAGGGGCTGACGGTCGGTGACATAGTGAGGGCAAAGGCTAGCGGCTGCCAGTATTAAAAATGGTGCCGGCGCTAGCCTTTGCCCTCACTATGTCACAGGGGCCGACCCTCGGCCCCTGTGACATAGGGCAAAAGTAGCATCAGCGCCATTTTGAATACTGGCAATACGGCCCGCATGCAGGAGGTCGCTCCTGGACCCCTGCTGGACTTTTGGCAAGTCTTGTGAGGGTCAGGAGGCCTCCCCCCCAAGCTGGCCAAAAGTCCCTGGGGGTCCAGCCGGGGTCCAGGAGTGATCTCCTGCACTCGTGCCGTCGGGTGCCAGGAACCAAAATGGTGCCAATAGCCTTGCTCTTTCTATGTCACAGGGGCTACCGACGCCATTGGTCAGCCCCTGTCACATGGCAGGAGCACAAGATGGTGCTGATGGCCATGTGACAGGAGCTGACCAATGGCACCGGTAGCCCCTGTGACATGGCAGGTCAAAGGCTATTGGCGCCATTTTGAACTGGTACCAAGGGTGTGAGAGTGCAGGGGATGGTTCCCAGACCCCCCGCTGGACCACCAGGGAGTTTTGGTAAGTCTTGGGGGGGATCAGGAGGGTGGGGGGGGGGGGTTGTTTAAATTGGCAGCCGAATAATTCGGCGAAAATTCATTGTATCCGTGGGGAATCGCAATACGTTTCGCTTCCCCACGAATACAACGAATATTGGCACATCCGTTGCAGATTGCCAATAGGTAGGGACCGAATGCACTCCCCTACCTGATACATGTTAGTACTCAGCTACAATCTATTCAGGAAGGAACGGGTAGGAAGGAAGCTGTAGCAATATATATAAAGAACATAAGAACATAAGAAAATGCCATACTGGGTCAGACCAAGGGTCCATCAAGCCCAGCATCCTGTTTCCAACAGTGGCCAATCCAGGCCATAAGAACCTGGCAAGTACCCAAAAACTAAGTCTATTCCATGTAACCATTGCTAATGGCAGTGGCTATTCTCTAAGTGAACTTAATAGCAGGTAATGGACTTCTCCTCCAAGAACTTATCCAATCCTTTTTTAAACACAGCTATACTAACTGCACGAACCACATTCTCTGGCAACAAATTCCAGAGTTTAATTGTGCGTTGAGTAAAAAAGAACTTTCTCCGATTAGTTTTAAATGTGCCCCATGCTAACTTCATGGAGTGTCCCCTAGTCTTTCTACTATCCGAAAGAGTAAATAACCGATTCACATCTACCCGTTCTAGACCTCTCATGATTTTAAACACCCTAATCATATCCCCCCTCAGTCGTCTCTTCTCCAAGCTGAAAAGTCCTAACCTCTTTAGTCTTTCCTCATAGGGGAGTTGTTCCATTCCCCTTATCATTTTAGCCCTTCTCTGTACCTTCTCCATCGCAATTATATCTTTTTTGAGATGCGGCGACCAGAATTGTACACAGTATTCAAGGTGCGGTCTCACCATGGAGCGATACAGAGGCATTATGACATTTTCCGTTTTATTCATCATTCCTTTTCTAATAATTCCCAACATTCTGTTTGCTTTTTTGACTGCCGCAGCACACTGAACCGACGATTTCAATGTGTTATCCACTATGACACCTAGATCTCTTTCTTGGGTAGTAGCATCTAATATGAAACCTAACATTGTGTAATTATAGCATGGGTTATTTTTCCCTATATGCATCACCTTGCACTTATCCACATTAAATTTCATCTGCCATTTGGATGCCCAATTTTCCAGTCTCACAAGGTCTTCCTGCAATTTATCACAATCTGCTTGTGATTTAACTACTCTGAACAATTTTGTGTCATCTGCAAATTTGATTATCTCATTCGTCGTATTTCTTTCCAGATCATTTATATATATATTGAACAGTAAGGGTCCCAATACAGATCCCTGAGGCACTCCACTGTCCACTCCCTTCCACTGAGAAAATTGCCCATTTAATCCTACTCTCTGTTTCCTGTCTTTTAGCCAGTTTGCAATCCACGAAAGGACATCGCCACCTATCCCATGACTTTTTACTTTTCCTAGAAGCCTCTCATGAGGAACTTTGTCAAACGCCTTCTGAAAATCCAAGTATACTATATCTACCGGTTCACCTTTATCCACATGTTTATTAACTCCTTCAAAAAAGTGAAGCAGATTTGTGAGGCAAGACTTGCCCTGGGTAAAGCCATGCTGACTTTGTTCCATTAAACCATGTCTTTCTATATGTTCTGTGATTTTGATGTTTAGAACACTTTCCACTATTTTCCCTGGCACTGAAGTAAGGCTAACTGGTCTGTAGTTTCCCGGATCGCCCCTGGAGCCCTTTTTAAATATTGGGGTTACATTTGCTATCCTCCAGTCTTCAGGTACAATGGATGATTTTAATGATAAGTTACAAATTTTTACTAATACGTCTGACATTTCATTTTTTAGTTCCTTCAGAACTCTGAGGTGTATACCATCTGGTCCAGGTGATTTACTACTCTTCAGTTTGTCAATCAGGCCTACCACATCCTCTAGGTTCACCGTGATTTGAACAATATTACAATATTAGAGAAACAGTATTGCTAGACTTATGAGCTGAGGAGAAGGTGCTGTAGGTTAATCTGGAAAGACGGAAAGGAACATCTATTTATAGTGGTGTAATATACAGACCTCCATCACAGATAGAAGAGATGGATAGAGATTTAATGAAGGATATTCACAGGATTGCTGTGAAAGAGGAGATGCTGCTCTAGGGAATTTCAATCTTCCAAATGTTGATGGGGACATCCCAACTGCTATATCTTCTTGAAGCAGGGAGATCCTGAATTCTCTGTAAGGATAATTTCTCTGCAAACTGGTTACAAAACCCATATGGGGGTGGGAGCAGGACTAGGCCTTGTGCTTTCTGATATTGTAGTGGATGATCATCTCGGAGCCACTGATCACCGGATGTTATGGTTCAATATTAGGATGCAAGAGATGAGGGTTCATTCTAAGGCTAGGGTCCTAGATTTCATGAAAACTAACTTTCTGAAAAATTGGAAGTACATCAAGGAGTCATTAGCTGGATGGGACAATCTAGGGGAAGTAGAAAGGCAGTCAGCAAAACTAAAAGGAGATAGTATAAGGGCAACATTTTTTTTGTTAAGACAGTAAATAAAGGGAGGAGGAAAAAGAGGCCGTTATAGTTTTCTAAAGAAGTAGCTGAAATTATAAGGGAAAAAAGATTAGAATTCATAAACTACAAGAGATTGCAGAAAGAGAAAGACAGGTGACAATATCTGGAAAATTTAAGAGAAGCTCGGAATGTAATCAGGAATGCAAGAATTTAAATATAAGAAAAAATAACACATACAGTAAAACAAAGGGATATAATAGTGATAGAAGGATGTACAAAAGTGACATTGTGAGACTCAAAGGTGAAGGGAAGGAATATGTAGAGGTTGATGTGGAAAAAGCAAAATTGCTTAACAAATATTTCTGTTGGGTGTTCACTTTGGAAGGGCCTGGAGCAGGATCATATAAAACAGAAACAAATAAGATTGGAAGTGAGGTAAATCTCAAATGATTTTCAGAACAGTGTGTTCATGAGGCACTAACTATACTAGTAAATAAGGTGATGGAGCCAGATGGGATACATCCAAGGGTGCTAAGGGAACTTAGAAAAGTTTTGGAAGCTCCGCTGGCTGACATTTTCAATACGTCTTTAGAGTCTGGAGTAATTCCTGAGGACTGGGAAAGGGCAGATGTGGTTCCTATTCATAAAACTGAAAGTAAGGAGGAGGCTAGGAACTATAGGCCAGTTAGTCTGACCTCTGTAGTGAGCAAACTAATGGACTTGCTGCTAGTACAGAGGATTGTGCTATTTTTGCAATCCAATGGCAACATGGTTTTACCAGAAGTAAATCTTGTCACACGAACCTGATCAACTTCTTTGATTGAGTGACCAGAGTATTGGATCAAGGGAGATTGCTAGACGTAGTGCACTTGGATTTCAGCAAGGCCTTTGACACGGTTCCACACAGAAAACTTATAAATAAATTGTGTGTATGGATCCTAGAGTGACTGACTGGGTTAGAAAGTGGCTGAGTGGGAGGTAAATGAAGTTTTGTCTGAGGAGGTGGGTTTTACTAGTGGTCTGCCTCAGGGATCGGTCCTTGTTCTGGTTCTTTTCAACACTTTTATGAACAACATAATGGAAGGATTGTCAGGAAAGATTTGTCTTTTTGCCGATGATACCAAAATCTGTAACAGGGTGGATAGCCAGGAAGGTATGGAAAACATGAGGTGGGATCTAAGGTTTGGCAGCCAAGATTTAATGCTAAAAAATGCAGAGTAATGCATTTAGGATGCAGAAACCCAAGGGAAAGGTACAGTATTGTATGTTAAATTCTTCTAAGCACAAAGGAAGAGCCAGATTGAGAAGTAATTATATCTGATGATCTTAAGGTGGCCAAACAGGTGCCTAAAGCAATGGTGAAAGCCAGAAAGATGCTTGACTCCATAGGGAGAGGAATGATCAGCAGAAAAAGGGAGGTGATATTGCCCCTGTATAGGTCACTGATGAGATCTCACTTGGAATACTATGTACAATACTAGAGACCGCACCTTCAAAAGGATATAAGCAGTATGGAGTCAGTCCAGAGGGTGACTTCTAAAATCGTCCATAGTTCTCATTCTAAAGTATATAAGGATAGACTTAAATATCTAAACCAGTATATCCTAGAGGAAAGGAAAGATAGGGGAGATTTGATAGAGACATTTAAATATCTCAAAGGTTTCCATGCATAAGAGATGAGTCTTTTTTAACAGAAAGGAGGGGTCATGCAATGTGGTTGAAAGGGGGAAGACTCAGGAGTAATCTTAAGAAATATTTCTTTACAGAGAGGGTATTGGATGTATGGAACAGCCTCTGAGGAAGTGGTAGAGAAAAAAAAAGTATCTGAATACAAGAAAGCATGGGATAAATACAGGGGATCTCTAAAGATGTAATGAGAATTCTAATGCTAAATTAATTGGACAGATCTGTACACTGAATGGGACATACAGACTTTTTTTCCATCATGATTCTATATGATTCTATGCTTCTATATGTTTCTATGTTTCTATATGTTTCTATTTTGTTCTGAAAATGTGGTGCAGGTAGGATGAGTTAACTTACAATTTATTTGATCACATTTGTGGATTGATCATTCTTTGATCTTTTTTTATGTATGTCCAACTCAAGATGGTAATAGGAACAATCAAATTAGAAAAATCATTAAACCCAAATTTTAATTAGAGGCCTTTAATGAAGTATATTGTTTACCTTCCATTGGGCTGGAAGTGATGGAGGTTGCTGATTTAGTAGAAGTTTGGGACATGGTGGCTCCTTTGAAACTAGTCTGCTACAATTCATTGAAAAAGAAAGTACCTTGGTTCAAGTATGACTTAATGAAAAAAGAGGTAGGAGGAAGGGTTGAGGAAGACATCCCTCTCAAAATAACAGGAATTTATATGTTAGTGCCTTGAAACACTATATAATATGTATTTATCAGGTTAAGAAAAGATTTTGCAGTGATCAGATAAAAGGTGCTATTAACCACCTTCATGTTATGAAAAGGTTTGGTTTATTATTTTTAGACATACCCAGTAGTTCAAACATTTTATTTATTTATTTGTTTTTATATACCGGCATATCATGTCGGTTTACATCTCAGATTAGGCATCGGTAATTGCATTTGCATTTTAAAATAAACATTTAAAATCTAGTTACATATTATCCATTTTGCTTAAAATATCTAAATAAAAGAAAGATAAAAGAAACAACTATACATCGGAAGATAAAATCATAAAATCATAAAAGTTAAAACATAAATAAAAGTAAAAAACACCATCAAAGTCAACCATTGTTATTTAATGCTTTGTTAAAAAGCCATGTTTGAACTCCTTTCTTAAAGACTTTGATGTTGGTTTCCATTCTCAATTATGATGGTAGAGAGTTCCATAGATTGGGTCTGGCAATGAATAATGCTCTTTCTCTAATGGTATTCATGTGTGCAGATTTTACAGTCGGGAATAGTGATCATAATATGATCAAATTTGAATTAATGACTGGAAGAGGAACAGTATGCAAATCCATGGCTCTTGTGCCAAACTTTCAAAAGGGAAACTTTGATAAAATGAGAAAAATTGTTAGAAAAAACCTGAAAGGAGCAGCTAGAAAAGTAAAAAGTGTGCAAGAGGTGTGGTCATTGTTAAAAAATACTATTCCAGAAGCACAGTCCAGATGTATTCCACACATTAAGAAAGGTGGAAAGAAGGCAAAATGATTACCGACATGGTTAAAAGGGGAGGTAAAAGAAGCTATTTTATCCAAAAGATCTTTATTCAAAAATTGGAAGAAGGATCCAACAAAGAAAATAGGATAATGCATAAACGTTGGCAAATTAAATGTAAGACATTGATAAGACAGGCTAAGAGAGAATTTGAAAAGAAGTTGACCATAGAGGCAAAAACTCACAGTAAAAACTTTTTAAAATATATTCAAAGCAGAAAGCCTGTGAGGGAGTCAGTTGGACCCTGCAAATTTCAGAGCTAATTTTTTATCATTGGCCAACTTTGAAAATGCATTCAATTTTCCAAACAAATCCCACTATTGTATACAGTCGAGGGAAAAATCTGAAAGACTTGTTAATTCATTCCTATTTACCTGATGTTATGAAAGTAGACCCTTGTGTCGAGGTAGATGGCTACCGTCGAAGGGCGAGGCCTCTTGGACTGTAGAGACTTGCTAGAAGACTTCACCCTGGAAGCACGCGACCCCCCCAGGAGGAGCCCGTAGGGGTCCGGCCGCTGGGACTTAGGCAACTCCTCTGAGGACTGTAAAAGGTCTGGATGCAGGCGCCTCCTGCAGGTTGTGGGTTCCAGACAGCTGGCACCTCCAACAGGTCGAGACAGTCTGAGGATGGAATCGATGAAGAGTCCAAAGCCAGTCCGAGAATCAATATACCAGTGGGGTCCAAGTCCAGTCCAGAGTCAAAGCAGGAGAAGAGTCCAAAGCTGTACCGGGGTCGAGCCAGGAGAAGGGTCCGAAGCCATAACAGGGTCAAGCCAGAGAAGGGTCCAAAGCCGTACCAGGATCAAGCCAGTAGAAGACACGTCCACCAGTCCAGAGGTCAGCAGCCAAGAATCAATCCACGGAGCAGGGGAGAAGAGCTCTGAAAGCTTTGGTTCTTAACACGCCCAACATGGGTCCATTTTCGAATGATGCCGTTCTTTCTCAAGGGCTTAATAACAGTGTCTACACAGTAGAGAGAATATATTATATTAAAGCTTTATGTATAGAGACAAATACAGTCAGATAAATTCAAAAGTGGGCAAAGTCTCTTGAATTTAAATAACAGCTGATTGACTTATTGTATTTGTAGTCTTTTTAGATCTTGAACATGAGCAGACAAGAATCACTAGAACAATGACAGCCGGAAGTATTAGAAGAGGCAACTGGTGAGATATCTGTGAAAGATTAATGGTGCATCTCAGGAGGAGGTGAGCAGGATAAGACAGGATAGGAAGCAGAATGAAGAGGAAAGGAAACAGGAGATTCAAGAATTGATGGCTGAGCTCCTGGTTTATGTGAAGAGGATTTTGTATGCTGGGGCCCTGGAGAGAGAAAGACTACCTAAGGTAAATCTGATTTCCAAAGTTAAAAGCATAGGTGAGATAAATAACCCATAATCTGAATTAATCAGCCATCTATGATAGTCCAGAAATAAATTGGATACAATAATGTACAGCAAAAATTATTACAGAGAGAATCTTACCAGCAAGGATAGAAGGACAAAAGAACAGAAAAATTGATAACTCCTCTGTAAAGCAGTGCCCCTCCCTTCCAACCTGTATGGGACCAGGTCTTAAAACGTATAGGGAGGGAAAGCTATATGGGCAGAACCTGCTGAGCACAAGCAGAAGCTGAACCAAGCTGGGAATGGGAGACCCCACATCTCCAGGAAAAAAGGCTCCTGAACCTGCTCCGTAAGAAGGTAAAAACTATAGGTACATTGCTAGAGGTAAGCGGTCTACATTGTTTGTATGGTATTTGTGTAATATAGCTAGAATTTGTAAGAAGAAAGGCTGGCATCAGTGTGGCGCTTGCCTCCAGCCTATCCTCCTTGGAAAAAAAATATGTAGAAGAGAAAATTAAATCACTGTGTGCAGAGGTGTCACTAGTAAACGCATACCTCAAAGGATTGAGGACACTAAAATAATGAAAAAAAAATCCAAAACATAAAGCTAAGATATGGTGCACTAATAGAAGAAGACTTTAAATTCATATCCTTCATTAATAAATTGAAACTAACAGAAGAAGCATAAAAACTGCAAAGTTATGAAGAAAATAAAAAGAACTGGCACCAAACTAAAACATTTAGAGAGAACCCAAAGTAGTTATTAATTATTTACGTATTTATTTAAAAGTTCTTATATACTGTCTGTAAAGGATAAAACATACTAAGCACTATACAATAAAACACACATACACAATAATTAAATACATGTAAACATAACAGACACAGAAATACATTTACAAAATTAAAATACAATAAGAAAAAATATTGCTCAATAAAAGATGTGCTTTCAACTTTTTTCTAAATGACGAATAATCAGAACTGGAACAAACCTCAAAAGGTAGCTCATTATATTAAATAGGGCAAATTACAGAAAAGGCCTGACTCCAAGTTGCCTGTAATCACATGGTCTTAACACTGGCTGCATTCAGCATCCACGGACCTCATTGTTCAAGAGAGAACAGATAAATGTGCAAAACTATTAAATTCTGTTAAAATGCAAGGGCTGGGAAGGGGGGAAATATGTTTTGTTTTTAGAGGGCTTTTTCCCCATGAATTTCATTTCATGTAATGTTTGTTTATTTTAAAAAAATAAAATAAACATTGAAAAAAATAAACCCTAAAAACAGAAAAAAAAAAAAAATAGGATCTCCCATGCCCCCCACCCATCCCTCCCACTCAGAAAATGCTGGGGCCAGGATCCTCTCCGCCCCCCACTTACCTGGTCCAAGAGGATCCGCAGACAATACCTAGGCTCCGGCCCAAGCCAGGGCCCTGTGTAGGCCCTAGGCTGAGATTGTAGCAACCTTCTGCAGCCTAAACCTATACAACACCAAGGCTTCAGCCTAGGCCTAAGTGTCAGGGCCAGCTGGTTTTGAAGCCTTGGCCTTGCATAGGCCCAGGCTGTGGTAGTTTACCACAATTTTGGCCTAAGCTCTACTTGAATGCCTGTAACTCAGCCTCAGCCTAAGCCAGGCCCCATCCTCGGGCCTGGGACCAAACCCAGGCCCCAATGATGGGAACCAGCATTTGGGCCACACTGCAGCACCAAGCCTGATCCCAGGCCCTGGCCTAGACTGATGCCCAACCATTTGGAACAGGCTTATGGGCCATGCCTCGGCATTGGATTGGGACAGGGCCAGAAAATGGCATTGGATGTGTAAGCATGTGGGGAGTGATTGGGAAATTTCCTGGGCCTTTGTTAGGTTGTGGCCCATGCCTAGGCATTGGGCCTTGGCATAGGCTGAGACACCAAATTCACACGTAGGCATAGGCTGGGACTCTTGCTTTGCATTTCAGCCAATTCCCTAGGTGAGGCCCCAGCTTTAGGCCTAGGCCTAGGCTTGTCTGGCAATTTTTTTTTTTAATAGGTTTTCAAAATGAAATGAGATTATAACAAAATTTTATTGGAATTTAACTCATTCCATTTTAAAAATAATCTGAAATGAAATAAGAAATTTCATCTCATTTTCTATTTGTTTCTCCTGAATGCCTATCCCTATAAAATACCACCAACAAGGGAAGAAACAGAATAATTTTGGAGAAATTTATATGATGATCATGTGTAGAACACAACAGAGAAGCAAAATGGTTGCCCAGTATACAGGAGAATATACAAAAGGCAAACTTCAAAACGATAGAATGGCTTGAACTTATAACAACTGAGCTTGCAGCCAGGTTTAAAAGAGCCACAAATTGGAAGTGTCCTAGAACTGATGGAGTGCCCAGTTTTTGACTCAAAAATTTAACCTTTCTCCAATGAGACCTGGCTAACAGCAAAAACCAATTGATCTGACAGTCAGAATTAAATCCACAATGGCTAAAAACAGGAAGAATATTCCTTCTTGCAAAGGGAGAGTCAAATAACATCTCCAAAACTGTCAACCGGTAATTTGCTTGCCTACAATTTATAAACAGTTCACTGAAGTAGATGCAGATAGAATACATGATCACATCAACTCTAATGACATCTTGACAATAGAACAGAAGGTTAAGAAAAGAGGAGCATATTGGAAAAATAGATCTGTTGATGATGAATAAAGCTATTATGAAGAGCTATATAAATAGTCAAAACCACAGTACAGCATGTATTGACTATAATAATATTTTTTTTTATTTATATTCCATATTTTGTGACACTTAAAAGTGGATTACATTCAAACACTGTAAGTATTTTCCTATTCCCAAAAGTCTTAAAATCTAAAGGGGTCATTTACTATCCCATGGTGTTTTTCCACTGCTTGTGGTATATTTCCCTTCTGCAGAAAAATACCATGGGGGTTTCCCAGCAGTATTTTTTCCTTGCAGATATACCACAGAACAAAATATCAGGAGTAAAAGGCTCAAAAAATGATGTGATGCTGGCCCTCATTGCTCAGGCTGTAATCTTCTTAAAGGGCCATACTGGCCTGAAATAACTCTTCAAGTATTCAACATCCCCCTGGAGATCTTGAGAAAATCTTGCTGCCTCTAGAGGTGGCCCAGAAGTGAAACAAGTGAAAAAAAATAAATATAAAAGTTGAATGATGATGCCCAGACCCTACCCAAATCCTCTTTTCCACAAATAGCTCCTCTGATCCAAACACCCTTCAAGAAGCAGACTGACAATCCCCACAAGCCCCTTACCCATCCTAGCCCAGCTCTCTACCATACCTGGTAGATCAGTGGGGCACTGGTGCTCTTTGGGGCCAGGAGTGCCATTTAAACTCTGGGCTGGTTGCCTCTATTTTCCAAAATGGTGCTGCCTGGCCTTTGCCACTATCAAAGGCCAGGTAGTGACATTTTGAATTTATTGATCAGTCAAAATGGTGCCGGCTAGCTCTCATACAATATATATACCCCTGTGACAGCAGAAGAGGACCGGAAGGCTCATCTTCATACAGTTCCGAGCAGCCCCCAAGAGAGGACTCCAGAGGTCTTGGCGAGCAATCCAGGCTTCAAAATCTACAGCTCTAGCTGCCAGAAACCCCGCACCTCTTTCAGCAGAAGAGGACCGGAAGACTCATCTGCATACTGTTCCCAGCAACCCCCAGGGGAGGACTCCAGAGGTCACAGCAAGTGTACCAGGCTTTGAACTCCACAGCCCCAGCTACCAGAAGCCCTACACTCCTTGCAGCAGAAGAAGACCAGAAGGCTTATCTGCATACCATTCCCAGCAGCCCCCGGGAGAGGATTCCCAAGGTAACAGCGAGTGATTAAGACTTCAAACTCCAGAGCCCCAGCTACCAGAGGCCCCAACCCCTTGCAGCAGAATACCAGAAGCATGTGCCTAACTGTGCACGCATCTTAAAGTTCCTTACTATACACTAATCATTTACCTTGCTATACCTTATCTCTTTTTATTTGGTTTTATATATTTTGATTTTACATTGTAATTGTGTTTGTTAGGAGTAATTTACTGCAGATTTTATACTTAAGGAATCTAATTCAAAACAAGAGTCAATAAGTTGTGTAACTATGAAGATATAGGTAGATTAATTGTATTGCTTTGAGGGTCATTGCCAATCAAATATAAAATGTTTATTAGTCTATAGCTTTACATATGTGTCCCCTTATTAATCTTAAATCAATAACAAATCAACAAAATTGTGGTACAGGAAGTAGTCCAGTGGCAAAAGGGAGGCTTTCAATAACAAATCAACAAAATTATGGTACAGGAAGTAGTCCAGTGGCAAAAGGGAGGCTTTTTATTCTTTTGTATTGAGTGCCACATGTATGGCTATCTCCAAGCTGTTGAGTATGTGTGTGCTAAGTGCAAAGAGCTCCAAGCCCTCAGAGTACAAGTCCAATCTCTGGAGGCTAGAGTGTCAGACCTGGAAGAGCTAAGGGAGACAGAGAGGTATATAGAGAAGACCTTAAAGAACATAATAAAGAAGTCCCACCTCCAATCTGGTAGCCCCTATGCTGCTTAGGAGGAGAAAGGTCACCTGGAAGGAGACCATCAACTTGATGAGGCAGGAAGCAATCCTGTAGCTAGGACCTGCCCCTCAAGATGATGTAGTATCCTCTCGCACAGAGGATAGGTCTCCAGAGGCATGTGCCCAGGAAGAAAGGGTTAGGATGGCCATTATAGTTGGTAATTCAATAATTAGGAAGGTAGATAATTTTAATTTAATAATTTTAAAAAATTTGTCAACAATACGACTAAAGATTGCTTTTTCAAATTACAAGTCCTTAAAAAACTTAAACCTCTTCTACACTTCTTTGATTTCCGTCTGGTCCTTCAAGCAATCTTACTTACAAAAATTGATTACTGTAACTCTTTGTTGTTCGGTCTCCCTGCTGTAACTATAAAACCATTACAAATGTTAATGAATTCAGCTGCCAGGGTTCTGTCAAACTCATCGAGGAGGAATCACATCACTCCAATACTTTACAACCTCCACTGGCTCCCCATCAAATATAGAATCATCTATAAAGTACTTACCATCACACATAAAAACCTACTCAATCTTGCCCCTCTAGATCTTACTTTCCAAATTCGTCATAATCATTCCACCAGACCCTTGAGAAAAGCATACCTAGGGACCCTCTTCATCCCTCAAGCTAAAACAACTCTAAGAAAAAGGGGCTTTTCTATTGCAGGTCCTTCTAACTGGAACTCTCTCCCTCCAGAACTCCGACAAGAGACTTGCCCTATCTCATTTAAGAAGAAACTTAAAACGTGGTTATTCAAGCTTGCTTTTCCAGAACCTTCTTGTTAGCTCATAGCATTACCTCCTTCTTTAGCTACACCTCTCTGCTTATTTCTCACTTTTTTGGTTTGCTTTGTTTTTAGTCTCCTTCTTTTTTTCAGGTTCCCTGGAAGAATCCTTCAGTTACTCTCAACCTATTTAAGTTCAACACAAGGACATCAAATGTTCACTTTGATTACCATTTAATTCAATTTTGTATAATTAGTTGACTCTCTTGACAATGTTATTTAATGTTGCATAATTGTTCATTGTTTTATGTAATGCCTTTTAGCAAGTTTCTTCTTGTTCTATGTAAACCGGTTTGATTTGCATCTAATGTAGGAAGATCGGTATATAAAAACCAAAAATAAATAAATAAATAAATAAGTGGGTGACTGGTGGACATGAGATTCCCTTGGTAACTTACCTACCTGGTGCAAAGCTGGTGGACTTCAAGCATCATATTGATAGGATTTTAGATAGTGCTGTGGAGAAGCCAACTGTCTTGGTATGTGTGGGTACCAATGACATAAGAAAGTGCAGGAGGGAGGTTCTGGAAGCCAAATTTAGGGTTTTAGTTAGAAAGCTAGATCCAGGACCTCCAGGGTAGCCTTCTCAGAAATGCTTCCCGTTCCATGTGCAGGACCTCAAAGGCAGGCAGAGCTTCAGAGCCTCAATGTGTGGATGAGAAGATGGTGCAGGGAAGAGGGTTTTAGATTTGTTAGGAACTGGGCTTCATTTTGTGGAAGGGGGTCCTTTTCAGAAAGGATGGGCTCCACCTTAACCAGAGTGGAACCAGGCTTCTGGCACTGACCTTTCAAGAGGAAATAGCGCAGTTGTTAAATTAGATGATGGGGAAAGCAACTCAGAAACGCATGGTTCAGAATGATGTATCCTTGAAAGATACTAAGAGCATAGTAAAAATAGGGCATCCCAGTAGAGAGGTTGCAATAAATGCCAAAGTATGCCAGATGCTTTTTAGTAAAGTGCAGAAAGATTCCAAATCACCCCTGTTAACTGATGAAAATGGTTGTTAATACAAACAAAAAACATACTTTGAAATGTCTATATGAATACTAGAAGTATAAAAAATATGCAAATGGCAAATTAAATTTAATGTACACAAGTGCAAAGTGATGCACTTAGAGAAGAGTAACCCAAATTATATCTACTTAATGCAAGGTTCCACATTAGGAGTCACCACTCAGGAAAAGATTCTAGGTATCGTCATTGAAAATATTCTGCTCAGTGTGCAGCAGCAACCAAGAAAGCTAATTGAATGTTAGGGATTATTAGGAAAGGAATGGAGAATAAAACAGAGACTATCATAATGCTTCTGCATTGCCCCATTGTGTGACCTCAGCTTGAATATTGAGTGCAGTTGTGGTCACCACATCTCAAGAAAGATATAGTAGAAATAGAAATTGTACAGAGAAGGACGACCAAGATGATAAAGGGGATGAGACAATTCCCCTATGAAGAAAGGCTAAAGAGCTTAGGACTCTTCAGCTTGGAGAAGAGACAGCTGAGGAGAGACATAATAGAGATCTATAAAATAATGAGCGAAATGGAACAAGGAAACGTTAATCAGTTGTTTACTCTTTCAAAACATACAAAGACCAGGGGACAAATAATGAAGTTGCTTGGTAATATATTTAAAACTAATAAGACAAAGTACTTTTTTATTCAATGCATAATTAACTTCTGGAAACCATTGTCATAGGATGTGGTGAAAGCTGTTAGTGCAGCTGCATTTAAAAAGATATGGGCAAATTCCTGGAGGAAAAGTCTGTTAACCATTATTAAGGTAGAGTTCTTGGGATAAGCAGCTTGGAATCTTTCTTGTGATCTGGCTTGACCAGTGTTGGAAACAGGATATTGGGCTTGATGGACCCTCGGTCTTATCCAGTATGGTAAGTCTTATGTTTTTATGATGGGATATACCTTCAGAAGCAGAGCAAGCTTATGCCATTTTGAACTGAGCAAGCTGTGGCCTAGAGCCTAGGGTGCGTTGTGGGCCCCGTTAGACTATCAGGTATGCCTAGGGTGGGGGTGGACTAGGATGGGTTAGGGTTCACGGTAGGGGGGAGACTAGCTTCTATTGGGAAGGAGCTTTTTTTGTAAGAGGGAGAGATTTGGGTAGGGTTAGTGGTATGTTGCCGCTTAACTTTAAAATCTTTTTTTGGCTACTTTTATACTTGTGGTCTGCCTCTAGAGGTGGCGGGAGTGTGGGGGTTCTGGGAGGGGGCTATTTCAGCATGCCCCTTTAGGAAGATGGTTACTCCAGATCCGTCTCTGTATTATTTTTTTATGCATTTCTCCATGGTATTTTTTCCCACTTAATTTCTCCATGGGGGAAAATGTGTAGTTTCAAAGCTGTGGTATTGGGCACCATAGCTTTGAAAGCCTCACTATATTCATCCATGGCCTACAATATTTTTTCCTTCTGCAGAAAAATACTGTGGAACAGTAAATGACCCTCCATGTAAAAGCTTGACTCTTCTGCCAGGATTTTAATGCCAAACCCATTAGGGATGTGAATCGTGTCCTCGATTGTCTTAACGATCGATTTCGGCTGGGAGGGGGAGGGAATCGTATTGTTGCCGTTTGGGGGGGTAAAATATCGTGAAAAATCGTTAAAAAATCGAAAAAATCGAAAAATCGAAAAAACCGGCACATTAAAACCCCCTAAAACCCACCCCCGACCCTTTAAATTAAATCCCCCACCCCCCCCAACCCCCCCCCCCAAATAACTTAAATAACCTGCGGGTCCAGCGGCGGTCCGGAACGGCAGCGGTCCGGAACGGGCTCCTGCTCCTGCATCTTGTCGTCTTCGGCCGGCGCCATTTTCCAAAATGGCGCCGAAAAATGGCGGCGGCCATAGACGAAAAAGATTGGACGGCAGGAGGTCCTTCCGGACCCCCGCTGGACTTTTGGCAAGTCTCGTGGGGGTCAGGAGGCCCCCCACAAGCTGGCCAAAAGTTCCTGGAGGTCCAGCGGGGGTCAGGGAGCGATTTCCCGCCGCGAATCATTTTCGTACGGAAAATGGCGCCGGCAGGAGATCGACTGCAGGAGGTCGTTCAGCGAGGCGCCGGAACCCTCGCTGAACGACCTCCTGCAGTCGATCTCCTGCCGGCGCCATTTTCCGTACAAAAACGATTTGCGGCGGGAAATCGCTCCCTGACCCCCGCTGGACCTCCAGGAACTTTTGGCCAGCTTGTGGGGGGCCTCCTGACCCCCACGAGACTTGCCAAAAGTCCAGCGGGGGTCCGGAAGGACCTCCTGCCGTCCAATCTTTTTCGTCTATGGCCGCCGCCATTTTTCGGCGCCATTTTGGAAAATGGCGCCGGCCGAAGACGACAAGATGCAGGAGCAGGAGCCCGTTCCGGACCGCTGCCGTTCCGGACCGCCGCTGGACCCGCAGGTTATTTAAGTTATTTGGGGGGGGTTCGGGAGGGTGGGGGATTTAATTTAAAGGGTCGGGGTGGGTTTTAGGGGGTTTTAGTGTGCCGGCTCACGATTCTAACGATTTATAACGATAAATCGTTAGAATCTGTATTGTATTGTGTTCCATAACGGTTTAAGACGATATTAAAATTATCGGACGATAATTTTAATCATCCTAAAACGATTCACATCCCTAAAACCCATAGCTGCCTCCCCCACGCAAGGAAACAGCTGAAACCTATTCACTCCTCCCCTCCACCCAGGCATTAAAGTGAAATTGACAGTGATAAGCTTTCTGACACCATTTGCAGTGCTTTGGAAAATGCTGGTACAGCTTATTGTTTTGATGATATGTTTATATGTTTATTTTAAGCTTGCCGATATTGTTTAAGCTTTTAAATTTAGTTCTTACTGTGCCCCTCTGTATTGCTAAGCTACTAACAATCCCCGATCATATGCTGCTTTTCAATGTTATTAGGTTGTACACTGCCTAGGTTGAGTTTCTTATTCAAAAAGGTGGATAATAAATCCAATGAATGGAATAATAATTAAATATATATTTCCCACATGCCAGCTAACACCTAATTTGCATCATTAATGCTCCTTCATCTACATGACCAGTTTAGCATCCATACTAGGACTTTAGGGCATATCAAGCTATTATTTATTATTTATTTATTTAATAGCTTTTATATACCGGCATTAGTGCGAGACATCATGCCGGTTCACATTTTAACAAAATGAGCGGAAAATACATTAAAACAAGGAGATGGGGAGGGGAAAAACAAAGCCAACTGGGCAACGAGAGTGCAGGTTTGAGAAGAGAGAGAGAATAAACATAATCAAAATGCAGATTAAATAAGTGAAACTAATTACAACAATTCAGCATGATCATTACAACAGCAAGGGTATAATATGAAGAGATTACTAAATAATGAAGGGGGAAAGGATAAGGGGCGGGCACGGAGTTCTCGGCAAGGGAGGTTGGGTCATTGAGGGAAACGGGGGGAGGTGCGTGGGATGAGAAGAGCAGGCAGAGGGGGGGGGGGTGAAGGCTTCAAGGGAAAGAGAGACTAGAGGGAGACCTGCTAAATGGCTGTAGCACACAAGATAGAGTTTGCGATACAGCAGCCCAGGGTGGTGGGAGGGCACCGCTGATAACGGTTTGGCTCACCTCCTCCCCACTCTGTGGCTCTGAGTGTTCCTTTCCCGGGGGCTGGATCGGTGGAGGAGAAAGACGCATCAGCTCTGAGGATGGGGGGGGGGGGGGGGGGGGGGGGGGTGGTGGAAGATCTTCATTCTTCTTCAGCAGCAGAGCAGTGGGGAGTCAACAACACACCATCCTGAACCTATTTATGGTCATCTTCGCCTCCCTCCCCTGCAATATGGCTAAAACCTCGTGGCTGTACCAGGACATCTTGAGACTTCTCAGCGGCCCTGCAGACACCCGGTGACACCATCGGGTAATTGGGTGGGGGGATTTAAAGGCAGGACAGCCCGCTCACCCTCCTTTCCTCGGGGATCATCGCTGCTGCCAGCCTCACGTATCCTGCCTCTCCCCCCCCCCCCTACTTTTATGATTCTAGTCACCTAAAGGTACACCTTGTTACTTTGAGCATAGCCTGATTCTCAAGTTACAACTGTTTTTGTACTATTGTTGTCGCAGCAGTTTTCTGAGCCTCTGGGTGGGGGGGAGGGAAGACAGAGGGGGTTTCCGAGGACCAGAATGCAATGAGATGCTGACTGCATACAACTGCAGAGTATGAGCTAGGGTGGTGTCTGCTGGTAATCATCAAGTAAGGCCTTGTGTCCTTACTTTGGAAGATATTGCCACCCTGAGGCAGATTAGGCCCCATACTCTGTATGGGGCCTACGACCAGAAACCCAAGAGTGGCTGGGACAGGGCACGTAGTGATAATGACCCTGGTAATAGTGACTGTGAATGTGTGCCATTGCCAGACCTGCATTATAGTGTGGGGTGGCAGACGGGAGGGGAATGCATAGCGTATCAGGGGCTGAGACTCAGCATCTGAGTTTGGATAAATTTATTGTTCCAATAAAGCGGTGGCCTTCATACAAATTCCAGATTAGTGGTCAGTGTCGGTTTTCTATGGTTTGTACGGTTTGACTATGAGTCTGCTTAGATGGGTTTGGAGGGTCTGGCTGGGGAAATGGGGAGGGGGCAGTACTGGATGCCACAGTTATTTTATTACCATAATATATAGTCAAACTAATTTCTGGCAGTCAGTGAAATGAGACACTTCCCAAGGCCCAATAAAAAATCAATTGGCTAAAATATTAATGATGCTCACTTGTTAAATATTAAAATATTTATCATGGTGATGTGATAGCACCTTCCTAGTTATGATAATAATGAAATGGTGATAAATTGGAATGTTTATTAGTTCATAATTTCAATCAAAATGTCTGTCTTTTCTGAAAATTAACAGGTAAGACAGTCATAACGTTCATTGAAATCTATTTGATGATTTTAGCAATGAAAGGAGGTGAAAATCATTCATTTTTTCTGCCTCATCTTTCAGGACTTTTTTTGCTCTCATCTATTTAAAACATATCTTGAATTTTAAAATTATATTTCACAACCTATTAGATATGAAATTGAGATAAAGTGTTTATCTTGTTTTCAAAGTTTTGGGAATTTGTAAAAAAAATGTATGTTTAAGCATCCCTATTGCCCTCAGAATTCCACACACTCACTTTTGTGCTTTTTTATGAATGATTTTCATTTTATCAGTAGCTTCCTTGCTCTTACTCACAGTTTGTTTACAAATGGGAACAGTTTGATAGTGTAATTCATGGCTACTAGCTAACATGGTACCAAAAGCAGCTTCTTTCTAGAATTATTAATGCTCTGTTCTGCTTTATCTGAGCATGCCCCAAACTTAGCATGGCCACTCCTTGGAGAGCATTGGAACAAGCATCATTTGCAGCTCTAGAGGACCCGGCTCACTGTCGAGCTCTTGTAAGCTCCCAAGAGAAGATGCCAACTTTTTATTGAGATTCCTCTTGCTGAGGTATGAGGCAAACCATCCTGATGGGAGTACCTTATGGTTATACTAGTTCCAGTAATAGTGAAGTCTCAGAAGCATGAACAGCACAACCTGATGTTGGACTATTAAATTGCATTAGACAGTATTAACATCTGATAAGCTAGCAGGTCTGGAAATTTACTGAATGTAACATGCTGCCTTTTAACTGGAGCCTGCACTTTCTGTATTATTTTATGTGCAAGAAAATAAATGAGCGGTTGGACTTGAAGTGAGTGAATCTCGTGTGTTTATTTGGAGTCGAATGGGAGCATAGAGGGTGAAGGGACTGGGGTGAAAAGTTCACCCAAAGCCCACCGCCTTGGAGAACTCCTGCTGATTTGGACAGATAGAATAGTAACAAATTACACCAGGAATGGAGCAAGGGTGACCTTCCTACACATGACTCCTCAGCCAATATTTTGAGAATTTTTAAAGCCATTTACACAGATAAATAGCAACTTACCTGGTAAACTGGCTCTCTGAAAATTGCCTTCCTTCAATATGGCTATGCGTGGTATTCCAAATATGCATCCTTTTAGCCAGGGCCGGTGCTTCCATTAGCCAAACTAGGCAGTCGTCTAGAGTGCCAAAATTTTGGGGGTTTCAAAATCCTGTTAGGATCCTGCCTGCAACCGGTTTGGGCAGTTCCCTACCTTCTCCTTCCATCTCAAACACACCAGAACGCGGCAGACGCCTTCCCTCACAGCAGGCCGCTGCTAACGTCTGCTGCCGATGCCGGAGGCCGTGCTCCTCAGCTAGTGCTCCCCCGCGGTCCTAGGCTGCTGCAGCCTGCTTCCTTTCTTTGCGGCAGGGCTGCTGCCGCCAACGCCACTGTCCTCCGGGCCTCCCACGCGCAGGAACGCCACCGATGCAGTCTCTGCTTCCTGCTTCATCTTACGCGCAGGTGCGCGCCTCTCCTCGATATTTAAAGGGCCAGCAGTGGGAAAAGCCCCGCAGCCCTCATCCATGATGTCAGCAACCTGTTCCTGGATCAGCCCTATAAAAGGGCCTTCCTGCTGTTCTTCAGTGCCTTCGGATCCAGTCTTCACAGTGCCTGTGGTCTTCTGTGGATCCAGGTCCTCCGTGGTCTTCCTGTGCCTTGATGTTCCAGTCTCAAGTTCCACTTCTTTGCCTGGAGTCTGCTTCACATTCAGCGTGGTCTGCGACCAGCCATGGGCGGCTGTGTAGGGCACACTGCAATGCAGTTCTCGCCCAGTACTTTTGCCTGACTCTTGAATCTTTGCCTGAAACTTCCAAGCAACCTGAATCCTTGTCCGAGTCTTCTTAGTATCCTGAATCCTTGTCCGAGTCTCCTGAGTATCCCGAGTCCTCTTCTGATTCCTCCGAGTCTTCTGAGTATCCCGAGTCCTTGTCCAAGTATCCAAGTCTTCGTCCGAGCCTCCTGAGTATCCAAGTCTTTGTCCAAGTCTTCTGAGTATCCAAGTCTTCACCTGAATCCTCCGAGTATCCTGAGTCTTTGTCTGAGTCTTCATGTTCCTGCCCTCAGCCTCTGTCTGGCCTCATGCACTCTTTGTTCCCAAGCGGCGGGTCCGGAAGGGCTATCGTGTGGCCGGACAGCTACTCTCGAGACCAGCATTGCATTGCTGGGTCTCATTAGTGCATGTAGGTCCAGTGGAGGGCTGAGCCTGCCTTGTTCCTGTTCCGGATAATCCTCGCCTTGTCTTCAGCCTATCCTTGCTCCCGCTCCACCCGTGCTCGTACTTGCTCACCTCTCACAGTGTGTCTTGGGGTTCCTCCCTGAGCCGCACCGTGACCCAAGGGCTCACATCCTCCCTTGAGTGTGCACTCCGCAACAAATCCCACCAGTACAAAGCACAGAGGGTCAGAGCCAATATTGCAAAAGAAAATAGCACTGTACTGAAGATGCTGCAAATAGGTAAGCTGGGAGTGGGGAATGCAGGATCAAAGTTTTGCCTAGGGTGCCAAATTCTCTGGCATCAGACCCGCCTTTAGCTATACATGGGGGAGGCAAGTCGATGATCATGTTCTGGGTATGAAAATAACACACATGGTTTGGATTTTCAAGGCTATATCCATTACTTTCCATAGCAAAACTACCTGTACAAAAAGCAAGTGCAGAAGGCTACAGGTTCTTTGTATGTGCATCAGATTTCAAAGTGAAAATGTGCATGATCTTTCCCTTTTGAAATTTGATGCCAAGTCTGCAAGTAAAAATATAACACATGTGTGCTTTGCAGGAAAATTGACAAATTTGAAAATTGTCCCCCTTTGTAAATAAATATTGGTGAGATCAGGTGCCTACAGCCAGAATTGCAAAAAAAAAAAAATGTTTGCAAAATTTAAAAAAAGTATTGTAGTGTTCTGGATCAGTGCCTCCTAGGATCTGTTACCAGTTCTTCTGAAATCAAAGGAGGGTCAAGATAAAAAGAAAAAAAAGAGGAGCTCTAAAAAGCACCATTTCTGCATGCATCGTAAAAAGAAGGCACATACAGACCAAATTATTTTGTAGCACTGCGCTGATATTTCTGTATAAAGCATGGAATCAGCACACTTAGTTATGCTATCACCATGTATCTTTAACTCTAAGACAAGTATTGGCTTACATATTTATACAGAAAGTGTTTCTATCAGTATTGATGCTCATATTGATATGGAATTGCTATGGATCAAAGCAGTTAAAGGTCAATTTTAAAAACCATGCATACGACAAACCTGGGAGAAACATGCATGACTGGGACTGGCAAGAGCAGGGCGGATTTTATATAGTGCACGAGTACACACATATCTCCCGGTACGCACACAAACCAAAAACTCAAAAAAGGGGCAGGATGTGGGCGTGATCTGGGAGAGCATGGTCAGGGCATGGGCAGTCCGGGTCTGTAACATGAAGTCTGCATGTAAGTATTTACAAGCACAAACGTGCACTGGGGTCCCCTACCATGTAACTTGCTTCTGCTATGAATGGCATGTAAGTTTTGAAATAAAAAACATCAGGGCTAGTCAGCGAGGTTTGAATTGGGGCTAATAGGGTAAAAGGGAGGCTATCTAGCTGTGGAGGTTAGGAAGTCCCATCGTTTGTGGGGCAGAACTGGGAACACATGCGCCTAACTAAATCCTTCCACTTATGTGATAGGGCGGCATTTGCACACATATGAATGCATCCATATAAAATTGCGTGCACACTGTTGATTTTATACCATATGCACATATACACACATATGGTAAAAAATGGCCGTTTCCACTGGTGTTGTAATAGGCTACAGCCGGCATACACTCATATAATGATGCCCACGTGACTGAAAGTTACCGTGTTGTTACTAATGTTAATAACAATATGGAATGCTGATGCGCCTGAGCGCAAACAAAAGTAGGCCTATTCGCGCTCCTTTTAAAATCCGCCCCATAGTTTTTATTTTATTTTTCCGGAGAATTTCAATGTTGTAACAAAATAAAATCAATATTAAAATAACGTTGTTATAACCAAAGGAGAAAAATCAGTGGGAAAGTAATTTTTCTCATTAATATTTTTGTTATAACATTGAAATTCCCAAGAAAAATGAAACCAAGTACGAAGGTCCTTATGAATACAGTACATAATGTAGTTAGAATGGAAGGAAAATTGATGCAATATTTTATGATTAAGTGTCCAAACAAGTTATCAGGATGCTATGATAGGGTAAAAAGATGCCTTTAAATTGGGCTAGAAGAATGAAACATAAGCTGCTGCTAAAAAGTATGCAATCAGTATTGTGTTTCACATAACTATGGCACTGTGTCATAGAAAATTGAATTATAATCTTACTTGAGATGTGATGACCATGTACCACCATCTGCCAGGCAACAAAATATTATAACCATCTGCATTTCATGCAATTCTGGGATGGTGATATGGAAAACATTGTGCTGCCGTTTGAGTGAGATGTAATGACAGTTCAAAACGATGCTGAGCTGTTGTTGATAGGTCAAGACTCTCCAGGCTTGGGCTTTTATGCTATAATCATAACATTCTTCTAACAATGATTTTAAATTAAATAAGGTAATAATGTAATATACAGAAACATACAATTGCAGAGCTATACATTGCCATGCTATTTATCAGATCGAATTCAATAGACACTATTTAGAAAACAGTTATAAAAATTTCACTGCATAAATGTTTGTATGAGCAGTACTTCTTCCCTTAATATGCACATGATGACCCCAAGATTAATTTATTTATCATAACAACATATTTATCTCTTTCTGCCTCTCATTTGCTCTTTTCTGTTTGTTTTCTTAAAAATACTGCTGCACGAATACATTAGATTATCTACCTAGATGAGCTCTGGCTGATAAGTGTTATGGGCTTTATCATGTGCAACTAGGGAGTAAAGATTTAGTCTGGCGTGTATTCTTATTGAATGTATGTTTTTTCCAGCTGCTATCTCCATAGACATTAGTATATAAACATAAACCTACAAAGCTGTACTGTTATAGCATTTAGACAGTTTGATAGACTTTGGGTGGGTATCATTAACTAATGTTTAAAACATAAAAATGAGCTCACTACTTGCTTGTTTTATGCATTTAATTGAATTTAATCTGTCATGAAAAGTGCCAGGTGGTGCTAGATTCCATAGTAACATAGTAATGATGGCAGAAAAGGACCAGATAGCCCATCCAGATAGTTCAGCAAGCTTCTTATGATAGTATCTGCCACTCTTTGAAGGATACCCCCATGTTTCTCTCAAGGATAGTATGTGAACACAGAAGGACATCCCAGGCATGGACTATGTAATCTTTAGAGATGTGAATCGTGTCCTCGATCGTCTTAACGATCGATTTCGGCTGGGAGGGGGAGGGAATTGTATCGTCGCCGTTTGGGTGTTTAGAGTATCGTGAAAATCGTTAAAATTGTGAACCGGCACACTAAAACCCCCTAAAACCCACCCCCGACCCTTTAAATTAAATCCCCCACCCTCCTGACCCCCCCCCCCCAAATCCCTTAAATTACCTGGGGGTCCAGCGGCGGTCCGTAGCTAAATCGGGGGAAGGGGAGGGCAGGAAAACCGGCACACTAAAACACCCTTAAACCCACCCCCGACCCTTTAAATTAAATCCCCCACCCTCGCGAACCCCCCCCCCCAAATGCCTTAAATTACCTGGGGGTCCAGCGGCGGTCCGGAACGGCCTCCTGCAATTCTGCCGCCATTTTGCCTCCTGCCATTTCTGCCGCCATTTTGCGCCGCCATTTTGCAAAATGGCGGCGCAAAATGGCGGCGGCCATAGACCAACACGATTCGACTGCAGGAGGTCGTTCCGGACCCCCGCTGGACTTTTGGCAAGCCTTGTGGGGGTCAGGAGGCCCCCCCACGCTGGCCAAAAGTCCCTGGGGGTCCAGCGGGGGTCCGGGAGCGATTTCCTGCCGCGAATGGACCCCCAGGGACTTTTGGCCAGCTTGGGGGGGCCTCCTGACCCCCACAAGACTTGCCAAAAGTCCAGCGGGGGTCCTGAATGACCTCCTGCAGTCAAATCGTGTTGGTCTATGGCCGCCGCCATTTTGCGCCGCCATTTTGCAAAATGGCGGCACAGAATGGCGCCAGCTGAAGACAACACGATTCAATTGCAGGAGGCCGTTCCGGACCGCCGCTGGACCCCCAGGTAATTTAAGGCATTTGGGGGGGGGTTCGGGAGGGTGGGGGATTTAATTTAAAGGGTCGGGGGTAGGTTTTAGGGTGTTTTAGTGTGCCGGTTTTCCTGCCCTCCCCCTTCCCCCGATTTATGATTTTTTGACGATAAATCGGGGGAATTGGTATTGTATCGTGGCCCTAACGAGTTTTGACGATTTAAAATATATCGGACGATATTTTAAATCGTCAAAAAACGATTCACATCCCTAGTAATCTTCCCCATAAGTTTCTGTCAATGGGTGTCAGCCTTATTCTAATTGAACTGTATGGATTTCCAAATGACTCTAGGGGACCAATGTAGTCTTGTTAGTGGGCAAGGTTTCTTCCCCTACAAATGAGCTGGATAGAAAGCTGGCTTTGAGTTTCAAGATAAAATACCATTAACTTTGCATGACAACTTTTGCTGAATTCTGAGTTAAAGAGCTGCTTTGATGGTATTGCAACGCAGCAGCTCATTAACTCAGAATTTGAGTGGACTATGTGGGGGAAAAAAATCACAATGTAATTTTGTAAAGCTGGGCTTTTGTTGAAAAAAAAACATGCCAAACACTGCTCAATACATGGATACTGGATTTAGTGAGACATGTAGATAAGCTTTTAAGAGGGAGTAGCCCTATATGATGCCAGTCATGTCTTCTGCTGTTCTCTGAAAGGAACCAGTAGTAGCCTATTTATGCAGACCTATCATCACTTTAACAGACAAGCTGAATTAATGCAAGATATGAGAGGAAGGTCATCCACTCATCATACAGCTACAGTAGGTGATGAAAAGTCTGGCAAACTGGAACGTACTGAATTGTTCATTCAGCCATGTCCTCCAGATCTGCCTTGGGCTGAAATATTATCCTACTGGAGGCTTGAGATTTCCTATAATATACATAAAAATTGTAGATGATCTCTTAGAGTCCCCAGAAGTAAATCACAGTTACGTATCTATCTTAGGCTAACCAGGAAGAAAACTACAACCTTCTTCCTGCCTCTTCGTTACAGATTGCTACTAATTGTAACAAATTATCATACAATGTGTTCCAGCTGTGATAAGTGAGCACAAACAAATCTAGTCTGTTTCAATGTTTTAGATTATGTATGTATAATATATTTTCTCCCCTGAGATCTTTGTTGGATTAGCAGAATATAAGTGCTTTTACAATAAATAAATAAATGGTTTTACTATGCTGCCATTGCCGCCGTGCTGCACACAATAAAAATTCAGGGCTCACATGATGATGCTAATTGCCTGAATAAGAAGAAAATTGGTGAAACTGGCCAGTGCCATTGCTGCAGGTCATCCTCCTCCAGTATAGAGCCCATCAAGCTAGGGTGAGGGAACATTGTAGAAATCTTAACTTTGTGAGGCTTTCCTCACTCCAAATGAAGTCAAATCTTCACTGAGGTGTACTGTGCTGTTCGTACGTCTCACTCTGCATGTAAAACTGGCCCCAAAACCTTAAACTACCACCAAAACCTCACCTCAAGTTATTAGCTGGCCCTCCTATAGTGATATAAATAGTTGATTACAATGAAGGCCTTATAAAGAATCTCTCTCTTTCTCTCTCTCTCAGCAAATGACCCACAATGTGAAACTACAGCATTTTGATGAATCTAGGGGTTAGCTGGACTACATCACCCCACCTCATAATTCCCTCAGACACTTATTTTATTTGGCTATATTTTAGCCGGATAATTATCTGCTAAAATCTAGCTGAATAAGTGGTTCTATATTCAAAAATGTGCCATTTAACCAGATAGAATATGATTTATTTGGATAGGTGCTTTTGAATATTGACCCCAGTATGGTTTTTCATAATAATTTATATCACATTTTACTTTCACTTTATTACTGGGCCCAATATATACGGTCAGGTGATGGTGAGCAATAATACTGGGTTCATATTCAGATTTTTTTCTAGCTGCTAAATAAGGTTTTATACTGCGCATTTTTCAGATTAATTTAAGATCGAGCAACTACCATAGTCTTGGTCCAACAATCATCCACAACATTGCTAAAAAGAGTTGTTTCTTTCTTAATAATATCATCAAAATTTGCTTTTTCCTGTCTGAGCAATCAAACAAAGCCTTTATTCACTCTTTCTTCACATCTCACTTGAGCTACAGCATTCCCCTCACTAAAGGTCTGCCTCTGTGCCATCTTTCTCCACTATATATTCCAAATTCAGCTTCATAACTTTTCTTCCAGTGTTGAAAAAACCATAGGGGCGGATTTTAAATGCCCTGCGCGTGTAAATCCGGCCAGATTTATGCGCACAGGGCCCTCGCGCGCCGGCGCGCCTATTTTGCATAGGCCGCTGGTGCGCGCAGAGCCCCAGGACGCACATAAGTCCCGGGGCTTTCTAAAAGGGGCGTGTCGGGGGTGTGCCCAGAGCAACGCGGCATTTTGGGGGTGGCAACGCAGGCGTGGTTTCGGCCCGGGGGCGTTCCAGGGCGTGGCCACGGCCTCTGGACCAGCCCCCGGGACCGGAACATGGAGCGGGGCTGCCGGCCGGCGCGCGCAAAGTTAGGGAGGGTTAGATAGGGCAGGGGGGGGGGGTGGGTTAGGTAGGGGAAGGGAGGGGAAGGTAGGGCGAGGGCGAAGGAAAGTTCCCTCCGAGGTCGCTCCAAAATCGGAGTGGCCTTGGAGGGAACAGGCAGCGCGCGCTGGGCTCGGCGCGCGCAGGTTGCACAAATGTGCACCCCCTTGTGCGCGCCGACCCCGGATTTTATAAGATACGCGCGGCTACGTGCGTCTCTTATAAAATCCAGCGTACTTTTGTTCGCGCCTGGTGCATCAATTCGGGAATGTGCTAATGTCAGGCCGGAGTGTGCCAAGCGGATTTTAAAAGCTGCCTGGATACACGCATAATTGCTGCTGCATGCCCAAATGAAACGTTTTTTAAAAGGGCAGGACGTGAGCATGGTCTGAGCGGAGCATAGGCGTTACAGGATTGTAACATAATATTTGCACATAAATACTTATGCTAACTGGCATGAGTTGAGGTCTCCTGCCTCGTAAGTATACTTCTGCTATGGATGATGTATAAGTTATAAAACAAAATAATCTAGGCAGCTCAGCAGGGTTTTAAATGTCAGGGCTAATAGGGCAGAAAGAAGACTAATGAACTAGGGGAGTTTGGAAGTCCTATCTCTTAGCTGGGCAAACTGGGAATGAAGGAACTGGGAAAACTGTCAATGGTGTCAGCATACGTGCCTTTTAAAATTCCCCCACTTACGTGGTAGAAGTGGCCTTCCTGCATCCAGGCACATGTCAACTTAAAACTGCAAAAGCCAATAGGAAGTGGAGATGATGAGCGGTATACACTAGTGGTGAATAACCATATTTGGAGATGGTATAGTGGATCCTTGTGTTGAATTAATCAAGAAAAATGAAGCCTTGGATCAAACATTTCCACCTTTTATTTATACATTCTTAGAGAGAGGTTTCAGTCCCTTAACACGGACCGTGTTTCACCACATTGGCTGCGTCGGCAGGGACAAAGGCCCGGAAAAACTGCTGTTAGTGTCAAGGGTGCTTAACACATACGTCTATGATCATATCCGATATTCTATCAGGGGAAAACGCCAGAGTTGAAAAAGGGATGCCTTGTGGAGGGTTGTCCAAAAGGTGAAAGCTTCCAGGTGCAACAAAATAATGCTCACACAGGTTCCCAAACAGTTTCTAAGTTTGAGTGGCTTTCTGACCAAAACTATTCACAGGAGGGAACTCCAAGATTTATATCACATGGGAGGCAGCTGAAACAGTGAAGTGATGACACCTCCGCAGGGCCCACAAACTGCATACATGTGCACGCGGTCGGTCTATTTTATAACATGCATATATGCACGTATGTTATAAAATGGCTGTGCCTCTGGGCGAGGGCCAACAAATGAGTGTAAATGTGTACCTGCACGCTGGTTTGAAAATTACCATCTTTCTGTCTTGAGCCCAGTGCACTCGGAAAAACCTCCCTGAGTAGGTACAGCTTGTTCCATCTCTAGCTAGATTTACAGAAATGTGACAGCATTGTCTTCCCATCCACAACAACAGCTCATGTCTATAATCCATTCCATTCCCTCAGAGATCCTCTTTGCTTATCCCATGCTTTCTTGAATTTAGATATCATCCTTATCTCTAGCACCACCTCCACAGGGAGGCGGTTCTATACATCCAACACCCTCTACTTAAATAAATATTTCCTTAGATTATTCCTGCAAGTCTTCCTTTTACTTCCATCCCATGACCCCTCATTCAAAAATCTCATTTTTGTTGGAAGATTCCCATCACCTGTGCATTAATACTTTGAAAGTATACATGCTTTAAATCTTTAAGTGTGTTCCCATATGCTTTTGAATTGAGATCTTTGTCTATTGTAATAGCTACTGTCTGGACCAATTCAGTCCTTTTTATATCCTTTTGAAGGTGCAGTTTCCAAGAATGCACACAGTATTATAAATGAGTCTTACCAGGGGCTTTTATAGGGCAATATTACTTCCTGTTTTCTGTTGACCCTTATACTGACCCCACTATACTGTAACCTTGAGATTTTTCACCCCTAATCCATAACTCTGAATTTTCAGCATTAAATCTTATATTCCAGACTCAACCATTTTTTAAGCTTCACTTGATCCCTCTTCCTGTTTTCCACACTTTCCTGGTTGCAGATTTCGATATCATCTTGAAAAAGATAAACCTTTCCCAATAATCTTTCCACAATATTGCTTACAAAATTGTTGAAAGGAACTGGTCCTAGGATCGATCTCTGTGCCATTCCACAAGTAATGCCTCTCTCCTTGAAGTGAAACACATTTACCACTGCCTTTTATTGCCCACTTAACCAGTTTCTAATCCAGTCATTTATTTTAGGGCTTATATCAAAGGCACTCTATTGATGTCACTTATTAGTGATATAATTTCAAAACACCATCATATGAAAATGATATTAAACCATTGCCTTAGTAGTCTTACAGTTTGAGACCTCATATATCGTGGCGGGCTTTCAAAGCCATAGCCCTGTGTAGCCACTGTTGAAAATATGCGGTATATAAATGACTGTTACACCGTCTTAATATTTATAATCATCGGTCTCTTAATATTCTTGTAATGGCAACTTGTGTCAGTTTACCGACAGTAAGTATTTGCATTTAGTATTTGCACTTATCGTAGCAGGATTTTGCAGCTGGGATATCACGCTGGCGATGGCCCAACACGGCTCGTGTTTCGGTGAACCTTCTTCAGGGGCCGCACTATGCAAATTCTATAATAAAATGAATAAGATTTGAGGAAACCATTTAGGCAACAACATAGTCATAACTCTTTTAGCTGCATAATACATATGATTCCCGGTACTGCCGAACAGGTTCTGCTACTAGGCTGCAGGATTCTCAAACAGCAGGATCCGCCATTTTGACATGCTGATTATGGACCTACCGCAGTAGGCGGAACAGATCAATAATGACGTCAAAGGTATTAACTTCTAAATTGATTTCAGCACTAAATGAGAGAGGACCACTCAACGGAGTCATTGAGACCTCGGGGAGATTGTGAAGATAAAGAATAAATCCACCACTGTTCACGAAAATTTAGAAATTGATTTAAATCACCACCACGAGGGTTGGGGGATACTTGTTCTAAAATCGTCCATTGAAGTTGATCGAAAGTGTGACCAGACTGTATGCAATGATTCACCATGGGTGCCTCTAAATTGACAGTATTTAAATGGCTACGATGCTCAAAAAGCCGCGTTTTAATTTTTCTAGTGGTGCATCCAACATAAACAAGTTGACAGGGGCACTGTATGAGGTAAACTACCCACGAGGAATTACATGTCGTCACTGATCTTTTGTGATATATATAACCCATTTGTGGGTGTCGCCAGGATGATCCCTCCATGGTGATAGAACACATATCACAATTACCACAGCTGGTATGATTTCCTTGCAGGACGGCATTGGAGTGTTGAGTGACTGATGCCCGCACTACATAATCCTTTAAATTTTTACTCCGTTGATATGCAAACATAGGAAATTCAGAGAAGGCGGGATGCAATTGAAGAACATGCCAATGTCGTTTAATACTCTGCATTATAAGATATGATTTATCTGTGTGTGTTAATACACAGATATCAGTGGTTACCCGTTCATGGGTTTTATATTCCAACAACGCTGTACGGGGGGAATACCAAGCTCTTTTAAATGCTTTGTAAACAGCTTTGTAAGGGTAGCCCCTTGAAAAAAACCTCTCTGCCAGTATGCCTGCTTGATTTTTAAAGTCCACATCCGAGGAGCACAGACGTCTCAACCTGAAGAATTGGCTCACCGGGAGACCTTGTTTAAATGCCTTGGGGTGAAAACTGTGATATCTTAAAAGATTGTTTCTTTCTGTTGCTTTGCGATGAATAGAAGTATGTAATTGTAAATTTTGAACGGTAATAGAGATATCCAAAAAAGCTATATGTGTGGTACTGTATTGTGTGGTAAATTGCAAATCACTATCAATCGTGTTAATCCAAACCAAAAATTCTTGTAAAGATGTTTCA
This sequence comes from Rhinatrema bivittatum, assembly GCF_901001135.1. Taxonomy (NCBI): domain Eukaryota; kingdom Metazoa; phylum Chordata; class Amphibia; order Gymnophiona; family Rhinatrematidae; genus Rhinatrema; species Rhinatrema bivittatum. Next base: position 554,165,166 of record NC_042616.1, on the reverse strand, counting down.
TCATGTTTCCAAAAGATAAGAAGATCGTCGATGTAACGGACCCAAAGAGAAATCATATCGAACCACCTAGATTGATAAAAGATCAGTGACGACATGTAATTCCTCATGGGTAGTTTACTTCATACAGTGCCCCTGTCAACTTGTTTATGTTGGATGCACCACTAGAAAAATTAAAACGCGGCTTTTTGAGCATCGTAGCCGTTTAAATACTGTCAATTTAGAGGCACCCATGGTGAATCATTGCATACAGTCTGGTCACACTTTCGATCAACTTCAATGGACGATTTTAGAACAAGTATCCCCCAACCCTCGTGGTGGTGATTTAAATCAATTTCTAAATTTTCGTGAACAGTGGTGGATTTATTCTTTATCTTCACAATCTCCCCGAGGTCTCAATGACTCCGTTGAGTGGTCCTCTCTCATTTAGTGCTGAAATCAATTTAGAAGTTAATACCTTTGACGTCATTATTGATCTGTTCCGCCTACTGCGGTAGGTCCATAATCAGCATGTCAAAATGGCGGATCCTGCTGTTTGAGAATCCTGCAGCCTAGTAGCAGAACCTGTTCGGCAGTACCGGGAATCGTATGTATTATGCAGCTAAAAGAGTTATGACTATGTTGTTGCCTAAATGGTTTCTTCAAATCTTATTCATTTTATTATAGAATTGGCATAGTGCGGCCCCTGAAGAAGGTTCACCGAAACACGAGCTGTGTCGGGCCATCGCCAGCGTGATATCCCAGCTGCAAAATCCTGCTATGATAAGTGCAAATACTAAATGCAAATACTTACTGTCGGTAAACTGACACAAGTTGCCATTACAAGAATATTAAGAGACCGATGATTATAAATATTAAGACGGTGTAACAGTCATTTATATACCGCATATTTTCAACAGTGGCTACACAGGGCTATGGCTTTGAAAGCCCGCCACGATATATGAGGTCTCAAACTGTAAGACTACTAAGGCAATGGTTTAATATCATTTTCATATGATGGTGTTTTGAAATTATTTCTAAGATTACATCATATCGAAACATTTGCTTCTTTTTACTTATTAGTGATATGCATGCCAAATAATTTAATTTTGGTTCATCTTTTTGTTTGAGGGGATTTGTTTGTTCTATTTCTCTGTTTCTTAATTTTTTAGGGATGTGCAATTGTTTTTCTCAAATTAGGCAATGTCAATGAAATTTCCTAATTTGGAATGGTTCGGGAGAACCAAAAAACAATTGAATTTTCTACGAAATTTCAGAAAAAAAATAATTTTAGAGTTAGTGCGTGCTAACGGGAGTTAGCGTGCACTAACCCGAAAATCGGGGCCCCCCCCAAAAAAAACCACGAACCATGGGAAAAACGAAATTCCCACGGGGGGCCCTGAAATGAAGCCTGACACGAAATCTTTACCCAAAGCACATCTCTATAATTTTTTATTTCTGCTTAGTTCATTTCCTGAACCAAAATAAATGAAAATTGACAAAACAAAAAGGAAACCCCAAAAGAAACAAAATCCCCAAAATGTTAATTATTGAGTACTGTAAACAGTACGTACATGCTATATAGTACTAGTATGTATGATTGAGATGCAGTCCAATTATATAAGGAAGAGTTAAGTGCTCCTTATCATTTTATAAAGAAAATGCAGAGGGAAAAGTGAGAAGAAACAGCTGCTATCAGCCTGTTGAACAGAACCATTGTTAGGTGCGTAAAAGATCCAGCACATGGGCCCATAAGTCCTCTTCCCTCCCCCTAAGATTAACTCAGTCATAATCAGCAGCTTTTCCCCTCCCACGAAGAACTGGAAACTGCAACAAGCAAAGGAAAAATATAAACAATACTAATCTTCATAAACATCAAACAATAAAATCAAGAAATATTAAATATAATTGTAAATCATACTAATAAAAAAAAATATTTCAAAATAGTTGATGAAAAAAAATAACATCCAATATTTAAAATCTCATGTACATTTTTTTAAAGTTCCCAAAAATCAATAATATAATTCAAAGCAGCAGAAACATCAAATAACACCCAATAATTAAAAATAATAAAGTAAAACAAATCCCCTGCTCTTCAAACTTGCAACTTTTGATTTCCAGTTACCCTGCAATTGTTGTGGATTATGGGAGGAAAGGAGGCCCACACAACTTTATCTTCTCTGTCATATACATACATATATGGTCTCATACACACATTCCTCTATCTCTCACCCTCTCACATGCAACCACTCTCTCTCTCTCTCTCTCTCTCTCACACACACACATACACACACATGCAAGTTCACATATATTATCTCTGACCTTGGGGGGGCCTCCTGATCCCTCCAAGCTGGCACTTTTGGCCAGCTTGGAGGGGTCAGGAGGCCCCCCCAAGCTGGCCAAAAGTGCCGTTTGGGTCCAACGAGGGGTCCGGGAGCAGAACCGCAATGGACCACATGACGTTGGCGTCACGTCGGAGTGACGCGGACGTCACGTGATTCCCCACGCGTCCGCTCCCGGACCCTCACGGAACTTTTGGCCAGCTTGGGGAGTTTTGGTAAGTCTTGGGGGGGGGGGGATTAAGGAGGGTGAGGGGTTTAAATTTTTATTTAGATCAACAATCGCGATTTCCAACGTATTCAACATAGCTATGTTGAATAAGTTGGAAATCCGATCGTTTACGCCTCATCACTTTTTTAAGTTAAAAAAAAAAAAAGTTGTGTTTTCCATTTAAGTTCAAAACGAATGCACACCCCTAATGGTGGCCCTGCCAGGACTCTTCATTGGCAATTGCATGATGGATTTGTGGTGCCCCGCCAGGTTTCTTCTTGGGCTGTAGTGGGTTGGGGTCCATGGCATCTGGGCTTCTGCTTTTCACTGCTCAACAACTGCCAGAAACTTGGGGCATGGGCCACATGTACACAGAACTAATGACATCCCTGTTGTTAATTCTTTTTGCCTGCTATTCTGACACACTGACCTATATTGCTCAGTCTAGGGCTTGGATAATTGGACTTGCCCACCAGGAAATTTTCCAGTGTTCTGGTTCAATGGTCTTACCCTGCACTGGAGACTTGAATGTCTCTGCAAAACCCTTTTCTTGCTACACATATATATGTCATTCAGCCCCTGATAGCTCATAGCCTGATGGCTAGCAGCCACTCTGTTAACTTTAGTTTTTGTCCTTTTTTGAATACAGTAGTATCCACACATAAGCCTGTATTTGCTATTAGCATAAAGAGGTGCTTTTGATATTGATGGATTGGATATTAGGGAACATGTAATACTCCAAATAAGTACAATTTACAAGGACACATTCATTTCAAGAGAAGATACATTTCAGACTATCCCTATTGATCAATTATTTTTCTGAGATGATCGGAGGAAAAAGAGACATAAACCTGCAGACATAAACCAATTATAATGTTGATGCAGATGGCTAAATAAAATAAAACTCATTTAGCAAAATGCATACTAAGGATTTAAATTGGCAATCAACCAGCAAGCATGTTATCTCACTAAAAAAGCTGCATAGTGTTGAAATTGTTTACACTATAATTATTTATGCTAATTGTATTTTCCAATTTCATACAAAGATAATTGCTTAATGTGGGCTGTGCCCAGAATTGGAGGTTAAACCCAAAGAAAAAATCTCATCTATGTTGCTTGCACAGCTGGAAAGATAGCTCTGCTAAGGTGCCAGATTGTGACATCTGTGTAGATACAGGGGTTCTAATGTTTAAATCTTAGCAAGCTATCTCAGTCTTTTATCCGCATGAATTAGATGAAATGAGTGTGATTAGCAGTTATAATTGTTGAGAAAGTTGTGGTTGCTTAATTTGTCTGTAAAGAACATCAGTTAAAAATGCCATCTATGTGGCCAGTAGGGATGTGCAGAGCAAAATTTTATGTTCATATTTTTTATGTCCGAAAGGGGGTCCCACTTGCGGCCAATATGGACATAAAAAAAATCCAATGAGTTGGGTATATGTACATATGTGCAAAAAAAAAAATTTAAACCCCCTCACCCTCCTTAATCCCCCCCCCAGACTTACCACAACTCCCTGGTGATCGAGCGAGGAGTGAGGACGTCATTTCTGCAAACCTTGGCGAGAAGCATGTGACGTCGGTGGCACGTCGAGTGACGTGGCGTCACGTGATTCCCGGCGAGTTTGGCGTCACGTGATTCCCGGCGAGTTTGGCCAGCTTGGGGGGGAGGCCCCCCCAAGCTGGCCAAAAGTTCTTTTTGGGCCGAACGAGCCGTCCGGCGCGAACTTGCCGGGAATCACGTGACGCCGCGTCTGAGTGACGCGGCGCCACGTGATTCCCGGCAAGTTCGCGCCGGACGGCTCGTTCGGCCCAAAAAGAACTTTTGGCCAGCTTGGGGGGGCCTCCTGACCCCCTCAAGCTGGCCAAAAGTTCTTTTTGGGCCGAACGAGCCGTCCGGCGCGAACTTGCCGGGAATCACGTGGCGCCGCGTCACTCAGACGCGGCGTCACGTGATTCCCGGCAAGTTCGCGCCGGACGGCTCGTTCGGCCCAAAAAGAACTTTTGGCCAGCTTGGGGGGGCCTCCCCCCCAAGCTGGCCAAAAGTTCTTTTTGGGCCGAACGAGCCGTCCGGCGCGAACAAGCCGGGAATCACGTGACGCCGACGTCACGTGATTCCCGGCAAGTTCGCGCCGGACGGCTCGTTCGGCCCAAAAAGAACTTTTGGCCAGCTTGGGGGGGCCTCCTGACCCCCTCAAGCTGGCCAAAAGTTCTTTTTGGGCCGAACGAGCCGTCCGGCGCGAACTTGCCGGGAATCACGTGACGTCGCGTCTGAGTGACGCGGCGCCACGTGATTCCCGGCTCGTTTGCGCCGGACGGCTCGTTCGGCCCAAAAAGAACTTTTGGCCAGCTTGGGGGGGCCTCCTGACCCCCCCAAGCTGGCCAAAAGTTCTTTTTGGGCCGAACGAGCCGTCTGGCGCGAACGAGCCGGGAATCACGTGACGCCGGCGTCACTCGACGTGCCGCCGACATCACATGCTTCTCGCCAAGGATTGCAGAAATGGCGTCCTCACTCCTCGCTCGATCACCAGGGAGTTGTGGTAAGTCTGGGGGGGGGGGATTAAGGAGGGTGAGGGGGTTTAAATTTTTATTTTGGCTCAACAATCGCGATTTCCCACATATCGAACATATCTATGTTCGATATGTGGGAAATCCGATCGTTTATGTCGAATCAATTTTTTAAGTAAAAAAAAAATATGAGTTGCGTTTTACTAATGCGGTCAATCCGAATGCACACCCCTAGTGGCCAGTATTAATATTATTAACGTTAATTGTATAATATAAATATATCTTCCATAGTATACAATATAGAAACATAGAAATGACGGCAGAAGAAGACCAAACGGCCCATCCAGTCTGCCCAGCAAGCTTCACACACTTTTTTCTCTCATACTTATCTGTTTCTCTTAGCTCTTGGTTCTATTTCCCTTCCACCCCCACCATTAATGTAGAAAGCAGTGATGGAGCTGCATCCAAGTGAAATATCTAGCTTGATAAGTTAGGGGTAGTAGGGGTAGTAACCGCCGCAATAAGCAAGCTACACCCATGCTTATTTGTTTTACCCAGACTATGTTATACAGCCCTTATTGGTTGTTTTTCTTCTCCCCTGCCGTTGAAGCAGGGAGCTATGCTGGATATGCTTGAAGTATCAGTTTATTCTTCTCCCATGCTGTTGAAGCAGAGAGCCATGCTGGATATGCATCGAAAGTAAAGTATCAGGCACATTTGGTTTGGGGTAGTAACCGCCGTAACAAGCCAGCTACTCCCCGCTTTGTGAGTGCGAACCCTTTTTTCTTCTCCCCTGCCGTTGAAGCAGAGAGCTCTGCTGGATGTGTGTAGTATCAGTTTTTTCTTCTCCCCTGCCGTTGAAGCAGAGAACTATGCTGTATATGCATAGAAATTGAAGTAACAGGCTTATTTGATTTGGGGTAGTAACCGCCGTAACAAGCCAGCTACTCCCCCCTTTGTGAGTGCAGATCCTTTATTCCACATTTCCTCTTGCTGTTGAAGCTAGAACGATGTTGGAGTCACAGTAAGCATGTGTACGTTTATTGAATAAGGGTATTGTCTCCAGGCAGTAGCCATCATTCTGGCGAGTCACCCACTCTTCATTGGCGGCCTCTTGACTTTATGGATCCACAGTGTTTATCCCATGCCCCTTTGAAGTCCTTCACAGTTCTGGTCTTCACCACATCCTCCGGAAGGGCATTCCAGGCATCCACCACCCTCTCCGTGAAGAAATACTTCCTAACATTGGTTCTGAATCTTCCTCCCTGGAGCTTCAAATCGTGACCCCTGGTTCTGCTGATTTTTTTCCTACGGAAAAGGTTTGTCGTTGTCTTTGGATCATTAAAACCTTTCAAGTATCTGAAAGTCTGTATCATATCGCCTCTGCTCCTCCTTTCCTCCAGGGTGTACATATTTAGATTCTTCAATCTCTCCTCGTACGTCATCCGATGAAGATCCTCCTCCAATTCAATTTGAATTAGATTCAAATCTGACAAACATTTATACAAGATTATAAGAGTCAGCATTACCTTTGTTGAAATCTGATCTATTGTTTTTAAAGAAAATGTATTATATTGTTAAACTGGTTTAGATTTATACAAATTCCTTAATTTTAATTGCTTTCTGGGGGCTTAAATCACACAAAATCTTTCTAGCCTCTGAATAGTGAATATCTGGACAAAAGTAACTAAAGCTGATATCTTGGAGATATTCACCAAAAACCCGCTATTTATCCCTTCCTGAAAAAGAATATTCAGAACATTCCAGGAGAAATCGTTTCAGATGATTGATCAGTGCACTCAATGGCACCCATATAGATATTCCCAAACATCTATTCACCTGTCTTTTGCTCACCGCTTGCAGCCCTCAATCATAAATATAGTTATTGCAACTCCAATTTGGCATAATTCCAGCCTTGAACACTGCTATGGTCCAACAAAGGGACTGATTTTTACTGTTTTTGAACTGGCTAGATTTAACAGAGTTTGTAGTTGAAAACCTAGTCAGTAAAGCAAATCTGGAATTCTTTTCGTAAGGGCTCCCATATAAAATTAACCAGGATTCTCTGTTGCTCAGCAGCTTCTTGAAAATTGATTTCTGGATAAAATATATGTACCCAAAATTGCTTATATGGATACTGGTGCACAGTTACATGCATAAACAGATTGCCATTTATGTATATAAGAGTTTGAAGTTTAATGTTTCCTGCAGAAGTCATAAGCATACTCCCAACATCTCCCCAGTACACCCCTTTTCTGTGCATGCAAAGTTGTATGATTAATGAAATTACTCACATGTTTTATTATACCTGAAAATCCACATTGGGCATAATCAATTGATTTATGTTTATGGATAATTTGCTTAAACTTTGCCTTGAGGGCAGAGGCAGAGGAAGAATGGCTTCAAAAGCACGAAGAGTAGTACAGCAAACATGTAAAGCAATGGAGGGCTAGAGTAATACCAATAGTCAGCAAGCACTATAGGGAAAGGGGATTTGGAAGGAATCTCATAGTTAGCTGGAGCAGCAGATGAAGCATTCTAAGAATCCAAGCCTAGTTTGGAGCAGTGGCACCAGCAGTGGTGCTGACGAATATTAAAAAATGAAATATTTGAAGCAGAGCAACATGAAGGACCTGAGGAATGGTGAAGAAAGGATGTAAAGCATAATATGGCCAGGGTAAGATCAATAGTTGGCAAGTACAGTAAGGGAAGGGGATTTTGGCAGAAACTTGAAGAGAGAGTGAGGAATGTCTATCTCAGTAGGAGGAATATGGTTGATCATACCAGTAGACTAGCATATGCTTCTGTCAGACTGTAGAGATTGAGCAAATCACATACTATTTAAACACATCAGGTACAGTGAAACTGAGAATGGCCCATTAAATCATTAATAGTTCCATCTGATACTTGTATAACTGTGGTGACTGATAGTAGAGCTAATAGATTCTAGCAAGCATTGACCCAGAAGTTGTGGTACGATGAAATGCAAAGAGCACAAAGGTTTATAAGCTCCAAGGTGTAAAGTGCGATGAATTGCAAACAGTATAAAGCTGCCTAAACCACAAAGGCGTGGAGTGTGGTCCATCACAAAGAGCACAAAGTTATCTAAACCCATAAGACATTAAGTGCGGTGAATCAGAAAAAGTGCAAAAGTCTAGACAGGTCTACTCAGCAAGATGGAAAACCATAATAGGTGGAGTGGGAGGAGTAACTTGTATTTTTTTCTTTTTTTATATTTTTTTAATGGGGATAAAACATCCCAATATAACCAGCAAATAGAGTAGGTAAACTAGGTTGAAATCCAACAAGAAACCACATGGGAACACCAAATTTCACCTGCTTATAAATCATAGACATGGCAGGTAGGCATATTAGCAGCATGATCCTCAAAGTGATATATTAGGAGCACATAGGCAAAGCAGTAGGAAGAGCACTAAGGTGGTATATCAAAGACATAGCACATAGGCATAACAGCAATAAAACACCCAAGGTGGTATGCTGGGGCATGGCAGGTTGACATGTTACAGAAAGACCCCAAAGATGGTATATCAGTGGCATGGCAAAGCAGTAGAAAGACCTTCAAGGTGCTTTACCACCACCACTACTACTACTACTACTACTACTACTACTACTACTACTACTACTACTACTACTTATTTCTATAATGCTACACAAAATTTGCAGTGCTCTATAAACACATGTTGTTCAATAGAGCTTGCAGTCTAATAAGACAAACATACAGAATAATAGACTTGGGGCATTTCATAACATAAGACATTGGTTACAAAAGTAAAGAAAAGAAAAAGAAAGTTAATGAGGCTAAAAGCAGACAGTCCTAAGATTTAAAAGCAACCTCAAAAAGGAGGGGTTTTAGATAAGATTTAAACATGGTAAGAAAGGGAGCATGACACATGAGTTCAGAAAGATGATTCCAAGAACACAATACTGCCAGATGGAAAGTACAGAGTTGGGAATTGGCGGCAAAGAAGAAGAGAACAGATAGGAGTGGCTTGCCTGATGAGCAGAGTGCACGAGGAAGGATGTAAAGAGAGATAAGAGAGGAGAGGTAATGATGTGCTGCAGAGTGAATACATTTATAGGTGAGAAAGAGGAGCTTTAATTTAATGTGGAAGTGAATAGGAAGCCAAAGCAGTGAAATCAGAAAAAGGGTTATGGGAGTGTTGCAAGTTTTGCAAAAGATAAGTCACACACCTGAATTTAGGATAGATTGTAGTGGAAAGAGATGGCTCACTGGGAGATCTGTGAGGATCAATTTGCAATAGTCTAACTTTTCAGTTGACTTTACACTTGCTTGGAAATTCTCAAAACCCAAGCAAAAGCAGATTCATTTTCAAAAATATGAGCTTTTCCATCAACTATGGCACCAGCCTTGAGCAATTATGGCTCATGATGTCCCCTGCTATTGAGAAGACACATTCACTGGGCATGCTAGTTGGTGGGCAGTAATGATTGTGGTTAGTAGAGATGTGCTTTGTTTTACGCTTTTGGGTCGGGCTTCGGGTCGGGCGCTTCGTGAGAAAATTTGTTTTCCTAAGGTTCTTTTTTTTTTTTTCGGCAAAACAAATAAAAAAAAACAAACCACCCCAACCCTTCAAATGTACCTAATTACAACCCCTTCCAATATCACGATCCCCTCCCCCCCCCCCAAGACTTACTAAAAGCCCTGGTGGTCCAGCAGGGTCCCGGGATCGATCTCTCCCTCTCAGGCTGTCAGCTGCCACTAATCAAAATGGTGCCGGTGGCGCTTTGCCCTTACCATGTTGCAGGGGCTACTGGTGCCATTGGTTGGCCCCTGTCACATGGAAGGAGCAATGGATTGTCCTTTCCATTTTCAAAGATGGTGCCAGCAGTCCATTGCTCCTACCATGTGACAGGGGCCGACTAATGGCACCGATAGCCCACCAGCGCCATTTTGATTCCTGGCAGGCCTGACGGCCCAAGAGCGGAAGATTGCTTCCGGGACCCCTACTTGACCACCAGGGCTTTCAGTAAGTCTTGGGGGGGGGGGGGGTATCGGGATGGTGTGGGGGGTTGTAATTAAGTAAATTTGAAGGGTTGGGTTGGGTTTTTTTTTTAATACATGTGCCCCTCCCCCCCACGCTAACCCAAAAAATGAATTTTTCCCGAATTTCGGGAAAAATCCGTTTCGGAATTCGGGTCTCCCGAACCAGGACGAATTAGACAATTTTGTTGCAATTGCCTAATTCATTTTAAACAAATGCACATCCCTAGTGGTTGGTCACCTTGGTTAGGTGTGGCCAGACTACATACTTGTGTGCACAATATGCCAATGCATCTGTGTCCATGTCCTCAATGGATTCTGTGAGATAATGCATCACAGTTGGAGGTCTCCTTTGCTGGGATAGACCAAGGGTTTCTCTTTCCAGCTGCTTTAGTTATGAGCTGTGTCAGGAGAGATAGCATTTTGCGGGCAACATAGTTTTGATGTACTGAGGTGGAGAAGGAAGTGGTAGCTGCTTGCACTACTCTGAGATGGCTACTCTTTCCTGTGGTACATCCCACTATGCCTCTGCCTCTGCTTCTGGCACTCCTGTTCAGACACCCTAGTTACCAGCATCTGCTTTATGAATGTGAGATACAGAGGCTGGAGAGCAAGACTTCCTTTCACCTATGGATCACAAACTGTAGCAAGCATGTATGCATTGTTTTTCTGTCAAAGGTTTCAGTTTCTCTTCCACCTGATGCTTTAAGGAGTCCATAAACTGCAACACCTCTGCTACTATTCTCTCTTGCTCATGGAAGCCTTCTAACTTTTCCTCCAAGGTATTTACTATAGCAATGACCCCATGCTGGATGGCACTTCTGGGACTCAGATCTTCCATTAGGGGTGTGCATTCGTTTTCGCCGTATTGCGATCCGCAACGTATATTACACTATTCGTAGTATTCATGGGGAAGCGAAACGTATCGCGATTCCCCACGGATACACAAATCTTCCCCCAAATTATACGGCCACCTAAATAAAAATTTAAACAAACCCCCCACCGTCCTGAACCCTCCCAAGACTTACCAAAACTCCCTGGTGGTCCAGCGGGGGATCCGGGAACCATCCCCTGCACTCACACCCTCGGTGCTGGTTTCATCATGGCGCCGATAGCCTTTGTCACAGGGGCTACCGGTGCCATTGGTCAGCCCCTGTCACATGGCCATCGGTGCCATCTTGTGCTCCAACCATGTGACAGGGGCTGACCAATGGCACCGGTAGCCCGTGTGACGTAGTATGAGCAAAGGCTATCGGCGCCATTTTGAGTTTTGGCATCGGACGGCCGGAGTGCAGGAGGTCGCTCTGGGACCCCCTTTGGACCCCCAGGGACTTTTGGCCAGCTTGGGGGGGGCCTCCTGACCCCCACAAGACTTGCCAAAAGTCGAGCGGGGGTCCGGGAGCGACCTCCTGCATGCCGGCCGTCCAATGCCAGTACTCAAAATGGCGCCGATCGCCTTTGCCCTCACTATGTCACAGTACCGACGGTCGGCCCCTGTGACATAGTGAGGGCAAAGGCGATCGGCGCCATTTTGAATACTGGCAGCAGATCGCCTTTGCCCTCACTATGTCACAGAGGCCGACCATCGGTACCTGTGACATAGTGAGGGCAAAGGCGATCGGCGCCATTTTGATTACTGGCATCGGCCGGCCGGCATGCAGGAGGTCACTCCCGGACCCCCGCTGGACTTTTGGCAAGTCTTGTGGGGGTCAGAAGGCCCCCCCAAGCTGTCCAAAAGTCCCTGGGGGTCTCGGAGCGACCTCCTGCACTCCGGCCATCCGATGCCACTATTCAACATGGCGCCGATAGCCTTTGCCCATACTATGTCACAGGGGCAACCGGTGCCATTGGTCAGCCCCTGTCACATGGTAGGAGCACAAGATGGCACCGATGGCAATGTGACAGGGGCTGACCAATGGCACTGGTAGCCCCTGTGACAAAGGCTATCGGCGCCATGATGAAACCGGCACCGAGGGTGTGAGTGCAGGGGATGGTTCCCGGACCCACCGCTGGACCACCAGGGAGTTTTGGTAAGTCTTGGGGGGGTCAGGAGGGTGGGGGGTTGTAGTTAATTTGAATTTTAGCAGGCACATGAATAGAAATCGCGGTATTAACGCATCGGGGCGCCATACGGCCGAATGCAACGTATCTGCTCCCCGACGAATCAGAATCACGAATGCAATGTATGGCGTCCCTCTGCACATCCCTATCTTCCATGGTATGCTTGATGGGCTTCAGGATTTCCATCAGCTGCCTCATAACTACCCAATCATGATGCCCCAGGGGTGATCCATACCTCTGTTTCCACAGACAGATCATGAAGAGGTGTCTACTGCTCCACTAACCTCTGCAGTATCGTATAGTTGGAATTCCATTGAGTGCCAACATCTAAAATTAGATGCTTGTGAGGCATCCCAAATTCTTCCTTCTCCTCATGGAGAAGCTGCTCTCCCTTCATGTTTCAATAGAAATGTTCTGTGATTTTCCTGATACTCTCAGGAATAGAATATTTCCTTGGGTTCCAGCCTAGGGCATCCCTCAATGCCAGGTGGAGCAAGGGTGCAAATAAATGGATTCCCTGAAAATCCCCATTTTCTATTGCCTTTATAATTATTTG